>NC_137251.1:8455005-9117542 GCF_051294905.1 Botryllus schlosseri | reverse complement strand
CGAAATTGTTCATTAAAGAGTGCCAAGTTAAAACTCCCGTTTCCTTGACCAACATCGTGGCTGATTCGAAACCTCAGATAATTTTTCTATGAGATGCCAAGCTGCGCGTTGTGCAAGACCATCGTGGTAGGTACGGTGATGCTAAAATGCGGATGCGTTACGAAGATCTAAAATACCCGCGGCATTCGAAAAGTCCACCGTGATATTAGGAAAATGGTGACCAGAATGAGTTCAACAGTCCTACTTGTTACCGAGATATATCACAATCCAGTCTATATTTTAGTCTATATGCTTGTGAATTGTGGTTTAAAAAGTTTGAATATTGTCGACACTATTTTACATTCCAATCCGATGTCGCTTCATCTACAGCAGTGGTTCCCAACGTGGGCGATATCGCCCCCCACTGAGCGATTTTGAGAAACAAAGATGCGATTGGGGCGGGGGCGAAAACGTACGAAGGAGGCGATAGTCGAGCGAAATGTCAGAACGTTGCGTCAGTAATATATTTCATTAACCGGCAACCGAACGCCGGCACGAAACGCACGTTAAACACTTTTTTTTTCTGGAACTGCTGCGAAAGTTCACTAAAAAAAGGTCAAGTCGCCTCAAACTCTCAACAGATACCGGGATTTTCAGGGATCGCCGAGAAAGTCAAAGTTGACCTTTTTTAGTCAATTACCGGCGTTCAGTGATACCTGTGTAAATTCCCCGTTCATGTGCCCTTTTTCTATAGCTCCGAAAATATGGGCGAGATAAACATACGTCGAACTTGATAAAGGAGCGATGAGTCGAAAAGGGTTGGCAACCGCTCACCGATCTACAGTCTTGTCTAGAGTATTCTGGGTCAAGTTTAAATCATATTAAAGTATAATGGTCACTTCGTATATAAGTTACTCAACTCTATATTTAGAATATCTTGCCTGGGGTTGGGATTTGTAGTAGGCCTCTAATGCAATTCGAAAAATAAATATATTCTGCTAAACGGCCTGGATAGTGAGATTTGGGCCCGTGGGGTATTGCAATCGGATCCGTCGTTCAGCGTTTCATCACGGCCTCAACTTATGTTCAAGGTATACAACGATTACTGCATGTGTTATGTCGAGCATCACATGCGCCGCATCTATTCTACGAATCTAACATTATAGTCTCATAATATACTATCGCTGGCACTCCCGCTCGACCGGGGTATCAGAAGTAAACTTATCGTTGCGAACGTAAAATTGAATGCATTGCAAAGCGTTGATCTGACAAACACATAACCCACTAGTTACAGGCTATCTGACACATTTACACACTCTTAAAACCAAAGGAGGCGTCCATCCGTCCAAATATCGGATGATCGGGCTTGTCCCACGTAGGCATGCATTCCAACAAGTCTAATCAATCATGTGTTGCGTCACAAAAGATATAGATTTAGAAATCTCAGCGAATGTCAAATATGAATGATCGTGATTAGTTGTGTGATTACAGAAAACGTGATGAACTATATTAATAGCCTCAATTCACACAAAAGACCAATATGTTTATCCGTAAGGCAGGTCCATGCTCTCGCAGTCAACGCCATGATATACCAGTATACCAACTCAGGACAACATTGGTTAGATACGCTTGACAGATACTACAATTGACTACAGTTGAATGTATATTGAAGTTACGTGTATCAAACATATAGCAATATTCGATAACCAAAGGAAAAATTTGGTAACAGACGCTTTATCGTGAATTCAATTGCGAGAGCAGTAACATTAGATTTGCAAAATATGGTGAAGTGAATTTAGGCGAGAATGTACTAGCGAGAATGTAACTTGAACCCACTCCGATGTACTTGAACATATATCCTGATATTATGTCTGTTTTAATATGAACTGAAGCCGCGATTAAGTGAAATTCGATACCTGGCCAGAGTAAATATTCATTCGAGCGTGTCTTTTCGAAAATCGTTGCGATGGATGTAGCAATTATTCGGATAAGCTGCAACTTTGCGGATATTCATAGATCCAATTGAGACAATGTACACATATCACGTTCGAATTCAACCACTTATTTATTGCGAAACGTAATTACAATGTCGCCCGATCCGTGCATTCGAGTTGAAGCATGTAATTTTGAAGAAACTTCAGCTAATGCGGTTCCAACTGATTACTTCGAAAATAGCCTTGAATACCAAATGCCCGCAGATGTGAAAATCATAGTGAAGCGTAGGGTAGGGTACCAAACACAGTTTCATTAGACTTGCATTTATTGATAACGGTTTCATACATGACATAGGAAGAGCGTGACGACGTAGACATTGAATGTTGCATGGAACACTGATGTGATTGATAGTGAGGTTGTAATGCAACACCGCTGTCATGACATGGTATGGTGATGGTGAAAAAAGGAAGCCACGCGAGAGGCAGAGCATTTGTGGATGGCTGGTATGACGGAGCTTTCCATACCGAATACAGTGCAGTCGAGAGATTACTGCAAAATCCCATCACCCAGAAACTGTAATCTCCACGTGAGAGAGCAGCAACGTAACCGAACCCACCTCTGACGGAAAGAAGGCAAGTTCAAAGAAGAGTCAGCCTTATTCGTGTGCCATCTTGATGCCAAAATTACACCCAAAGTAAAGTAGGCACCAAGTTATGACATATATACCTTGAAATCCCCGGGTCACCCACGAGTAGGGCTGGGCAAAATCGAGTACCTGAGTGATTCGATTCTGAATCACGTAATATGCTTCGAGTCGAGTCGAGTATTCGAGTATCAGTCATTATGACGTCATAACAGAATGTCACATGTCCAAGATCAACTGAGCACTTTTTATGCTACCACAAAGAATATGATGCCTGTATTCCGTCACATTACAGATACTCCGGTATTTTTCAACCATATGGACTTCTTTGCCCTTTGTGACAATGTTGGGGGATGATCATAATTTTGGAAATGTGCTATTTTCTGTAACGTTAGTAGCTTGTACTATATGTTTCGTATGCTGCGATACGTCCAATCAAGGTTTCAAGGCATCCACAGAGGAAATTAGTATCGGAATTATAATTCTCGTTGACAAATTACCTTTCAGTGGCGAGGAACGTATAATTCCAGTACTCGAAAAAATCGACTTTTACTACTCGACTCGAATCATTAAAATTAATACTCGATTCAGATTCGAGTACTCGAATCATTGTGCCCAGCCCTACCCACGAGATGCAGTTTTACGAGGACTGCATCGGTCCCAACGCAGTTCTTATAAAGCAGTGGTTCTCAACCTTCTTTTAGATACGCCCCCCTCTATGATAGTGAAAAAGTTCGCGCCCCCCTTATCGTCATATGACAAAGCCCAACCGGGATGCTAGCAACCCCAAAAGATTGTTTGATGGCATGGAAGGTTATGACTGTTGATGAGAGAATTAAAAAATATGAAATTCGGTCTATATAGAGCAGTGGTTCCCAACGTGGGCGATATCGCCCCCCAGGGGGCGATTTGACGGTCTAGGGGGGCGAAAATAGCGAAGGGGCGATGACGCGTTAGAACGACTGTATTGGAGTCAATCAAGTCGGAGAAATGACTTTTTTTTTCAGTCAACCCACGAAAAATTGGTTGCAAAAGTGTAAAATTCGACAACGAGCCGAAAAGTTGACCTTTTTTTTTTAGTCAACCCACCGGTGATTACAGTTTGTATGCCCATTTTTCGGTTCACAAAATTTGATGGGCGATGATCGGTGTTGAACTTGAAAAGGGGGCGACGGGTCGAAAAAGGTTGGGAACCACTGATATAGAGAGAAACACACGTGAATTGGAGGTGAATTTTTTCAGTTGATCGCTTCTTCGTTCCCCCCTTCAGATGTTTCACCCCCCCCCCCAGGTTGAGAACCACTGTTATAAAGTAATCACGATACGCTATCTGTGCATCGCGTCCACTGAGCCATTACTGAGGTGCTCGCGTTATTTGGATTGCGGACTTGTGGGCAATACACAGAAGTGGAATAGCACCATCGTCACATGACTAGGATCATGTTAGCTTCCCAATATGTCTGTTGCTTCACAAGGGCAGGCTTGGTGATAATATGCTCGTGGTATGGGTGGCTCAGCTCTGATTACTATTGTTATATTGAGCCTCCCGTCTATATCTCATTTAGATCTATATCACATTTCAGCCAATTGAATTTTTGTTATGTATGTTATTGATTTGCATCCGAATAAAGATTCCTCTCTCTCTCTCCCCTTTGCTTACCATGCAATTTTGCGATACAGTTAAGCAACATATTCGCAGGAGGCTCTTTCTTCAACGAAACCAAACGCGTTTTGTAGATTATTGTTGTTGTTGCTGACGACTTCTCATCTCAAGGCGAAGGTACGACCAGACGATGATTCATCAAAACAAATCTCTTACATTTGTTCCCCTATCCGCCGATTGGCTTCAACTTTAGACACAGAATGCAGGAATAATTTGTGTAGACTCCCGAAGCAGCTATCGATTTCTCTATTGATGATTTTGCGCAATTTAATCTACCACATTTTCATGAGATCCTCGATGAATACCGACGTCTCGGTGCGGCTTCTGGCAGGTCAACAATCATTCAATGGTAACAGTATATTCTGCACAATTAAAGGTCGGCAAACTGCCGTCTTTTGTTAAAACGTGACCCGCATGTGAACCAGCCTATCGTGCGGCGTCTGTTACCCGAACGTAATATTCATCGAAAACGCAATGTATTACTACTATTCCGATAAGGTTCGGAGGCCATATGTAACGTGTCTGAATATTATCTCACATATATTACGAGTACTCAGTGTCGCGGAAAACCGCGTATCGACAGCAATGGATGCCGCTCTTCGGCGAAAAAATCACATCTATTGCATTAGTTAACAACAAATCAATACCCAATCGAGCATTACTCGTGTTACGTTGCACGTGTTATTGCACGCACGGTCTATGTCTCAAATTAGAATTCGAGGGCCTGCTGCCAGGTACCTAACAAATTTTCCTGTCTGCAATCTCTGTCGGCATCTTAGATTGCTGCCACTCATCTTGCCAGGAGATTGAATGGAAAATTGTCAGCATTCGAACAATATAGCATTTAGTTGATTGACAATTATGCAAGATATCATTTAAAAAGCTGGTTCGCGATACAGAACATGGAGATTGCTGTCGTCATAACATCCACTGCCATAACACATTATGATAACTGTAAGACTTTCCGGTGCCTATTATCAAGAGTTATGGGCACAAAGAGATTCAAACCCGAAGCCAATATCACGTAAATGATTCAATATCCACTTCTTTGCAATTCACGCGATTACAGATTTCATAACAGCCAACTTCCATCCGACAAGTTGACCGAATTAAGGTTGCTTGCCTGTGGATTTTAGCCTTTGCGTATAATTTCAGTCGTCCATCGTCGACACGATAGCAAAGAGCGTTGAATTATTGACTGGCTTTGCTGAAATGCGTAAATTCTCAAGGTCTCTAGGGGCGCGGAAACTGACAATTTGATGTTGCGTACACACTTCCAAAAAGCCTCGACGGACATCGGCGAATTAACGACTACACGGATCTTGCTAAAACAAGGCGCGTCCCGGTGAGGAATGTTTAGCAAATAGTTATAAAGATGCATTATACTTCAGTTTTTCATACAAGTCCCCATTTGCGACAGCGTTACTGCTGTGCACACTGCACAGGCACACTCACCATCTGGAACAGGTTAGCATATCCAGAATAGGTACGAAACAAAAATCATGAGGACGGACTAGCTATAGCGAGTGGTGATCAGCACAATCACAGCATCAAAATCAAATCTAAAGTGCAGATCAAAACAGAGGTGATATAAGATTTAGAATGGCATATTGGCTGGACTGGTACGCGCTGGTTGCTCAGCTCTTAATCGTAAAAACGCTGCAAAGGTTTTATTGCTGCTACTGACCGCACATGCGCATAACCAAATCAGAAACCCAATCGATTACGAAGGTAAAGATAACGAAAGTATCCTAACGGAGATTATTATTAATTACAGAGACATGCATGAATAGCAGTTTACAGCCACTCACTATGTAACTTGATAGAGTGTCTGTCGCTGGCGCTTACTGCGAACACCTCCAGTTAAAGATAACAAAATTACCTTTACTAATATTATTATTAATTACGTGCATGTTGAGCAGTTTCACAGTCAGTCAGTCAAACTCTCACCACGTAACTTGATAGAGTGTCTGTCGCTAGCGCTTTCTGCGAACACCTCCAGTTAAAGATAACAAAATTACCCTAACTAATATTATTATTTATTACGTGCATGTTGAGCAGTTTCACAGTCAGTCAGTCAAACTCTCACCACGTAACTTGATAGATTGTTTGTCGCTAGCGCATACTGCGGACCACTCTAGTATGACTAGCAATGAATGACCTGTATTTACACATCCGTTTGATATAACTCCAAACAGTAAGGCCTGCCTTTCCCAAATCCTACAAAGTAGTCTGTTCGATATAATGCACGTTACTGTAGTGTACAGTAGACCCGTCCTGACTTTCACGCTACTATACGTTACCGTTACAAATATAGCCTAGGCCCGAGCATCCGAGAGATTACCTTACATATCACTAACAAAACAAACCTTTCAATTACTCGACGTGACGGAAAGCCTTCCAATACGAATATCGCTACGCTTCACGTAACTTGGTTTACCGCCATATATATATCAGACCGCGACATGACGATGGCAGTGTGTCCGATTGACTTGATAACATTAAATGAAGCATTATGAGAATCTAAAACACGTCGTAAAGAAACCATGATTGATGTGCTTTCGTACCCCTGAAGCATTTATTGACAAACTTTCATCATTTCTGACAAACTGGTTTCTGGCAAACTGCAGTAGATTTTTGTTTGGGCTATTTACTACGTGCATTGTTGGAAATACATTGTACAATGCATTATGGAACTATAAATAGGTAAGATCGAGGAGGTCGACACAGCACCAACACTCCGTAAGCATAGGGTTACCATACGTCCTCCTTAAGGAGGATTTGTCCTCCTTTTTCGGGTTTTTGATAATGTCCTCCGAGGACACCTAAATGTACTAATTTTTGAGATTTTGTCCTCTTTTCTAGGAATTTTGGTCAAATTCATAGCAAAAATCGACTGAGATGCCGTAAATCAGCACCGAAGTGACGCTCCGGCGGGTATTTCGGGAGCTGAGCGAAAGTTGACCTTTATTTTTTTAGTCAACCACCCGACAATGCGAAGGAGACCTCTTTTTTTAGTCAACCGACTACGAAGTGGTAGAAATTTACCACTTTTTCAGGATTTGCCACCGGTATTCTGATTTTGAAAATTTTTGAAAGTGTGCTCCTTTCCCGATTCCAAAATATGGTAACCCTACGTAAGCATGATACATCACATCACCGAATGGAGTCCAAAATCAAGGTGATGTTGGGCATATGCAGGTGATCGCACTAATCTTCAATAAAAAATTGTCTTCCGCATTTGAACGGATCCTTAAGAGTGTGAAGGGGCCAAACCACACACAGACAAATATTTGCGATGCTTTTCAAGTGAAATATCGCCAACTATATAGAGTTATAAAAGTTTGTTTGGAAACCACAGACCCCGCCATGAAAATTTCATGCTGTCCAAATATATACGCCTAATCCGTACAAGGTTGTGGCTGATCTATTGTCGCGTCATGTCCCGTGGGTATCAGAATTACTATCCGTCCGTGATCATTCAAGAACCGGGAAAACTAATATGCGTCTCTTCAGACTAAACTTGCAATGAAATGTTACTGTGATGATGATCGATGATATGCGGCAGAATGCGTTCGAAATATAACAAGAATCCGATGCTTATGACAATCTCTGCACAAAACGCCTTGTAAACTAAAAAAAAATCTTAACCGCATTCAGTTGCGGGTACTGAAATAACATTAATATTTTATTTCCATTCGTTATCCAAAGCCATCTGACGCGCAATGCGACAATACAACGCCTACTGTCACTTCGAATCATGTTAACGATTCACTGCAACGATATCCATGAAACGACCATACTATTTTAAAATCAACAATGTTCCCGGCCTCTTGAAAACTTCGCCTTTCCAGCGTTTGGCGAAATCCTTTCAAAACCGTAAATCACCGGGTTGAAGTCGCAACGCGAGCATCGTGCTGCCCCGCGGCAGCAGTGCCAAGGGATATTTTTTTTCGAAATCCCGAAGCTAGAATGCGTGCCACACTATGCATCAATCATGGAAACTGTGTCATCCTCATGCAAATATTATTTACTGACCACATTGACTCTATTCAAAATATTGCGTGGTTCATTGCGTTTCTCACTTTGCCTTCTCTGCATATCCAACGTGTACCGTTGCATTATTGCATCCGATCGATAGCAGCGACTGGGGAATGAATATAATAAGTCGAGGCAACGAATGGAAAAGTAGAACATCGATTTTCTGTATTCGATCCCACAAACCTGTTCTAATACCGAGTGATTCCGTTCCAGACTACGCTTGCAATTGAGTATTACTTGTGTACTAATTTCCGATGGTTAGTAATCATACCTCGTAGATTCACCGTACCACCGCTAGACTATTGCAAGCAAGTGTTGCGAGTTCAAATAATGTACCACCGTGACCGACTCTTGACAAACATCTTAAATCACAGATAATCCTTTTACGGCATTACAACGATTATAATATATGCCTACCCACTACGAGCTGTCGTCTTTATCTTAAAACTACACATAACAACTTAATTGCACAAACAAGCTAACAATTCCTAAGCATATTTAAGGCGGGACATAAATTTCCCGAGAGTTTATCAGCTCACAGCTGTCACGCATAATTGCACATGCACATACCCAGCCTATATCAAACACCACTCAAAGATTTAGTACATGCAAATTCAGATCAAATTTGAAAATGATCCATCAGTATAACAGGGCATGGCAGAATTGAGCAAGACTGTAATGCATTACCACGGGGCGCATGTCTCACGTTCTGCATTTACGCTGCCATGCTCGACTGTTCCTAGCTACGTAATGTGACATCATGATTACGTCATAATAAAAAGGAATAGGTGTCTCTAAACTGCAATCGGTTGTATGACGTATGAGCGAGGTAATCGGCACAGTTTATAATGTGTTGAAAAGACAGACAGAGAGAGAGATTAACGAATCCGCCAAATGCGAAATGCCCCTGCGTCCCCGATAATATATTTCCACGATTTAGCCAATCCCTGAAGCCTGGAGAGATGCGCAGCGAGAATGTCGAAGTCGACCATCTAGGTTCGCATAAGACCACAAATCAACCTCTAACAACTATTCACGAGTATAGTCTACAATAGCAACAGCCACCTATCAACATGACAAGATGGCTCAACACACCGCTCTAAACTCATAATAAAACAGCATATATCAAGGACTACCGGCAGTGCTTGACGAACGAATCAATGCCGGCGTAACTAAAACTCAAGAGCTATTATTGACTGCGTCGATAAGACAACATACGGTAAGGATTTGTATTAGTCCTATTTGATATCGCCGTAAATCCAGTCCATCGCGATTCCATAACAAACATATCCATCACCCCGATGGAGGAATCTTACGTTGTAACTGCCATACATATAATTAGCGGAACAGAGGGAGCCATCTTATGGCCTCGCTGAATTTGATACTCTGATCGCTGAAACCGGTGTAACGAATGGGTTACATTTTGTAAACAGTATCGATCGTGAATCGTAAATCAAGTGCATGCCGCGCCATCACGGCCAGTCTCCGGTAGCGTTGTCAATACAATGTCTGCAACGGCGCACTAATTAGTCAGCGGCCCAGTATTTTTTATGATTATTGTGACATACACCATCATCACAAGCGGATATTTTCGAGCTGACACTCTCCAAGTTCAATCCACAACGAATGAAGAGTTACAAAACTCTCGGTATGACTGCCATAGTTCAACCTAAATGAATCATGATAACTACATTGCGTACAACACAACTACAAGTCTACAACAGAGTGTACAGTACAGCCTAACACAGAGTGCAACATGTAGTCCATGTTAAGTAGAACATGAATCCCTTCAGCGGAGAGAAGCGCGGTTGATGAATTTTACTGAAGGTGGATTATGTCCATCTGCAGCGGCGTAGCGAGGGCGCGAAATACCCATGCTCCCACAGAAAAACATGGACAAGATTGTGGATGGACTTGGAATTACAATTTCGGCGAAAGCCAGTGGACATCTGGATTCGCACGCAATACACCAAATGATTTCGAACTCCTCTTAAAACCGTTACGCACGAATTTGTGAATTTGCACAATCTCACGATAAAGTCGTATTCCCATATCAAAGAGCTTTGGGACTGGAAGACACACATCCCTCACATCTTAATCAACAGGAGGCACTTTTTTCAAAAGTTTGTACTCTAAAAAATTGTGATGTCCCAATAAACGTCACGTTATTCATTCTTTGAAATACATTTATTGTACATAATTATCTCCTGGATGCATCATCTGTTCAGTCGTTGATATTATCTCCACATGTGTAACCCACTTTATCCAACCAGGACTTGTGTAGCTGTCCGCAAAGAAAACCTTTCTACATGTCTGACTTACTATACTCGTGTAAGCTTATTTTATACGACGCCACTGTAACAATGACTAAAATACACAATAAAATCGTAACAACGCCATCCTGCGCAACCTAGCCGCAAACTTCTCAAAAAAGTAGGATCGTACTGGAGACCACACCCAAGAGAGCACTGCTACAGGTGACCTCACCGAGAAAAGCAAGTCACCGCCACCACAATCCGACATATGTTTGCCGATCAATGCATTATTCAAGTAGCATTTCGTCCGCAAAACGCCGATAATCTCAAAAAATATCATTTAAATTCCGGTCAGAAAGAACTGTAAGATAAACGAGCGCGATACGCGTATCTGGACCGCATCCATCAAGTTAAAATTACATCATCGCAGACAAGGTAATACCGGCAACACAATTTCACGGCGCGCATGTGCACGGAGCGCCGGGAGATGAATAGAAGATCGAATGCCGCTGTCAATCGAGCATTTAAGCGGTTAATATCCACTGAGCTATACAAACACTGGAGCGCGCAACTGACCATGAACCCGTGGTCATTTGGCTATAGTATCTAAATGCGATCAGTGTCCAATTGCACAGCTAGGGATCCTCAAATTTATAGACTGCAATCGGGCTGATCTGTCACAAAATACAATGATGAAACGCAAAATGATGGAAGTCAACCGACAGGTGTAGGTAATGAAATCGTGAATCGAGACTAGTCTCTAAATATTACTGCAATACATGATTCGGTATATATATGATTGACTACGCCATTAACATAAAATTTAGATCACTGGGTAAAGTAAGCCGAATCAGTCATGGAAAATCTTGATACCGGAATAACGCTTCGATTTACATCGCGGTCAGCAATCATAAAAGTGGCGCATACGCAGTTCCGGAGCTGGACAACTAGAAACTTTTGAGCTTTTCAAATCGGTTTAGAGTTGGAATCGGAGCTAAACATATATTTCCAGATTAGAATTAGAGTAACAGAATTTACGAAAACTTGGAAATCGAATCAAGTTCAGTTCATATCAAATCAGAGTTCGGTATCATAAGCATAACGATGGCAAATGTCTTAACACCGAGCTTGGCTCGTTGCACGCTATACAGCTCTCATATAGCATTTTCAGGGTAACTATAAATTAGACTAGAATTAAAATTAGAGCAAAGAAACATTTCACACATTAGATTAGAATTACCATGTCACCATTTCGCTCTAATTAGTTTAAATAGACAACTAGACTTATCTATTTGTCCAAGTCTGTCTGTGCACTACAACGCTTGATGATTATCATATAACTTGGTGATATAATGCGACGCTGTTCAATATGCACATGTACATTGTACAGGGCGGTAGGGCTGTTCAAATTATTATATTATTATTATATTATTATAATATTCCTCGGATTATCCTTGATCGGTGGATAATCCGCGATTTATCAACGAAAAACTCACATAACTCCGCTTCTACTGGTCGGAATTGACTCAAATTTGTTTTGCAACGTCTTTGAAGACAGCTCAACAATTTCATGGGGTCGGCAGAAAAATTTGGAAATTTTTTTTTTCAATTTTCCATAATAAATTAAACATTTTATTTGGATCTGCGGAGTCCTATACTTGTTAGAATCGAACCAAATTTGGTGTGCAGCGTTTTTTAGGGTAACCTGACAATTTAATCAGTGAATGGCTGGAATCCGCGAAAAAAAAGTTATTTTTGAACAGCCCTTGAATCGTCATCAAGCCTATGGAGACTCGCGAACTTTCGTGCAAGATAACTTTCAAAATCTCTAGAATACTAGATATATCTCCGTGACTATTCAAGCAGAATGGCTAATGATGCTATAAATACCTCCAATTTCAGAAGAATTTGATGCGGCGACTGCGATGCAAGAACTCTATCGCCAGCGTTTATGGCGATTTAACCCATTAAACTGATACAAATCTGCCTACTTAACATACTTCAAATGTAAACGTTAGTGTATACTATTGCTGTGAGCTGTACAAGAACAGAGGTAATAGTATAGTACAGTGGTTCCCAACGTGGGCGATATCGCCTCCCCCAGTGGGCGATTGTTAGAAAAAAGGGGCAAAAATACCAAAGGGGCGATAGGGGTGGAAATCTTTGAACGTACAGTGAGATATATATTATTAACACGGCCAAAAATGCACGTTCTTATTCTGCATGGCGCGAAGATTGACTAAAAAAAGGTAAAATCAATGGATAGTAGTCGAGGAAACCGGTTTTCCGAGCACCGTCTCGGAAAATGACCTTTTTTGGTCAATTCACCAGCGATCAGAGTTAGGTGGATAACTTTCTCATTTATATGTCCTCTTTTTCGGATCCGCAAATATGGGGAGGGCGGAAAGTTGCAATGAACCACAAAATCAAACAATGTGAATCGAGAGTACCCGTTACTGACCATCTCTGGTCGATCTCCTATGATCAACTACATAGAGTACCGTTTTCCGGGGATTACAAACATAGCCTATATTATATCTGCTTATGCATCTAATGTAACTTCGTACCTTGAGATTAAGACACGCGTTGATCTTGTAAAAATAGTTGATGTACTATCAGATATCAATCCACGAATGAAAAATAACTATGTCATAACATATAGTTGCACCTCCTCCAATACCATGATGTAACCTTGTGTGCTATTTTAAAATGCCGTCGATGTGGCTTCTATAGTTCTATAATGTGACATTGTGTGACTGCGAGCGGCCACGAAAATATGTAGTAAACGATTATTATCTATTGTCAATATAACAGCGTAGAAAAGATTTCAGGAAAAATCTCTTCACCCAATACTCTATTCCCACTTATAAACCAGTAAATAACAGTATCTCTCAACACAGTTTTACAGTTACGATTTACACATTCAGCGTTGTATCGGTACCTGACAAACGCCCGCATTCAATAGATTCTGTTGATCTCCGCTAATAACATTGTTTCTCGCAGACCCAATTGCAAATGACATGTTGCATGCATGAGCAGACTGTAATCTCACTATACCGCTGCATCGAATAACATCCAAAGCACGGGGCGTGGGCGCTGCGCAGGTCAACTTTTTATGTCGTAGGTTGTTGCTTGGTAAACCTGATAGGAGGTATATGTAGATTTGGCGATATTAACGTGTCTCACACGATCCTCTGAATAATTTATGGGAATACATTTTATCCAATAAGAGATTTCCGTAGACTTTAAAGATCGGCGTTAACCTAGCCCAGTGGCGAGCCGTGTGTCGTGATTTGATATCCACTATTCCGAAACCAGACCAAACATCACCGCTACTGGTCCACATGTACAATATTTGAATTTCTACCGGTCCTACAACCAGGGCTGTGGAGTCGGTAAATTTTACCACCGACTCCGGCTCCGACTCCGACTCCACACATTTTCAATATACCGACTCCGACTCCGACTCATGAGTCTTTAAACATATGCAAACATATGATTAACGGTGGCATGCTAAATTGTTTCATTGCGGCACAGCTCGAATTATCCACTATGCAATTAACATGAAAGAAAGATTTGCTAAATGTCCTTCCTTTTTCAAGTTTTTATAACATGGACTCTCTAATATCCTGAAATGTATGAATCATTCAAATATGGCAGATATCCAATCATGTATCATAAAAATGTAGATAAAAAATCCAAATGTAGCTTTTGTTTATTAGTCAGCAACTAAAAAAGAGATTTAACTTACTAATTTTGTCATTGCACACTATCCTGATTACAAGCACAAACACTCTTACTACCAATAGACATTGGTCATAAATGAAATTTAGTTAAGTAGTCAAAGATCATAGCCTATGTCTAGTCTACATGTACTTAATCAAGTATTCAAGGATTGGGACTTGCAGTCTTTCTCAATCAATTGTTCGACCCAAACAGCTAATCTACACTAGAAATATTTTTAATTTTGTCAAGTGGGAAGCATCGTTTGGTCATATTTACATCATTTTTACAATTTTACGAAACCAGCCGATGCATTTGCTCTGTTACAGTATCATGGTATAATTCCAAAAATTGCATCAATTTTGACTGCATCGCGAAAACGCATATTGCGATTTTCTTCCTCTGTGCAACTGAGTTGTAATTTGCAAGTAATGTCTAATTTCATCTATATCAGGGGTGGGCAACTTTTTTGGCCCAAAAGACACATGAGATTTACGAACCATTGCGCGGGCAACTGGAATGTTGATAACCTTTTCTTAGTCGTCCGATAGGAGCGAACCGCATTAGGTAACATTGCAAACAAGATTTATATTAATATGCTCTAAAATTGATAACAATATGTCATGCAACTGTGCAGTGCGCAATCAGGCCCTGGTAGCGCGAAGCGCGAAATTTTTTTGCAAGATATTGACTGAATCATATCAATAAATATGTTGCTAACATACATTGGGGGTCGCATCTGTATACCACTGGGCTCATTTGGCAAGGACAGGATTATTCGACGTTTAGACATAGCAAAATCGACGGTATCAGTGAACATTAGGGTTGTCCATAATTTGGAAAATCTCAAAATGTATGCGTATCCATGTCTCATTCAATAGATTATAGTTAAAAAACGTCAATGAACCTGCAATGAGCTCACAGGAAAGTCGTTAACATTTGTCTAAATGCGTTTGAAAGTAGCTGCCGTAGAGTGGGCGTGTCAGCGTCCATGGAACGGCAAGCAAACTAGTAATCACGAAATCACGGCGTTTGATTGGCTAATCTGCTATGCTTCAATGATCACGGCGTTGGCGGCTTGTTGATCAGCTGGTCAAGGAGTTGGCTGACGGCGATGATTCAGTAAGTGCATTGTAGGTTGGTCCGCAACTAATGATTTAGGATTAATTCAGAACATGTTGAGTTACGAAATACATGATGAACTAAGAACAGTTGCTTCACAATTTCTTTAAATACATGACTGGATGGCTTCTTGTGAAGGTAACCGTTGTAGCCTGTATGCCTTGATTTCTTTGATGGAAAGCACAAAAACACGCAGAAAAATAGTGCAAAGGCGCTTATGCAAGTGACATACGAATTTCTAGTTTCAGAGGGGATGTACCATCATTGAATACAAATATAAAGCTTGACATTGACACTAATTTGTCTAATCTTAATAGGCTGTTGTCGTTGTACATAATTGAAGTCTTGAATGCTGTTAAGGGCTGGATGAATCAGTCATTTATGCTTGGCACTTGTCAGATTCTTGCAGCATAATGAATCAGACCCGCAAGTGCTGTCAAAGTCCTCAATGATGCCAGACAAAGAGCTCTAAAGATAAGCACAGACAATGCTGGTATAGGGCCAGCAAAAAGACAGTTTGCTTTCATTGCTTAGCATGTCCTTAATGAATGTTAGATCGCTACCGGCTGCATAACGACTAATGCTTGAATCAAACCAGACATGGACATAAAAAGGGTGGATTGAAACGGCGTGGTAGTTACACTCTTCTTCAGAAATCCAATGTAAGCTACCTGGTCTGCCCACATTTCTTCTGAGCATACAGGATTGTGTCCAGCATCCATCTCACATGTTATGCTGCACTAGTTTGGTGATGTCTAATATGCCTTACCTGCACCCAGAAAAGCAGGATCACTTGGCGTAATCTCAAGCATATCATATAGGCATATTTCTTGGATCTATACTTAGTTCTATAAGTTCACAATCATTCGCTGTTGCACCTCTGTCATGTCTGTAAGAGGCTATTGTTGCTCTAAACCTATCGTTACCTAGTTTTAACACTAAATCATTCAATGACCAGATGTCTCATTTTATTATTAAATCACCAATGTACAGTGCGCTTGCAGAATCACTGCCGTTAGCGGTCTATTGGACTAATAGAAGTACATAATCAGCAAGCCGTTGTGGTCGTGATCATTCAAGCATAGCTGAACAACCAATCAAGAGACGTGATTTCTTGATTACTAGTCTTCTCGCCGTTCTATGGTCGCTAACACGCCCACTCTACGGCAGCTACTTTCAAACGCATTTAGACAAATGTTAACGACTTTCCTATGAGCTTATTGCAGGTTCATTGACGTTTTTTATCAATAATCTACATAATGAGACATGGATACGCATCTTTTTTGAGATTTTCCAAATTATGGACAACCCTAGTGAACATGCCTCTATCATTTTGTGCAAATGTTTTGTCGACAATCTCGCTGCGAGTGCACAAGCGAAGCCGCATGTTGGACGACACGTTATCTCCTAATTGCGAATATAGTTAGACTCAATTCTGTGAATAATATGTATTTATAATTTTCAGAAGGGGGCTCAAATACTGAATGCAAGAAATCTAGTGACATGCGAAGTACCGAGAAAAATTTCATGTCAAATAAATCTGCTATGAAATATTCTACTTTATGGTCATATACGAAGATCTGGGATAAATGTGGCTGTGGCTGGCCCCTGGATACGTCAATGCGTCAGAACTGTTTTTTTAGTCATCAGCAAATTTCGCGGTCATGGTAATCAAATTTTGGTTTGCCTTGCAATTGTACCTGATGTCATAAATAATTTCGAGAATTACCTCGCAGGCCACACCTAACCTTCTCGTGTGCCAAATTTGGCCTGCGTGCCACAGGCTGGCCGCACCTGATCTGTATGGTTATTAATAACAGTGATTGGTGGTACATAAAAATTCTATTGAAAATTCTTTGAAAGCAAATGTTTTCATGATAGAGAAGTTGGAGTCGGAGTCGGAGTCGAAGTCAGGGTCATTCTCACAAACTCCGACTCCGACTCCAGTCAGTATTTTCTCCACGACTCCGACTCCAGCTATTATAGTTTTCACGACTCCGACTCCGACTCCATCAAGCGAAAATTACCCAGACTCCGACTCCGACTCCACCGACTCCGACTCCGACTCCACAGCCCTGCCTACAACTGCACTAGCAACTAACATAAGATGCCGAATAACGCGTATGTATAACTATACACCCAACAGCAACATATATATTGTAAAATTGAGTAGAATTTGAGTATACACGATGTAAACATCAGCTTGGGATAGAGCTGGTACTATTCTGGTCATGTAATATGCTATGGAATATTACAATGCTCGGGTTTCGATTAGGTTAACGGCTTTCGTTCTTCCTTTTCGCTTTTGTCCATTTATATACTATATTTCCTTATTGTCATTCCGTGTGCAGTGCATTTTAGCAAGTTGTCTTATTCATTGTGCGGTGGGTGTTTGACCGATTTACCTTCCCAAGCCGTTTCAATTTCTTCCCAACTTCTCAATCTCAATCTCAACCGCAATCTAGTCGTGTGTAGGGCTGGGCAAAATCGAGTACCTGAGTGATTCGATTCTGAATCACGCAATATGCTTCGAGTCGAGTCGAGTAATCGAGTATCACTTATTATGACGTCATAACAGAGTGCAATACGTTAATGTTCAAATATGTACCGTTTATGCCACCACAAAGAATATAATGCCTGTTATCCATCCCATGAAAAATACTTTGGTATTTTTTCGACCATACCGATTTCATTCCACTTGGTGACAATGTTGAGGGATCATCATGACTTCGGAAATGTGCCACGTCCAGTACCCATCGTAGCTTTGTACTATATGTTTCGTATGCTACGATACCGCCAAGCAAGGTTTCAGGGCTTCAACGGTGAAAATTAGTATCTATACCATAATTCTCGTTGATAAATTAACTTTCGGGGGTGAGAAGCGTATAATTTTAGTACTCGAAAAAATAGTCTTTTACTACTCGACTCGAATCATTGAAATTAATACTCGATTCAGATTCGAGTACTCGAATCATTGTGCCCAGCCCTAGTCGTGTGTTGTAGAGACAAATATCACTTTGCTAACATTTATATTGTAAAACTTAGTCTTCCGCGCATCATCGCTGTACTGTACACCTACTTACTAACTAAACCGCCGTGGTTTGCAAGGTACACTGCCTTCGTAATACCGGCTGACAACCTTTCACCCTTCTCTGTATCACTGTTCTAGGACGTATGCAAAGTGCAACAGTGACCAAATGAGTAGCAGAAATTTCAGAAAGGGTAAAGAAGCGATGACGCGAGTGACTTCGATACCATAGAGATCGAATAGAAGGGTCCGGCTCGTTAATATCTTTAACCTGCGGTTTGAATACGGCGGCATTCTGTTGCAAATGGCTGATGCCACAAAATGCTTCACATTTCCAACTTCAATTTGAGCGCACTACTCTTGAAAATGTCAGTTAACTGATTAGAATGAGGATATGTACAGATTGTATACTACATATTGCGCCGCCAGCATCTAGCCTTCGTGCATGAAAGTATTTTGGTAAATACCATATTCTCCGCAAGCTGGCGGTAGCGAGCAATAAAATCTCCATAACGAATGATGCATTGACGCGATCAAGCAGTAATTTTTCGAAGGTGGGGAAAAGAAACAATCAGAACAGAATACGCAGACTAATGCTTACATTAAACTCAGTGTTCCACAAGTCAGGCAGATGACTGTTACAATGTTTCAGATTTCATGAACTAATTGCAGATTCACGAATCGCTGTACTGCGGGATATCGAAAACTGTATTACTTACTCAGCGGTAACCGGGTAGTATAATGCGGACCACTCGCTTGCTCTTCGTCTAGCTCGCAATGTCGGCAGTCGAACAGACAACGAATTCATGAAGATAGCCTTCATGTGTCTCGGGATATCATTCGAATCTGTAATGAAACAAATTATAGCCACTGAACAGGCAGTAAAATTTTAAATCATGGAGCTCCATTACATTGCGACTCGTGATTCTAGTTCAGTGGTTCGCAACCGCCGGTCCGCGTCAACTTTCCTGTCGGGCCGGCAAATATATTTTTGGGCGAAAAGGTCAAAATTGTAGAGTTAGGTCCAAAATGTCACAATTGTTTACAAAGTTGAAACTTTTTTGCAACCTGCATTTCGTTTGTATCGTAGATTTTGCACTGTCGGTGACATTTTACAGCTTGTAGCCTACTTTATAGGCCTACCGTTGTAGACGGCCCATTGTCTGCTCATTGAGAATCAAACAATCAAATGAAACAAATAGGTTGACATGATGTTATGCTCAACGTACCGCAATATCCGAACTGAAGCAAGACTGCGTGGGCATTGCATGACTCTTATATCAAGAAGCGGATGATGAAAAAATGTGATGTAGACACCATTGCAAGAATGAAGCAGCACGGTTTGTCACCAGCGGTGTACGCACAACTTCAGTGTTGTCATCCAACAACTGCTGCTGTTGAACGTCCTATATGCAAGCTTCTTAGTAAGAGCATGCACTTTCTACCCAAGAATGTAGGAAAGTATCTCTCATTGTACTACAAAATGTTTTTAATGATTTTTACCATAATACGTATTGTAACCAGTGGAATTCTTTATAGGGCCAGATTTCGTTAAAATATTGTTTTTTTCGTGTAAAAAGTTGCCTGTTTCTAAGCCAAAAACGTTTTTTCAGGCCAAACTATACGTCGTTAGGACAGCCAGTTCCAACCAGAAATGAAGACAAGTGGTACAATTTTAAAATTACGTGGGAAAAACCTAATTTGCATACGTTAGGTCAAAATTTGGTCAAAATTCAGATTGTTTAGATCAAAAAAAGTCAAAATTCTGAATTTTTAGGTCAAAATTTTCCCTTTTTCAGGTAAAAAAACCGCCCTAGTCATAACCTTCCATGTCATCAAGATCAAACTATCCGTTGGCATTGCCAACATTCTGGTTACATGTTGTGATAAGGTGGTGGCACGAAATTGTTCACTACCATAAACGGGGTCGTGTCTAAAATGTTCGAGGACCACTGGCCTTGACCATGCGCAGTAGTTGCATAGTTGAATGTATTTACACTCAATGCAAGCAGGGGTGAGAAACTACCTATCGCCACGGCCGATATCAACATAGTGGTAATCTACAAAAAGGCCTGGTGTAAAACATTGTCGAAACTGCAGTGTACTAAAGAATGGAAGATATTATGATTCGTTCATAGCATGCCTTTTTGCTTGTTCGTATCCAACCATTCATATTTGCCGGGGTTATTATTATAGACTTGGGGTGGTGAGCGTTTCCAT
Organism: Botryllus schlosseri; assembly: GCF_051294905.1. Classification (NCBI taxonomy): domain Eukaryota; kingdom Metazoa; phylum Chordata; class Ascidiacea; order Stolidobranchia; family Styelidae; genus Botryllus; species Botryllus schlosseri. The sequence continues at coordinate 9,096,933 of NC_137251.1, read as the reverse complement.
TCTATTAATTCCACATACCCGGCAGAAACGCATTATTTCTAAGATTACGGTCTTACTTTGGTGTAGCGAAGAACGAAGAATGCACTTTGGCTGATGTCCAGTAACCGCATCTCCTGCGGACTTGGACCGAGCGAGAGTTGCATCATGCCGAGACGATACCACACCTGAAAATACAAGCACGACATTTCGTTTTAATCATACCTTAACAGCACACCGCCGCTGATTTCTCGCCGAAAAGAGGCCGTATACACTTTAAATACATGGTCGGCAAAGAGGTGTATTTACAGGATTTCCACCACAGCGTATAAGTTGCAAATCAGGCCATTCAAGGTGCCAGATTTTGCTTTCACATCCATTACGATGGGTAAAACGAGTCAAATACAGTGGTTCTTATGGGGATATATCCCATAGGAATGTGTTGCTTTCTTGGGGCGGTACACAAACACAGATCTCACCGACCCCTCAGATACATCCCCATAAGAAGTGATGTGATCGCCTCGTGTTAACCAGTTGGAATGGGCGTGAAAGCAAAATTTCTTACCAGCAAGTGCAGTCTAACTGATTTGCACACGCTATGATGGAAGTCAGCGAAATGTACGATTTTCGTGTACAGCGTACATCGGTCTCTGTATTGTATGGATTATGTATCCCATAAAAAATAATTCGTGTGCGTTCGCGTCTTCTGGGTCCCTAACAGAATGCTCCGTTCGGACGCAGAGGCACAAATTGCAAAGAAACTGGCGATGCATCCATTTCTGTCATTATGATTATACATATTATGTAAGATATTATGCATTATTTTCAAAAGATGTCATCCATATACCATATCTATACATAAACAATCAGTCACAAACGCGGGGGATACAGGCTATATTTATGTAGTTCACAGCATATGTGACCCTCTACGCGTGAGCCCTATTTATAGAACCTAAACTCCTACAGGTTATGCTTGTATGTATTACCGGCAAGAGCCGTGCCGGCTATCAAGCAAACAGGGTGCCGGTCACGTCTGTTAAATCTGCATAAATCGAAACCTACAATTGGAAAATGGACACTGGACAAGGGGCAAGTGACGCATGGGTGGTAATAATAGATGCGGGAAATACCGACATAATAATACTGAACGGAAACGCTTTAACCAACCATTGTCACCATATCGATATTGGGGTTTCAAGGTTTTATAAGTATTTACAAATATTTCATAGCATCAAGCGTCCAATACATTTTGCTATAGCGCGTTGTTCTGGTTGAGTTAACGATTCGTACTTAAAAAATGATTATTCCGCAATAACTCGCTTTGTCATAATCCTACGAATTACCATTCTACAATTGAATAGTATATTCATATTGAAATGAAACCGAATATTTTCGGCTGACACTCGTCAGGGGTAATCGTCAGCAACTAGTAGAGAATTGGAAAGAACATTGTATATCAACAATCGTATCACAAAATATTACGTCACCAGCATGAAATGTCGTGAATGAGAGAGCGTTCAATTTACTATTTTTGGGTGGTACACGATAGCACATTGAACGCTCTCTCATTCACGAAATTTCATGCTGGTGACGTCATATTTTGTGATACGATTGTTGATATACAATGTTCTTTCCAATTCTCTACTATAGTTGCTGACGATTACCCCTGACAAGTGTCAGCCGAAAATATTCGGGTTCATTTCAATATGAATATACTATTCAATTGTATATTGAAGTTCTGTACCTCCAAGAAGCTCTTCGAATTACCATTCGCAATATTCTAGTTTATAATATATTCGTTACGGCAGGAAACAGAATCTTATCTGTCACATCACATCCCTCGCCAAGTAGATCGGAAAAGACAAGTGCGTTTTATCGGCAATTGGTGTATTTATGCACAATACCTTGAGAACGGAAATATATATAGGCTATACTTACAACTGACATCTCGGCATCGCCATGGTAACAATAATGATATAATCCAGTGGTGCTTGGCCCTTTTACCTGTAGCGCCATTATTTCGAAATTTGCTTAGGTCTGGCGCCCCCCTCCCTGCGGGACTTCACTATTGGAAATAGCTTGAATCGCGCCCGATGATCACTCGAATAATTAACGCCAGAATAATTGTATGTGCTATATTCGGGATCAAATCAAGGTTGCTCTAACAACCATCTGGTACGGGCTCATACCATCTGGTTCGAGCCCGGTGTACACATCCCTAATTCACCTCTGCGACTGGGAATACGGGGGCGCTAATTGTATTGAGTTTTCTTTGCTCAAATTCAATTTAGTACTGCACCCAGTTATCAACTTTAACATGAATGTATTCCAAACAAAGCAATCCATATTAAATACCGATCATGTGAGGGTGCGGGTCGCAACACTAACCAGTATAATCCTTTATGACACGATGAAGAAATATTCTAAAGATATAATTTTGTGGCTCGCAAATACAAATAAATTTAGTTAAGATTTTTGACCAGAAAGCTTCAAAGCATCTTTAATGTACAAAGGGATCTCACTCTTAAAAGTGGCACAGTGGCTCTGTCTTCGATATCGGCACGCAGTTCGCTGCGGGATAAAATACCTAGTTCGCAACATTCTGTGGAAAATAACCCGAGCTAGCGTGACGGGAATATTTTAACGAGGAATTGGCGACCTAAATGTACGCGCAATTAATTTTACATGAATTATAATACACCACAGTATACATAGAAACATGTTGCAAACATTGTCGATATATATTTCGCGCGCAGCGTAACGAAAAACTTCCAGATTTGACAGATTTTGTCGAATGTTAATTTGCAATGGGAATTCATGGTCTCAGGGATAGAACTGTTGTTAAACTATATAATCAAATGTCCCTACTGCACCCTCTACTGCGACGCCATTGTTCTTCAGCACACCCTATACCACCCCTCGAATCCCAGCGCCCCGCATATCGCCCCGCACATCGCCCCTGACTCTTTCCGCCCCCTTCAACATCTAAATCTTCCCTTGGAGGGTGCTGGCGAACAGGTAATGAAACACTGATTTAATCGAACTCGAAGGCCGTTGACTTTGCGAATATGGTCACATGTTTATAACGATCCATAGAGATATAAGTTTGAGCATACGACTCCTTCGACCATGTGGGTTAAAGTTGTGATTACGGTTCGGATAGTTTTGTGGTTGTACACAGTCACACGATAATGTGTTGCATGCTCACCTATAGATAACTAACCTACGGATAGATGGGCAGCACGAGAGTCACGGTCGAGTGATGCGACAACGGCAGATTTGTTGTCGCTTCATAGCATGAAACGGGAGCGTAATTGCTAATCCCATAGATGACGACCCGACCGCTCAAATTAAATAAAGTTGATCTTATTTGAAAGCTAAAGTCGCGCTGATTCTGATAATATACATTAAATTTTCATCAAGGCAATGGAACCACCCCGAAATAGCCTTCAAAATATGAAAATCGGCATTGTTCTAAACAATCGCAACCACGCACGGACCGTTGTTATGGTCATTGTGCTGCGCCGTTGCAATTGTTTTAGAACAATGCCGATTTTCATATTTTGAAGGCTATTTCGGGGTGATTCGAGTTGTTGTTACTTGGATATTGATGGTGTTGCGACTGCATCGATCATTTTACACAAGGCCGCTATTCTGTATTATTATTCCATGTCGACCGTCTTGTAAGTTGTAACATGGTCAACTTCTAGGCTTTATCAGACACCGCATATACGTGATTGAACAACGATCCAAGAACGTATATGCGAATCGAGTATTGATGAACTGATTTGAGTTGAGTATAGTATAAGTATTTTCTTTCCAGTACTAAAACTTTTAACGAAGACCTATTTTATCAAAAGGAATTATCATTTTGACACCTTCTTCGCGCCGTCGATGTTCTGGAACCTAGATTGGCTTTATCACAGAATAAAAAACATACAGCATGAGGTTACGCATGTTCGTAGAGACGATTTGTACAGCGAGAAAATAAGGATTAACCGACACAGTCGCAGTTATGGTTAATTAATATATCAATATTGATTTTGGTAATTGTAACTGCCAATATTGTAATTCGGATTAGATTTTGCAAAAGGTTAAAACTGGAACTTAGCTATCCATTCTTATTATGTATGATGAATGCTACTTGAATTCTCGACCCGAAGTCTAATCAATATTCGATTCGGTATCGAGTCGGTGATATAATAATAGATTTTTCCCAGCTCTATCAATCGTCCATAAAAGACAGGAACACTCTAAGTTATTTGGTCGCATACCAAATTCGGCGATATCTGCATTCCGATGTGTGTGACTGAACAATAAATTGGTTGTGTCTGTCTGAGTATTGGACAGCCGAAATTTCGATTCGTTTGAAACTAATTAGGGAGAGGGATGAATCGCAACAGCTCCTAATTTCCGACCTCTCCATTAACCATGTTCTCCCTAAAAAAGTCATTACGTTATTTGTCAATGTGTTTCTCGACAACAAAATCTCCACGAAGAGATAGGGACTGATAACCCGATAATCCAGTTCACACAATTGCCACACATCATGTGTGCGAAAGGTATTGGACAGGTCTATTTTTCGATCCGCATCTATGATTGAATTCAGACCTAATCCAGTATCATCACCATCACTCGCCGAGTCTGATACATTATCTTATGGAGATCCGTAAACGATAACCTACAAGATAAGATTTGGGATGCATATCGCATTGCGTGACGCATGTGTTTATACGATAAGCGATGAGCCACCATGCGCTATTACGGTGCGTCTGATTCCTTGCTTAATTCATACGTCTGCTTACGCATTTAATGACGCATACCCGGCGCAATGCGCGGTCCTTACGGCGTTCAAAAACGCATTCCAGAAATCGATTAAGTAAACCAGTTCGGCATTGTCTAGATACCGCGCGACCGGTATCTAGATCGATGTACGGTGTTGTGTACGCACGTGCTACATTATTTGTTCGATAAAATCCAGTATCTGCTAAGTGCCACGGATTCCGTCCAAACGCATCAAGATGTTCTGTTTTTAAACCACTCAAAATATAATAAAGATTGCCCGGGGAACTCCGCACGGCGGAAGTGCTAAGTACCCATGGGCCATGCCCTGAAAATTTCAACTCTATAAATTGTGACTCTTTTCCTCGTCTTATTGTCAACGCCAGTACTGAAACTTCTAGTTCAAATCAATTTCCATCATGACTCTACAATGCCCTGGGTCTGGCTATCGGGCGTCCAGTATGAAAGTATTGCCCGTGATGACGTCATAATAATGTGGATGGCGTGGAAAGAGGCTCACAACACATAAAGATAGTGTAGATTTTTTCGACCATGCCTATTTCATTGCACTTTGCGACAATTCTGCATGTGTTGGTCACAAATTCCAGAAAATTTATTTCCCAGAACGTACCAGGATTTGTTCTGCACTACATGCTTTGCATGTTGTGATGAGTTGGGTAAAAAGCATCGACATTAACTCATACAATGATTCTCATTCATAACTAAAATTTCAGGGGCAAGTGGCGAATTATTTTAGTAAGCGTTAACAGGACTCGAATCATTGTACTTGCCCGAATCCATATATGTTAGGTCTATTGACAGCGTGCATCATGTTTCGTACATCTCAAACTCACAATCCAGTTTGCGCCGGTGCCAATTAGTATGCATTGTGTGTTGATGAATCGAAAATCTAGTACTGACTGCCGTGGTGAACCAATTAGCGATATATTGCCAATACATAGCATAAGGGTTTGCTTGCAGTGCATTTATCCGCTAAAAGATTGGCAGTAAAATCATCGTCATTGATTGATCGCTTGTTGGATTTTATTTGATACTACTAAATTAACGTGCTGTGAGCTATCGAAACATATTTGTAGTTGAAAATCACCAATTGAATACCAATATAATACGAATCTATTCATATTTATTACTGGTATTAGAATGTAAAATAACATCCGGGCAACGTCACGGAGTCACGAGTCAACGAATAACAATCAATTTTAGTCGTCGAAATTTTGCAACATCGCAATCACATCATTGGGGAGTGGAGTAATATGCCAGACATGCCACTCCTCAATTTTCTTACCCAGATCTGGCAATTTAAATCACCATCAGAATTTCTGGATTTTTGTTCTGTACCTCTGCTTTTACATGTTCGTTGGTATAAGTATTCCCATTAAGAATTAATTATAAGAAATATTAACATAACAAAACAACGACAACAGCTGAAATATTGAATAAGTTTGCGCAAAGATGCAAATTGACGAACATCTTGTTTAGAAAATAGGTCATCACGTTCTGTCACACAACTGTTGACCCAACCATGGTGCCACCGTGGCCTATATAGCGACATTTTCAATGAATATGGCTAATCAGCGGCGTGAGCGGTGGCCTATACAGTAAAGATACAGCTCTTCGGCTTTGACAAGTTGGCGACTGCTATAGGGTCTTGGTCACCAATCGATAGTTTATTCAAAAATTACTTTTTTTGTTCATTCTTTACTGGCTTTTCGATAAAATTGTTAGGTTGGCGCACAACCACTACCAAATGTATCTTATACATTTATATGTAGAACGTACAATAGAGTTGAGGATTTAAATTCTAAAATGCGTTAATACATGACATGAAGCAGCATTGAGTTTGTCAGGCCAGATAAAAGGACTAATACCACGTTTGAATTTGGAAACGAGATCAAAGGCCGTGACTCGTATCGCCATCAAGATCAAGGCGCCGCAAATCAACGTATAATATAAATATTGTAATGAATATTGCATGCTTTCGACAGCCCAGAGAATCCGTTACAAGAACTACGAATAGTATAGCATATTCGCTACAAATTTATACAAACGCGCCCAAGGAAGTTGAGCAACCATAGTAGGTTAGAATGCTAGATTTTGATATGTACAACATCGTTCGATTATTTCCCATTGGTCCACAATAGCCAACCAAGGACAGTAGCCTAGATATCGCCAGTAGTTGAAGATCAACATTGCTTCCAATAGTACTGCAATATTGGCGGTCGTGGTGGGAATCGGAGAAACTGTTAGTTGTAAAGATATAGGACCATTTCCAACATACATCGCTTGGCATCTGTGCGTTCTGCGGTTCCAGAAAATATAATCTTGGGATATAAAGCACATCCAACTGTAACCTTCTACCGTACTTAGCCATAACGAGCGTGATGTATACGTTATAATTGGCAGTATACACATTTCCGACCATGCCTTAATTCAATTTCTGTTCTTGCTTCGTGGAATTTAATACGTTTCGTGCATTCGTAAATGTATCACTAGCGAAGTAGCGATATGGTGATTTTACGAGCGTCGCACCCGCGAGCAGCTAGGAGCGGAGGTCCGGTCCGGTCTCGTTGGGAACCACTGGTTTAGATCATGCTTTGAGTAAATGCGCCCAATTCCATGACTACTAAATCGGATGTGCAGTAAACGTCATTGCAGGTGAACGATGCGGCATTGAGGCTTTTTGTGAAAGTCATGTCAACTTTCATCTCACACTTGTTCGGACGGAGACACATTGTACAATGTACACTTGGAAAATGTCTTTTCGGTAAGCGACAGTGATCATTTACGTTTGAAAATGCAGCTCAGGTATGCAAAGGAGCTGCCTAACGAACGAGCTGACTAATCAGAATGGGAGAGGTCATCAACTCGTAGTCACAACGTAACAGGTCGAACACCGGTATACTACAATAAAAACATGACGCACAGGGTTATAGGCCGCCACAGCAACGATCACCCACATTATACAAATATTATTACAGCACTGACACACGTTATGTGCATGAAATAAGTAAGCATTCGTACAGCAGGCCTACTTCAATATCGTTATTTATCTCTACCTTTACTCGTTCCTTTCAAGAACATGCGTCTTCTCATCATGAGCCATTTGGACTCCAGCTCCGTAATTTCACTGCACTCATCAATGGAATCGTTCATAACATTATTCATATTATACCTAAAGCTAGAATAACACACGTAAACTCATCATCAGCCCCTGTTGGTATCCGCTGTGCTGATTGTTCAATAGCTCCTGTAGTCGCGATAACTTGAATGGAGTCAAACAACAATGGTAAAAAGATGCCTTAGCTTTGTAGGGTTATCGAGACAGTGTTATTGCTTATCTGATAGGTTATCCAGATCTGCGCGTTTAGCTGGCATCGGAATTCCTGTTCTGTTGATGGATTGGCGAGCGGTTCCCTGAAGTAATTGCGTCCAAATAGAACTTAAGACTTGGCGTTGAGGAAATGCTATTGGCGAAAAACTCTGGCGGAGTTGGGATAAGCAAAACCGCAATAACTGCATTACCGCTATTGAATTATGCATGCTTATCTCCAGGTGCGGTTTATATGCATGCTCGGGGTGAAGCAATCTCAAGTGCAACTCTTAATTCTTGAATCGCGCAAAATCAGATTCCGATACCGTGTAACAGAAAAGCCGCTAACCTTTTACTATAGTGAAACTGGCGGTCTGTAAACAAAGCCCGGAGCAATAATATGAGTTGCAACTACGGATTTCGGTATTTCCAAGCGTATATCCGAATTTCAATCAGTAATAGGTTCCAAAGATTCCGTAATCGGCTCGTTTGACTTCTACAATTATCGATCCACCGCCACAAACGAGATATACTAAAACGATTTAACAAATACCACCTCCATACGGCATGCTATTACCAAAGGCGAGATAGCCCGCCACAATCTCGCCTCTTGTCGCAATTATCTGAAAGAATTAAATGTGCTTCGCCGACCTCTTGCGAGTACTCTATATCTCACGATGTAAACGTAGGATTTTGACTTAATCGCAGGGTAAGCGAAGGACGCAATAGCTGACAATTGGAAATTACATACTGTAACGATGGCAACAGAGGATTTAAGTATACTCTCCATTTCGTTTCTCGGCGGCGAAACAACAACTAGGATCGGTATGTCTTTAAGAAATAATGCCAGCGGCTGAAATGTGTCGTTCATATATAGGAAATGCCTCAGCTGTAATCGGCTTTTCAAACATCAGTGTTGGGGGTTTGCAAGATATCGGTATCGATCGCTAAACAGTAACCGATCACGTTTTACAACGGGACCTAACAGAGCTGCAAAAAGAATAATTCATTCCAGACTGGCTAGAGAGCTTAACAGAATTCAAGATTATAGTTTTAGAATTCGGTGATGGGAACTACGTTGTGATGCAACTGGCTTTCGGTGAGATTGGCGTGGTAAAAACTGTGACTGAGGGGGAGTGCTCCGGTATTCGACTTCGTGAGTGACAAAGGGCTAACGTAGGTCACGAACTTATTATATTCGGTTATGATGACAAGATCATCCTAGTGCAAAGGTCGCCAACTCAAAATGGGAAAACGGAAACGTTTTCAACTTGATGGGCGCTATGGGCCGCAATATAGTAATATCGAAACTTAAATCAGGAATATACGATCCTACGATACTGAGACACCGTATTGCTCTGGCGATATACATTTTACATATTATATCAAAGAGACGAGAATGAAACGATGAAAACAATCATATGACGTGTATTATGAATGAAGACTGAAGAGCACTCGATTGTCATTTTATGTCACGAGTCACACCCCATTTATTTAGTTGTCCAATGTCCATATTGGGTCAGAATTTTCATGAATTGTTCTAAGATCGTTTGAGAATGTTCGTCTGTCGGTGGGGAGCGTAATTAAGGAAGATCGCAATAGCTCCATTGCATCATCAAGTGTTTTTCCGAAATCTCAAACACCCCGTGAAAGTCCCCGAAGCAGTTGGTGGAAGGCAGGTCTGGTCAATAAAGAATCCCTTGTTCACTTGCTACGATGACTTACGTGCCTTTCCTAATGTCAGAGCATATAAGCCTTTTTGAATCTTCGTATCGGATGACCTGTCAGTTGGAATAATTATTGACCTATATTTTCATTCATTATTCACTTTGCCAGCCAGTATCGCCATCCAATATTTTTGATAAAATACCGCAGCCGATGTTTACTTCGCGGTATAGTTGGAGGTCGGAAATCATAATACCTTTAATCATAAATTTAAGGATGCAGAGGATGTGGAAATGGCTGTTTTCGAACCTGATTCCATTATTCAATAGCGTGACTTAACACTGTCGTGTGGACATGGACCATGCCCATGGCCATTGGGCACCATATCTACACGCAACAAGGTAACGCAATTATCTTATCTAGACAGGTGGGAAAGGTGAACAGTGAACACATTTCAGAAGGTCGCCTCTCAAAGACACCGCTCCTTCACATCATCCTAAACACATGCAGTTCAGCGGTGCTTCCAATCACCTTTTCTCAAAGCATGTGCTAGCTAACAACTAACTGTACTAGTGAACAGGAACTCACCAGCTGATGTGGTCAGATTATTGCAGACACTTCCAAAGCTTGGCCCACGGGCGGATGTCGGTAATAAAATACAGTAACATTGTCGCTATATGCGTGGTATGCACAGGACATAGCGTCTAAATACAGCTATTCTATTCTCGTGCAAAGGGTTTCCCTCTTGCCATCTGCAAATCTGAAGGTCTTGGAAAGTAGCCTATACCGAGTTTCCCATCACATTTTCGCATTGCCGCTTCTAAAATATAACAGTTTCGAGCGAATTCCTTATCGTAGCTCAGTGGTTCACAACCGGTGGGGAATTCAATGGTTTCTGCTGGGGAATAGTTGCAATTGGTAAACATTATATACAGGATAGTCTAGATATTTACGGAGACACATGTGCGATCAACGTTACCAGTTAACTGCTCTGGAATTATGTATCGAAAATTATAAATGGAAAGTGTCCTCGGAGGACGCCTAAATGTCCTCTTTTGAGGGAATTTGTCCTCTTTTTCTCTGAAAAATGCGACTCCGTCGCTGCGAACATCGGAGTTTCTTAAAAAAATCGGTAGCCGAGTCTAAGTGAAGATATTTTTTTAGTCAACACAATACCATCGGTCAAAAAAAATTCAAAATCACCAGTTCTCTTGGAGCTTTCAGAATTTATAAAAAATTGTCCCCTTTTTTAGGATCTCAAAATATGGTAAACCTATTTTAAAGGGTATATAGGAGTTTTGGGTAGTGGGGAATGAAGACTTGGAATAAATCTGAAGTGGGGAATGGAGACAAAAAGGTTTGGAACCACTGCGTAGCTAGAAAAAATACACACCGCACGTATCTATCTCAAGAAGGAATATCGCGGCGTATCAATGATCTCACATTACCCGTAATTAAACTACACAACATAATATATTGTATACTCACTGATGTAGTGTGCATACATCTCTCTGTATCGCTCCGGTTCGCCTTTTCTTTTCGGTGGTAAATCCAAAAATTAGGGTATGATTTGTCCAGCCGATAGTCTTACAAGATTTGACATATGCTATAAGTAATTATGTGCACCTGCATAACAAATTCTTCTGAACGCTATGATTTACTTCAGGCCTATGCATTTAAGGCACCGAATATTTACCATGCAACCTTATTACACACATGCATTTCAGTTAGCCGAGACTATTGGTGTGCGTTCACTCAGCGGGGAATTGGCCAATTGGCCATACTCCAGGAGAAATTAGGAATATGTCGTGAACACGAGCGCTGTGTAATTTGCCTAAGCGGATGGAATGCAATTCAAAATCTATAATAATAATAGCAGCATGAAGAAACACGACACTGCGCGAATCATGCAAGAGATTCACTATAGTGCATTTCGTGCACGATATGGACAGGTGCGAGGGCGATTGGAACCATGTTGCAAACTTGGTTTATACATGCACCCTGCTCATCCGCTTCGTATCATCTGATTCGATATTCGAAATATACAATATCATTCGAGTGTCAAATGGTTTGAATCAATTTTAAATCAGTGCTTCGTATTACTATAGATTACTAACCTCCGTAGGTTAGTAATCTATAGCATTACCCGTCATTAGTATAAACGGAATATTGCTAAGTAACTCTGCTACAGAAGACACCCCGTAATGACTTTATCTGTGATCATGATCATGATGATCATGATCATGATAAGTGGTTCTACTGTTTTCACTCGCTCAAGACACACCATGTACTTCAGTTCGTGGCCTACCAAGAGTGATAAAGTGATGTCCTGATAGACAACATTTGTTTCGTTAGCGCTAAAACAGCGAATACCACCACCAAAGTCAACTAAATGCTGTCATCACACATAACTATGAAAAAGCAACATCAATAGAGGAATGCAGATAAAGGTACGGTTTCCATCTAGAGAAATAGTCATAACTTTTAACGTTACGATACCACATTCCCACAAAAAATACAGATCAACACAAAATGAGTTCGTTATGCCGGAATCACAACGCGGACTGGATGGAGTCTCGCGGCACGTCGCAGAACTACTGATAAAAAGCTCAGAGCATTCAAGTAATTTCTTGCTGTAATTCATAAGGCCGAGGTTGCTTCAAAATTGAATAATTATACTAGAGCTTCTTCGACAAATCTTGATAAGCCTCTCATACTCAACCATGATGCAGAGCACACCAACCTAAAACAGCGCTTACCGAGACTGCGTGTGATACCATTTGGCATTTGCTACCATAATCGAGAAATAATACGAACTGAAATCGTGAAAATGTGTATGTACTCTGTGGGTATCGAGATATTAGCCAACCTCAACCGATTCGTACGTATAGCTATGTTGGCTACAGACAAAAGGGTTGTGCTGTGCACAATTATACTCACGCCATACAATTCGCTATATATAAAGTCAGGAAGTTATCGGCACCTGACATCTCCGCATCCTTGGCATGTACCTGCTCAGTGCTCATTATCATGCGCGTAAACCTCATGTCACTACGTGAAGAATATAGCCTTCTGCGAATGATTTTTATTCCGTGGTTTCTCGTGAGTTCATTGTGATGGTGACACAAATCAATAACGAATGCGAAGGATGTGAGACGTTTTCGGGTAAATTGAGATATTTTCATCGACTCCATTCATTACATAATCTTTTGTAAAGGATATAAAAATGATGGGACAAACAAACCAACCAAAACTGACCTTATATGTTATATATATACCGAAAATATACAATACATGCTTGCACGGAAGCATTATTAGTATTTATTCTAATCTTTACTATGTTCTCCAGGTACACAGTGTGTTTCACGGTTGAAATGCAAAAATATACAAGCAGCAGTCGAATTATTGCAGACAGATGGATCTACAAGGGGAAGTCAATAACATGAAGTCACAAATGAGAGGATGAAAGAACAGCCAAGACCTAGTACTATAAAGCTCCATCTGAATAATTATTGCTGACAGACGTCCCATCAAAGTGCACAATGCTCATTGCTCATTCAAGGAAGATCAGTTACGTATCGACTTTAGAAATGTGTAGCCTACTCCCCGAAACTGTATCGTAGAATCAATGGGCAAAATAGTAGGCGATTCCGTCTTGTTGTCCAAGTTTAATGCGTCCAACATCGGTATATTCCACCATGGCATGTCCCAACCGTCAATAATTTCATCGTAGCGAGGCAGTCTAGGGGGGATTGATAATGTACAATCAAAGTCGAGGATAATCAGTAATCAAAGTAATCATGCTTCTTGCACCGTCTAATGAAAGTATCATTTGATCCGATGATACATACTCCGGTCTAGGATATACCTTGCGTAATACGTGGGTTGTACCAAAAATCTATAACGTGCTATCTGCTATGCATTGGGAAGATAATTATTATTGAGAAAAGAATTCAGATTGATGTATGAGTAATTCCTACGGCGTTTTCTATAGCTACCAGCGCAGCAGTGCTGTTCGGTAACAGTGCGGTATTCAATACTTTGATACAAACACAGATCTCACGACAACAACGTGAACGTGAACACGGTTCGTATACAATCCTATGCAGTGTGCACTGTGCATGTACATGTACATTGTACAATTGTACATTGTACATTGCTACAGCCTGAAACCAGTACAAAAATTCGTCCTATGACGAACTTTTAACGCAATCTACCCTAGCTGGTAAATCTGATCTAACATGCGACCCATCGCAAATTTTTCGCTTCATAACCTCCTGCTATCTTAATGAAATCGCCCGAAGAAGCCGTTTACCATCCCATCTTTCTCATTACAATTACGTTAACCTTGTTCCGAAACACTCTTTAGGCATTTTCTCCAAATAATAACTATATTCCGCAGTCAAAAAGCAGACATACGCCGCTGAGAGCGCTACCTTGAACGCAGGTAGACTTTTTCAATCCATATTTCGGGAGACAACCTGTTGATCAAAATGCTCGTCCAACATTCCAACAACACTAATTCATTGTATCTCCAAACTCATAAATAGTATCGTAAAGGTATCTTGGGCATCAATAATGATCTTGGTAATAAAATGCCATTGATCATTGTCAAGTATGATACGGTAAGTGGTCAATAAATTGTGCTCGGATTAAGTCCGAAAATAGATCTAGAATTTGAAAAGCGTCCTGTTTGCTTCGCTTACCAAAATAAATATCCGAAATTAATAACACACGAATCTCGTGGATTTGGTGGGTGTAGGATTACGGTAATCTGTAGCTGTGTGTCGTACAATGTGCAATGTGCATATATATTGATGTGATCGTCTTTTTGGGAGGGCGATTTGGTAGTCTTGGCCTGTAGATAATGATCCAAAAGGTCAGATATATGCAGTTCCCAGTTCACTGTATTATTATATGTCCACTAAATATACAACGAATAACGTGTTGATGATATTTAAACTTCATGGAAAACGTAGAAGATATCATTTGACATCGGCCGAAAACATGATAGGTTTTGCCGAGGACCTACGTTCGCTTGCCTAGGTACCATTCATTTTTATGCTTCTTTAAAGTTGCTCGATGATACAGGGTTCATGAGTATACCCCCATATGGAAGTGGAAATTTATTGATATCCCACACATCTTTTGAGTACTGGGCGTATAGTAATAACTATCCTGCCACCTGAATGGATACGCAATAAGACTGGATGATCGACACCGAAATTTACCATACAAGACAAATACAGATTGCTTGAGGAGTTGCGTGGATATTGCCACGTTTTCTCCCACTGTTTACTTACAACATCATTAATTTTTTACCATACTATACAAGATGATGTAGGATTCTTGTGCGATTGGGTTCCATGTGCATACAAACATGAATCAGTACCCTTGGGTGCAAAAAGGTTGGTGATCCCTGGTATAGACAGTCCAAAAACGCATGAAAACCATATAAAGACTCGCATCTAGGGGGATAGTTGAGAAACGCAATAGAAAGCGAAATATAGGCTAATACTCATTAGTACGATGTATCAAAGAAAGCATGCAATGTAAGAGTAATCTGTTTAGGACGCCAGCCGTTACAATGACTTGGTACGTCTTCTATAGCATGGGATTCTGGAGTCGACCTATTATTATTATATTCTTTATTCACAGTAAAGCTGGTAAATGCACACATAATCCGGGGAGCAACCTGCCCCCAAAGCAAAATGGCGGGATTGGAGTAAATTTTTAAAATTTCAGTAATACATTCAGATTGTTATTCCTATGCAATACACGGAGAAGTCAGATTACAGAATTATTATTATTATTATCACACTACAACGACAGTGGCGCTTGTCGCCTGTTCAGGCCTTGTGCGCCACGCCAATGCATTCGTAAAGTTCAGTCTATTTGCTTTTTGGTATACTCAGGATGACTTTCATGCTCGCGCACATCCATACTTCCATTTGCTCTCGGTTTCATGCGTCCTCTTGCTGGTCTCTGCTACCGACTTCCGAGCTCGGCACACTCTTCCTCTGGGCTTTTTCAAGACGATGCGTCAACAGCGGGATCGGCGATGATGACCCCAGATAAACCTCCGACACATAGAAACATGACAGAGCCGAGACTCGAACCAACAACCATTGGTGTCGTAACGGTGTCGCTTATCACACTGCGCCACTCGCTTCCCCCTGGAGTCGACCTCGGTGGGACTCGAGCTCA
Source organism: Botryllus schlosseri (assembly GCF_051294905.1). NCBI lineage: Eukaryota > Metazoa > Chordata > Ascidiacea > Stolidobranchia > Styelidae > Botryllus > Botryllus schlosseri. The sequence goes on along the minus strand of NC_137251.1, from coordinate 9,080,972 downwards.
CAATAGTATCGGACTTTACCAATGCGGTTGCGTAGAATTCATCCATAATAAAATGTGGAAGCAATAGAGCAAGAGAAATGTTGAAAATATTTTAAGAAATTGACAGAAAAATTCATTTCTGGAATCGCACCTAAAGCACAATGCAAGATTTATCATGGATTCTTTCCTGTATCTTAAAGACTACAACCCGAAACGCCACTTTGAAACCGGTCATCCTAATTACAGGCTCGATTATTATATAACAAGCTGCTAAATGATTCAAATGGGTTGAACGAATGTGACAACACCATATTATGTCTACCATCAGTTCGTTTTTGTAAGAGAGCGTGAAGAAACCATGCTTTACAATTGAAAACAAAGTTTCAAAACCCCTTCAGCTATATGGGGAAGCGGACTTTAATATCGATTGGTTGATGCTGCAAGAGATACGTGTCCCGAATTTCGTTCAAAAATGCAATCGGAAAGTGTACGACCTGGTTGATGCTCATATATTCAAATGTACCTTCTGCTATTATCGCATCTCTAATTCCAGAGGTGGTCAGTAACGAAGTACTTCTACTTTTTGAAGTACTTGAAGTAGATTTTGCCTACTCACACTACTTTTTAAGTAGTTACGATTTCAGACTACTTTTACTTCTACTTGACAGTTTTCAGTTTTGTAGGCAAAAATAAGCGTAGAATACCTACTTACTTACTTACTTGTGAACTACCACTCCTACTTCTACTTGAGTAGAAATTCGGGTGTTACTTCTACTTCTACTTGAGTAGCGACGGTGACTACTTTGACCACCTCTGTCTAATTTTGACAAATATGTTAAGGATGATTCCCAGCTTTCTAAATCGCACTAATGCGTCCGAGATGTACTCATATTTGAGACGCACATTTTTGCATATCATTTTGTTACATATATATAATCGCCATTTCGTTTTGACTATTTTAGGTTATATTAATAACATTATTCCGTCCTTGCCAGCCACTATAGAACGCATTTAGTAAGGTTCGAGTTATTTACTTTATTGTAAGAATTGTGTGCGACTTGTCACTCTTGCACACTCTCGCAGATTGAGTGGCGACACAGCGTAGGGGTATGATCTACAGCTGCAACACCAATAGGTAGCGGATTTAAGTCCAACCGAGGCCGACAATAGAATGCCTTCCCAAGTGATGGAGGTTTATCTAGGCTTCTCCTCGCCACTGGATCCGCGTGATCGTTATTTTCAAAAGTCCAGAAGTGGGTCGTGCTCAAGTCGGCAGAGGAGTGACCATTTGATCAAAATCAAGAATATCGGCCTGGTGTGAATGACCAATTGACCATTGCAGTCGACGAAAAACCACGAATACCACAAACAACAACGACAACTCCCACACATTCACACTCTATTTCGTGAGACCCCTTTGCGGCACTGAGCAAGATGCGGGACGACAGCGGAACTCGCGGAAACCCCGGACAGGTAGAAACTTGGCGGTGTCAAGGCTCGAGTCAATTGGTGACGGCGTGGTTTTACATACTGCACACTCCAGTCCGCTGCATACTGCATAGGTATAAGCAGGCCGCGTGTTATTTTTGGCATTTCGGGATGTAAATGCCAAAACTGCCAAAAATAAAAATTTTAAAATGCCAAAATAAGGCTTTTTGAAAACATAGATTTTTATGAAAGTTTTAGATAGAAACGTCAACCAGTATTGAAAGAAGTCTGCATGAAGCGGCAAAACAAGTGTGTAACGCTAAATTCCTAAATTGAGGTCCGTAACCCTTCGGAAGGCCGCGGTCCGGTACCGTCCAAGGGATCTATGTAGTGTGAATGAAAATCTTAGGATCGAGGCCAAAAGTTGAGTACTGAAATCTTGATTTACGATATACTGTGTATTAATCAACCCGGGTAGTAAATGATATCCAGCAATTGGGATGTAGCTCAAAGACTAGGCATTCTACTGTTGTCACCGCTCATGCATTTTGTTACCGCATGTAGCCGACACGCGCGACCCATGCTACATTTAGGCCTATGCGTATGTGTAATTCCATTTACTTTCAACTTGTTGAAGAAAATGTCAGCAAATGGTACAATCACTGATAGACTGTGTCCCGTTGGACAATAGGGATACAGTTTCATCAATGAACAATTGAACAATGAACATACACACTTACACAGTGCAGAATGCCTCAGTCCCCAAGAAGTCACCCCCATAAATGCGTACCATACACAGGCTTTTCAGTCATTTGCTGTATTTTTGCTTGCCCGTTGGATATTTTTTCTGACTATGTTAAATATTGATGCCACTCGTGATTTCTAACCATTGGTTATAGCGAGTGAAGGGCTGTGATTCAGACGTGTCAGCAATTATTTTGAATCGTTATCATAAGTGGTATTGTGATCTGTGTGAATGCAGGTAATTATGCACGCATATCGAATCGACTATTCGAATTTGATAATGCAGAAGCAGTCGGTCGGTTTTGTATTCGGTGAATTGACTTTCCAGCACCGTTGCCAATTCGGTTATTACTCTCGCTGTTTGGTGACGCAAAGTGGATACTGCACGTTTTGTGACTTTTATTTGATATGAAAGATTAAACTATACAGTGTTTTACATCGTTAATTCGAGTATACAAATACGAATTCCTGGCAATGTCAAAAGTGCCAAAAATAAAATCTTAAAAATGCCAAAAATAAGCTATCTTTGGCATATGCCAACTATATCACGGCCTGGGTATAAGGAATCATTTTACAAAACTCCGCCATCTGCATTTATATTTTGGCATATATTCTTCATTCCTATGGTGCCGTCTGTGAAGAGATTCTGAATTTGACCCTCGAGCTAAAACGTTCTCCCAACCATGTTCTATAGTCTATACTATAGCCATCAATAAGGTTGCTTGCGACTTATAAACACAACAGAGGCGAGTAATGGAGTCAACCACAAATCTTCCTTAGAACATACCCTCCGGATCGTGAACTAACTTTGTTTCTACCAACAATGATTTTGTATTCGAGTCTGACTTGTGTCTACCTACGCCCTACACCTTAAACATTAACTCTTTATATCGCCTGCCCTGTATAAAAAGATATCTCAAACAGTTTAATCTTCACCTTTATATACATCAAGAACACCTTTCGGTGAGGTTTTCCCACACATGCAGCGTTGTCGATTGATTATTCGAACTGCCAAAACTAATTCATTCAGCGCATGTTAATATTTCACCTGAAGGCATTTCCATCTTAATTCAGTCACATTGTTAGCTGCATCTGCACTCGGTAGAAATATATCTTAGGGTAAGGCGTATTAGCGGTAATCGCGTAAATAATCTCCACCTCGTAATTGATGGATAGCTTGATAAGTGTGGCCGCTTGTGGTGGGAATACCGGATGGATGAATATTTTGCGCATTCACAGCATCAACACAGGCAGTTCCTCTTGTGATGGCTGCCTTTTCTTGCAAATTGCCTTACATTTTGGTAAACATGACACATGTATCATATAATGCACACTGATATACTCGTAATTTTCAAAACAACAATTATGTTGTTGGCAGGTTTCGATCGGTGTGACATTTTCATTGTAAATCCGGGAGGCGTAGAATATCCATCAATATAATGCAGAAGTGAAGTAAACAAATCAATCTTCACATCACGTTAAAACTGCCTGTATCACTATTGATGGATATAGTATATAATCTCGCTGGCCACGGAAACTTATGATAGACAAGACACTGCACAAAAATATTTTCCCATGACATGTTGTATGCATGTGCTGGATATCTGTATTTTGTATTTCTAAATTAAATTCTCCATTGTGCACGCGATATCTTTCATCCCAGTCCAAACAACAACCGTTTTTAACAGCAACTTATACAATAATGAAAGATGGGAGCACGGGCAAGCGCTGAATCAGTACCACACATAAAAAGAAATGTATTTCTAATATTAGTATATATGCTCTGTTTCTGCGGGCACATGCGAAAGGGAAAAGATATTGACAATCAGTTGCACGGTTCGTGGCTCTATACGGAAAATCGCAAATAAAGTGAGTGATTCTTGCATATTATTTTTGATCCACTACTATTTTGTATCGTACGCTAAGTACGTCAAACGTCAGTGGTTCCAGACCTTTTTATAATCACGAACTCCTTGAAAACAATATGCGAGCTCGCGGACCCCTGAATCATTGAAATAGGCGGTTGGTTTAAAAAAACAAGCACTGAACAGCGATGCGTGCCCTCACTAATCAGCACGCAAAATGTTGATATCGTTTATAGTAGGACTTCTGGCAGTTTTTATACCTATATTTTACCGGCAGGAACTGGTGAAAAGCTAGTTAGAAAACGTCACTGTGATATCGGTGGCTAAACATCAGTAAGCCGGGCATCAAAACTCTCTCTCTTCTTCCCTCTACCCCTGTGGTTATTAAACTTTTTAGACCGCTACCGGAATCTATATTTTGTTGGCATCTAGCGATCCAAGCCTTTCACGACGAAATAAATGCATTCAATGTGGGGTTACCATATACGACCTCCTTTAGGAGGATTTGTCCTCCTTTTTCAGGTTTTTGAAAATATCCTCCAAAGACGCCTAACGCCTACCATATTTTTGTGAAGCAAATTCCAGACACTCTTTGGCGCCTACTAGCGTATTTAAAAAGGACGTATAACGCAATGTCTGTAAATATGACTTCACAGTAGCAAAGCATTGCCCATCGATTGTATAGTATACACTTGGAATGGACTGGAACATTGTGCCATCTGTAATGTGAGCTCCGGTGATTGCTATACTTGCTAAGGTCTGCAATAGATTTCTTGTCGGGCCAGATGAAATCGTCTGGCAGCCCGTATCTGGCCTTCCGGGATTGTGTTTGACAGCCCTGCTATAAGGCTATTGTTAGGTCGGTGCTGCGATCTAGTTGCGTGTTTTAATCAGGTCCAAAACAACATTTTTTCGGCCCCCTTCCGCTCAAAAAAGCACTGATCTTAGCTCCACCATAGGGTAATCGATGTAACTTCTTGAGCACTTGTTATATGCATCTGGTTGTTAAATTTCATCATATTGATTCTTCCGTATATATTCACCAGCAGGTTGCACATACGGCGATTTCGTACCTTTTATGGTCGCGACCTCATTTCCAACTTGAAAATGTTCCTTGGCACAGCTCAAAACTTGAAAAGCTGATTACTAACAAAATTTAGCTTGCCCAAACTTATTCACGGCCTAGGAAGCTGCTTACGTCCAACATCATCGCGATCCCCGGATAAAGGCAAACGACCCCAAGATTTGGGACCACTGTCTGTGACTGAAGCATCCAATCGGCCTAACCAACTCTATAGGAACATACCGTTAGCTTATAATTGCGATTATAATTAGAATTATCTCAGTAAATGATGGTTATTTATCTTTATTTTTTTATTGCATTTTTGCGATGGCGGTGCCTGGTGCCCATACTAATATCAATATAAGTAGCATTACCTCGGGCGCAGCGCGAAGAAAAATTTCGAATAGCATAAAGCTACTTGAAAATAATATTGTTTATGTTAATTTACGAAGAACTTTTGGACCTACTTCAAGGCTTCAAAATTCCGGATATTTAGGCATATTTTAGAATTTCATCCAGGACGCAGTTTTTTCAGTGAAATTCCGGACATGTCCGGGAAATTCCGGACGTATGGCAACCCTAGCCTAAATGTCCTCCTTTTTTTAAAAAATTCGTCCTCCTTTACAGCTTTTGCAAGTAAGATAATGGAGAGATTCGAGTGAAATGGGCATAAATGACGCTAAATAGGAAAGTCGTGGTTCGATCGAAGGTGACGACCTTTTTTAGTCAACACCACTAACTTTATATAAAAAGTGTGTAAATAGGGAGGCGAACGAAAGTGATGACTAGGGCGATTTTTTTTGACATGTCAAAAAAAGTCAAAATTAGGTCAAAATAGTAGCGTTAGGTCAAAATTTGTCAAAATTATTTACAAAGTCAAACATTTTTTGACCTCTGAATTTCGTTTGTATCGTAGATTTTGCGCTGTCGGTGAGCTTATCACTTGATATTTCACAGCTTGTAGCCTACTTTATAGGCCTACCGTTGTAAACGACCCATCGTCATGCTCATTGTGAATCATAAACGATCAAATGAAACAAATAGTGACATGGTTTTATGGTCAACGTACCGCAATATCTTAACTGAAGCAAGACTGCTTGGACATTGCATGATTCTTATATATCAACAAGCGCAAGCTGAAAAATTGTAATATAGACAACATTGTCAGAATGAAGCAACACGGTGTGTCACCAGCAGTGTGCACACAACTTCAGTGTTGTCAGCCAAACACCGCTGCTGTTTAACGTTCTTTCTCCATTCTTGGCAAGCAACTTAGTAAGGACAAACACTTTCTAACGGAGAATGTAGGAAAGTAAGCTATCTTTCGTTCGTTGTACTACAACAAATTTTAATTAGTTCCACCATAATACGTAATGTAACTACTTGCATTCTTCATAGGGCCAGATTTTGTTAAAATACTAGTTTTTTCATGGGCTTCTTGGAGGTACAGAACTTCAATATACAATTGAATAGTATATTCATATTGAAATGAACCCGAATATTTTCGGCTGACACTCGTCAGGGGTAATTGTCAGCAACTAGTAGAGAATTGGAAAGAACATGGTATATCAACAATCGTTTCACAAAATATGACGTCACCAACATGAAAGAGAGAGCGTTCAATGTACTATTTTTAGGTGGTACACGAACTCCTTTTGTTGACAGAGTTTTGGTTGGTGTATTTTGATAAAAGTCGACTCCAAATCACACAAATGACGTCATATTTTGTGATACGATTGTTGATATACCATGTTCTTTCCAGTTCTCTACTAGTTGCTGACGATTACCCCTGACGAGTGTCAGCCGAAAATATTCCGGTTCATTGCAATATGAATATACTATTTAATCGTTTTTTCATGTAAAATTTGCTAGTTTTTGAGCCCAAAACGTTTTTTCAGGCCAATCTACTTTGTAAGGACAGACAGTTCCAACCAGAAATGAAGATAAGTAGTACAATTTTGACATTATGTGCGCAAACACCTAATTTGCATACGTAAGGTCAAAATTTGGTCAAATTTCAGTTTTTTTAGGTAAAAAAAAGTCAAAATTTAGATTTTTTAGGTCAAAATCTTCCGTTTTTTAGGTCAAAAAAAAATCGCCCTAGTGATGACCTTTTTTCAGTCAACCCACCAAATTTTACAGCAAAAATAGCGAAATCAGCTGTTTTCAGTTTTAATCAACTAACTTTTCTGATTTGGTAAAAGTGTCCTGCTTTCCCGATTCCAAAACATGGTAACCATAACTTAATGTCAATGTGCTACGTATTTACGGACATGTATGAAGTATAGAAGTTGCAGAAAACCAGTTGCACGCAACTCAGTGCTATGAAACGTGTGTGACGCACGTGATTTCAGATCGGGGTGTATTAATCTCCTCTGCTGGCCGCAGTTGTACTGCGGTGATCAGATTTCAAGGACGAGAATATTTGGTCCTGACTATTTCTAAGATCATGGACGGTCAATCTGGGCCAAACTTCCATCGCTGCCGATTTTTTGGCACTGCAGTTTGTCCGAACGCATGTTAGCCTATATAGCGATACTAGGAATACACCGTTCTGTCACAATAGCGAAATCAGTCAGATTCCTTCCTGTCAAGTATTCAGAAATAAATTTGGAGTGCGGCAGTTGTGGCCCAGATGTTTCCCTCCCTCTACATCGCTAGAGTACTACCCGCGCAGATCGTGTCGAGATAGCGTAATCCACAGCCGCAACACCAATGGGTTGCGGGTTCGAGTCCGACCGACGTCACCTCGAGAACTCCTACCGAATTGTTGGAGGTTTATCTCGGCTCCTCCTCGCCACGTGATCCGCATAAGCGGTATCTTATAAAAAGCCTATAGAAATGGGCCCTTAGCGAGATAGCGTAGTGGTATAATCCACAGCTACAACACCAACGGGTTGTGGGTGGGTTCGAGTCCGACCATGGTCGACTCCAAAATTCCTACCAAAGTGTCCCAAGGCTCATCCTCACCACGTAATCCGCGCAAGCGTTGTCTTTACTGTATTATAAAATCCTTGGGCTCAGCTACAAGTCGGTAAATACGAAATAAAATTGAAGAATGTCGGCCTGGTCTAAAATGACCAACGTAGTCGAAACACCGTGAATATCAAGGGACCAAGCTGGTACAACATCACCCACCCAATGCTCGCCCACCATCAAAAGGAGATAAACTGGAACATCACACACCAAATCCTGCCGTCTAACTCTCGACTCCAGGCCAGACTAGCGGTACCAAATAGTACAGGGGTCGGGAACCTTTTTCGTCTGCATATTGGCCCTATTTTTTTCATCTCAACTCTCAAAGAGCCATATATGCCAATCAACTGTTACGTCACAATTGAAAATTCATGACGTCATGGTAGCACTAATTCGAGCTCACTGCATGGGATTCCTCGTGTGCGCCATATTTTCTCAGTAAAATCTGGTATTTATTGTTCGGAAATAAAGGTCGAAACGAGAGGTATAGAACAGACGGGCCAAGCCTCACCCTTGATAACGCAATTCATATGTAGCTTAGAATATTTTACAGCTGATATTAATCGAATGTGACTGTCACACTGATTACGAAAATCTAAATACTTATCGACTTCTCAAAGTCTTCGGCGGCAAAATAACGTTGCGCTACATGTATACATTTTATCGCCGGTACTACACTAGGGTTACCATATTTCTGTGACCCAAATTCCAGAGACTCTTTAGCGCCCACTAGTGGATTTCAAAATTTGTTTTGACGTCACTCTGGCAATTCTTTGCTCATAGACCAGAGGCGTTCACGATCCGGTTCAGGAATATGTGGCTGTGTGTTGTGTAACCGGGGCCGGGAGATGCTGAGTTCGAAAATACAGGGAGCGTAATTGTACATCGTTAAGTCGTGTTGATGTCTCATCCATAAGATTGTTTATCAGCCTTACGCCGGTGCGCACCACGGAGCTTTATAAACACCCTACATCCAGTGGTTTCCAACCTTTTATGGTCGCGACTCCATATCCAATTTGAAAATGTTCCGTGACCCAGAACAAAATTTGATGAGCTGATTACTAGAAGAAGTCAGCCCCTTTGCCCAGACATACTCACGGGCTATTTTGGACGCTGATTACGTTCAACATATTCGCGAACCCCAGAATAAAGGCAAACGACCCCCACGTTTAGAGCCATCATCTTTGAATAATGCATTTAAACGGCCTTAACAATCTCTAGGGAAATATCGTTCTCCTATAATTGTGATTACGGTTAGGCTTATTCCAGTGAATGAAGGTTGTTTTTATTTGTATTTTATTGCAGTTTTTGCGAGGGGGTAGTCAACTTGATAATATCAATAAATGAGATGGCAAATCGCGCGCAGCGCGAAGAAAAATATCATGCATCAGCATAAATATTTCCAAAAATAATGTTTTTATGTTGATTTACGAAAAAATTATGAGCCTGCGTCAGGTCTTCAGAATTCCGGACATTTGGCCTCCCGGACGCTAGTTTGAACAGTGAAATTCCGGACATGTCCGGGAAATTCCGGACGTATGGCAACCCTATACTACACAGAGCTATACTTACCGATCAAGAACGTGGATAGCTATGGCGTTGTTTGTAATTCGAGTTTGTAATTGTCACATTCACAACAGTTCATTTCGCGACGTAGATCAGGAAGACAATGCGTATTTGAAAACTGCGTTTTGAAATGGGCGACACCTTGTCTGCTATGCTCTTTCATTAATCAACGTATCGCGCAATTCAAGATTTCGAGTCGGGTACATAGAATTCGCGAGTGATATTGGTAGCCGGCGTGACAGTAACTTAAATTTAATGATTTTGAAAAAAGGGGGATCCGAGCCCCTAAACCTGAAGACGACATTGTGTTTATCTCTCAAAGACAGGTTTGTATTACTGCCACGAGAATAATTATTTTAGCCGTGATTAAAATTTACCAACAAATCGTTGCAATATTGATCAATTCATTACAAAAATAAATATTTGGCAAAGAGCCTATATGGCTCGCGAGCCATAGGTTCCCGACCAATGAAATTGTAATTGCCTCCTATGCGACACGCACTTCGAAACCCACGAACATCTTTTCTTCAAATGTAAGGTGTCCACTGTCCAATCCAGCTCTCTTATTGATTTTAAAAACCTGGGAAAAAAACAACTGGGCAACCACCGCAAAACCCCCACCTGCAGACGGTGATCAACATGGTACCAAGGGGAACCCTGACAGGACCCATACATCCACGCTGATCATCCTCCATTCTGTCTTTAAACAGGCAACGTGGAAAGAAGAAATGTGGACGGAAACGTGGAAACAAGAAATGCAGAACTTCTCCACGATCGCAGACTCGGACCCAAATGGATCGCGAACTCGGCCATACGCAGGATAGCCAAAAGGAAAGGTTGTTCTAATGATCAGCAAACAGACGATGTCCTACGCCGCATTCAACGTGAGATGACAGCCGCAGTGATGAGAACCTATGGAAGAATGAAGAAATGGAAATTTGATATTCATGTTTTAAATTAGAGCGTATTATCTATCTACACAATCTTTCCATCGTGGAAATTTATGTCAGTACGTACATATACGTAATAAATCCAAATGTCACCGTGAATATCAAACAAGCAGAAGTGGGCCATGCTACAAGTCTGTATTTACGGAATAAAATTAAAAAATGTCGACCTGGTCTAAAATGACCAATGTAGTCGAAACACCGTGAATATCAAACAAACAGAAGTAGGCTGTGCTACAAGTCTGTATATACGGAATCCAAAATAAGGAGTATCGGCCTGGTGTAAAATGACCAATATATATTATGGTGCGGAACGGATCGACAAATTCTCTGGTCCGACTCCTATCCTGATTTTCAATTCTCTGGTCCCGGCACCGGCCGTATCAGGAAAAGTACTGATCCGGCTCCGATCCGGCTCCGGCTAAAAATGAAAAAGTCAGTCCGAATATCCAATCCGGCTGCGGTCCATGCTCCACTCTACACGATACGGTGGTTCCGTGAATTCATAAATATGGCTCATATATTTTCGCACTATGGCTCGGCGGTTACTTGCATGTGGTTGGTTGGTTGGTTGGTTGGTAGTTATTTAGTTACAAAAGTCATGCTTATCAATAAAGATTCTAGCCGGATCAAAAAAGCACTGATCCGGCTCCCATCCGGCTCCGGCCAAAATTGAAAAAATCTGGCCGGATATCCGATCCCGCTCCGGTCCATGCTCCGCACTAGTATATGACCATTGTAAATGACCATGGACATCATAATAAACAAACAAACCCGCGCAGATGTCAGAATTTTTTTTTCATCTCAACAAATTAATTTATGTAATACCAAGAGGTGGAAGCGGAGTTATTACCGTCCAAAAATTTGGATTTGAATAAAATAGTATTTACGGTGACCGATACTTTGTTTATATATTGTAGTTGTGCTCACCGTAAATACTATTTTATTCAAATCCAAATTTTTCAACGGCAATAACTCCGCTTCCACTGGTTGGAATTGAACGAAATTTGGTGAGGATCGTTTCTATAGACCGCCTAACACTTTTTATTATTTATTTTTATATAATAAATAGAAACTTTCTTCTCCTGTAGCAAAGCGGTTACTGGCTGGAATTGAACCAAATTTTGTGTGTAGGCTTAAATTAGGTAACCTAACAATTTTATCAAGTAGCCAGTACGATTTGAGAAAAAAGTTAATTTTTGAAGAGCCCTACTGGTCAATGGTCATGCGTCATGAGCCTATAGCCATATGATAGCAATCTCTTCTACCAGAAAATTCAGCAAATAAGACATACATAGACGATCACTATGCTGCGGTTATGGGCCAAATGTATATCATATGCCGCCCATATACTTTGATTTCCACTGGGTGTAATGTTATCCTTGTATGGCCAATGCGCTTCCAGAGGGACATGGCGGAAGTGACCAATACGGTAACACAATCAATGACCGTGTACTCGTAATAATACAATAAAAGTAATTATACAGTCCGAGATAGCCGGAAGTCCCAGTCATCTCAGGCTTTAGACGCAGTATATGTAATGTATACACCAATGAAGGGTACACGATCCAACTATATTCGGGGTGAAACAAGTTGCAGATATTTTTCAATTACAGCATATAATAGACTAGATATTTTCATCTCCGCCGATATAGTCGCTGCGACAAGTCTCTCGGTGGAGGATTCATATAATGCCAACTCAATTCACTTCAATTTATTGTTAACAATTTCATCATTTAAATACACCACAAGACTGCGATACAATGAAAGATAGGGGGATGTCGAAATCAGACACCCACCTGGACTAGACTATGTAAAAAGGAGGCATGTACGTCTACATTGTACACTGAATGAAAGTACAAGAGGATATTGTAAAAGGACAGGCGACAAAAAGAGGTGGCATGTGTCGGAAGGCGAGATCGATATGTCAGATCGTAGTCGGCTAAACTTGGGAGCTGACTTATTGATTCGAAGAAATTGTTTGTATTTCGACTTGAATGTGGGCAATGGGCATGCTCGACGACTGTCGGATAGCCGGGGAGATACTGTTCCACACTGCAGGTCCGGCATATTTGATAGAGCGATGGTATTTTACGTCGATCATATGGTAATTGGACGACGTGGACGCGCGTGTATTGTACTTATGCCTTCTTGATACCGAGGTAAGGAAGTCATTTAAATTTTCGGGGCAGTGATCGTGGTGGAACTGATACATAAACTTGGCAATTTCTAGTTTACTAGCGTTTGGATTTGATTCGAACACCTTGATATCAGTACATGTTGGTTGTAGAACAGGGCCAGCCAACCCGTGGCCTACGTGCCCGCGGGAAGGTTCTGAGTGTCCCGCGGGGCAATTCTTGAAATTAGTTATATTATCAAAAAAATTACCCAGGTAATTTATTGTGAACTTACAAGACCAATAGAAAATTTGATTGGCCTGTCCGCGGACTTTGGGTGTTGACGACTAAAATATCAGTTCCGACGTATTGGCGTAGCCAGGACCAAGGACCAGGACCAACTTGATACTTTTTTTAGCATTGCGCGCGATTTATCACCAGTCGATTTCTTGCTTTTAGTATTGATGACTCCTCCTGAAAATTAAAAATACGCCTTATTTACTGAATTGAGTCTATACCTATAACGGCAATTATGCGAGATCGTGTCTTCCGACGTGTGACTTCGCGTCTGCATTTGCGGAAAGATCGTCGGTGATGAAACCTTTGCACAAAGTGATAGAATCATGTTCACTGAAATCTTCGATATTGATATGTCCAAGTGCCGATTAATCAAGTCCTGGCCAAATGATGCCATCAGTGGTATGCAGGGACGACCCACGATATATGCAACTAACACTATTTTATTGACCTAATTTATTTCATTGACTTTGGAAAAATTTCGCGCGGCCAAGTCATGTAGACAGAGTTTTCATGACTTAATTGTTATCGGTTTTGATGTGTAGTAATATAAGTCCTTTTTTTACCGTTACCTAATCCAGTTCGCTCCTATCGGACGACTATAAAGGGACATTAACATTTAAGTGGCCCGCGCAATGGTTCGTAGATGTCTCGAGGCCCTTTCGCCGAAAAGGTTGGTCACCCCTGTTGTAGAACAACGATTTATACCTCCAATGACTCAATATCCACCAATCATCTTCTAATGTGCTATAAATAGAAATTGAAAATGCTGTTGAATATTAGTATGCTCAGTAGGCTACACACGGTATCGAGTTTAGTAAACCTTTTTTAGGATATATACAAGTTATCATCGCTGTTGATTTGATTCAACTACTATGATCATTTACACCAGGCCGATATTCCTTGTTGTCAATGTTCTCTGTAAGCTGCGCGCAAATGCGCAGTGCTGACACAGTCTCTGCACACAGAAAATCTAAGCTGCCCACAAAAAAATCCTAAGTGATGACCGTTTTTTAGTTGTTGCGCACTGTTGTCCAAGAGACCGCGCAGTGAGTTGATGAGTGCGCGCAGACTCGTCAAAAATTAGAGGGAACATTGCTTGTTATGATCCCTGATCTGCCGACTTGTATGGTTATCGAAATACTTTGTATGTAGACAATCTGGACATGGTATCGTGTGGTATGACATGATATGAAAGTATGATGTGGTATGGACCGAAATTGCGGTGTGGAATATGGAGATGTACAGTACATTGTACAAGCATGATATGCAATGGAAATTTATAGGTATGGGATGGGAATATGTTTTCCAAACTGTCATAATTTGGCAATTTAGCCAGAACTGAGACACATATCCTATTTTCGATTTCTCAAATTGATTGCGCACTTCCCAAAATGGTTCACTAGCAAGTATCTGTTCAAATCTCAAATTGTGACTCCGACTCCTCAACCCTAGTCTAGATATTTACTAAAACAGCAAAAAATGTGCAACGTGCACACGAAAGAAAACAATATCAGAGCCATGTATGGCCGGACCCCTATACCTACAAGAGTTGTCGCTTTAGTACAAAAGTTTGCTCGAAACATTCACCTTTCCGTTTGTGAATATTTAGTGACTCTCTTCTGTGAGCTTGACCCACAATCACACGACATTGTAAAACGAAATACCATACCTGTAGGTAGGTAGTCAGCGAATGATGCTTATTCAACCAATCAATAAAATTGATATAAAGAATTCATCGTTGTCTAATGTAAAATATGTAGCATGCGTACGGGATCCATATTGATTTGTTGTTTATTGTAACATAAAAACCAAATCCGTGCGATGGGTGCTGCTTACTGTATAATAACTTGTTTATGTATGGTAGCCTACTATCGGTAGCAAGTATAGAAACCCGTTAACACACTGCTCAATATAAATGTAGCAATAGTCAGACGCTGAATGCATTGTCCGGTCTGGTCCTCTCTGATTAAAAAAATTGATGCCGTTGGAGTAGGCGATTGAATCTAATGATTAGTCCTTTTGACCAATGACTAATGCATAGGCGGAGGGGGGTAAACAACGGTCGTTTGACCCACCATCGCAATATCCTTCAGGATTGTAGTGATGAAACATTGCATTCTGAGATAGGCTATATTCTAATGCGACAATAGCTTTGTTTTGTCTAATTCATTCAATCGTGTCTCTATATTACTCATGCTGTCAGTGCCTGACTTTACATGTCACAAGTCCGTCTCGCTTCTGTTGTGAATCCCAAAGAAAGCAACCTACATCGCTGATATGACATGACATCACGATATTGGTAATGGAATTGATGTACCAGCGCTGTTTGAATGGATAGTTCCATCCAAGATAATTGGAATGTACACACCGGAGACTTACAACACGCATCAAAGAATATAACTGTCTCTGAGATATTGGATAACTCTGAAAATCTGAGAAATGGATCAAATACGGTATGGAATAATGTTGTTACGGTATGTAAACTTGTAAGTAATGACGTGGAACGAGTGACGCGGGTAGTAGGGTTTACGGATATTTCCCTTCCGATACCATATCATTAGGGCTGGGCAAAATGATTCGAGTACTCGAATCTGAATCGAGTAGTAATTTTAATGATTCGAGTCGAGTAGTAAAAGACGATTTTTTCGAGTACTGAAATTATACGGTCCTCGCAACTGAAAGTTAATTTACTGACGAGAATTATAGTTTTGATACTATTTTCCACTGAGGAAGCCGTGAAACCTTGATTGGCCGTGTTTTAGCATACCAGGCACAGTACAAAGCTACGAACGTTACTGGAAATATCACATTTCCGAAGTCATTATCATCCAACAAAATTGTTAAGAAGTACAATGAAATCGGCATGGTCGAAAAAATACCAAAGCATCTTTAATGTGATGGATAACAGGCATTACGTTCTTTGTGGTGGCATAAAAGGTTCATATTTGGACTTCGACATACTACATCCTGTTGTGGCGTCATAATGAGTGATACTCGATTACTCGACTCGACTCGAAGCATATTACGTGATTCAGAATCGAATCACTCAGGTACTCGATTTTGCCCAGCCCTACATATCATATTATGCCTTGATGACACGTGATATCCATTAAATTTAGGGTTATGATTCGAAATTTACCCACCCAGCAAATTAACCGATAACACAGAACAGGAGGATTCAATCTATGCTGTTACGGATACACGAGTCATTATGACTTGTTTAAACTTCAGACTTCTAGCGCTACAGGTTCAAATGTTGGAAATATACTTAAAGTATATCTAATACTTGACCTGGACCTGTGATGATATTGGGATAGTTTGGTTTCAAAGCATCAGTTGGGCCAGGAAATGGAAACGTGTGGAAAAAATAGGACATGATCGGCTTCGGCAGATCTCAACCGTCAGCAGGCTAACCTTCGTGAGCGCGTATTTGATTGTCCTAACTTCTGCGAATGCTCGCATGCGCCCGCATGCGATTTCTGTCTGAAGAATCAAACGTTTGTCTCCAGGTCAGGACGATAGCTGAAATTTTACTACAACGTATTCACCTACCACTTATATTTTCAATCAAAACAATTGATGCTATTACAGGACTGATACAGTGTGGTGAACGATATACTGATTCGAGTCACCGTTAAAGGTCACAGTGTGGGTCGCTTTTATCGCAAGTTTGCTTCGAATCCGCTGTTTTAGTACAAAGTGCGGGATCTCGAGCGCACTTCATCAGGATGTGAGAGGTGTCGTCGTCGAGAGCGACCTGAGAGTCTTCCGCACCGTTCGTTCCGTCGGGCACCCTGAATGCGACTTTCGGGCATCCCGCTACGTTGTCACAGATGAGCTTCTCGAGTGAGGCGTGCTTTATGATGTCCATTCCCGCTTCGCCGCCGAACGTAACAGGTTTCCACCAGGAGGGCGAACCGATCGGATTGCCGTACAGTCCTGTTAAGAGCATGATTGTAATGACTCGAGTCCTACCCAGTCGCGAATTTTTAGTGACTCGACTCGACTTGAGCCATTTTGTGTATAGACTCGACTAGAACTCGACTCATTGCTCAATACCAATAACTCATCCAAGAGACTCGAGACTAGGACGGCCAAGAATATTAAGGTACCTCATTATTGGTATTTCGTTTAGCAGTACATGGTATTTGTAAAATAAGAACAGGAACTATTAAAAGTGGGGATATAATTACTATAATATGAATGCGAGGAATTTTATATCACACGACCAGAGTTGTAAAAACTGATTTGAACAGGACTTGTACTCGAAATCGAACAGTTAGTGGAGTTAACACAATAACTTGGACTCGGACTCGAGTCTCAACACTACGACTCGGCCTCGGCCCTTCGCACCTAGACTTGAACTTGGACCTGAATCGGTGGTGAATTGAAAATGACTCGACTTGACTCGAGTCAAAATTCCGAAGGTAGATTAACTTGTGACTCGGAACCTTGCGACCTGGTTACAAGCCTGTTTGAGAGGTATGAGAAAAAGGAGCGGAGGTCTAACATATTACTTTTGAGGGAACGGACTTTATTTGCGTGTCGCAAGACCTGTTTGTCTGAAATTATACTTCATTCTTCATGAATCAGTATATACTCAAACGAATGTCGAAGCAGTTTTCAAATATACATATAGTCGTCGTGTACGTACCTTTCAATGAATACGGCGCGCCCATTTCGGTAAGAGTTTCTCCGAAGAGTTGTTTGGGTCTGCGTTTTTCCAGTATCAATCCGTTGTACAGTTCGAGCGCCTCGATGTCTTTATAAATGTCACGCAGTTCGGCCGCCATTTCAGTCTCGCCTGCATAAGAAATAAAGAACATTGCTGATGCCTGTTTGGCAATATCGCAATCAGATGCGGCGTCGTTTTCCTTCGGGTTCAAGGCGTAACACATATATACGGAATAAAATGATTGACGCAAAACCAGATTTTGATGAACATGCAGACAGACAGGAAACCCAACTGACTTGTGTCCGCTGTTCTGACCCAATTTCCAGATCCAATATTGGGGTACAGAGCTATTTGTTTGTACATTAAACTGTCATTTGAATAATATATTATGAATATACTATTCAATTGTATATTGAAGTTCTGTACCTCCAAGAAGCTCATTAAACCATCAACATATCATGCACTTTCACTTCCTTCGATAATAAAACTGGAATGCTGTACTTCGCCGTCGTTTTGAAATCAAATCAGCATTCTTATGGCATCAAAGCGAGAAGAGAAGTGACCAGAAAGCAATTCTACCAGTAAATTCCTCGAAGCTCGTGTATGGCTTTAAACCGAATTGCCTTCTATAGTTGTTGAAGGGTTGCAATCGCATTTTTCTTCCGTCCTTTATAGTCTGTATGGCTACCGCTAACGTCCCCGCACCCTGATTCCGCCCACCGGCAACCTATTAGAAATTAATGTGTAAAATTTGTGAAGTCTCGCATAAGAATGCGGGTTCATCATACCGCGCCGGCAATCTGAGTGTTAAACTCTTTTAACACCTTTGCCATCCCTGCGTCTACGACCGGATCCGGATTGAAAAGAAGATCTTTTAACGTCCGGTTTTTCCCACCAACTCTAAATTGAGAGTATTGGAATAACGACCTTGTCATTGCCATTTCCGGAACTCCGATATAATATTCTTTATTCACAGTAAAACAGGTAAATACACACAAGATCCGGAACATGATTGCTATTTATTTCTATGCAATACATAAAGAGAATTGCGGTAGATGGCAAGGATTGTTATTGTTAATATTATTATTACTATTTAATACGAAGCAGGTGGCGCTTAGTTTACGGACGGTTAGAACCATCGTCACTACAGGGCTAAACACCGATTCGAGACATAGGTCTTTCTTTTTTTACGCCATCATTTGATGAATAAATCCCTCTCTATACTGACTTAAGAACACCGTTTCCAAATCTGCTTCCCGTGGCCTGAGCCCTGACTACTATCTCTCCAGTGGGTCTAAACCTTGTCTCCAGCGCCCCTGGGGGCGATTTGGATTTTGAAGGGGGCGGGAACGCTCAGGGAGAGAGAGAGAGAGAGAGAGAACGGGGGTATTCGCTTTCGCATGCACCATCGAGATGCTTTTGACGACGGAGGTGCGATCCGACCGTTAGGATACCTAGTCAGCATTGCTGCTTTTTTCTCCTCCATGCTATCCGTGGATGCTGAGCGCCTATAGCAGGATAGCTGCGGATACCAGTTTTCGAATCTCTGGTCTGACCCGGCCGGGGATCGAACCCACGACCTACCGATTGAGAAGCCGGACACATCACCATTACACTATCTCACTCGGTGGGTGAAATGGGGCGCGCTTGGCTCAGAGGCGGCGGTATGGGGGGCGCTGAAGAAAATGGCATCGCAGTAGGTGGTGTAGTAAGGACATATGATTATATAGCAGAACAATAGTTCTATACATCCCGGAGTTCTCATTCCAAACTAACATTCGACGAAATTTGTCAAATCACGACGTTTTTCGTTGCGGTCATCGCGAAATATCCACCGACCATGTTTTCATGAATGCAGTGGTTTGTTTTAATTCGTGTAAAATGAATGAGGCGTAATTTTGGATTGCCAATTCCCCGTTATAACATTCCCGTCACGCTAGCTACTCCAAGTCGTTTCGACGCCTTCTTATCTTTTCATTGTATTGCTGTTTTGTGGCGTTTTGAAATGATGAAAATATTTATAAACGTATATATACACTGATAGATAGCAAATCTCTACAACATTCTCAATTGAATTAGTAGTCACACAGAGCGATAAAAAACGATAAAATGACATTCCCCGCATTGCCAATCGCAGAGGAGAATTCGGGATGTGTACATCGATCTCGAATCAAATGCTATGAGCGTATGAGCCCGTAGGCCTCACCCGAACCTGGATTAGATCCCGAAAATATCACATACAATTACCGTTTATTAGTCGAATGGTTTAATAGGGAAGTCCCAACCCGAAACCGGACTTCGATCACTTGCCCATTGATTTTTACTACAGTCCTCAAAATAGGGGGCACCAGACCCAGGCAATCTTTGAAAGGGGGCGCTGGAGAAAAAAAAGTTAAGAACCTCTGTTCCATACCGCCATGTATCATCAAAAAGGATAGTATGTATAGGCTGCACGGACGGATATCCATCGTTTGTGGACATTACTTTTCACTGAAGTTCTGATAAACCTGCAGCATTGTCACAATGTGTCAAGGGTACTATGTAACAGTTACGGAAATATCAAAAATAGAGTAGTACCAATCAAACTTAATCTAAATCTTAATACTGGAATATGTGTCCAATCGGTCAGGCAGTCGATTTTACTTAGTCATAGTTACGAAGTGGCGAAAATTAACGCATGTACAGTTATGCACTTGACCTAAAGAGTATTTTCGGCGTTGTGTTATCGATTTTGCTAGTCAACAAAACGTGCGTGTGAAAGTTACCGGAGAATTTACAGCAGGTGACAAACATTGTTCCAATGCACCGCACGCCGGGAGAGCGTAATACATATTTTACGCACACATGCTACCCTAAACGACTGATAAACCTGCACATGCACATATGTGACGCTCTTCATCAGCTGTGTAAATAACTCATTTTACTCGTTAAAGAGATTATTTTACAGTCATCTATTTCAACATACTGGACATCAGAGGGATCAAAATTCACATTTTTCTAATAAGCCTGCTTCGCCATTACAGTTTAATGAAACACCGAATATCTGCGTTCAGACAGCACTGGCTACTGTTGCAGTGTTGCTTACTTCATGATATCGGGTACCAGCGGATGCCAGTGATACAGCGTGTGGAATTCCAAGTGAATCTGATTGTGATGTGACAAGCCTTTTCCCATCATTACGTCCGGATCGTACAGTAGATTGTAGTTGAAACCGCTCAAATGCTGCACGTAGTCCTCGACAATGATTTTAATCGTTTCTCCTGTAATGAATGTAATGCTGGAAAGGACATACACAATGCAGCGAACCGGTGACTACATTATGCAAAATATACGCCACAACAAATCGCTGACGTCATTACAATAGATGGCTAAATATGCAAATTGGAAGTGGAATCGACATAGAAGCTATGTAAAACGTATTCTGCTGTACTCGATAGCATACCTAGGATTATAAGACGCGCTGTTTGATACAGTCGTTCATCTTTCCATTCGGGGTGTTCTTTCATCAATATGTCACAGACGCGGTTATGTTCCCTGTTGAAATACATTCACTCAAATTACTTTCGCAGTCCCAAACCAACTTATCATAAGCATGTAGTCAACTCGGATAAAATATAGATGTGCATTACTTATTACAAGCCCTTGCCATGTGAGTTGGTACAACTATTCGGGAAATAATTTTTACTATAATTCCTATACCAATACATGAATTCAAAATAAAAGTATGGTTCCGTGGCGTTGTGGAGTAATTTAAACGATTCCGAAAATTTTCGCCGTTTTTATGATCAATTACGATCAATGAAAGTTACTTATATTCGATAAATTAGAATGCATTAGCTAGAGGAGCCCGAATGAGGTGGTCAAAGTAGTCAAGAAAGCTACTCAAGTAGAAGTAGCGACGCAAAAATCTACTCAACTACGAGTAGAAGTAGTCCTTTTAGAAGCAGCCTAAAACTGCTTGATATATAAGTAGAATTGACTGACTTTAAATATACTCAAGAAAGTAAGTAATGATGATTCATATTTATGCATCCCAGGAGGTATAAATTATCGGCAGCATAAGCCTTCGTCCGCATCATGGGATGGAAATGATAGCATTGATATGGAATGCGATACTAATCCTCTGTTTACTCGAACACCCCGATTTGAAAAATATCGTTGCATGGCGAGCTCCCCCATATTAAAAGGCTCTTAGTTTGGTCGAAGAGCAATATGAAGAAATTGCGTCGAATACGGTGTTAAAGTGCACACTTTGCGCGATTAGTAAACGTTAATAAAATATGTGGCTTTTCGTAAAAATGTCATACAGTGTAGCTTTATTTTCGGACAATAGAGGCATTACTACACTTGCTTTTATATTTCAACACGTATGTTCTCCTGACAAATTAACTGAAACTAATTAGAACTCAAAGTATAATAGGCTACTGGGAATTGAAATAGAAATATACATACTACTTCTAAAAATCGTAAAATATATTTCATTTCTTTTGTCCAGAAAGTTTCAACAATGGTCTACTAAAACAGGTGTAAAGCTAAATAAAAGTCACAGTCCACTTTTCCAGACTAGAACAGGCCATGGGTGCGGTGTGCGGTGTGAACGGAACCACGCAACCCGCTACCTAAACTATAATCACCGATACTTTCCGGAAATCGTTGGTATGACGTGCGGGAAGCGCGACGAAAATTCTGGGCTTTACTCAACTTCTATGAAAATTAAATGTTGACATTCCATGAAAACAGTCCCTAAATTCATTAGGCCAGTGGTTCTCAACCTTTTTGTCTTCACGGAACCCTTTTTGAACCGTCACGGACCCCGCGGACCCTCAAAGTTTTAGAGGAAATCTAGCTCAATGGTCGTGCAACCGTCATCTGTCTTGTGCAGATATTAACTGTAGGATAGTGATAAACAGTAGCAAAATGTCTTTTCTTCATAATAACATAATACTATTTACGTAGAAATTGGGTAGACTTTTATTTGAAAGCGATTTCTGTGGCGTGTATAGCTGCATTTCTTGAAATATGTGATTGTGTCTCGAAAATCCGCGCCTTCGATTTGATGAACGAGTGCCTAAAATCCATTTCCGCCAATAATGTGATGGTGAATATAATAATAACGCGTAATGCTTCCAACGACACATGTGGGTATGATCGCAACATATATGGCACCAAAATTGAGTAACATATTTTTTTAATGAACGTACGACGTCCAGCCTACTCGTTTCTATCATGCAGCTCATCTTTATAAGCTATTCCGGAATATTGGTTATGTATATCACAGAAGAAAATGGGTTTTGCAAACATTTCAAAGTCACCCTGATTGACCTGCCCGACTCCGAATTTTATGTTTTACTACAAAGTCTGTTGATGTGAGTCCTGAAGTTTTTGCAGCGATGAAGTGAAACTGCCTCGTGATTGCCCTAACTTAAAGAAATACAAATTAGGTTACAACCATTTTGCAAATTTAGAGGCTTCGCGGACTCCCTGAAAATGCTTCGCGGAACCCCGGTTGAGAACCGTTGCCGTAGGCTATCTTTCTGATATTGAACTATATACTTGACAAACTGAAAATAGCGAAAAGTAAGTAAGTAGATCACAAAATATTACGAAGTAGGAGTAGAAGTAGTGGGAAATTAGATCTACTTGAGTAAGTACCCAAGTAGCGGTAAACTTCTTGAGTACTTCAAAAAAGTAGAAGTACTTCGTTACTGACCAGTGACCACCTCATAATATTGTCTTCGATTGGTCAATTGGTAAATTAGCGCGATGACTGCGTCACAATATAGCACCTGTAACTGAATGGTCAGATATCGGAGTATTATTCCACCAACCTTAACCATATCGTAGAAAAGATCAGGAAGGAAGGCAAAAAGCCGAATCCGGTGTGTCCAAACACAAACGCGTTTTGTTGTTCGAGAATTTCCACCTTTGGAAGGCCCGTGTACGAAACGTCACTCATCCGTGGCGGGAAATCTTCACCATTGATGTTTGAGACTTTCATTTTTCCGCCAATATGCATCCTTAGCGCATTTTGCAGCTCATGGGTGTCTCCGTAGATATGGCTGATATCAACCTAAGTCAAAAAGCATCAGGTCTGTAATAATCGTTTGAATTGTGAGAAAATGGGTATTGCTTAAAGCCGGTACCGTGACATCTACGTGGTTAAGTCAGTTGTTGCGCCTAAGGAACATGACAAATACATCGCCACATTTCTTAGCGGTGGTAAGTTACCGCCACCATCAATCCCGCGTAACGTCTTTGTTGAACTTTTACAAGCGGCAACTTGCTGCGTGGAATTTAGCTTTAACGAGGTCATGTTTCGCCAAATAGACGGCTTAGCCATGGGAAGTCCCCTGGGACCTATTTTGGCCAACATTTTCGTAGGGTATTACGAGGGCGAGCTTCTGTCCCAGCGTGAGTCCGCCAAACCACTATTGTACCGCCGATACGTAGATGATACATTTGTCCTTTTCAGGAATGAATCGGAGTGTGACCAATTTCTCATTCGCTTAAACTCGCTTCACCCGGCCTTGCAATTCACAATAGAAAAAGAACGCAATAACTCATTATCATTTCTGGACGTATTAGTTGAAAAGCGCAATACCAACAAATTTGAAACGTCTGTTTTCAGAAAACCGACATTCACAGGCCAATACCTTCGCTGGAATTCATTTAGTCCTCGGCGCAGAAAAATTAACCTCATAGGCACACTCGTGCATAGAGCGTTGATGATATGTTCGGGTAACAAACTGAGTTTAGAACTTGACTACATCCGAAAAATCTTACTTGATAACGGTTACCCTGAACACGTCATCAGCCGCGGCATGGAGAGGAAATTAACGCAATTCAACGCAGAAAAACGAACAGAGCCCACCGCACGAACAATAAAAGATGTTTATATCCATCTACCTTGGATTGGCCCCATTTCCACCCGCTTTGAAAAACAATTGATTTCTGCTGTCGGTAAATGTTACGATACAGTCAAAACCAATGTGATTTTTACAACAACACAACTGCTCCCTTCAACACGCAAAGACGTGCTTCCTGCACTTCAACAAAGTAATGTAGTGTACGAATATAGGTGCCACTGTGATTGTGGCTACGTGGGAAGAACGTCAAGACGTCTGCAGGACCGCATTAACCAACATGTCCCCAGATTTATCAGAACACGTGCGTCACGCGATGTGAAAAGCTCACCCTTAACTCATCCACTTAAGATTGATGCTGATCGATCAAAGGCAATTAATTCTGCCATCGGCAAACATCTGTTGGATAATCCGATTTGTGCGAATAATTATCGAGACGACCGATTTCGAATCGTAGGTCGAGGCCGTTCACAATTCCATTTGTGTGCCTTGGAATCAACTTTTATCAAAATACACCAACCAAAACTCTGTCAACAAAAGGAGTTCGTGTATCACCTAAAAATAGTACATTGAACGCTCTCTCATTCGAAATTTCATGCTGGTGACGTCATATTTTGTGATACGATTGTTGATATACAATGTTCTTTCCAATTCTCTACTAGTTGCTGACGATTACCCCTGACGAGTGTCAGCCGAAAATATTCGGGTTCATTTCAATATGAATATACTATTTAATTAGCTTTTAATGGTTGATATCTCTCTAGGGATTCTATGTAACAGGTCCCAATCTTATCCGCCTCTTTAACGCTGTGAGTGAAAAGAAACAATGGCCGATTACGTGTGCTTTTACTCTGGAGATGCTTCGCCGTTTTCAAAATTATGCAATCCCGGCCACGCGAAGGCATCACTATCATAGATTGACGGGGCCGTCGGGAGTTAGTAGCTAATCTCAAGTGTTATTTTGAAAGGGTGAAAAGCTGGAAAATTGGATTATTGTACGGAAAATTATGCGGGTCCGAGAGCAATCGAAACCTCAGTTTAGACCAGCATGCTTGATTTGCAATCGCTTCACAGATAACATTACTTCATTCGAATAAAACCGTAATACCTTCTTACCATCTGGTTTCCCCACTGAAAAGGCAATCCTTTGCGTACGTCAGTTTTGAAGTATTGGTGATTGAAATGTTGGGCAAACATTGGAAAAAGCAAATTGGTTCGTCGCGGGCACGGCCGGAACCTTTTGCGGAGGTGGAATCTTTCGGCGAATTCTTCGGGGTCTGGAAGCGTTTTCGGGCCTAGCAAGATAACAGGTGTATGTTGCACCAGTGGTAACACCAGTGATATGCTATTGTGCAAAACAAAGTGGTGTATTTTCAAAAGTACACGGACTGTTTTAATTTATTGCAGCCTGAATAATTTCGATTATTGTTGTGTCAATCGCATCATTTTCTTTGCGTTTCGTCGTTGAAAAAGTCGATTTGATGTACCGGCCAGACTTGTACAAACTAAACATTTAGTTAGTTGATGGTCAACTAATTAACGGCTTTTTGAGTAGTTCTACTTCTAGTAGCGGATTTTGAAAATTGAGTAGTTGTAGTTCTATTTGCGAATTTTGAAAATTGAGTAGTTCTAGTTCTAGTTCTAATTGCGGATTTTGAAAATTGACTAGTTCTCGTTGCGAATTTTGAAAATTGGGTAGTTCTAGTTCTAGTCGCGGATTTTGAAAATCGGGTAGTTCTAGTTCTAATTATAATTGCGAGTTTTCAAAATTTGATTAGTTCTAGTTCTAGTCGCGCTTTTTTAAAATCCACTAGTTTGTACAATTCTGGTACCAGCGCAACTGCTATGACATATTTTCCTATACCCAAGATAACCGTTGCCTTTCTAAGCATAGGAAGATAGTCACTACTCGGGAGAAATCAGCAAGAATATCGGCCTAGTGCCAAATGAACTGACTAGAGACGATGGAAATCGTGGATACTGGATTTACAAAAAAAATCGAAAACTGTGACCGAATTGAACCAGACAGATCATTATTTATATAATTATAAAGGAAATTACCGGTATAGTCAACTTTATGCACACTTTCCAATGCTCATCAGTGATATCTGTCAAACGGGGCGATGGACGATTACGACAACTAATTATATTCACTCGTACTACTAATACGACATTTGCCAATGCCTGCAGATCACGACCTGCGTATGGAGCGCCTGGGGCCTACGATAGAACCTCCCTATTCTGTAGGCGAAAGTAGCCACCTCTACAAAATCTAATTCGGAAGTGCACAATTGAACACATAAATGCAGCGAGATATGCGCAAGTGTTAACGAGACAGAAATGATTGAATACCCGGCCGTATAACCTGCCTTTAGGCGTCTAGTACGACGTCAATCACGCGGACGAAACATAGGTCATTGCAAAACTCACCAACCACTCCCATTGGCAACGGACAGTTTTCTGATATCGGAGGCAGCGACCGTGCGTAGACGGTTTTATTCAAGTACGTGTCCATTGAAGTGTATTCATCGGTTCCTATATATGCCGTTGGCTCCGCAACGAGGGCCACACGCACTGAAAATATGCATGAGTTTCGCGACACCATTTCACTATATTATAGCCTTGATTTTTCTGGCTCATTTGTTCAATTCGTTGGGAGCGAAAAGGGAAGTGCGGTTTGATTATAACCGAACATAAACAATGGACAATTGAACATGGAACACATCGAGCAGCGCTCAGCTCACAGATCCACGATAGCGTCACGACTTACGCAATTGTGCATTATTTTCGTCAGCCGTGAGAATATCAAACCAACACGTTACCACGTGGTGGTCAAAGTAGTCCGCGTTGCCTCTCAAGAACAAGGAGAAGAATTGCAGTAAATTTCTACTCCTGTACCAGCTCGTGGTTCGCATGTGTTTTTCATTGCAGTTTATCGACGATTGGTACTATCAAAATTGCAATATGTATTTTCGTGACTAACGCCAAACGACTAAAGACTAGATCGATTTTTTTACATATTTAAAAACTCGAAATCTTGTCAAAATTGTTTGTGAAGTTGAAAAAAAAAATTGCAACCTACATTTCGTTTGTATCGTAGATGTTTTCACTGTCGGTGACAATTTACATATTGTAGCCTACCGTTGTAGACGGCCCATTGTTTGCTCATTGTGAATCATAAACGGTCAAATGAAACAAATACGTTGACATGGTGTCCGGTCAATACCGAGAAAACCATTACCGAGAATGCCATTACCGAGAATGGACACCACCGAGAATGGATATTACCGAGAATGGACACCACAGAGAATGGACATTACCGAGAATGGATACCACCGAGAATGGACATTACCGAGAATGCAATATATGCATTGCAGGCATGTTATGCATATGTACAGGTCGTGTGTGTGCATCACGGCGTCGCCACGTTCGGTATCGATGCTCAGGTATAAATTTCTCGACAACGTCAGTCCCAGTAAGCTATATTCTTGACATTGGCCATTCTCGGTAATGTCCATTCTCGGTGGTGTCCATTCTCGGTAATGACAATTCTCGGTAATGTCCATTCTCGGTAATGTCCATTCTCGGTAATGTCATTCTCGGTAATGTTCATTCTCGGTAATGGTTTTCTCGGTATTGGTATAGAACCCGTTGACATAGTGTTATGATCAACGTACCGCAATATCCTAACTGAAGCAAGATTGCGTGGGCATTAGTTCTTATATCAAGAAGCGCATGATGAAAAATTGTGATGTAGTGTAGACCACATTGTCAGAATGAAGCAATACGCTGTGTCACCAGCAGTGTACGCACAACTTCAGTGTTGTCAGCTTACAACTGCTGTTGTTGAACGTTCTTACTCCATACCTGGCAAGCTATTAGTATGGGCAGACACTTTCTACCCGAGAATGTAGGAAAGTATCTGTCGTAGTACTACAACAAATTTCAATTATTTCTACCATAATACGTGATGTAACTACTGGAATTCTTCGTAGGGCCAGATTTCGTTAAAATGAAGTTTTTTCGTGTAAAAATTTGTCAATTTTATGTCAAAAAAGTTTTTTCAGGCCAAAAGTATAGACAGTTCCAACCAGAAACGAAGATAAGTAGTACAATTCTAACATTATGTGCGAAAACACCTAATCTGCATCGTGAGGTCAAACTTTTGTCAAAGTAAAGTTTTAAGGTAAAAAAATGTCAAATTTTATATATTTTGGGTCAAAATCTTCCATTTTAGGTAAAAAAACGCCCTTGTCATCGTATTGTTCGATCGATAGAATGATACCAATTGTTTAATTACCATGGGCTTATAAGTATTGAAGGTATACAATTGGAATTCCAGAAGGCGTATCATCCCGGATCATATGCACGAGTTGAGAGTGTGTCTTGACCTCTGGCGGAAACCCTGAGACAGGCTCACGGAGCCCCTAGTGGTCCATGGAACATCTGTTCAGAGCCACTGAACTATATAACCATAGTGTCCTATATGGTGTCGACACAGGCAAATCTCACGCCTCAGTGAAATTGTATCACGTCACAATTTCCATTTGGCTACAGGCAATTTGACGGTCATTTTTGACCGGCTTGCCGAGCATTAAATTTGGTAAAACGGGTATCAATCGAAAGCTGACTCTCCACTGATTATTTTATTCCGCTCGTGGCCCTGGACCTCCCACAATCAGCCTCGAATTTTTCATTGTTATGGAGATTGGCATTGGGACGCAATAATGCTGTCTGGCGAACGAGAGAGTAGCTCAGGACGTAATAATGCTGTCTGGCGAAACGAGATAGTAGCTCAAGAGAAAAAGAGCCAGACACCATTGTTGCGTCCCAATGACATGATTGAATCTTTGGCAACTCACTGCTCAGCACCGCTCCCATGAAAAGCTTTCGAAGTGAATATATGCCGTTGATGATGTCCCATACAAATTTGTAATTTGTCACAAGATGTTGCACCGTACTCGGGGAAGGCTTCAACAGTTTGTATATCTTCGTCGAAAATATTGCTGTAATGAAGGCCTTTTTTGTTTATAATGTTCCGCACAAAGCCTCGGTGCGAAATCTTTGTCGGGTTGGGCATCATTTGCCAAATATTATATCAGAAACATTGGTGAAACAGTCTATCACTATCTTCCGTTCACAAACGCTGCTAAGATTGTCCGCGTGTCCTCGCAATTTTTGATCACTCCAAGCACATTCCAATCAAACGACAATGAGATTATTATATGGGTGATGCTTCTAGCGGTTGATCTGAGTCACTTAATTGTGACGTGACGTAATCATGACGAATAAACAGGCACGCGAAAGGCATGGCTAGTGACTAACCGCAGACTGCAAACAGCGAGCGGCGCAAATTCGGATGTGAAATTATCTAACACCAACACACCAGTGTACTAATGACTAGAGGTCGACCGATTATCGACCTGGCCGATTATCGAGGCCGATATTTGGAACTTTGCCTTCAGATGCCGATATCGTGGCCGATATTTCATATGTATATAAAAATTCAAAAATATTGGAAATTCAATGCTCCGTGTTCTCAATCTCAAAAAATCGACGACGCGAAGGACAATACGTGACATATTTACCCTTGCAGGACGAGTTTAACTGGGTGAGCATGCACAGAAACTATGCTTCCTGCATCACAATCTACCTCTACTGGACTGATCTGCAATTTAGGTTATCCCAACTTAAAATGAATGTGCCCAATTCGGCAATCATTATTTTTAATTTCAGTTTTCTCGTTTGTGGTTCAGCTTTCTGTGGCATGTACATTGTACAAGTGCAATCTTGTCTAATATATAATATTTTTGGCGGAATGGTTCTCTGCTCCTTCCATATTAATATCTGCCTATGATATCGGTTATCGGCCTTGTGAGTGTGTCGATAATCGGTATCGGTATCGGCCTGCAAAAATCAATTACGGTCGACCTCTACTAATGACATAGTAGCGGTATCATACGCCACGCGGCCTTCTAAAGCTACTTATCACTATTACGTCACAGGAGCCAAACTTCTGTATTTAGAGCACGGCTTTTAGAAGTGGACCGTGGAATATTTTATTAACGAAATTGCAGTGCAGATAAATGGGTCGAAGATAGGTGCATTTACCAGAATTCCAGAGTAGCGCATGCATCAGCACTTTCTGGTACCACATTTTGCTTTTACACCCATTCCTATGGGTGAAAACGAAACAATACTATACACCAATTCTTGTGGAGACATATAACCCGGGGGCGGAGTGCGTTCTGCTTTCGTGCACCACCTCATGAAAGCGCAAAAAGGTGGTAAACATATAAATAGATCCCACTACACCCCTGGAATATATCTCAAAGGAAATTGTGCATTTGACTCGTTTTCACTCATTCGAATTGGTGTAAAAGCAAAAATCAGAAAGTATCGCTTATGCGATTATTATGTCGTGAGAATCGGGGAAATACACTATATTTCTGTACAGTGTGCGTCACGACTAGAAATGTCGAGAACCCTGATTTAAATTATCATTTAGGTTCGAATGAAATGATTAAATCAATTCATCCACACCCAAAGAATTCAATAGAGCTGAGTAATTCGGTAAATTCGGTATATTTAGGGGAAATGGATAACAAAAAGCCTCTAAATATATCGATATTCATGGAAATTCATACCGTATTCGCAATTTTCTCCATAATAGCCCGTTCGCGTACAATCACAAACGTATGAATCAAAACCCTTGGTGGAACAAATACCGCGGTTCTGGCACGGGAACGAGCAGCAAGGATTATCTGAAATTGGCAAAAGCGTGCTTATAACCAGAAATATATCAAATTGTCGTTTCGAAGCCATGTTACGCTAGCTGTAGTAGAATTGACGTAAGCGATAATTGCACATCGCGATATGGAACACTGCCTCAATGTCCACGGACATTCAAGTGGTAATTAGAACGCACAAATGTATGTATACTCACAATTCTCGCCGCTAGCTGCTATGACCGAAATTGTTATTGTGGCGACCAAAGTTGACCAACGAGCTAAAAAACATGGTTGCGTAGCATTAGAAGAACCTTTTCCCAGACAATAGGATGGCTGAAGTGACATCAAAGCAACTTAGCGAACTTTTTCGCCTTTTTACAATTGCCGGGAAAATGTCTTTAATTGCGATTTGTATATGACATGAATTATGATTAGCCGAAGTAATTGCATTAGTTAACATCTCTAATTCCGATGATTAATGGTTGCCATTTCCGCTATTTGGTGGTGTCGAATTTAATGAATGCTTTACTCGTGCCCTTTCAACAGTGTAACCAAGTTATTGGTGGGAATACGACTGCAGATCTGTTTTGCCAAGATTTGGGGGCTCAAAAACAATACCTCACAGTTCAGTGCAAAATTTACAGGTAACGTATATTCTGGACTTACTGGTGTGAGAGTAATGAAATCTTCAAATGAACAAGGTTGATAAAAACCCATCCTGTCTATAATAAGCAGTCTGGCGACTGTTATTATCGTTATAAGTACAGCTCATATTAGCGCACTTTATACCAGGATAGTGTATATTTAACTGCAATGAGCATTTTACACCAGGCCAATGTTCCGTTAGTGTGATTGCTGATCTTCGGACTTCTAGTACCACCCACTCTTATTCTAGGCTTCTGTGAGACACCATTACGCGAATCAGATGGCAAAGAGGCCTAGTTAAACCAGCAACACTTAGTTATAGCGATCGTGGAGTCGGCCTCAATCGGACTACGACCCGCAACCCATTGAACCAAATTTCTACCACACCAAATTTGGTATCGCGTGAAGCAAAATACCTCAGGATCGTTATAAATGCGATTATTTGTCCCTATACCCCCAAGTATGATGCAACAACGGGTATTTTGTTGATGGTCATTGGTGAGTTTTAGGTTTGGTATGGGGGAGGTTACTCGTATTATTCCAGGAATATGAATAATACCAATTTCTACCACTGTTGGCATACCGTTATGATTATAGGGGATCAAATGCTTTGGGGAAATAACCATGGTTCGCTGTCAAATGACCAAATTTAAGAAGTTCAACTTTGAAGGTTGCTGAACCAGCAACTGTGCTGAATGAGCTTGCTGCTGGGTCGCGTAGATCCAAGGTGGTTCTAGGTATGTTTCATCATCCTGCCGCCGAATGACACGCCCAGTTAATATTTCAATGGGTCATTCATTCTGTTTACCGTGAATCTAATTTTTTTCATCTCTAAATCGGGTTTTCCAATAAAGCTAACCAAAGTACCTATTCAGGCTTAACGACTCGTGAAAGCCAGTAAGCCTATGTGTCATAATATCATTCTCAAGACTGACATATTCTCCGCAAATAATTCATATCTTGTTAGCTACTAACGATCTACTACAACACAGTCCATGCGTGTGCTGTATTTTCTGGCATGGAGCCATGCTTGATTGTGCGCAAAAGCGTGACGAGTATACACGAAATCCTCCAACTACCTACAGCGTTAATATCGGTAATACCAGGGTTTAAAAAAATGAGAGGCACGGTTCGCGCACAACGAAACCAGGCTGTAATTGTACTGATATGCAGTCAGTCACCGACAGGAAGGTAGCGTATATGAAACCACGTTATTCGGTGGGCTTCAATTCAACAGGCCTTCAATTCGACAGGCCTTCATATGACATATTGCAAATTTTCGTTGTTGTTTAGTATCGATATCCATGATCCTGATCATTTTACACCAGCCCGATATTCCTGTTGATTCTTTCTGTTGCTAACTTATAGCAAGTCCGCACTTGCTCCCTATATGATTGCAGGAGACCGCTGGTGCGAATCGGATGGCGAATTAGTACATACCATGATCTCATTACGGGGTAAGATTGGCAAACGGCGCATCAGCGGTATCCGGTATCTACAATCTTACAATTTCCTGCAATCTAATTTACTGTGGGATGGTCAACTTAAAATACCCTACACTCTATACATTCTATTCAAATCCGCTGTGATGTAGTGCCGACCGCATCAGTTGGCAATAACTCCTATATGCTATTAGTCAGACTTACTTTCTCTCAAATTCATGTCACGACCCGGCCGACTCTGCATATGCGTAGAATATAACGCGGCTTTGACCAGCAGATTTACTTATACCGACCGATGAGCGACGAAAAAATGCGGCAATGGCAATTAGACCAAATCTTATGACCATTGAGTGAAATGTCAGACAACACACGTGAAAAACACTCTCGGTTAAGACCACGCTGTTGTGGATCAACGGGTAACACACCTAGCGATTATTATAAAAATTCAGGATCGTGACAGGATTGTTTTCGACTTGAGATCAATTGTAAACCGTTTCCCTCGACATCCCTCATGCCTCCCCGAAGCAAGCACGGAATAGTTATTTTTGTGGAGCCAGTACATCAAAACAAGTGCATTTGTGACTATATTCCCGGCGTTGAAGGCATTCAGATGAGGCGCCATTTCGTGTATTGGTGCAATCTAATATGCCCAGTTAGATTAAGTTTGATATAATTACAACGGGAGAGGTCGTCTGATTCATCTTAAACATTCTGATTTTCAAAACAAGTCGATAGTATAGATATAGAATCTTTCATTCATCACCACCCTTTGTTGATAGGATGCCGGTTTTTTGTATAGTTGCCTGTGATATCACGACCTGTTTTTCCGAAATTATGTGCGTCTATTATCTTCCTGTCAACTGCAGGCGAATAAATTTTAACATATAGATCAGAGTTTTTCAACCTTTTTGACCTCGCTGAACGGTAAAACTTCAAAAATCAGAATTAACCGTAAATTTAATGGTGACAAAGGTATGCAATTCAAAGGTCATATTGGAAACTTATTTTAATGCTGCCGTTTTGATATTATATATTTATACATGGTTTCATTATAGTTTCTGCAAGGCGAATCTCGCACATGTTCATTGACTTGACTGTGATTGTTATCCGCCGTTTGAAAGAAATGCGACTTTGATGTTAGCTATAGTCCAGTGGTTCTCAACCTTTTTGACCTCGCGGATGGTAAAACTTCAAAACC
The DNA here is from genome assembly GCF_051294905.1 of Botryllus schlosseri. NCBI lineage: Eukaryota > Metazoa > Chordata > Ascidiacea > Stolidobranchia > Styelidae > Botryllus > Botryllus schlosseri. Next base: position 9,046,433 of record NC_137251.1, on the reverse strand, counting down.
AATGTTGCGGAACGGTGAACCTTCAAAAGAACATTAACCCTAAACTTTATTACAATCCATATATGCAATTCAAATGTAACATTGGAAACTTCATTTAATTCTGCCTTTTAAAAATTAGATGGTTCCATTGAAATTTCTGCAAGGCATAGCTCGCGAAATCATTTTAATAACCCCTAACTAAATTGCGATTGTTTATTCCGTCATTTGAAAGAAATGCGACTTAGATGTTTACTATAGTCTGCATTATTGCACTGCAAAGTGTTACTAAATTACACTGTCGGAATTTAACGATTTTTTTAAAAAGTATCTATAGCTTTCACGTATAACTTATCCAAAACGAGTATAGTAAACCACATTTAAACAATTTCGTTCAACACTTGCACCATTGCCACGCGCGCCTTAAGTACAGTGTATACCATGAGGTATCTATTAAAACAACATACAGAAAATGCGTTCCAAACTTCTAAATCAATTTAAAACTTGATATTTTAATAATATATTTAATGGAAAAGCGTTCAAACTTTCTGCACTTTGGAATTGAGATGTACAATTCTGATATATTTGGCGTGCTGGCAGAAAACTTGCCGAGGACCAGATGTTGAGAACCACCGCTACAGTTCGTATTATTATTAGACTGCCAAGTTTCGCTTAATTGCACTGTCGGAATTTAACGAAGTTTGTTTAAAAGTCTCCGTATAGCTTTCACGTATATAACTTGTCTGAAAACGAGTTACGTCTAAATAGTTTCATACAATGTGAAGTAGAACATGAAATCTACAGCATGCGACATCATGCAGAATATACGTTCCAAACTTCTAAATCAATATAATATTTGATGTTTTGTTGACGATTGTAACGCCATAACGACAAACGAGTCGTGAATATGCCGTGCACTGCACTGCGCTCTAAATATGATATGATCCCAAATTAAAGTTGAAATTGTGAAGACATCTTTGGCAACAGACATTTTCCTCAGAAAGTCACCGTATTCGAAATTATTGCTGAAAGATTTTCATGAGTTGTACCACTCCACTCGATATTGTCTGTGTTGCTGTTGTTTTTGTTAACGCATATAATTAGCGCTTGCAACTCGTGGTTATTTGCGCCCACGCAGTAAATTTCATAATCGCATAATGGCATGTCTTCATGAACTTCAATCTTTTTTCGGCTCATTTGCTGCCTCCTTTCACGAGTTCGGCTCTCTCTTCGTCTGGGCTTGTCAATGCGCTGTATTACAGCGGGATCGGCGATGAGGAGCCCAGATAAACCTCCGACACATAGTAACATGGCAAAGCCGAGACTCGAACCATCTACCATCGATGTCGGGACTACAGTGTTTAACCAACTGCGCCACTCGCTTCCCCAATATTGTCTGTGGTATCGACGTCTGTCGTTTTCACGCGTCATCGGTGCTTAACCCATGACAGAATTTCTGGTAGGCATTTCTTCACTGTTGCACTCTTTCGACGCGACCTCCATCTTAGTCCCATTTTAGTACTCCTGTAAATCGTCTCTCGTCACTCAATTCCAATCGTTACAATTAATATTCAATTCGGATTCAATTACTCGAATCACTGTGCTCAGCCCTATCCACGGCTCAAGAGAACCAATGATATAGATTGAGAGTTGCCACAGTTATACTTGAAACGCGGGATATTAGTAGCCGCAAATCGGTCTATCTTGCTCTGACTTTAGTCAGGAGGACTCCTATTGCTGGTTGCCCTTGCACTGTTCTGATTTTTGTAAACGAACTTGTTCCGTATTCATTGTTTTTAGCTGGTGCATAAATATGTAACACAAGACAAAGCACTGATGCCCACCTATATTGAGTTGATTTCTAATATAGATATGTTTTCCTATAGTACTGGATCTTGGGGTACTGTCGCAATATGCAGCGCATGTCGTAATCATTAAAGACCGACGATTTTACATGACCCTCTGTGAATTCTTTCGCGTATGGTAGGCCCACACTACATATGGCCTGTGTCGGTGTAAATCATGAGCCGCGAAATTGAAATTTAATTTCGAACGTAAAATGTGTGAGCAAATAGAACTTTACAATCAGTATCTTCCGCATTGACCGGGTCACGAAGTCACGACTGTAGCGAATCGATTGTCCATAACAACGCGGCAGTGGAACGTACACGGAATAGGCCAAACAAACTGTTCAATTTTGATTGTCAATGCATATCTATTCCATAATAAATCCTTGAACATTCGCTATCGTCAGAGATAATCAAGATTACACTTCAGATTTTATAGTTACAAAATCTCAACTACTTCAGTGTACGTTGATTGCATGACGTAGTAACCAGAGGTGGTCAAAGTAGTCAAGAAAGCTACTCAAGTAGAAGTAGAAGTAGTGACAAAAAAATCTACTTAAGTACGAGTAGAAGTACTTCTTCCATAAGACACCTAAAACTACTTGAAGTAGAAGTAGAATTGACTGACTTTGAAAGTACTCAAGTAAGTAAGTAGTTGTGAAAACGATCCTAATTCGTTCACATTGATTGTAAAAAGGTGCAAATTGAGCTATGCGAAAGGTGACGAGCTTGATTCATATTGATGCATTCCAGGAGGTATCCAATTTTCGATAGCCTTAGCTTTCGTCCACATCGTGGGATGAAAATGATAGTATTAATATGGAAATGCGGTACTAATCCTCTTGTTTTCTCGAACAGCACGTTTTAGAAAATAGCATGGTATGGCGCCATCCCCCATATTATAAGGCCCTTAGTTTAGTCGAAGAGCAATACGGAGAAGTTGTAGCCTATAGGATACGGTGTAAACGCTTTGCGCGATTAGTAAACGTTAATAAAAAATATGGTGGACCGTATAAATGCCATATTGTGTAGCTTTATTTCCAGAAATTAAAGGCATTACTACACTTGCTTTTATACTTCAACCTTAATGTTCTCGTGACAAAATAACTGATATTAATTATAACGCAAAGTATATGATACTGGGAATTAAAAGTGAAACAAGAATAGCCTACTACTTCTATAAATGCCTTTAGTCTACAAAGTTTCAAAGGTTGTATGCTAAAACAGCTCTAAAACTAACAAATAAAGTCAGTGTCCACTTTTCCAGGTTAGGACGCGCCATGGACATGCTAGATTACGATATGACAAGTAAATGCTAGATTGCGACACATTAGTTTCGTACGTTATGATCAGTGGCGTATCCAAGGGGGGGGTTTAGGGGGTCGGAACCCCCCCCCCCCTTTTCAAAATCCTAAAAATTAATGTCAAATATAGCCTCTAATATTTGCTAATTTATCAGTTTTGAGTTTAACATATTCGTTTTTACGTATGAGAAGGCGAATATGGCGTCTTAATGTTATTTAAGGGGACTAACACCCCTACAAAATATTGGAATTATGCGCCGAATTAGTCGAAAGGATAAAATAGGTCATTATAATTCGCTAATTCCATACGAATTCTGCGCTTGGCAGCTACATTTCAGCTGTGGCGGTTGCTGACGTTCTCAACTTTCTTCCCTCGATTTCTCTCTCGCCTTGCTAAAACGAGAGATGCATCTTAGGAAAATCTAATCTAATTGGCCGACGCGATACGTAATTGCAAAGACGAAGTTGTCGACAATCAACATCGCTCGCGAATTCGCTCCACCTGCTCGCCTTGAAATCCTAATTAAGAATTGCACGCGGCGGCGTGTTGATTGATCAGCGAGACGCAGACACGACGGCACCAGTACGACAATGCTATTCTCAAATCCACATTGTATTCGCGATTATTGGCGAGAAATGGCCTACGATCGACATTCACATTTCAAAATACAAGCCTAGCAATCCACGTTCTCGATTGTTAGGTGGCTTGCTGTCGTCCAAATACAGGCCTATGTTGTCGCTGAACGGGAGAATTGAGTAGGCCTAGTAGTAAAGTTAACCTAATTATATCGGGTGACAAGTTTCTCTGTCGATCTAGTTATTATCCCAGTGTGTACTCTGTATTAATTGACTGACTTGCGTGCTTGCAATTAAAGTCTAATTATCTTCGCGCGTAGGCTACTACACGCCCAGCCGTATGGCTAGTAAAGCCATCGAAAAGCACACATCCGTGTACGACGTACACTGTTCACACCACACCTCTCTGTGGCGATCGCGATTAGGGCTGGGCACAATGATTCGAGTACTCGAATCTGAATCGAGTATTAATTCTAATGATTCGAGTCGAGTAGTAAAAGGTGATGTTTTCGAGTATTGAAATTGTACGCTCCATGTCAATAAGAGTGGATTTATCAACGAAAATTATAATTCGATACCATTTTCCACTCTGGAAACCTTAAAACTTCGATTGGTCATGTACCAGCTTACGTAACACGTATTGCAAAGCTACAAATTACCTTTACATGGTGTACGACAGGCTTTACATTATTTATGGTAGGATAAAAGTTCATATTTGAATTTTGTCATTTTCCATACTGATGTGACGTCATAATAAGTGATACTCGATTACTCGACTCGACTCGAAGCAAAATACTCGATTCAGAATCGAATCACTCAGGTACTCGATTTTGCCCAGCCCTAATCGCGATCGCCCTCGTTTATGCTACCACCTTATTCCGCGCTTGTTCGTGCGCTGCGACGTGCGCATAATATCGTCAAAAACCAACAAAATCGCGCATCTCTGGCCGGAACTAGGCGCTTGGAGACGGGCGGCGTTTGCCGGCGCATGACTAAATGTGAGCATTTACGAATTTCTTTCAATCATGCCGTGAAAGAAACGCGATTTTCAGGCAATGTCTGTATCGTATTCGTACATCTTCCCACTCACCGCAAATCTCTGTTTCTTAATAAACTATAAATATTCGCCACGGCGTGGAGACGAGTGATCGCAATGATGACGTCACAATAGTCAATTTCGTGACGCAAACCCCCCCCCCTTTTTCGCGCTCTGGATACGCGCCTGGTTATGATGAGTGATGAATTATTTCATATGGGCGAAGGGCGACAATGTGGTGTGAACGCAAAGATATCTAGTTCTAGATATCCCTGTGTGAACGGAACCACGTCAACCCGCTAGCTAAATTATATTATTCGATACTCTCGTGAAATCATACTGGTACCTCCGTATCCACTGCGCGCAAAGCGCGACGAAAATTATGGGCTTTACTCAACTTTTATGAAAATTAATTGTTGATACTCCGTAAAAACAGCCCCGAAATTCCTCAGGCTATCTTCCTGATTGGAAGATTGAACTACTTCTACTTGACAAACTGAAAATAGCGAAAAGTAAGTAAGTAGATCACAAAATATTACGAAGTAGAAAAAATCAGATCTACTTGAGTAAGTACCAGAAGTAGATGAAAACTACTTGAGTACTTCGAAAAAGTAGAAGTACTTTGTTACTGACCACCTCTGGTAGTAACGGAAATGTCTTGATCAACAGTGATAGTAGAAAATAGTAGTAATAATAGCCGACGCATACATTGCAACTTACTACCTCAGACCGTAACCGAGTAGCATATTGAGGTATGTTGTCTGTGTTTGACACAGTGTGTTAGCGCTACATAATGAAGTGATGTAGTTTTGACACTGTGTTTTGAAACGATGAAATTTTAATAATAAACTGAACTGAACTTTTTACGCTATGCTTGTATCTCAATATTTTTGCAGCAGAACACCTTTCGACCTTTCAAATTCTGGAAACTATTTCATCGGTTCGGTCGATTTTATAAATGAAAATATTACGGTTACACTGCTAGATGTGACTCTTCTATTATGATATCGTTGACAGTTTTAGAATTTCACTTCCTGATGCGAATGGTAAACATTTTATACATTTAACAGAGACAAATATATTTCGGATTACCGAACGTTGCCACTGCTATTTTAGACCTACCACATAAACAATCCCGCTGGTCTACGTTTTAGACATAGGATGAATTACGTGTATTAGAGAGACGCAATTTAGGCGTTCTTGCTCTTCTCGATGAACATTTTGAATATTTGTCTTTATTTTCTTCTTGGCAGTCCTACTTTTACCATCCTGCCAATCATACTGCGCCAGGGGATAATACGATAGTCGAGCGCAATGCAAAATGAACGCAAAACCGAGCCATGCGTTTGCAGGCCGGATTGCCCCTTCGAACCAGACTATCCAGTAACCAAATTTATAAAGAACATATGTAATTGTTGGATGCGGGGTGTGATCAGACCAGTTGACCCTACCCAGAGTCATATCGATCACACCCTGTCCTACATCGTTAAGTTCTTGTTTTTATTTCATGCGTTGATGTTATTTTCATTGCAGTTGGATGAATAAATAAATAGTACTCTCTTTCTGTTTCTCTCTCCTCATTGAAAATGGAAACGCAACACAGTAGATCAGCATTAGAGCAGAGCATGATATTTTTATTTTCGTCGACATCCGCATGGTGGTGAAGTCAGCTGTTATATTTTTGAACTCCCGGATTTTGAACGGGAGATGAGTAAAGTGTAAAGTGTACATTGTACAAACTGTACACTGAACATTTCCACGGCAAACCGGTCTGTTCACCACAGGTACGATGGAAAACCGCACGGCAAAAATCGTGCATGAGTGAATGGGCATTAATTGTGCATTGTGTAGTATACGCCCCTTAGCTTTTGACATGCTAAAAGATAGTGCTGAAAATGACAAGGTATGGCAAAAATGAAGCACAGACCCTTACATTGACATGAAATGCATAAGAAATAAGAACATCTGTCAAATCCAGTGATGACATTCTGTGCCCTGTCGAAGTATTTCATTTTGAACTCTGCATCGTAACGGCTTTGCAAATTGCAGCGGTACTAACTTGCGGCAGCCTCGCAGAAAGTTATTGTCAGCAAGGTCTCATAACGAGTGGTCGCCGGCTAATCAAATATAAGTCACAGGTTGCGTGCCTGTGCTATCACAATGTCCTTTTATACAAGACGCTTACTGCCTGATGGTCCTATGAAGGCTAGAGTGATAAAATAAGCTTTTTAGCGCTGCGTGATTTAGTTTCTCAACACAGGGCGAATAAAGAAGGAACTTCTAAGTTTTTTAATATGTACCACGAACTCTTCTTTAATTAGATCATATGATAACCATGATCAAAAGGAAGTATATTCTTGAGAGATTGGCTGCCGGCCCTGTGGTCGGGGATGGCAGCATGATGTTTACTTTGGAAAAGCGGGGATATGTTTCCTATGAGAAATGGATTCCATATGCAGTTTTGAAATTCCCCGACGCTGTTTTACAATTGCATCGGGAGTTTGTTCGGGCAGGAGCCGATGTTATTCAAACTGCCTCATTCTATTCTACCGATGATCGATTGAATCTGCCGGGTAAAGACTGCAATTTCACTGTGAGTATGACCCCCAGCTCACTAAAATCAATTTGTGCGGAAACAAGGTTCTTGTATTACACATGTTTTCATTGTGTTTCCCTGCTCACCTGCAGTTTAAAATAACGTATGAAATCGCAATATTTTTGTTCAAAAGATATTACCTGTATTAGAGTAACAATCGCTTTTGTACTTGGATTCAAGAAGTAGCCTATATAGTGTAGGAGATTCCTGTTATCATCCAACCATGAAATGTGTATATCTCGTAACCGAGAGACATCCTGCTCTAGAGTAATTTGCCTCTAGTATAAAACTTAGCTATACTTCTACTCCCAGGACATTATACCATGTATTGCTGCAATAGCAATATTTGTTTGACATATCCCGCATTATATTCCATAATACAGGGTAGTTTAAGCTGACTCAAATGAAATTGTTCTAATTTTGTGTTCAATATTACCACTGGCATGAGGAAGGTGTGTTGTGAACATTTTGTTCTAAATTCAACCCTAAATGTGGGTAGCGTACATTATTTAGTCTGTGGCTAGCCTCAATGTTCAACATGTTCATGATGTCTCGTTAATGCTGAATTCTAGATTGTGAGCATTTGGGAAACTCATCCAGCAATTTTAATTGTTAATTATATATTGTTGCAATGACTAATAATGCTACTGTAGCTAATATATAGTGAATAATACGCGGTCGTTCAGTTGCCCTCAAGTATATTCTTATTTTCCCTCCAACGACCTTTTCCAGGTAATCACAAGTTACATCGCAAAATGTGTATTTTGCGTTCCGTATCAGCGTGGACGGGACCTAATTCATAAGATGCGTTCTAATCAAACTTCGGTAACCTACCAGCCATCCTAATATATATAAATACGCACATCTCACAGTGCAAGGAGATCAATGATGCCGCTTGCAAGCTAGCGAGGAAAGCAGCCGACGAAAACAATTGCTTGGTTTGTGGCGGAATCTCACCCACGCCGTCATTCGAACTAGGCAAGGATGAAAAGGTAGTAGCGGAAGAATACGCTAAACAGCTACGGTGTTACGAAGAAAATGACGTGGATTTCGTAATGTGCGAAGTAAGTGGCCGTGTCGCCATTTCTGTGCACGTAAATTAAAATAACTTTGCATACATATAAGATAGGGTTACCATACGTCCTCTTTTAAGATGATTTGTCCTCTTTTTTGACAGTTTTGAAAGTGTCCTCGGAGGACGCCCAAATATTATTTGAGAATATGTCCACTTTTTTGAAAATTTTGGCTAAATGTATGTTAAAATTCGACTGAACTATAGGAAATTAGTACTCAAGTAACGTTACGGCGAGTATTTCGGGAGTTGAGCCAGAAAGTTGGCCTTTTTTCTTAGTCAATCAACAACAAATTCGGAATAAATTGACCAATTCCGCCGGATTTTACTCCAGTATTGTAAGACTGAAAATTTTGAAAAAGTGTCCTCTTTTCAGATTTCCCAAGTATGGTAACCCTATACAACATACTCGCATATTGTGTTTTTCTATTTGTACGCCAGCAGTCCCTTGCTCAAAATCCTCTATTAGAAACAGCGATTTCTATGAAACCTCAAAACTACCTCAACTGGAAGTAGAAAATGAAAACTATGACAAGTACTCAAGTAAATAGTTTCATGCTTTTTGCAGTTCATCAGAGGTGGCTGATTTCAAAATTGCAAAATCTATCTTCCTGACTAGCGCAAAACAAATATTCGCAGACTAAGGACTAATAGGTGCAATCTTCATATATATACAGTTAACGTGGTGCAGAAGCTACTTCGCGCGGTTATTATGACAAATTCTCTCACAAAAATGATGCAATCTTATGCTTAGTAAAACCTCGTTCTATTTTGTCACGATCCAAATTGTAAGAAAGTAACTTTCAAGTAAAAGTAGTCTAAAACATGACCAATTGTGTAAGTGGTACATAATTACTCCGAAAAAGTAGAAATACTTCGTTCCTGGCAATCTCTGTACTCCCGAGTGCTGTTGGTAGCTATCCTAACCAACGACAGTGACTGATGTGCATTGGAAGATTTTGAAAGTTGTCGCGGGCTTTTGGCTCACGCGCCAGTCCCTATTTCGTCCGGCCCAACCTTTCTTCAACAATATCAGATACATTGTTATTTATTCTACCCAAGAGCGAGTCTCATCTCGATTTCTATCCAAGTTATTCGATAATATACGGGAAGTGGAGATATGCGCCAAAGAAATGAAGAAATTAAATAAGCCGGTGGCAGTATCGATGACTCTGGGGCTGATGGGAGACGCCGAGGGTGTTGCAGTCGAAGAGTGCGCTGTTAGAATGGCCAAAACTGGAGCAGATATCATCGGTAAGTTTGTTGGGCGCTACATCTCCTGATACTTAGTCGCGTTGCAAATCGTCAGCATGAACCACGCACCTTTTCAGGCATTAACTGCACTTTCGATCCAAATACTTCCCTGAAGGTAATGTCAAGGATAAAGTCAGCTATAGCGGATCTCGACCCAAAGCCGTACTTACTTTGCCAACCTGTCGGATTCTTGTGTCCGGAAGTTGAGAATAACCGACTCGGTTACCTTACGCTTCCCGAGTATCCGTTAGGTAAAATACACGTAGTTCACACAGTTATCATGCCCGCAGCTACTAATTCTAAATCGATTCTACGGAACAGCGCTGGACCCGAGAACGCTGACTAGATCGGATGCGCACGATTTCGGACGGCAAGCGTTCGAACTGGGTATCAACTATATTGGTGGATGCTGTGGGTTCGAGCCGTATCATATCAGATCCATTGCGCAAGAAGTAATGTTAAAATGCTTCCGCCGGTATCTGCACTCTCGCTGTAACGCCTACCGGTATTTATAGCTTCAGGAGGAAAGAGGAATCATCCCGCCGGTGAACGATATGGCTCAGCCGTACGGAGGGTCATTTTTTCAACAAAGTATCATTTCGTCGATAGAGGGCGGCGGGAGGTAAGTGCAGTCAAGCTTGGTAACAAAATAGAAAATTTGTGGCAGCCTGACTTGGTATGACCCGGAATTCAGTGAATAATGCGAATCGGAAGTTCTACTACAATGTCTAATTAAATTCCTTATAAAACACTTATATTTTAATCAATGAATTTAGTACAATAACAATCCCATATCCTTGGTACAACAATTCCTCGCTATATTCATAAATAATGAATCAAATCTTAAGGATTCGGTACTACATCAATCTGGCGCAAACAGAATTAATGTGCTGTGGACCCTGAGTTGATCTTCATACTCAGGAAATACAGTAGGAAAACTACTCTGGAGCCCAGCGAAACGAGTGTCAGAGGTGGTCAAACTGGTTATGGTCAGTTACTGACCGCAGTAACCAAGTACTTCTACTTTTTCAAAAATACTCGAGTAGGTTTAGCCTTTTTGCACTACTTCCTCAAGCGGTTATGATCTTTTAGTACTTCTGCTTGGCCGTCTTCATCTTTTAGGGAAAACTAGGCCCGAAACACCGAATTTGCGACTATTGCAGTCGACCGTAGACCTACCACGCATTGGAATAATGTTCGATTGTACCTGGCAGGCAAACGAAAGAATATTGGCAAAACGTCAACTTGGGATCTGGAAGGCCATTCAATCCACCACTTGCAAAGCCCGTCGACCGGAAAATTGACTACACACGGACATAGCAAGGGAACTCAACACGTCGGGATTTTACGAATATGAAATGCAATTAATTTGGAAAAATTAAGTTCCACAAACAGGTGTACTTAGTCAAATGAAATGCAACAGAAATCTTCTGCAGGCGGAAAGATGAGCATTTTTAGGTCAGATTACACACAACTCAATTTCGATCCCAAGTATGAGGCGCGGGGTCAATGACTCTTACATTTTCCACTTTAACATTGTCATGTCATTCGCTTTCACTACGTCACAAAACACATCCGTTGAGCCATGCCATTATTAAAGAAGTTCACACCCTTGCCAAATCCGCACTATCTACGCTAACAGTAAGCCCATTTACATGGTCAAGTCGTCTTGCAGCCATGTCGTCTTGGAGCGACGTCATGAGACGGCTTGCCAAAGTGGTCGAGTTTACATGGTCATGTTTATCGCAGCTCGAGTGATACACAGCACTGTGGGATTCAGCTCGGGAATATGATACGGCAGTTGAGATATCCAGAAATACCTTAAACACAATTCCAGAATGACCAAATACGCCGTGTATATATTCTTTCTGATTGTGAGTTGTGCAAGGTATATTGTTGGCTGTACTCGCTTCATAAGTTGTAACGCTGAACAAATAAGACCACGTGCATATTATAAAAGCAGTATCATGTACTGATAGAGTTTTCATATTCACCCATTTGAAATACGTGCCGGTTTCGTGAAATATGAACATGAAATGCTGGTATGTTGCTGTAGTCTGGATTCGTTTTCAAGTACCGGTACTGTTCAAGTCGTCTCCAAGCGACTCTGCGGAACGGATTGAGCTCAAGATGGATTGAAGCCGTCTGCCTTTTTCTCTTTTTCAAAAACGAGAGAGTCGGATTGACGAGTCAGCTTCGAAGCTGACCCAAACGGCCATGTAAATGAGCTTAGTGACTTACCTTCAAACAACTCCAAATGCTGAATCTTGGACACAGGATACATACACCTGATCGGTGAGATATATGTTCTCCTTTTCGACATGTCTTCCGTATCGCGCGCAAAAGCTACAGCTATATAATACTCGATGCAACCCAACATTTTTGACGGTGATATGAATATTCCATTCCGCGGTCAAACGCAGTTCAAACTGTTACCCAGAAATTGATACGACGCCATAGAAGCGCCAGCAAATCAAGAAAGCCATACGAATGCCGTAAATAAGCCTACTCTGCTATTGTCACCAATTACATCCAGCTGTTGGTCTCAAAGTAACAGACTATTTGCAGTACTAATGTCATAACTTGTACGTACCCCGATTTTTCGAGGGGGGGATAAGATTTCTACTCGACTGCGGAGAGAATTCTTCTTTCAACACATACCAGAAGACGATGATACGTACTATACATAGCGCTTTTAGCACCCGACTGATAGCAATATACTGTGCAGATTTAGCAGCATCAAAACGCCGATAGTACGCGCTCTAGATTTTCCAACTCATTTTGCATATAATATGACTAGGATACAAGAATTACAACTGCAATATAGACGGTTCGTTGCCACGTGCGTGCGGCACCCGCCGATTGAATACGTGACACGTAGTGGTCGCAACATGCAGCAGTCCACAGGCCATGAGCTTCCTCTGACACCACGCCCTTCTTCCTCCCCGAGATCGTGCTTAGGCAGAACGTTTGAAGCAACTCACTGTCGTTGAAGCGAGTTCTTAACCTTCTCTTTGATCGCCACAAATACGTCATCCGCTAGCCGCGCTTCCGTCAAAGTGCGCTTTGCAATTTCGGCGGTCAACGCTTCAAACGCGACTCGCGTTTTCACTGGGAAATGCCCGCCCACCTCTACGCAGGCAACGTCGAAGGAGTCCGCGGGCAGCAAGCCCTTGCTGGACTTGCGAGGGAAGATCAGAGTCCTGGTTATCCATTTTTCGCGATTCGAGCCGTCCCGATTCGACGGCCTGCCGCGCGCAATGACGATATTGTACGGAATGTTCATGGCGTGAAGAATATCGGTTATCACAGTGACGGATGTAGCTACCTGTAATGGTGGGGTATGTTGAATGCGCGACGGTTCGCCTATCCTTAGCAATTGCCATTTTATCAGAATGATTACAATTCACCAGGTACGTGGTCGATAACAAGGCAGTTTTGGCGTGTCTCGAAAATCGCTACTTCCATTTCGGTAAAAAAATATGCTGGATACATTGCCCACCTCTGCATTCTACCGAGACTTGACTACGCAAGTCCAGCCTTCAGTTTCAATCCTCACCTCAACCCTATCGTCCCTCTGCGGCGGAATCTCAAATACGAACGCGTGGATTGGACTCGCGGCATGCAATAAACAACAGGACGCGGCCAGATGATCGTTCGCAGGCAGGGAATCGCAGAAAAGCTCGCGCTCGCAATACATCCCGTGAAAGTGCAAATGATTGATAGAGGCCCACGCGTGGATGCTATTGAAGCCGAGACGAAAGCCTTTGAAACGAGAACGAATCCGACTTCATCATCGCGCGGCAAGGAACACAATCAGACGTGGACAACTAGATGATTCTAGCTGTCGAATTAAATGAATTGGGGCGAAATGCCAATAATCCAATTCACATCTAATTTATGAAATGTTTCTGCGCGCTGTAATTGTAAACGTAATCTAATTGCTGGTCTACCGGAAAATGCTGCAGGAGACTGTATAGTACAAAACGCGTCGATCTTGGTGTGCAAACATTTCCCATCCTCGTAATTTTGAGAATGAACTATTATTTGATAAGATCTAACCTCGATTTTTGTTGGATTTCTGTCGAATTCGGAGCGTCATTCAATTTTCAAATTTTTGCAATTTCAGTAAATCTAAATATATAGCTATACTTGTAATTCTAATCTAATTTGGTAGTTATGCTTCAACTCTGCACACAATCAACTCGTCTATCATATTGGAATTCAGTATCCATTATGTATTAACTGCGAAGATGCATCTTATAATATTAATAGCAGTCACTGGCGATTGACTAACAAAATTTGTGACGCGTTTTCCCAATCTACTTCTCAAAACTACTCGAGTATTTTTCATATGTTTTCTACTATTGCTTCAACCAGTTGTTCTGTGACTTTGAAATTGGCGCTTCTACTCATAATGGAATCAAAATTCTTGCATTACTTCAATACTTCTACTTGTACTCCAGTCTCATTAACCATTTTACCACCTGCAAGAGGTCACAGAGTACGGCAGTTTGTAAAGCCCAGAGTTATGCCTGATTTTGCTTTGCACAGAGTAGGTAATTCTGATTGAGGGGGTCATTTTAGTACAGCAATTTAGAGCGTAAAAGTCAAAGTCAAGAAAATGTGCTACTGCCATATGTTCATGTTCACCAAGCAAGCCAGGTTTGTAACCAAGTCACAAGTTAAGTCATTTTCAATTCACCGCCGATTCAACCCCGAGTCCAAGTCAGCGAGCAGACGGTCGAGTCCGAGTCATGGTATATTATGACTTGAGTTCGAGTCCAAGTCATTTCGTTGTCTGCTCAGCATTCAGTTCAATTGTTGTTTAACCCTCTTTTCATAACTCTGTTCGGTGATATAGAACGGTACGTATTTATAATATACTGTATTTGGTCACTTTCAACAGTTTATGGTCGCATTTTCAAGTACCACTACCAATAGACGAAATACCAATAGTGTGGTTAATTTACTATTCTTTGAAATGTCGGTCTTGGCCGCCTGGGTCCCAAGCCCAAGTCAAGTCCTTACAGATATTGACTAGAGCCCAGTCGACTCATTTCCGTATTTTGAGAAAATCACTGAGTCATAAAAAAATCGCGACTCGAGTCATTGCAACCCATTAAGTAAGCATGTAGTTGCTAGTTGCAAGCATGCATAATAATGGCTTACTTACTTGGCTGCGAGCTTAGTTGTACCATGTCAAACGCCAACAAGAGCGACTCCAACGTGCATCTCTGCGGCAGACCTTTTTGCAAGAATGGAGCAAGCAACACGTGTCCATATTCAATAGGGCTTATATTGAGCATCACACTGTGGTCACAACCCGCCAAAAGCTCATCTGAGCTATCCATTTGTAACAGTATTTCAGTTTTCTTGATTTTTGTGAAATTGAATTGGTCTTCGTTGAAAACATCGTTCATGGAATCGAACTCTTCTCTTTTTCTTCGATTGACAGCTCTTTGTGGATTTAATTGTGCAACACAAGGAAGTTTCATCGCGTCGTCAATTTTTAAATCTAGTGTCTTGTACAGACAGTCCTGCAGCGTATACCGAAAAAGACCTAAAAGGAATTTGCCACAGCTCACAATAATAAGAATTCAAGAGATTGTATGTTTGCATACCATTGTCCACTGCTCTATCCCATGACTGCCTCAATGTAAGGTCGAATGGAGATAGGTTTTGTCCGACAGATGTCCAAGGTACGGGTTCATCAATGAGGTTTTTACTGCTGTATGTAAAATTAGTAGTTGACTCCTCCATATTCCCCCAAGTATCACTTAATTATCGAGTATCAACACATAATGTCTAAATATAACTGTTTGGTGGAGGTGTGCAAATGTACATGCACATAAGTAGCAGATCTGTAAAACGGTTACACAAATTTATTGACATATCAACAGAAAGGCACCGACATCTTATCTAGAAAAATTGTTGTGCATAACATAGTGCATTCATTGATTACGGACATCATTTTCAAAAGAAAAGGTATAGGCTAATATTAATGTTGACTAGCGGTAATTCGATTTAGCCAAATTTTTCGAGAAACGGTAAAATTTCTAGACCACTGTCCCAAATCTGTACATCAGCATGTATGTCACAATCCCGCAACTTTTTGTGCAGAGCATACCCTTTTCTCGCAAACACAATGTCATTCTCTTGCAGGAACGCCGCAGGACAAAAATCATTTCCCCCATCCCCCACATAAAAAATCTGCTGATACTGGATACCTTGTTCTTTCTTTGCATCAACGAATTCTTTCAAAACTTTTCGTTTACACATATTGATAGGGCACGTTTCATGGTCATGGTGGTGATACGGAGAAACTTTTAAACAACCACCAACAAATTCAGCTTTGTTGGTGAAAATTTTCTGTGGTACACTAGAAATTCCATGCAAAGACAATATAACTTCTATAAACCAAGTGTTGGAGTCTGATACAATAATGCAATCTATATTATTATTTGAATCGATATATTGTATCAAGGTTGCAAACCCAGGAGTTAGAGGAATCTCCGATAGAATTGATTGATATTGAGACTTCGATATTTTGCAGTTATTAAAGAGATATGAGAATACACTATTCATAAACGCAGTCCAATGGCCTTTCTTTTGCTTTGCTTCGACGAAATCAGGAACTCTGCCATTTTCTCCAAGTTTCATAACATGAGTGTCAGTGTTGTCATCTACGATAGTGTGGTCAAAATCAAACACTACAAGAAGCTTCATATTCAATACACTAAAAACTTCAAAACACGAAGAAATGTGATTAGTAAATAGTCCAATATTCAGAAAAACTTCTATACCGGTATATATCTCTGCTTACTCTGCATTACATTGCTGCCACATAGAATATGATCAAATTTGGCCATATCAAAAACTATTCACAAAGGACAAAGCCAATAGGTGACTAACCATGTAAGCCTGAATATTGGCTTTTCGTTTGGTACGGTATACAGCATATCAAGACATTACCAATTTAGCGATATGCAAAACCCATAAAACTGTACGCAAAACCTCAATCCTAGGCTAGCTAATGGCCGTTCCTTTTTGTATGTAGCAATGTGACTGCAAGTGCACAGCATATCAGTGTGAAGTCGCAATGTCATATAAAATAAACAAACATCAGAAGTAGTGCCCACCTGAAGAGGTTTGTTGAGATTCATGAGCTTTACAGTGTCCCTAATAAATATACAAATTTACAGTCGTGTTAGGCTATAGTTTATAATGCAGTGGTTCTCAACCTTTTTGTCTTCGCGGACCCCCTTCCCTTTACAAGATTCAAAATTTGGGCCACCCTGAAGCCACCAAGCAAGTCAACCCTTGGAAATATTGGAAATAAAGGGTATAGTGATAGTGACATTTACAGGCCTATACCTACAAGCAGCAACTGCTACAAGCCTTCCAATATCCAATCTTTTAGCAAAATGTATGCAGCAGAGGCAGAACCGCTAGAAGTTACGACACAGTAGCAACTCTCTTTGCATTCAACCGTATCATCAATTCATCATATTAACGACTACCCGTGCGCTGGTGCGCTATTGGTTACTGAATCACGATCTGACTATGGATAACTAACCTCCGTAGGTTAGTTATCTATAATCTGACATATCTACTTTGGTTAGCGACATCTGCCAATTCATTTTCATCACCTGCCTTTTTTATACTATCTTTTGCTGCATTGTATTCGGTGTGCAGTAGGGCTCTTCAAAAATGACTTTTTTTCTCAAATCGCACTGGCTACTTGATAAAATTGTTAGGTTACCTAATTTAAGCCTACACACAAAATTTGGTTCAATTCCAGCCAGTAACCGCTTTGCTACAGGAGAAGAAAGTTTATATTTAATATATAAAAATAAATAATAAAAAATTTGAAAATTTTCTGTTCACCCCATGAAATTGTTAGGCTGTCTATAGAAACGATGACATTTGGGTTTATTGCGTATATGTACGTACTGACATAAATTTCCACAATGGAAAGATTGTGTAGGTATATAATACGCTCTAATTTTAAAACATGAATATCAAATTTTCATTTCTTCATTCTTCCATAGGTTCTCGTCACTGCGTCTGTCATCTCACGTTGAAGGCGGCGTAGCACATCGTATGTTTGCTGTTCATCAGAACAACCTTTCCTTTTGGCGATCCTGCGTATGGCCGAGTTCACGATCCATTTGGGTCCGAGTCTGCGATCGTGAAGAAGTTTTTCATTTCTTGCTGTCCACGTTGCCTGTTTAAAGACAGAAAGGAGGAGGATCAGCGTGGACGTATAGCTTCCTGTCAGGGGTCCCCTTGGCACCATTTTGATCACCGTCTGCAGGTCAGGATTTTGCGTTGGTTGCCCAGTTGTTTTTTCCCAGGTTTCTAAAATCAATAAGAGAGCTGGATTGGACACCTTGCATTTGAGGAAAAGGTGTTCGTGGGTTTCGATGTGCGTGTCGCATAGGAGGCAATTACTATTTGGTACCGCTAGTCTGGCGTGGAGTCGAGAGTTAGTCGGCAGGATTCGGTGAGCGATGTTCCAGTTTATCTCCTTTTGATGGTGTGCGAGTATTGGGTCGGTGATATTGTACCAGCTTGGTCCCTGCATTTCGCCAATTTCTCTTCTGTATTGTCTTGCCATCGTTACGTTATATATCCATTTCGTTTGCTTCTGGTGGGTGTCCTGTATCTCGATTTTCATGGATCTCATCTTTTCGCTTATTTCAGTCCAATGTTCAAGGGGCTGCAACGTATGAGGTGTATCATTTTTTATCGCATGTTTTAAATACCTCTTCAGGGTTAGGGCCAGCTGATGATCAAGTCTCTTGTCCCATTCGCTCTCTGGTTTTGTTCCTTGCTTTCTCAGGTACTGGATCGCCGGCTTGATGTATATCACGTCCGTCACTCTTGGGATATCCACCACGCCTAGCCCCCCTTGTTCCTTTCTCTGGATGATCTTCGCGTAGTCCATCCCTCTCTCTGGACCGAATAGGAAAGCGGTGATGTGGTTCTTCAGTCGTGTTCTGACAGAGCTTGGCATTTGTGTTGTCAGTGCGATATATGTGAAAATTGGGAGCACATTAGATTGGATTATTTGTATTTTCTCATACCTTTTAAGATTCATCTGTTGGAGGTCTTTCAGAAGTAGTGCTGCTTTTCCCATGGCTGCATCCCATTGTGGAGGACTATTTAGCCTGCTTTTCGTTATGGTGTTTCCAAGGATGACTAGCTCTTCACCCCACGCGATTACCTTCGTAGCTTTCCGTCGTGTTGAGTTCTCAAAACTCATTCCTTTGGTCTTGTCCTTGTTGATCGTCAGCGAGCTTGCTCTCCCGAAGTCTGCAATGGTTTGGATCGCTACATCACAATCCTCCACCCTGTCCAGAGTTATCGTGATGTCGTCCGTGTAGGCAGGTGTGATTATGCTTTCTTTGTATCCCATCACCTTGTGCCCTTTCAAGGATAGATTCAGCTTCTGCAAGAGAGATTCAGTAGTGATTGTGAACAAGTACATGGATATCGGGTCTCCTTGCTTAATCCCGGAGTCGATTTGGATTGGTTTCCCGACTCTCCCTCCAATGGATATCCGTGCTTCGCTTCTATCATATATCGTTCTGAAAAAACTTCGAAAGACGTTACCAAACCCTGCTGCCTCCAGCACACTCTGGAGGAAACCGTGGTCAACAGAGTCGTACGCCTTTTTGAAGTCAACCGAGATGATTGCTCCCCTTTCCCTGCTTTTCATTTCCGTTGCCACTTCTCTTAGCATGAGGTTGAGCTGTCCTATCGACTTTGGCGGGTTAACAAATTGGTGTCGATGAGTTATGTCTGGGAGGATCGCCTTCAACCTTTTTTGTGTACGATGCTCACCAAATTTTGTTCAATTCCAACCAGTGGAAGCGGAGTTATTGCCGTCGAAAAATTTGGAATTTGAATAAAATAGTATTTACGGTGACCGATTATTTGTTTATTTATTATATTTATGCTCACCGTAAATACTATTTTATTCAAATCCAAATTTTTCGACGGCAATAACTCCGCTTCCACTGGTTGGAATTGAACAAAATTTGGTGAGCATCGTTTCTATAGACAGCCTAACAGTTTCATGGGGTGAACAGAAAATTTTCAAATTTTTTATTATTTAATTTTATATAATAAATAGAAACTTTCTTCTCCTGTAGCAAAGCGGTTACTGGCTGGAATTGAACCAAATTTAGTGTGTAGACTTAAATTAGGTAACCTAACAATTTTATCAAGTAGCCATTACGATTTGAGAAAAAAAGTCATTTTTGAAGAACCCTAGTGTGCAGTGCATATCTCTTATTTATAGCTACTAGGGAGGCCAAAGACAAAAGTAAATCTTTGATTGAAATATTGCCCTATTCAATGGCCCTCTGCTGCTATTATATACTCGTTTAATTCTGAATTATATTATTGTATATTTATTGTATATTATTATACAATTATTATAGTTAATTTTGGGTGTGGGTAACGTTCCAGTTGATTAGGTATTCAATCCCTCTCTCTCGTTCTCTCTCTCAACTCTCCTCTGTCGAGAAAGTCGAGATCTTGTGTATTTTTGCAAGTTTCGGTAAAATTGCAACCAAGAACTAGAAGTTACGCGGAATAGCTCTTATCCGCGACAGTACGTTGCTATTACAAGACCTTTCGCCGACGATTTATCGAAGTATGATCCTAGATCTACAGTGATGTTACCTAATCGCATGCCTATAGGTCTACTTACATATTATCGAGGCGTTCTGGAATTACGTTTTGGAGCCAAGTCACTCTGGAAATGCAATCGTAGTACATATTCACTGCCCGACTGCAGATATATCTCGAGTTCGTCGCATGATCAAGCACCCCAGCGGAAAAAGAATGGGGTCTTTTCAAAGATTGACGATATTACGTTGTCCGTGCTCAAGAACTCACCATTTCTGCATGACTATTATTTGCAAATGTCCAATGGTATGTACCGTATAGTGATAGTTAGCATTTTTTGTGAAGAAAATCCATATAATCATAGACAACCAATATTATCCAGCACTTCTTGTATACCCCAGCAATCCCCAGCATATTGATTTCTGTTTTCCATGACCCTTGATCAAAACACATCGCTGAATGAGTAGCCTAATTGTTGGATTAGAAAATCCAAATATGCCACTCTGGCACTTCATACATACAGAACTCTGGTAAATGCCCTGATTTCTGATATCAGCGATAAAGAAGGTGTGTCTAGTGAGTGCAGCAGAATGAATACCCCAATGTGCATATGCTAGGCTTACCATACGTCCTCTTTTAAGAGGATTTGTCCTCTTTTTTGACTTTTTTGAAAGTGTCCTCGGAGGACGCATTTTTGTCCTCTTTTTTGAGATTTTGTCCTCTTTTTTGAGAATTTTGGTCAAATTTATAGCAAATTGCGAGTGATATGCCGCAAATTAGCACAGAAGTGAAGCTCCGGCGGGTATTTCGGAGTGAAAAACGTTGATTTTAGCTCTGAGCGAAAAGATGACCTTTGAGCTCTGAGCGGAAAAGATGACCTTATTTTTTTTTTTTTTTTTGTCAACCGATCACAAAGTGGGAAAAATTCACCGGTTTTTGAGAATTCTACTCCGGAGTTGCAAATTTCTGAAAAAGTGTTCTCTTGTTAGATTTTCAAAATATGGTAAGCCTAGCATATGCTTCAACGTTTACCCGCCTCAGAAATCATGCACCATCAATGGAAATCATGCACATGCAAGGGATAGTACACCTATATAATATCAACTTGAAATGTTATGTAAACAGAGAGAGGTGGAGACCCCTCGTAGCGACACCCACATTCAAAGTCTCAATACTCAAAACCAGAATCAAGATTATGGGTCATTCGGAACATAACAACATGTTGGTTATGATAAATGAGCACTGCTTAATGTGGAATGTGTATTGAACAAGTGACCGTTATTTACTTCCAAATTTACCCAAAAAAATTAGATTTGAACAGCAATAACCGGCATGTAAAGTGACAGTATGAAGTGAATTTCAATTTTAAGATAAAATCAAGAGTTGAATTATCCTGCATAGCTTTCTCTCTTCTAAAAGTCAGTGTACAGCATATCAAGCTACACCAATCAACATATATCTTAATTTGATACCTTGAGTCTTGCCCGAATTCTTACTAGCAAATTCTTCAGGTTTTCGTGCACAAGGAGATGGCTTCAAAACGTCATGGAAGGTCTACTTGAGACGTCGTACCGATCCAAACTATCAAACTAGTTACAAGGAACATAAAGCCATATTTGATGTAAGTTTATTTGATATCTATTGATGTATGCCTGTACGGTATTATTTTAATTTAAGTCTCACAATTACTCAAGATGTAAGCTTTTTGCATAATAATGGACATGCTTGAAGATAGACTGTTGCAACATTAAATTGTCCTCGCAGCCTTCTGTGTGACATCAATTCTGGGAAGGATAGTAACAAGAGTTCAAGTCCATGTCTATAAATAAATCCATCAATAATTCATGATAAGTTATGTAGGCTACCCTAGTTCTAAGCGAATTCTGTGAACACTTCATTACTTTCCAGACCAAAAGCAATTTTATCAAGTCCAGCGTTCTGCTGCCTATATTTCTTCTTCCGATGGGAATGCTAATCATAGTCATACCTGTGTAAGTGCATATAATTTCTGTGTAGTAGACTAGTACATGCCATTATTGACGCAGCCGTGAGTGAATTTGTACATTTTTAGAATGATGTTTCCCCAATATTTGTTACCTCGTTATTATTGGAATAAAGCTCAACACAAGAAATATTTCACCGTTATGAACGAACGAAGATCGCTCCAGCACACCGTCGTTTTGCACCATCTTTCGTATTTGCGGAATAATCATCAGAGCCAAGTATTCCAGGGTATACTCGACCCTATAATAAAGTCTGTGAGTGGAAATCCTGATTCTATCACCGCCTAGCCTAGCTACACCAATAATCTGATTAGTTGATCATACACAAAAGTATGAACAATTTGTGGAAAGGGTTTTCATTGGGTTATGATTTGACCAAAACCATAGCAATCAGAAGTTGCCGTTATTTAGGTTTCTGTCGCTAAATTGTTTAACTGTTTCGTAGGTTTCCAGCAGATAAATATATTTAGTTGAAACGAGAGACAGGGAAGGAATGTTATATCTTGATAGAACAAACTTGTGCACTGCATTGTTCAGGGAGCTAATTGAAATTTCAACTCGATTGGTATCGACCTCCCTGAAAGAGTACGTCTCATATATTCATGAATTGGTCAGAGAAAAAGATCGGAAACAGAAATAATAAAAATTTCAGTTTATGGGTGGCTGTAGGCATACGAAATGAAGATATTTCTGCATCAATAATAAGCTCATCTGTTACGTTCACTTCCAGATTAATGCTTCCGACGTGCCTACTAATAAAGATCTTTTGAGATTGCGTGACTACTGCAGGGGAGCTACGAATCCACTGGATGCCAGCATTCTCCCGCCTTTATTATTGGTAAGGTTTGAAAGATTGTTTCTTAGCGAGACCAAACACGTTGAACTGCTTACTTTTTTGACTTTGGATGTTGTAAAGGTGATAGTAGTATTGAGACACATGTTTCTATCGCGTTCATAAGTGAAATTGTCGCAGAGACTAGCAAAATAGCCCCTGTATGATAGTAAAGTATAGTAAAGTAAGATATTTTCATGAATTTCTGCTGTCAATAGTGATTTTGCGTTAGTCACGAAGATGCACTGTGCAATTTCGAAAGTAGGGGAGAGGAGGCGAAGATGAGACATGCAATTTTTTCATAGAACAATTTTCTATTGGACAGATTCCTCGAACTATGTTTTTCCCATAATGTCCATCTATAGTGCTACCATATTAACAAGGCAAAAAGATTTGAGGTTGGGCAGAAAAATGCCAAAAAATATATTTTTATAGTCTGTTTAAGTCTGTGGTTCTTAACCTTGCCCCCAGCGCCCCCCAGGGGGCGCTGGCGATCTTGAAAAGGGGCGGAAACGCCCAGGGGGCGATATGGGGGGCGCTGGGCTCAGGGGGGCGGTATGGGGGGCGCTGAAGAAAAATGGCTTCGCAGTAGATGATGTGGTTATAGGACATATCCTTAATGAGAGTATTCAGAGCAAATTAACACTGAGAGCTAGGGATGGTGTGAACGTGAGGTTCACGTTCGCGTTCTGTGTGTGAACCTCGGAAATTTTGAGGTTCGCGTTCACAACAGAACCTTGATACTTGATAGGTTCTGCACTGTGAACCTTTTTCATATATTACAATTTTCACGTCATTATAACATCTTTGGTACTGCATTTCACCTGCGGGGCACTTTATACGCATGGCGCTGGCAGCATAAAAAATCAACATTAAACGAGCATGAACCTTGACAATCTCAAAAGTTTGCTCGAAATATCCAGCTTTCCGTTTGTGAATATCTATTAGTGACTCTCTGCTGTGAGCTTGACCCGCAATCACACAACACGAAGATCGAAAAACACCACATGTAGTCAGAGAATGATGCTTATTCAACCAACCAATAAGATTGATATCGCTTTCTGATGTAAAAATCTAGCAGGCGATGACATCATATGTTTACTCATCATAAAAGCCAAATCCGTGCGACTGCGGTGTTGGCTACACCTGTATAACTTGTTAATGGGGTAATATCGGTAGCAAGTATAGTAACCCGTTTTGCACTTTGCTCAATACCCAGACGCCGAATACACTGTCCGGTCTGTACTAGACAGGGCGTAAGCTTATATTCCCTGGCAAGTCCTCGTTGAAATTGTAGGCAAAACGACGCAAGATATTGATTTTATGGGATCATTTGATTGTCTCAGTTGATACATTTAGCGACGTTTAAAACGTCAATATGTACTTCAGCATGGTGGAATTGATGTGACCCGATTCGTCGCTAGGTATCGTGTAAAAGTAAATTAATATAGGCTGTCACTTCATCGAAATATAGGGTTGAAATTATCAATATGACGTCACGTGACGTCATGAGGTTCACGTTCGCGTTCACATAGAACCTTTCAAAAAGGTTCGCGTTCACACGAACCTGAAACTTTCAGAGGTTCACACCCTCCCTACTGAAAGCTTCGTTACTTATAGCTTTCAAAATACATATAGGTTTAATTGTCCATGGGCGCCTAAATGAGTGACACCGAATGTTCCTGTCTTGGCAATCTGAACCCCAGAAGACGAATTCCATCTGGCAGGGATAAATTATATGTCAGTGAAGAAATACCAATCTGAAATTGTGTGCGTCTTTTAGTTTAGTACGATTGGGCGACAGGGATATGCCTGTTGGGCGATATCCCCGTTGAGCGATTTTATATTTTTTGATATTGCAGACAGGGGGTCACGAAATAACATCATGCAACGAAGTCATATTCACGGTTTCGCCCGCCCGAATATGTTTAATTATTAGTAACGGGCCCTACAGTTTCCAAGAAACCTCACAATGTTCGCTGTAAGTTTTGATGAGTCTGCGCACACTCAACAACTCACTGCGCTGACCCTTGGACAACAGTGCGTAACGACTAAGAAGAGGTAATAACTCCGGATTGTGCGCAACGTAGATTTTCTGTGTGCAGAGACCGTGTCAACACTGCGCACGTGCGCAGCTTAGAGGGAACATTGCAACTCACTCAGCTCTACCGGTAAATGTGTTTACGTGAGCAGAGAGAGGATAAAAATTGATCTCAATTTACATGCAATTCCCGATGATATTGACCAATTCAATCATTAATTAGTGACATTTTTCGCACTTCGCGCGAATAGGCGAGAATAGCTGCCTCAGTAAATGGACACCCAATGTAGATACCTAATAGGCTATAAGCAAATAGCGGACGGCCTAATGGGGGTCTGGGAGTGAAGTCCCCCGGAAGTTTGGTTTATCACCCGATGGGGGCCCAGGACCAACGTTTTTTGTTGGGGGGGGGGGCTGACGAAGTGCTGTTACGGCCCTGGTAACGAATAATTGTACCTGCGGGCACGCCCGAATATGTTTAATTAATAATTACGTGCTCTTTATTTTCCTATACAACGGCTCGCTCAGTGCTACTGGTAAATCTGATTACGTGGGCTGAGACGATAAAAAGTTTATAGCGACTTATATATGTAATTACCACCTATTCATCCATGCATTATGGAAAATTTTGATACCTAGGGCGACCAGGCCAGACAAACTTTGCTGACCATCAAAATCACGATATGGGGTTCGTGGGGGGCGAAGCCCTCAGAAGTTCGGTTTATCACGCTATGGGTGCGCAAGGCAATCGTTTTTAGGGGGTTAACGAGGTGCTGTTACGGCCCTCCCTCTTACTCATTGTCTTTATTACATTCCTTACAATATGAAGTTGGGGGGGGGGCGCTGGAGCACGATAATTTTTGAAAGGGGGCGCTGGAAGAAAAAAGGTTAAGAACCACTGGTTTAAGTTATGTGGATTCATGTTTGTAAGGGCATACCGATCATAATCTTTCATATTATTAAATGACATTACTGGAACTGTTCGAGTGCAATATTAACAGTGTAATCATGCACTTACCTCTGAAAAGTGTGTGGGTAAGATGAGACAAATCATTGGGGTAAGTTGAGACATGGGTATCAGAGGACTTTTCGATTGAAGTCCTCGCAATATTCAAAATTTTTTGTTCACAGCACACATAATAGGCACTGGGCAACAATTTTGAACGAAAAATTTGTTGCCTTCGATTTTGCACTTGATTTAGGCTAATTTTGGCGTGCTGATTCCAAAAATGCCATTGGTTTTCTCCTATCACGTCAAGTTTTTGCTCCACGACATATGCCTAAAATATGCAAATTTTCACGAATTTAGCCATATTACTTTTCTGTACCATATAAAAATCCACACTTTTACCATATAATAAGTTATCTAGCCCAGGGCTCAATTGAATGATCAAGAACAAAGGTACTGGTATCGATCTAGGCCGGTACATTCTCCCAATTTTGGTTAGAGGATGCAACCATCTGAGGATATTTCACTCACATATTTGATGCAAACTGCAGGATATGGCAAGAAAAATAAACATTACATTTACTATCAGCTGTAGGTCCAATGCCCCATTCAGCTTATCCAGTGTAACTTTAAACTGCTATATGCTCGATTAGTTGGATCAAGATGAAGATCTTAGGGATAGCAGGCCTAATAATGTAGATTTTGAAATCGCGAAGATGATTCAGAATGTAGAGTAGTCCATCAACACAAGTTATTGATTTGACATAAGCTTTGGGACTTGGAATAGAAATTTTCGGAACTTTTAACATGATTAGGAAGTGAGAAAAGATTAGGCTTCTTGGCAAGGTAGAAAAGATATCTCACTTTCAATCAGGAGAATCAGCCTTTTCTTTGTCGGCCTACTTTCGGTAGCTTTTTGTATTGCCGTGATACTGGTATTGGCATGATACTGTCACCATGGACTACTGGAGGAGTTAGGAATCCCGATTTAGAACTCAAGTGAATGGCAAATGCCTATAGGTAGCTCAAAAAGGATCCTAAAGTGTGGCATTCTCCAAAATGCCAACGTCTTGGGTGCAGTAACAATTGCACATACTGTGTTAGTCTTCGTGAATAATACCGAAACATTGAGAACAATACAGAAACATAGAATTGTTGCAATATTACGAGCACGATTGGATCATATGTGTCAGCATTGAAATATCGTGTTTTCTTTGTTTTCAGACAATAAGGATGCAGAGCACATGCAACCCTGATACACATACTATATGTTTATGTCGGACAGCAGCCATTTAAATTAATCTAAAATATTTTAATAATTTCCCTGAAAACCTTGACATAGTCAGAGATGGTCAAGGAGAAAATGTTTCCCAAAATCTGAAGATGATAGGGATGAGATACCAGAGTAGATTGGAGCTTACATATGTTAGCTGATTATTGCTCGAGTATCAAACTAGACAACCTGCAGAATTATGGGTTATTAGCGTAATTTGGACCCTGAAACTCGCACTTTATTTGTCCTGTACAAGCAATATCAGTTTAAATCAACCAAATAAAGCAGTGCAAATGTTTATTTGAAGTCTAATGATTTACTTTAGAATGGTTGTAGTTTTTGAAACGTTTTATACAATAAACACAAAATATTAAAAGTAGTGCTATTATGTGGGTTTTGAGGCAATGTGTGGGCTGCCTAACCCCAAAACTTGACGTGATAGAGAAAAACGGAAGTCATTTTCGAATTCAGCGCCCAAACGTTAGTCAAAATCAATTGTCTGATCAAAGTCAACAAAAATTGTGTTGACCAGTGTTATTTAGGCTATTTAGTAGTTGACCTCTTGACCAGATGTAGCATTGCATTTCATGATTATTATTTTTCATTCATGATGTCGCTAGTTGATTCATCATTTGGGATGAATTGGTGGTGTAATAAACAAGAATTGCTTGGTGTCTCATCTTGAACACAGCGTATCTCATGTAACCCTCACCTGGGGGTAAGTGAGACATTTGAGGAAGGGTTTTTGAGGGCCTATAAATCCAGGAGTATATTGTTCAATACAACTCAAAACGTACATATGAATAGTACAGACCACTGGCTTTCCATCGGTACCAAAATTAATGCTCGGAAGGCATTACTTTTTGAGTGGGGTTGAACTATCAAAAAGGTGTCTCATCTTGACCTCCTCTCCCCTACTCGCCTTTGATCGACTAATAAAAGTATGCGACGTCTCGACCAAACTTACTTGCAAATACTTCGAATTTTTTATATCTTCATTTCTACTTGTGCTTCACGTTGTTTTGATGTGTCTTGGAAATAGCTAGCTGTACTAGTAATTTAGTAGAAATATTGCATTACTCCTACTTCTACTTGAGTATGAACAATGAATACTTCGACCACCTACAGTAGCACCGACACTTTCTTTCTTTTTCCAGTCTTCACTGTGCCAAATCAATTTTCTATGGAATTTTTTCCCGCCAAAATGGCTCGCGTATTTTCTCAGCAAGAGGTCGTTGCTCATCATGGAGTTTGACGAACGTTTACGAAGAGGGAATCTTGTGAAAAATTTATCGGAAAACGAATTGCACGACGTGAGTACGCGGGGCCTGACTTGATAATTACATTTCGTTGTAAAGGTATGACTGGGATTTGGATGTATCCCAATTACGAATGTGAACGAGTAGTACGGCGTTCACGACTATCTGACATAAGTGGTCAGTAATAATTACTTTCTCGAATTACTCGAACAGGATTACGGTAACCTACTTGCATGGTTACATTTTTAGGATATTTCCTCTTCAACTTAAGGGGCTAGGAACTCGACAGAGCTATCTCTCGAAGGGCATCCCCCATCTGCATAAAATTTTCACAGCTGCTAGGTGTCGCTATGCTGTAAACCAGTGGTTCCCAACGTGGGCGATATCGCCCCCCAGGGGGCGATTTGGCGGTCTAGGGGGGCGAAAATGACGAAGGGGGCGACAGGGGGGCGAAAATGGACAAAGGGGGCGATAGGGGGGCGATGACGCGTCAAAACGGCTGACCTTTTTTTTTTTTAGGCGACCCACGGAAATTTAGTTGCAAAAGTGTGTCAAATTGGACATCGAGCCGAAAATTTGACCTTTTTTTTTTTTTTTAGTCAACCCGATGGTGATTACGGTTTGTATGCCCAACTTTCGGTACACAAAATATGGGGGGCGATGTTCGGTGTTGACCTTGAAAAGGGGGCGATGGGTCGAAAAAGGTTGGGAACCACTGCTGTAAACAAAATATCGCAAATTTTAGTTCCAGCCCACAGAATTTGGATTTGCAAGAGAAACAGTGCCCCGACACGCGAAACACCGTGCCTCAAGATTGTGGTGCCTCTTTTCTGATCTAATGCCAGTTTTAGGGAGTAATAGGACAGTCCTGCGTGTTGCTAAAATTTGAAGTCCTGATTATGTGCAACTCGTCTTGGAGAAATTTCGTTATGAAATTTCAAAATTTTTTTTTCAAAAGGTAACTGTGACGTTCTGTAACTCCGACCATGTTGTACCTAGACCAAACAAAAATTAGCAAAATATAGATCTGGATGTTGGCTTTTCAAAAAACGTTGACTGAGTCATTTACGACAGAAATTTTGTATAAATATTTGGTTTCTGATGAAGCGATACAATGAAATTTTACGCTGGGGAAAAACGCTATTGAACATTTTCACAGTTGAAGAAAGTACCGACGGTATGCCCAGTGGAATTGAAATTTTGCAATTTTTACTTGTTTTTTTAGAGAAATAAGTACATGACGTAAAACCAGAGGTACCATGTTAATATTTCCAACCAAAAATAAATTTGACAGTTTTGATGGTTTTTCAAATTTTGCAGTTGCTAGTCCCCTTATCAGTTCTTAGGAAAGACTACATGCTTTTTATACTTGTTTACTGTATTTTGTAATGTAGAAAGTAGTTTGGGGGATATGAGTGAAATTGTCGTAGCAGGGTCGGTTTGAAATAGCCGATGTATCACTGCAACTAACTAAGTATATTTTTGTCATTAGTGATTTTGCACAGTCTCGAAAATGCATCCTGCAGTTGCACAGGAAGCATACGGCGCCTTGAATCTTGTCCCAACCTACTTTTCAAAAGACGAAGTGTAGTATAGTGGTTTCAAGTAGAAGTGGAAGTAGTCGACAAATATAAATGTTCGATGTAGTATGAGCACACGAGCATGCGACACTTAATTAAGCATGTGGGTAAAATTTTGGGTTAAGGCTGAGTATGGTTTATATTGAGAAGTGGCGTAGGGTTCGGTTTGGGGTAAGGATGTAAAAAGTGTTGATTTCGGGATTAGGGAGTGAGTTCGGGGTTGTGAAACCACACGCATGCAGTGTCGCATGCTCATATGTCGGGCAACCCTTCTGGTGACCTCATTTTCCTCCTGAATAATTCGGTGTTTGCCCAATCGCTCCTTAGTAAATCCAATTGCTCTTAGAGAATGGTAGTTGGTTTTATTATTTTGTGAAGCGTGAAAAAACACGGTGCCAATTGGAAGATATTATACTTCATGCTCACCCACCGCTGCATCTTTCAGGCCACTTTCTTGCGCGGACTCGATTGCGTATCGCTGAGCAAGGAAGCAAATCAATACTGGTTGAAAAACTGGCTTTCTGTAACGAAGGGTTGCACGGGTGAGTACAGTACGTTAGTGAAATACTGCGACGCTGCGAATTTCGTGTTTATCTCAAGTTTCAGACGCCGCCTTCGTGATCCATGCGGGAATATTGCTGTCGCGCAACTACAACGAGACCAAGTTTCGGCGGAAAATTTTCGATATGTAACGTCTGGAAGCTGTGCCTCCGTGATTCGGATTCCAACTGTGAGGGAGCGATGTATGGGCTCACAATCTTTTTGATTTTAATGAGAGTTCATAGTTCAACGCAGTTCAACGCAAAGTAGTCCCTCGTCTGCCCTGGCGGATAACTCCAGCTACTGTTCTAATGTGATATCATAATCGAGTAGTCGGGAGTATGGATGCTAGACTGTCACAGGAGCAAGTTGGAGAAATCTGGTATCCTGATCCTAGAAAACAGTTGAGAGCCACGTTTGCACGAATTTCGTATGCATGCCCATTGTGAACGACGGAACCGTGTCGTTACTTCTTCGGTATTATTATCAGATGCTTTGGTATTGTAATAAAATTGTAATGTCATTGGAAATCTGAATTATGTGTTACGTGTTATCTTGATGTGTTGAAGTCTACGCTGCGTGAGTATAGCTGCTCCAGTTCGGTTCGGTTTATCAGCAATTTTATCAGTTCAATACACTACAAAAATTGCGATACAGTGAAAAGATAGGAAGGTGTCGAAACGACTTGGAGTAGTCTTTGGAATCAGACACCCACCTGGCCTAGGCGATGTAAAGAGGAGGCATACACACTGAATGAAAAGTAAAAGAAGATAGTATAGAAAAGCAAGCGACAAAAATGATGTGGCATGTCACAGAAGGCGATATCGATAGGTCAGGTCGTGGTTCGGTAACCTTGAGGACGGACTAGTATTCATTTAGTTGGTTCGGCAGGCGACCAAATTCCACCTACCCACTCCATTGGCACGAGAGACTGGCGCTCGAGTCAATCCGAAGAGTCGGGCATTTATCTGGGCCGGTTCCTTTCCCTGAGTCGCCGTTCGGTGTTCATAATTAGTTACAAAAAGTGTCGGCAGCAACACACGGTGAAGTATGTACTGCACATCGGGTGTCAAACTCAACTTGTGTCGCGGGCCGGATTCAAACCTTCAAATCGCTGGGCGGGCCGGACTGGTCAAATGATTCTAAAATGTTACCTCAAATCCATGCCCTTGTTTTTTCACTTGAATACCTTATTAACAAGCCTATACACGTGATATCATATTACCTTCCCCTGAGTCGCTGTTCAGTGTTCATAATTAGTTACAAAAAGAGTCGGCAGAAACACTCGCTGAAGGATGTACATCGGGTGTCAAACTCAACTTGTGCCGCGGACCGGATTCAAACCTTCAAATCGCTGGCGGGCCGGACTGGTCAAATGATTCTAAAATGTTACCTCAAATCCATGCCCTTGTTTTTTCACTTGAATACCATATTAACAAGCCTATACACGTGATATCATATTACAGAAGCCTATATTATCATCAAGGGGCTCTATTCTACCAACGCCTTTATTGGCAAACAATGGAATTGACAAAAGTAGGATGATTTGCCTGTTGATTACAGTTATACACCCCTAAAACAGTGGCTCTAGAGACGATATAAGTTTGCATATCTCTATGCTCCATTTGTTTTAGTCGTAATCTGGCGTTAGCTATGGATTTGCGTTGTGAGGAATGCAAGAGTTTCAACTGTAACCGCGGACGTTGGAATTTGGTTCATCAGAATTAAATTGAGATTCGGATTTCTGTGGAGGGCGGGGACCTTTTGAGTCAAAATGGATACTTCTGTGTGACATCAAATATTTGAATTATATATTTTGACTATTTTATTCTCCATGTAACCTGCGTATAACGGTTTCGCATTGGTGTTTTCGTTCCTGTGAAGAAGTACTTTTTAGTTCATTTTTTTCCAAAACCTCTGACCTCAGTGTGCACAATTTGCCTTTCTGGAATTGGGTGTCAATGCCAGGGACTTGGTTCCTAATGGTGACTAGAGTGAAACCATAACACCGCTGTCGGGTGGCTATAATGTGACCTATGAACTGAACAATGAACATACTCGACATGTTCTGTCTTGCGGGATAATTGATGGAGGTATTTCTTCCCAAAAATCTAAGAAATGTGCTGATATGTGCTGGATAGTTACAAGTATTTTTTACTTTTTCTCGAAATGGCATTGCGGGCTGGATGAAATCGTCTGGCGGGCCGGATGCGGCCAGCGGGTCGTATGGGTATGTTTGACACCCCTGATCTACATTGTACAAGTTAGAACATGGAAAGAATGAGGAAACCGTCAAGGTGAATATAGCCGAAAGATCGAACACCGCCACATCGGACGTTTGTTCGTTGATTTATTTCGAGATTTTTTTTCGTATAAAACATCGAAAATTGTGATAAAAAAATGGTAGTAAAGTGTCGAAACGTTGGTGTGATCTAGCTTTTGAATCATACATATATGCATAAATACTATAGTAACCAGTAGGCCGATGTGGTTGTTATGTTGGATTTGGTCGTTTCGATATCCTCTTATCCGTTCAATACACCGCATCGTGTCTTGTGTATCGCATTGTACATTTTGTGCCGTGACTCTTGAGTGGAAGAAAATAATAGAACCGCCGATTGTGATTATGAGTTACGGCACTGAAGTACGATGCTTTCCAACTAAATCTAAAAGAAATGAGAAAAATCACCAAAACAATTACATATGTGTATAGACTTACTTGTATTTGTGGCTGGGATATCCAGAACGAGTTCTTAGACCTTTAATTTGTAGATGAGAGTATATAGTAGGTTATAGCAAAACGCGGATCCAGATTTTTTTGTGGTGTCAATCTCCCAATCGCACCGTGATTCAGCATGACTTTTACACTGCTATAAAGCTTTGTATGCCAAATTTAATTTATCCAGCAACTTTTAAGGCTGGCTAGCATATTGAATAGCACCAGCCCAAGTTACGTTTTGCATGTAACGTAAAAATTCATTTGCTATTGTCGATAAGTCACGATATGTATCGTCCCTGTTCATGCGAATAGAATAATGGGTCGCGACAAAAAGTTTGAACCACTCCTAGGAAGAAATAATAATGTTACCGTTACGTGGTTAATTGCCGGAAGTGCTGGGTCACGGGCATCGAAGTTCAATCTTCAGTCTGATATGTGCATGAATGACGTAACATCTGAATACTGCCATGAATAACTAGGTCAGAATTTGAATATATATGTGCCATACATGGGCATCATATTTCATTATCACCGGATTTATATCAAATAATATTACCCTATGTTCCACATCACGTTTGAGCTCCCGAAATCCGCATTCCAGATATCATGTGACGTATAACCGAATAATGAACTAGCACGACTTGAAACGTTCTTGCATTCATAATACTTTGGCTCGTTCGTCACTACTTGGCCATAATCCCCCAGGTGGGCTCAAATTGTACCCCTATTCTGTTCCGCCGTTCAGACAGACAAACATATTAACTGTTTAGTAACAAAAAGGTCCAAAACGAATAGACACACAAAATAGCAAATAGTGATGATCTCCTCACAACCGCAGTTGGAACAGTCTGGTTGCAGTAAAAAAACGACTCGCAGTTCTCGTTGATTTAGCAATCGATTTGGATTTTTGCAAGTTTATATCCAATAATATTAGCAACGGATCAATTATTCTACTTGATTGCATGTGTTAATACAACTAGAAATATAATAGCCAATATGCGCCCCTACATATTGATGGGTCGTGGCGTGGTAGAATTTTTTATAATAAGTCACAACATTTGGGGTTGAAATAGGTGTGTATGTTACTGTTACAGTGTTAACCATGCGAACATAATCCGAGATGAGTTTTGTTATTCTCATTTTCCAGGAGAATCGTGGCCGTATAGTCCATACTATTCCAAAGAATATAAATGAAAATTCAGGCAGCTCAGATCTTTTCCGTGCTGGAATTGATAAGCGTTTATTTTTGTGGTTAAGGACTACAATCAATTATTTTTATTGCCGTTACCTTCAATCATTGATATAATTTTCTCTATAAGATTTTTTCAAGCGTTTTGATTGCGTCACTCAAAGCGGCGAATAACCGGAGGAGCTCACCACGGGTAATTGTTTTCAGTCACAACTAGACGTCTTGTGGGGTTTGTTTACTCAATAGTACCCTTTAATACCCTTAGCTAATCCGAGTTACAACTGCTTTATTTTTAGCTCTATACAAAGCGATCACTACAGACTATAACGTTGCACTTAACACATCATATATAATCAAGCGGCGCCCACAAGAATACTGGAAAAGGTCCCGCATTCTCTCCAAACAAAGCAACCCTCATTCAATACACGAACACTTGGATAGTCGATCTATTTCGTAGTGCATGCCGTTCTCTGGACTTCAGGATGGCAACGTAAATTAAATTATGTTATCGACAATCAAGGGAAGTGTGCGGAACGTGATGCCATAGAACTTTTGTGTTGATACGAGACAAATAAGCCCACAATAAGACCAGTCCTCCTTCATCACATAGAATTTGAAGATATTTGATGAAACCGGGTTCCGTATTGTTCAATCACAATCGGCGAATGTTTGAAGAAGAAATTCCAATGAGCGAGCGATTTGAAAGCTCCCGCTGCTTATTCTACTACGTCACCAGAATTCGTTTATAACCGATGAAACTCGATAGGTCGCTGGATCTCGCAGTGTTTTTCTTTCCCATTGATTAATGAGTTAAGGACTGTATTTTTGAATGTTTTAATGCCCGCCTTCCACGGGTGCCAGAAGGATTTGGGATGTGGCTGAGGTACTCTGACTGCAACTACTGCGAACATATTTGTCTAGCGGCGTTTGTCATCTTTAACGTACCATCACAACTCTATACCTTTTCATTGCTTGCCATTTAAAGCGAATTTTCTGTGCATACTTTTAAAATGGTCTTTTATTTACCATCTGTGGGCTAAGATATGAGTTTGATTGATAGATCTTGCCACATAGTTTCGTCCTGTTCCTACATTCTCATTGTATATCAATCTTGTGATGGTTTTGAAGTGATAAAAGTATACCCTGTCCATAAATGAATGACATAATGAATTCAATGATGTTTTGCTGTCGAAGTACTACAAGTTCATTCCAACACCAATATCACTAGATGGCGTTATTTATTAACAAATCCGAGCTCCGAGCACAGCAAGGAAAATTGCCGATACGGCAATACGAGTATGAGAAATGCTACCCACAATCCAACATTCTTAGGCAATTCTCTCGCGGAATTCAATTCATCGCAGGGGGAATTTGATAAGCCCAAGTTTAACACTTTTATACTAAGTGGAATGGCAATGTGCGCCAAACGAAACAAGACACCAACGTGAAAATGTTAAGCCTACGTAATTCTCACACATTTCCAAAGCCATTCACGAATGAAATGATTAACATCACCCAGCGGAGCTGAGACGTTCGCTGAGAAGCAGTCCCCTTATTTCTTCGGTAACCACTTCCGCGATGATCCTAGATTTGCTAGTGATTTTGTATAATTCATTTTCGATTATTGATTAGGTGGTCGGGATTCGACTGGGATTACAGTCACTTAGCACTTGCCTTTCGGAAGGCCTTGAAAAATGTTGCTGTCGGATTGCCTTAAACACGCTTCATTAGATATAAAGGAGGGCATTATATGTACTTTTCGTAATCTATTTCTATTAAAAATTTCTTCATTTCAAGCGGTATTAATAAGCTGCGTATTTGGCACATATGGCGTAGATTTATCTGATTGTCATTATCTCCCACGTTACCTAGGGTTTGTCCATTGCGTAACGGCCGGCGAGGACAGTTACAATACGAAGTATTTCGTACTGCATCTGCTGGTTACTTTCACATATATGAGTTCCCTATACAAGTCCTCAGTTCGTTCTGTTCTCTGGGCATAACAGGGCTTGAAGCTCAGGTACTTAGTTTTTGTCTGGTCTATTGTAATCCGAGGCAGACCAGAATATTGCTTATAATTGCATAACACCAAACACCATTATATACATAGCCTACTATTATGCATACTAGGCCATCTTCACTTGCATTTTTGACGGTGTTAAATCTATTTCACTGGGTGTTCTAACTGGATATCAAAATCGATCGAACATAAATTGAGCTTAGCAATAAACCAAGCAATCAATTAAGTATGTTTGACTGAACGTTTTAACATTTTCGCCGCCCACCGCCCCCAGTGTCCCCCTTTATTTTCGCCCCCTATTTTTCAAAATCGCCCACGTTGGAGACCACTGGGTTAGAACGTAAGTTGCCATGCTATTAATCGGCAGCCGATGAAGCATAAAGAATATCGCCCTGGTGTCCATGACATATGTATAGTCGAAGCACCGTGAATGATAAACAGAAAACAGCAGCAATAACAACAACAACAACAACACACCAATGTCTTGTCGTTTAAAAACAGAGTTTGATGTTAAAATTTAAGATAAACGTTGGGTTTGAAAATATTTTTGAAAAATATAAAACACAAATTATGATACAGCCTTATTCGCAATAATAAGTAGACGTGTCGAAGCAAGAAATTCACATATATTTGAGACGTGACTCAGACTGCCTTCCCAGGCATCCGATTTCGTCTCAAGTACAAATTCTTAAAAAGCCAGGTTAAGCCATCGCGAAAGTCTACACCGGCATGCCACAGGTTCAGCAAGTGTCAATTATCTGCTACAACTTTCGATTACCGGATAACGGCGATCTGTACTTAGACGAAGTGTTGATTTTTAATCTTGTCACGTAATGTTGCGTTGAATGTTCCTCCTTTGTAAAATACTTTAGACTCTTTAATACTGTGTATAATTAAAATCAAAACACACAAACAAACCATTGTGTACGTTGCACGGCACCGAAATAAATAAAATATAAGAATATCCCAATCGAACATTTATCGGAATAGAATCAACCGGGTTATGCGATGGAAACTGTGCATCGCAGTGCTGTACGCCCACACATGTTCAATAATAATTCAAAACGTTAAAAAAAGTTGTCGCTGTCCGTGACCGCGTGCCAGTTACTGTGAGAGTGTACGTATTACCGACTGTATAATATAGACATTGGACAGTGGACAAGCATATGACTGAGCAAAGAGCTTGCATGCATCTAAAGTAGACTTGAAATACGGATTCCTGGAGATTGGCCGGATACGGATTTGTAATTTTGTGTAACGAATAACCTGTAATTTGTAACCTGTAACATGTTGTATGAGTCTACGGACAATTGCCGCCCGATATAGCCGACGTATATATCGATATGGGAGGGTTGGAAGCCTCGAAAAAGTCGGTCCAACATTAATAGTACAGATATTTCGTCAAAGGGGCTATATTTGACCTATATTTTCAGTTGTCAACGTCGGCCCACTATGGCGCCACAACCGAATATTCGTGACGTCATGACTTTAACCAAAAATAAAAATAAAAACATGTTATAAATCAGGACCTTGTTTTAAACATGTTTATTTCATATAGATTTTTGTTTTAAATGCAAATGATTACGATGCGTAATCAATCTATGATATGGGTATAGTGTATTTATAATTATCCAAAATAAGAGATATGTGAGGGAAGAAGAACTATACTATAAATTCAATAACATTGGGCCCCGTGAATTACATAATTAAGCAATCTCATCCATGCGCGTTTCAAGCGAGGGCCATGCCCGTGTGATGTTGGAACACCTGCGAATGAGTCAGATGAATTTGACTTGAATGTTATCTCGACTTAACAAGTCTTCCTCAATTTAATGCGATATTTTCTGACATTAATAGTGTTAATATATACAATCGTTTATCCGTCTCAATGCGACATGACAATGGGATAGTGCCTGACCCAAACTGAAACCGTATATGCTCTGCATATCCAGGTGTATACCAGATATCGTCACTTTCAGAGTACGCTTCTAAGATGCAGAAAAATATTGTAAAATATTGTTAGTGTTTCCTGCAATAAACTGAATTCCAATTATGGCGACTTAATCATACTTGTAAAGCTAGTCTCAACTCTGTACGATAATGAAATGTACACAAATTAGTCCATTCTGAGAAGTGCGGACAGACATGAATACAACTATACCTCCTCTAGATGAATTTTGGGGAGCATATAGTTCGATGCTAGACTAATACAATTTGAGCCTCGGCCCCAACAAGTTCGTTTGGCATTGACTGTAAAATAATACTTCGTAGTTTGAGGGGATTGTCCATTTTTGCGAATGGAGAGTACGATTCTCTTGCACTTAGTTATGACATTAAGGTTATAATTCCAGCGATATTTGCGCCTTTGCGAATATTCTATGGTATATAGATATGCATTTTAGGGATGTAATGTCAGAGCGGGAAACACGGAACATCCCTAAGGTGTAATCGTGTAATATAAATGAAACCACGGATTTTCAACGGTTTTGAACTACTGATTATTGCAATGTTGACAACCCTTTCAAGCGAAATATTAACTTAATTCCTGTTGTGTTACTTATTTGGTATATGCGTTGTGTGCTGCGCGTCTTCGACACCTCAGTTGTCTGTATTTTCGGTTTACTGTCCTTAAAATATCCATTCACTGGTAGGACGATGGTATGAAAATCACGCAATAACGGGACCTAATCCGACAACATTCGATTTGTTTTCAAACATCATAAATTTCACTATCATAACAAAACAGACTTCGAGTCGACGTACAGACCTTGTTTGCGGGGATTACAACATAATCACGTCGATATCATTATTTATCTAAAAATATTTCGTCTACGACGACCCGAAGCAGATTTACCTCAAGTAGCCTTGTTCGTTTGTTTTGATAACTTGTCAAATAGTCACCCAATAAAAAAGGGATAGTGTATGAGTGACGTTTCTCGTTTAGGGTGGTCCCGCCTTTATTTCGTCCATTCATTCTACCCAAGCTGACAAGCGATAGAAATATCATGTTACCCCAACGACACCGAATACCGCATTAAAGCCGCGATGAAAGGGTGGTTTTAACGTCTGACGGGACTCGTTAAGAAGCTGTAATGTCGTACATTCACTCTGCGATGGGGCTTGAAAAACTGGAAGACAAAATAATGTGGGTGTTATTATATTTATAAGTTTCGTATACGCGTAAACTTGACTTGACTTCATTTGTTTCCGCCATCGAGCTTCTACAATTATTATCTTATCGGTATTTAGACACTCTGGGGTATAGGGGGCGGTTTTGGTTTCGATACAAATTCCACCAGACATCACACTTCATCATTCGACAGAGATACGTCATCGGCATGATACTGTTTAAGGATTTGTACAAGTAGCTAATCGCTGATCACTCGGGTGGGCAGGACTCATTTTACAGTCAATTACGTCATCATCCGGACCATGACCGTTACGCGTCTACCTGGTTATTCGTGTGTCGTAAATCGGTATGTTTTTCTTGTGAATAAATCTATGGGTCAGTGGCATTCATGCATTGTATGGATTCTATTGACTACTATATTAGTCATCCACGCCGGCTTAGTACTTTGCCAAACGATGAAATAACGAAAACTCTTAGGGGTTCAACCGGAAAGAGCGTTTGTTGCAAAACATCGACCTAGCGTTATTCAATCAGCAGAGAGTGCCGCGAGACGCGTAAAATCTTAACGTCCGTATGGATAGCGCGATTGGTACACCTCTATTTTGAATCCAGCTTTGAATGCTCGACTCCCCACCGATTTCATGGCCTGCCGAAGCGCTGCAAGTATAATACCAAACATGCGGTTATCAAAAATAATATGACATGCTGTATAGACTGAGCGAAATCTTTAGTAATCTATTTGCTGGTAGTGTTGGTGTTGCTACACATTATTCTAATCCGGGCTTTTGACCCAGGATTTGCCGAGATTAATGCGAATCGGGAATATGCAATGGATTTTCAGGGCTAGCCTTTTACGCCTGCAAATGAGATCGACAGCTATTCCGTGATTCGTCATGAGATATAGCGGCAGGTAGTCAGACCAATATGTCGTCGATTGCTGACTTTTGGCAATTAGAGTCAAATTAACAGTACCGTGGCGCGTTGCTACGGGCAGCAATCATCAGATAAAATCTGGCGTGAGGAAACGTGAATCATGCACAATCCGCCATTCACGCAGTATGCGAGCATAGGCGATAGGCTACTTGACAATTGCTAATCTCGATTTGGACATAGGTCAAATTTGAGTGTCCCGTATATGTTAGCACCTGTCAGTCGCGTTGCCAGATTTGCAATATCTGTTGTTGCTGTTGCATATCTATGAAGTGCGATTTTGCGTTTGTATTTTTCCACTGAGACATTTGATATGCCACATACACACAGTTTATTACGG
This sequence comes from Botryllus schlosseri, assembly GCF_051294905.1. Taxonomy (NCBI): domain Eukaryota; kingdom Metazoa; phylum Chordata; class Ascidiacea; order Stolidobranchia; family Styelidae; genus Botryllus; species Botryllus schlosseri. Next base: position 9,005,323 of record NC_137251.1, on the reverse strand, counting down.
GTTCAACAACATACCGAAATATACATTACTCACACCTCCTACTACCATGTGTAACTATTGTGCGGTTTCAACGATTCGGCAGCATATTTATAATTGCTTTTATGACGAGGTGTCGAGTATCACGGTAGTCACGGATGTTTTTGCATTCCACATGGTGGCACCGTTACTCCCGCGAGTTGGTGACTTTTGAAAGTTAGCGTTGACACCAAATCAGCCCATACAATCTGGGATATTACCCGAAGGTCAGACACTCTATTTACGACAATCCGCGACAATCTGTATAACCTGTTTACAGCGTAGTCTAAACAGTCGGATAACGTGTCGCGTAACGATTTTTTTTTGGGGGGGACAGGAGTTTTCATAGATCCACAGATTCCAACACGACTTCATAGTACTCAACACATCCCAATCTCATGAGTTGGCGGATTAGATCAAGTCAAAAGTCCTCTGCCAGGTTACGCTTTGTTTCAGTTGTCTTTGAATATTCGGTGGAGTTTCAACACGATCCAAGCAAAACGCCTTACTTTCTTAGTTGAGTCCGTAAGTACTTGAACACTCTACAGACCAACACGCACAAATCACATCGTGCTCAATTTTGACAATATGCGCCCGCTCAACTTCATAACAAACATAATGAGACATAACAGTCGTATAGTAGACTTCCCACGACACATAGACATTGCACTCAGCATTCGCGTCATCAATTTCCTATCCCTCCGTTGGTTGAGAAACGCACGCTAATGGCAAACATCGCAAAATCGGTAAATCGCGGCGCACCAGTAAGCAGTTTCGCCAATGATCTTGCATTATCGCCCATAAGCTAATTACCTAGAAACCGTACCCTTTTAGCATTTCCGCATTTCGAATTCCCAACAGCGCGTGTCTCGCTCTCTCCCTCTCGTTTTGTCTCGAATTAACCCTTCAATTTCGATGTCAAGTTATGATTCATAACCGGGCGATGACTGCTTCGCGGCTAGTGACGTAACCAGTTAACCGTCGACCGACCTCGCGTGGTACGCTCCGAGAACATCGCCAAGGAGAACGCATAGTCGCGGAATGATATCAAGCAAAATAAATTAATCACCGGGCTATCTATTAATCGCTAATCGCGAGTGTGTTTGATGTCTAGACGCCGTCGTGATGTATCAAACTTTTATACATATCGAAACCGTGAACGACGACTACACAGCACACACACACGCATGATTTCAAGGTTGCGTATACGCAGACTCCGTTACCCCGCTGTATATTGTGTAAACAGCGAAACTGTAGTACAGGGATCACAATTACGTTTCTTACGACGCTCATTTGCTAAGCTACGAACGTAGACGTTATTTATACAGGCTGAGGAGGTACGATTGATCTGATGCGGTTGCAGTGTCCTGTCCAATCTGGGTGAGACTAGGGGCAACTAATTTCGGGAGCATAATCTCAATGACAAAAACACATCGTAAAACTTGATGCATTGGGTATCCTGCTTGCTGTGTGGCCATCCTGTGTGTAACATTTAGAAAGAGCTCTTTCGTAGAGATCAGATCAATGTTAAGTGTTCACGCATATATCATTTCTAAAGCGTCAAACATACGTTCTGGTTTAGTGACGTAACATTTCGACCAATTAGAACGAATGAGAACCGACAAAAAGTATAGTCCAGACACTGTAATTACGATAGGGGCGCGCAGTTTAATAGATTTCGTGGAATCACAAAAAAAAGATTCTTTAATCTGACTCGGGGAGGATGGCGTATAAGCCCGCGGAATGCAATAATTAAACAGTGATTAACAGACATAATTGGGAATATATTATCACAAGGTCTAACGGAAAGGTTCATATACAACTTTCAGTGTTGGAGGATTCGAATATTCGAATACGTGTGAACTTCGTTGAATACGTGAAAGGAATTATCCGGAATGTAATCCAGCTTAGTGGCGAGCCCCACCCAGTCATATGTTTGACATATTAATTGAAATCATTGCCCTACATTGTGTATCCAATATCATTTATAAACAGATAACACAGGTTCTGTGATTCCGCTCGTACATTTCCCTGTCGTCGTGATGACAGGAGTCGCTGAGATCCGCACACATAAGCGCCCTGTCCGATTCCGTCGCATGTTTACCTAATGCTGTCATTTGTACAAATCATATGCCGCTACGCTGATAAGATAGTTCTCTTTATGACTCGATCAAGACAAAATTAGGTCACTAATATTTCATACAGACAATGTTAACTGTAGCTGGAGCAAGCGTAGGAAACCGTGATTCCATACATGTTCAACTTGATGCATTCGGACGCTCTGCGCGCTGAGTGTATCCTTCCCCGTATGATTACTTGTTTAGGTAACAATCCACCCTACTTAAGTGCCGCATGCTGTGAGTATATCGAGCAAACATGTGGAAGAAGTTTAAAGTGCCGCGTTTTATGCTATCATACCCCACCCTCTCACGCCGGCTTCAATCAAAATTCTCTCGCGCTAAATTTTTCCCGTGGATAAAAAGTGATAATTTGATGGGATTATATTTGCTCCTTCATGCTATTGGACCAACCTATACTAGGATCTCTAGTATGCAAGTATTCGATGAATTCAAACGCGCTCATCTCAAAATTACTGTTGCGCAGATGCGGATTCTATTATTCGATGTTTTTTTTTCTGTCGTGCTTTGGGTTTTTAAAACTATCCTGGTGGTGGAGTGCATAAGAGTTACATATACGGTAACCTTAAGCACATAAATTGGCGGCGGCGGTCTATTGTACACTTGTACTTCGTAGATTAAAATCGTACATTGTGGCGCAATACCTCGCATGACGTGTGATTGGCTCACAGCATTGATCATTCAACGCATATTTAATCAAATGTGCTGTAAATCGATCATCAACCTATAGCAGCGGCATCAATGTTTCTGACTCCCAGCACTGCTAAGGGATTGTATGATCCCAAGTTATGGTCACCAGGATATTTTGCAATATACCAAATCAAAGTAGACCAAACCTTACATTGTCGGGCTGAAAACATTGTTTCCATTGTTATATCACTCTTCAATTCCATGAGCTCGGGTCATTAGCGACCGGTATAGTCAATTTAGTCAATATTAGGGGTGTATTTAAAACAAAAATCAATTTAAAACAAACATTTTTAAAACATGGCTCCTGTTTTAAACATGCTTTTTATGGTTTTTTTTTAGTCATTACGTAACGAATACCCAATTGTGACGTCACATTGAACTGGCATTGAAAATCGAAAATATAGGGTAAATACGGCTCCTTCGACGAAAAGGGCTTCCGACCACTGTCATGAGCAGACCAAAAACATCTTTAACCAGGACTACATCGTTGTACAGCATTTTACGGCCGGCGGTCTTCATCATCAGAATCCCCATTCCGTACCAACGATCTATATCTACACGCTATAACTGTCGAACCAACGACGATTTCGAAGGTTCCTGCCATACCACATCGTATACGTCGACTATATTGGGTGCAAATCGTCCGTATAGGCTCATACTACATATGTTTTCTCGAAACTATTTTCACAATGATGTCATAATTGACAGCATTTGAAAAAAAAACATTTTTTAAAGACATTTGTTTAAAACACTGTTTAAAACATTTTTTCAACAAAGTGTTTTAAAACACCGTATGTTTTAAATACAACCCAAGTAAATACAGTCATGCATGCCTTATCTCGGTATATGTGCAACAAATACATAAGAAAACTGCATATGTGACGTTGTGAAATGTGTATATTGGCATGTGATATGGCATTGGCACGTATAAAACCGATTTTGGATGTAGGCGGAATATTGATATAGTCGCAATGGGTGTTCATCCGCCCGCCGTCCGTAACATCAAACGCTCCATCAATCAGATAGCTACAGATTTAGAATCAAATAGAGTCTCGTGTGGTAAACTGAATTTCTGAAAAATCAAGTATTCTAAGGCGTATATGATTTTGTTTATTTTTACAGTCGGTCAACTTTTGATGGCAATGTCATTTGAAAATTGCCTCCAGTATTTTACACGAATATTCCGACTATTAACCTTCATAAAACCCAGAATCGAAAATTTCCATTGGCCGCGATGCGCGATTATGGTCGACGTGCTGGTGTATAGCGTTCAATTTTCCATAATTGGTTACCAAAATAATTGTTCGTGGACGCATCAAAGATAAAGTTAGACGCGGTGTTACGTTTATTAACCTTTCGGCGGAATCAGGGATTGGTCACACGTGAAATCATCAAGATCAAAATTGTCAATTCGCATTCCTTGCTTTAAATATTTATTTTAAAGACCCTTTGTTCTGCGTTCATGGTTCATATGTACCCCAAACGAATCGACCCTTATTAGAAAAACCGTTTGAACTGAGAACGCATCGTGAATTTACATATTTGGATATCGTAGTCGTTTGCACTTCAAACTATTATTGTTAGCATGAGTTATCATGACGTATAATTTATTTCATGAGTGTACGCTGTGGTTTTGTAAACCCTCTTCTAGAAATACGATGGATGCCCAATAGGACTATACTCACAAACATTGACGAGCCCCATATCGACTCCTGATCATCGCGTGGTCGCCTTTTGCCTTGCGAGGTCGCGTCACGGACACGCTGAGTTAGCAAGTCATGGAGTTATTTCAGATTTTTCTGGCCATCTGTCTTGTGAGATCATAATCTGAAAAACTGCTGTCATCGAATGACTTACGCCGTCAGATATACATAGTCCTGTTTGATTGGTTACTCTGGTGGAGAAAAACAGAAATAGCCTGCATGGATACGAAATTTATACTGTCTTATTAGTCGGCGTTGTTTATATAAACATATCGATTTTCAAGTTCATATATGACACCCGGAAAATATTTTCTCTTAAGAGAATTTCAAATTTGGATCATACGGGAAGCAGTCGGCAGGAAAGCCACTGATCTATCGTTTGGTCACAATTTTGGCCATCACTCACGTCACAAAAACGACACGTTGTTCCAATGCGCTGCGCCCATAGCACGCACCAATGCACCAATCTCATATATGAGTCATTATCTTTATTTCCCTACGGACATTGTTATGATATATAGCTCAATCGCATTCTATCAGGTCGGCACGACGCATGCATTTTCAGTGTTTGCTAAAAGTAGCCTACCTGTGGTCTCAGGGTAGGTTTGACATGGTCTGGTAGACGCTTGTGATGAACTTTGTGTTTTCAGTCAGCGTGCTGATAAGCTATCACACTGGTAACAATATTTTGATGTGTGCTCCCGTGGTGTTAGTACAAACAGTAATGCTCATCTGCCACAAGCATAATATACCTATCGAAATAGGGAGTGAGGCATGAACTCGGGTAGGAATATTTAACGATAGATATGTGCTGTTTAATAAATTAGGAAATTTGAACTCATAAACAGTGAGTCAATGTTCTCATATAGCACGCAACGATAATAGTTGATCATTGCGCTGCCAGTGGGCTCACGGTCAACGAAGGTTGCAGTGTTGTCTTTGGGAAATATTCAGATCATGCTCGACAAAAGATAATCGAGAAAAAATACACCTCACTATTTCGCATAACAGATCGATCAATTTTGGGGAATCAAAATTGAGGGAAAAACACCACATTATTGAAGTAAATTAACCTATGAAAAACAAGCGCTTCGAAATATATACAATGGCTCTGCTTCGGCTGAAGCTATATTGTTTCGCGAGTCTAGTTTTATATCATAATGGGAATATATTTTCAACATGTTTTTCGCTATCTGACAATATATTGCGGGATCATAACGAAACGATAGTGGACTTGGTATCTACATTCCCTTGCGTTTGAAACTAACATTCACCGATACGTACACCTCACAATACGGAAATGACGGCTGCGTGGAATATTTTGTAATGCTGAGCTGTGAGTTTACAATGGTGATGAATGGTGTGTGCATGGAATCTATACTTTAATAACCCAGTTTTGATTCCCAATAACGGGTGAGTATTATCCTGCACCTAAAACGTCCGACACGACAACAAAATCATATTATACGTAAAACGTAATGATGGGTTACTTCGAATCGAAAAGAGCTTTGTTTTGTGGCACCTATAAATCCATGGATTTATTTCACAATTAATTGACGGCGAAAAGTTTGCTGTGATATCATACTGTGATTAGCATCTCCATCTTTTGATGGTGCATAATTTAGAAGTCAGTTTATATGATCGGTCTCGCTACGCCTCTGGCTATAATTGGGCCGGAATGGTAAGGCTGTCGTGAAATGGGCTACTAAGATTCACTAAAGTCGTCGATTTTCGCCTTTCGCCTGAATAAACCTGCACATTAAACGATGTAATATTGTAGTAAAATTTAGATCAAAAAGTAACTGGAAAACTGGTCTTGGTTGGTAGATAATCAATGTCTCAATGTCGATTCGGTGAGGGGTATACAATTGAGGAATGGTGACACAGTTCAGATTGGATCCAATGCTTACGTGGCGCTTGGTACTGACTGACTACAGGATAAAAATTCACCCAGATACAAACGTCTGCATAAAATAGCATCCAGTTTATACCGGCAATCATATATCTAACTGGACGATTACAGTGGATTGCGATGATGCCTTAATTTCTGCCGATGCTGGCAATTAGAATTAAAGAATTAAGGCGTGTGCGCGCAGCATCAACTACGTGAGCTCTGCATGAACACTGTTGAGGTCCCATTTTGCCTCATCTTATCAATACACATTCAGATATTACCCCCTGCATGGTCCATAAACGCTTGTCATTTGCAACATCCGAATCACGGAATATTTAAGGATATTATATACATAGGCTGTCATATTTGGCAGGATTTTCATGGCGTCAACTTCGGAATTGGTTGCCAATCTTTTAGTGATATAGTTGATCCTTTACGCGGCATGAGCGGCAAATTAGACTAGCTAGACTGACTGATAACTATTGTACACTGCCGCTATAACAGGGCAGGAATTGTACCAACCCAAGATTAGTGTTACCGTTCCTGATCTCGTTATCGCTTCTTTAATTAGTTTAACGGAGTTATTATAAAATATGCGCAGAAATATTCTTGAAAATTATCGTGTTCTCAAATGTTCTTTCATAATCATACGCAATACCCATGTGCCATTGGGACGAATGCTATCTAGACCAGTCGTTCTCAACCATATTGACCTTGAGGACCGGTCAAACTTCAAAACAAATGTTGCGAACCGGGTAACTTCAAAAATCATAAATAACCAGAATTTAATAACGACAAGTGTATGCAACTGGAATGAAATATTGGAAAGTTCATTTGATGCTGCGTTTTTCTTTATATTAGACGTTTATAGGTCTATTGAAGTTTATGCCAAAGCGAGGTCTTGTTAAATACCACTAACTTGACTGTGATTATTCGATTTCCGTCAAAAGAAATGCAACTTTGCTTTTTGTATTAGCCTCTATTATGGTCAAGTGTCAAAGTTAAGCAAAGTTTTCTAATATCGCCGTAGCCTTCACACATAACTGCTCTGCAAAGAGTTGTAGGCTACTGTTGAAAAGTTTCCTGCACCTCTTGTACCGTTGTGAGTTACGTCCAGAGTAGATCATAACATCCCGCAGAAAATTACGTTCCTAACTTCTAATTAAATTTACTATTTATTGTTTCATTTCTTCACTTTATCGACGACCAACTTTGGAATTGGGATGTCAAATTCTAATATATTTGACGGACCGGCAAGAAACTTGCCACGGACCCGCGGTTGAGAGCCGATGATCTAGACTCCATAAAATTAGCATATATGCATTTGACGCCATAGAGACTCTCATTCACAACGAATATGTTTATGAAAGTTCGCTATCACACGTTGTCGGACATTCACCATCTCAGCATTGGTACGTGAGTATACATACATACATATACATAGCTAAGGGTCATTATACACTATACTGTAAGAATCGCTATACATATCCTAAACAAACCATATTCGGGTGCTATATTTAGTCAGAATTTCATTGACATAGACTTTGGGTTTATGAAACTACTGTGCGGGCGCAAATGACCCAAGTGTTGATAAGCGCCAATTGTGTGAATAAAACGAACAAACAAACATCGACTTTGGAAACATTAACAATTTCATGCATTGCCGATGCGCTGGAAATTATATAAATACGTATGCCGGGTAGCAGGATAGTGTGTCTTTGAAATTATGACAACTGACAGGGATTTGGGGGGATTTGATAAACTAGTGTTCGTAACACACTATGCGATATCCGCTAACACTCTTTATCAAAACCCTCCTTTATTCTCTGTAACAGACTATAATCGAGACGTTTTGTCATTGGTATGAGCATATTGAGCATATACAAATATGACTACACAGCGACTTGGAATGTGCCATCATCGATTTTACATTACGACCCGCTATCCATATATTAATATTCGATAAATAGTGCACGTATAAGATATACGACTGGCACCAGCAAATATTATAAGTGTAATTAATCAGGCTTGTCTCGAGCATATTCAGCAAAGGTCGCTGACATCACTTTGGCAAGCGGGTGATTGTTGTGTTTGATGCTAATTTATAGTGCATTAGCTCACTCAAATGGCTTTGTTATAGCAGTGTTCTGTGAGTCGCTTTTTCATACTTTTGTATGAAGTTCACATGTTGCATAAAATCCTTCGTACGTATAGGCCCATATGTCAGTTAGATACTGTAAATTTGAATACGTCTATAATTTTGTGACATAATCAACATCCAGCATGTGTCCCGAAGGGTATATTGAGCGGGGAAGTTCAAATTCAAATGTCTTCTCTGTCCAACACTTGATTCACCACACCGTATGCATAGCATAGCTTTATGATATGGTGACTTACTATGGGCCTGGGTAAGTTTTTGGGTTATACAGTCACATGCTGAAGTGACGCATGCTGATGTGTTCCATGCTGAACTGTCGTTTTCCATTGTGTCGCATGCTCATATGTCGGGCAACCTGACAAATGTATCAATTATGATGAATACGCTTCAAATTATCAGGCCCATAGTAAGTCACCATATCATAAAGCTATGCTATGCATACGGTGTGGTGAATCAAGTGTTGGACAGAGAAGACATTTGAATTTGAACTTCCCCGCTCAATATACCCTTCGGGACACATGCTGGATGTTGATTGGTTGCCCGACATGTGAGCATGCGACACAATGGAAAACGACAGTTCAGCATGGAACACATCAGCATGCGTCACTTCAGCATGTGACTGTATAACCCAAAAACTTACCCTAACCCGAAACATAGCCTAACATAACCTAACCTAACCTAACCTAACCTAACCTAAACCCTAACCCTAACCCAACCATAAATCCAACCCTAACCTACCCCTAACCCGTAATTTAACCCACATGCTCATGTGTCGCATGCCAAATTGTCGCATGCCGAAGTCTCGCATGCTGTAATGTCGCATGCTCATATGTCCACGGACCATTTGTCAATCCAAAACCTTTTTAGCCCGTCTATCGCATTCTTCTGCGGAAGAAGGATTGGGTGTACTTCTTATAAATGTCATATGAGATATCTTCTTGCGTGAAATCACATATTCACCATTAAATTAAAACGCATAATCTATGACGCAGATTGACAGCATATGTCTCATATGATATTTATTATGATGTTTCTTTGATGAATTCGAACCCAATGTCAAGGCACCCGAGATGCACAATGCACACCGAGAAGCGCAAGTGCCCCTGTAAGAAACAATAAATATGTACAATAGCAGTATTTAATCGATACGGAAGTTATATATTCAGAAACGACTAGTTATTTGAAAATAAGATGACTAAATTTGGTATTCCATATAGTGCCATATACATGACCAGTGAGCACACAGCACAGGAATGAACAAATTCACATGCAATGCGGTGAATGTGTATGAATTGGTTTTAGGTACGACGTCGGGATTTGTAAGATAACTTTTACATGACAACTGTCGAGACGCGATATCGTAAAATGGGAGGACTAATTAAATTTATGAATCGTGAATTACCTCATCCACCGCACACTTGCTTGAATCGTAATCACAAAAACAATGTTAAAATGTTTGTCAATGGTTTGGATTGAATGACTCCCGCATAGCAACTGCCACGCATTCTTTTCGCATCCGCCTGTATATTCAATTCAACACGATCGAATTAATTATTAGGAATTTCAACCCGATTCAGCGCATAATTTTCTTGCTATAACGAAACATGTAAAATGTGATTGGTAATCTACATTTGTAGCGTTGTATAGCGTAAATCAAATTCTGATAACGTGTTTTGGATGGGAGGCTACCAGCAAGCGTTGAAATGTTTCTCATCCTGTGATTCTCATCCAACGATAAGGCGGGTAATGGAATGACCTACGGAGAGAGCCCTCTATAACTGCAAATGGAATGTTGATGAATATGAATATGAACATTAAAAAAGTTTTCATGCATATATCAGTAGATAGCTAATATTTGTTAACTATTGTGGATTTAAAATGTTTCAGTGTGTTGTGTTACTGTGCTCTTCACGCGGTTCTATCACGTGACTCGTATTTGGATACGTTTGACGACGTACTGAAAGTTCATCGCTTAGATCTTAACCGGTGATCCACGGAACCCTAGGGGCCCATGAGCCACTGTCAGGGGTTCCGTGGAGGTCAAGGCATACACCCAACTGATACATATGATTTGTGACGATACGCCCGTTTTGCCATCATTGGTTGCAAGCAAAGGCCCGACCAATAGTTGAATTGTGCCTGCTGTGGTGATGTGCCGTGTATATAGTGGCGTACGCAAGGGTTAGGAGGAGAAATCGAAACCCCGACGTTCTGAAATGCCAATTCTATCTCCAATATTTATAATCTCATTTCTAATTGAGCAATTGGTATCAAGTTGCTGCTTTTCCACCGAACAATGTGACGACACTTTCCAAGGTGAAACCTCGCTTTTGAACTGGAACAGCATTGATTTGCAATGAATATTCATTAACATGTATTCGTTTTGTGATATTATATTGTAATGGTTTCGTTCTTTTAATACTCTGTAGATGTACGGTTCATTTTGTGCACCAGTATTCTATACTTCTGTATTAGATATCTAGTTGTTTTATGGGGTTCCGCGCAGGGTTGTAACCAAGTCACAAGGCTCTGAGTCACAAGTCAATCTCACTTTTATAGTTTTGACAAGTCAAGTCGAGTCATTTTCAATTCACCATCGAGTCAAGTCCGAGTCCAAGTCAGCGAGTAGAGGTTCGAGTCCGAGTCATGGTATTATGACTCGTGTCGAGTCCAAGTCATTGTGTTGACTGACCAGTTTCCGGTTAAAGTCTTGCTAAATCCACTTTTTATAACTCTGTTTGGTGATATCGAATGGTTCGCATTTATAATATGCTAATTTTCCTCATTTTTAGCAGTTTCTGGTCGCATTTCCAAGTACCAGTACCAATAGACGAAATCCAAATAGTGTGGTTACTTTACTCTTCTTCGAAATTACAATGAAATGTCGGTCTTGGCCGTCTTAGTCTCGAGTCATATGACTTGGTTCGAGTCATGCGCAATGACTCGAGTCCAAGTCGAGTCAATACACAGATTGACTCGAGTCTAGTCGAGTCATTTCCGTATTTTGTGAAAATGGCTCGAGTCAAGTGAAGTCATCATCAAATCGTGACTCGAGTGAGACTCGAGTCGAGTCGAGTCATGACTCGAATCATTACAACCCTGGTTCCGCGAAGGCTTGCGATTAACGTAAGTGTTAGTAAAGGTTAAGAACCACTGCTGTAGATAATCTACTGATTTTTTCAATGCACTGCGATCACATACGAGTCCATTTCTAGACAAAATTGGCCCCTTGCTATGAACTTATCAGTGTCGATAGCTTTGGACCGCCGGGTTAGGTCAAATACTTCCTCAGTAATATATGGTCTGTGTAGAGCTAAATACACACACATGTACAGTTGTACACTTGTACAGGTACGTGCCAAAAGAAATATAATGACTTATGATGTGTGCTGATAATATACGGACTGGTAAGCCTATCACATCACTGACTGCACATTGCATAAGTGCACAGTGCACGGTGTGAAGTTTGCAATAATTGATGGATGTCAATAGTAAGTCGAAGTTCAAACACTCTGCATTTGTAATCTTACATGAGTATACCGACAAGATAGCGTAATGGTAAAGCGTCCGGCTTCTTGATCGGTAGGTCGTGGGTTCGATCCCCGGCCGGGTCAGACCAAAGACCTGATTAGTAACACTGGTATCCAGTACTTCCCTGCTCGGCGCTCATGCATTCATGGGATAGCATGGAAGGGTGGTGAAAGACTTAGAAAGTCGTAAAAGGCTATATCTGTACCTTCCTTGTCCAGCGGCATATGCACATTGTTGCTCTTCATGCACTCATGATATGCATATGCGCAGATTGTGTGTATGTGTATCATGAGTCGGTGTATATGCCGCAAAAAACATCAAGGACAAAACTACATGACATAACATGAGTATACCTATGATAAAATGTTAATGTAGCAATAAAATATGAGTAACGGAGGGGTCTCATCATTCCACACCGAATTTTGTTATCCGCCCCTTCGAAACGACGACGCATAGAACAAAGATTACTTTCTGCGCTTAAACCTATTCTGGACACGGTTGCATCATAACTGTCATAGCACGATATAATTTTACGGCTTTTAAACGAAACTACGCTGCTCTATTTCGATATAGATCCACAGTTTTAGCGATGACCAATTTTCTCGCTGTTTTGCGGATCCCTACGTTTTCAGAATAACCACACACATGCGTCAAGTATTGGTTGCCAATGTTGGGCAAATATGCGCTCGTGGAGTGGTGGGATAAGGCATTATATAGTCATTTCAGTAACTGGTGATATTACGAAAAGGATGAAATGATATGAGAAGCATAAACCCTGGTAATTTACAGGCTAAAGATGAAGCGCAAGTCCATTGCTCATGAAAACAGGGCCATGTCGCTGTAGCATTGCCTTGCCCGAAAAGGGATGATATTGAACGATATATGCAGCTATACCTCTCGAAAATGAGTTCTAAGGCATTCTCGCTTCAAACTAATCGACCGACCACGAATCATGTTCGTTTCGCAAATTATTTAAGACTAAGTATTTGCGTACAACAATATTTTGACCCAGACAGCGTCATCACAAGTAATATTTGGAAATGGTACGATAAGATATGAAAAACACGTGTTTGTCCGTTGCTGAGAAATAGGTTGGACGGGATGTGATTTTATAATGTCAATTTGCGGTGAAATTGTGACTATTTGTGTATCTGTGAGAAGATCTTGTGCGTTTCACTATACACGGCCGAGCATGTTGGGTACATCAATTCCATGACTAATTGTATGATATATGCTCTTCGTGAATATCAAATTTACGCAAATGCAGATGTAAGTAAGTTATTCGATCGAAAGATTATTTTCTATAGATTGTTCCCAATCAACTAAAACTGCCATGATGACAATTTACAACAGAATTATACTAATTTATGTCGACGGCTGTACCATGTTGGTACATAGCGACCTGTGATACCCGAAAATTATAAATATCTGCAGATAAATGGTCAATATTTCAATATGTTTCTCCCTCTATTTGGCAAGATATGCCAAAATATGTGATATCATCGAACGTTTGTGCTGCGATTGCACTACCGAAAGTAATATAATTTTTGCAAGTGATATTGATGTTGAATTGGATGATATTTTCCATGAAATTGCATGCTAACAAATGGATTAGGTCTTCAGACTTCAGATGGATTTTTCGTTTCGCGCCGAAATGTGTTTGAAAATCCCTCTTGTTCACTCTGGAATATGAGAACCTATACGATTCGCGATTGGCGTGGGCATTCGAACCATAGTATAGCTATTTGGGACGCTCGGGACTACGAATAAGGAACTTTTATACTCGCACGTCGCACACACTACCGTATTTAGGCGGCATTATTACCGTCTCGTATCAAACTTATTTGACATTGCTATGCTCTTGCTCAATCTTGTTACAAAGCGAGACATCGTTATTTCTGTTTGTCGCCCAGGTCATCTAAGGCGTGCGGCATTCATTAGGGAAATTTCGGGAAAGAAGCAAGTTTGGTAAACAAGTTAGGAATATTATCGAAATATTCCCATGTCTCCCGAGATCTCTGAAGTGAAATGAGATCGATCAATTGAATGTATAGTCTACTAATACATTTTATAAATTTGCGTGTAACTGGTGAGCCCATGCTGGCTTTGGTCGTCAATTTTCTTAACACAATTTGATTTGCCATGTATGAAATGAATCTGACCATTTGCCAATGTCGTCCGTATCGCCAGGTATAGTTTCGAATGTGCTCATCACACACATCATAGACCTAGCATTGTGTCATTGCCCAATACTGTTAGAATCTGACGAAATTTATAAAATGTTGTGTTTTCAATGTTATGTCGCTGCGTCATACAGTGTGATCTGAGTATATTTACTTAGTAGTAAAGTAAATCAGTAGTTCAAGAGCGACTCCAGACCTATTGAAATCGATGTATTTCGGGTTTCAAATTACCTTTCGTCTCGTAAACTTGCAGTTTAAAGGTGACCTATCCTCCCCCGAGACAACTAAGCCATAAATTATCGTAAACTTACTCAATGCAGAGGGGTTACGGAAAATACGCCATCGTTGTTACCAGTACGTCTGTCTGCCAGTTCTGATAGATACATCGAGTTATGGTGAAGTCTTGATTAATTCATGGGAAATGTGCCAGTGGGAGTTGATTGAGAGGTCTTTACAGTAAACATCGCCTCATTACATCAACTATTAGAGGATGTGTCGCTGTGAAGGGGGAATAATAGATGGCGGACTACGCTTTGAGCTTGGGATATAACGGTAAACCGATCGGTTTATGCATGTAGGTAGAGTATAGTGAATGTATTAGTTAATGCAGCATTTGTATTCACTGCATACCATCTGACTGAACAGGATATGTCTGAGAAACATTACGAGAATGGATGTCTCCATAGGTATTATTAGAATGGTTAAACTTTGATTAAAATCGATTGGTACGTATGATTAGCAGCCTTTATCATTGTAAACTGATAAGTCAGTTTGGTCGAAAATTGATTTAAACTATTCTTAAGTTATATCCAGTGGCAATCGATGAAAGTTGGCTCACATTCAGCATTTATCACGATAGTATAGTAATCGATATGACTGTTGGAGTAGCAATAACGCAGTATGGGATGAGGATCTTCAAGTCTTATGCAATCTGTTGTAACTTTTCAGGTTAGAAAGAAAGCACTGCGGGATATGGTAACTCGGAAACATTCGTAACCAAATCAGCTTTTTTTTTTATGTTGCTATCATGTTAATATTGTCTTGGATCTTTTGCCTCCTGGCAATATCTTGTCTCGCCATGTTATCCACCAACCCTGCGTGCTAGTCGGTCAATCGCGGGCGCAAGTTGTGAAAGATCTTGTCTAGTTACCGCAACAGCGATGAGTGATCCGATCTTCCACGGCTCTTTCGCAAGGAGTTTTCCCATGCGGTTGGAGAAATGCGTGGTAGGTAAGAAATATAAAACGAAGGGAAAAGATTTCCTGTGTATGACTGTGGGTAATGTGAATGAGGATCGGAATTAACGTAGCAAGAAAAGGATACTCTACTCAACACCATGACCATTTCAAAGTAACCATACCGTAACTTATTCACAACTTTGCGATTAGCGATGAAAGGACTTTTGTCATCACAAAACCTCTGAAGAAGTACTCAAACTGTCAAATGAAAGATTTTCATACAACAATAAAGTTTTTAACGCTCAGAATATCGATCCAGAACAGACCTGCACGAGTTATTATAGAGGCTGTCCCGTGCGATCCGTCGTAAGTCCATCGTAAGCGCTATGGAGAGGGATCATAAATGAGTGCGTTCGTCTGTGCGTTATTATGTGTTAGCCATTATGGGTTCAGAATTGGGATTGACAGACTCTTATTATTGTAAATCTTATGCGTATATGTGTAATAACATTTAGCATAAATTCGAAACGGTAGAAGAGTTTGGTAGGACTTCTAGCTCCGTGTTGTGAATAATACGAAGCAGCACCGGTATCTCTATAAGAAATTCTCTTCAAAGCTTGAACAAACTCTTGTCTAGTCAGTACTCATTGGGCAAACTTGTTGTATATTCAGTATTCACCTAGGTATCGATGATGAAAAGCACTCAGTATAAATTGAGATAGGACAACTCTGACAAATACTTTCATGTTAGAGACTACCATTAAACTATATATATGGAAAAAACATCGCAAGTCTTATGTTGTGTAAGACACGAATTTTATCAGTACACGACTGCTAATAACCTACATTTCACATCTAATAAAACTTCCTTTGGGAATAAACAGAAACAGCCTACTTATAAGACTTTCGTGGATATGTCAGTAAATATCTAGTGACGTAATTGAGGGCATGTATGCCTGATGTGACAGGTGACTATGGCGAAAAGTCACCTATGTTTCTTCGCTTCATATTTACGTAAGGTACAATGTACAAGTCACCACCATTTGAACTCAGGGGGATGGTGCGCATATAGACGCCCTTCAGTGCACCAGGTGAATATGCGGTGCCAGGATACGTAAAATTAAGTACGGACTATACTGCGAACCGAACAGCAGAACCTAGACCTTGGGTTGTGCAAGTTGGGCAATACAGAAATCAATTAGTGTGACGTAATAACGCAGTCGACTATTCCGTCATCAGAGACAGCTATATTGCATCAGAAGGACTTCTTCAGTTGTGCCTGTTGTGGTGGCTCAATAGCGAGACTGCTTTACTGGCTAACGTGTTTGTGCCTTGGTGGTGGCGAGGTTATTTATTAGTTCAAACTTTCGACCTTGTACTGTTCAGCACGCATCAATTGACATAGAACAGTTTAGGTTGAGCTGGTAGGTATGCTAACCGAACCATCGATTGCTTTTGTTCTACCTATACCAGGGGTGGGCAAACTACGGCCCGCGGGCCGCATGCGGCCCGCAACACCGTTCTGTACGGCCCGCGAGAGTTTAAAGAAACTTATTAAAAATATTGATAAAATGCGTACTAAAAATCGAATTAACGCAGGGACTTGATTAAACTTTTTCTTAGTATATTTCACCATGATAATTCTAAGGCAGTGGGTCTCACCTGGTGGACGCGTGCCCCTTGGGGTCATGAAATCATCGCGAAGCTGAGCTCAAACAGAAATTTTTTTTCGCGCTTCGCGCGATTTACTTACAATTGATATTTATTGCTCTGAATTTAGTATGAATTTCATATTTAAAATATCTCATCAATAGTCGTAACCTCCCATGCCACCAAACTATCCGTTAGGTTTGCTATTGCATCCTGGTTGCGTTTTGTGATGTGACGATAAGATGTCGCGAAATCTACATATATAGTAGAAGTGTGTTTAAAGCTAACATTGGTATCATGCTGTCAGCATTGTGTGTCCTGGAACTGAACCCAAAGCGGAATTAGTAAATCTATGAACAGATCACTGCTCACAGATTTAAATTTCAATCCTGTTCTAAGAATCGGGACAACAGACTTTCATCTCTATAGTTTTGACAAATTGGTTATTGAGGTCGACCAGCCTACGAAATCTCGCCATTGTTTCTGGCGCGTGCCGTACGATATCATCATAGCAATGTTTGGTTTGTTTCAAATAAGCATATATATTATCTCAATGTCTTCACTATATAATCAAATACCAGCAATATTGCGTTTTGGTTTATGATCTCAATTTTATATAGTGCGTCCCGCGAATGGATTCAGATTTTTAATGCGGCCCGCGAGCTCAAAAGTTTGCCCACCCCTGACCTATACCGTACCTAATTAAAGCATACATACCCGTGCATGTACTCAGCTGTAGCAATTTAGTTATTATAATTACTGACAAGCGTCTTCAGTTCAATCGTTACCGTTATAATTGACCGCGAACTAAATATAGACTCTAGTAGCGTATCGGCTCCAAGTTAAACTCACACACAGTGAAATTAGTGAATCTGCCTAATTGGGTAGCAAACACGGGCATTTCAAATTCCGCACGATATCGGTATAGCCATTGTTGCCTCTCTAGTCGATCGATACATTAACAAGGCCGTCATTATATGGCTGTACTTATCACTGCGACTTTGCATGCGCGATGGAGGACTATAATTTGCTGCAAATGGTGGTTGTTGTATCAGACCATATATGCGTTACAATGATTTCGAAATTATTACATCGAGGCAGCCTGGTGGTAATTATAGCAATCCAATCTCCAGATACGCGTTACTGGGGATCTCGGTGTGCCATACGTGGTATTTAGGGTCAAACTTCGACAGGTTATGTCAGCAAGATTATTATCAACTTTGCACTATTTTTCGTCGATTTAATCTCACGAATAATGCCGCCTGCCGTGCTTCCGTTCAATACTAAATGTGACTCTTTAGTTTTACTGATTCTTATGGTACTGATATCCCCAAGAATATGACCAATTCCAACTCGTCAGCGAAGCTAAAAGACTTTGTCCCGAGAGACAGCTCATACAGTTAATCTATATCGCGGCGTGAATATAGTTGTGTAATGTGTAGTTATACCATAAGAATAGGGCGATTGTACTGCCAGTACAGTATAGAGGCATAGCATAGGCTACTTTATATCGCACAGGCTACAGATATTAGTAAGGATGATTGAATTATGTTGTTATTGTAAGTCGCACCTTCGTACACTCTATACGGCGTAGTACAGCGGTTCTCAACCGGGGGTCCGCGAAGGAATTTCAGGGGGTCCGCGAGACCTCTAAATTTTTAAAATGGTTGATAACGTAATTTTTATTTAATTTTTTATTTGAGATAGCATCAGCCAGTTTCGCACCACAACTGCTAAAAGTCATATCATCATAATATTCGTCTGACATGAACTATAGTGCATATAGCATCGTAGTGTGGAAATTCATTTTTCTTCCCAATTTTCCAATAACCTGCTGATACAAACATATTGCTGTATAGAGACGTTTTGTTGGGGTTTGTGGAAAAAATAAAAATATGGAGATAGTAACGTCAATCAGGGTGACTTCGTTATGTCTGCGAAACCTTCTCAATTTGAAGTTGTCAGTCTCATCAAATTAGTGAACAGTCGTTTGAAATAAAAAATTCCGAAGTATTTCCCTAATTTGTCTCAATGAAGGGATTGAAACCTCGCCACGACATTCATTTTGTCCTGTGATATACATAATTACTATTTGAACTTCAATATACAATTGAATAGTATATTCATATTGAAATGAACCCGAATATTTTTGGCTGACACTCGTCATAAATCGGACAATGATATTTTTTGATGAACCAGGAGTGTTTCGTTGCTATCACAGCATTATACGCTCCAACCCTGAAATTTATATCACGAGTTGTATTGGTATGCAGCCTTGTCTTAATAATGTCCAATTGTT
Source organism: Botryllus schlosseri (assembly GCF_051294905.1). Taxonomy (NCBI): domain Eukaryota; kingdom Metazoa; phylum Chordata; class Ascidiacea; order Stolidobranchia; family Styelidae; genus Botryllus; species Botryllus schlosseri. The sequence continues at coordinate 8,985,884 of NC_137251.1, read as the reverse complement.
CATGGTCGAAAATGTTTTCTCGTAAATATATATGTAAACATGAACAGAGCAAGTCGTTTCATGACAGTCTTTCTCGGGTTGGAAAACTTGGATCCATTCTTTGGCGCCTAAAATCTGTCTATACTTTTAGATTAGGATTTCACTTAGACCGTAGAAACTCTATGCGGGCCCATCAAAATGCCGTCGCGGGCCGAATCTGGCCCGCGGTCCGTATGTTGCCCGTCCCTGCGCTAGATGCTGGACGTGATATGTTCATAAAATATATTTTTCTTCATTTTGGTGCCATAAATGTTGCAATCACACCAAAAGTATCGTCGGAAGCGTTATGCGTTAATATTGCATTAGCCTCCATCTATCTTTGCGACAATGGTTTTCAGCACTCCTCGTTTATATCAAAACAACGACGCGGATTTTCAAGACACGACCACGTACTTCCAGAAATACAGCAGCAAAATTAGCTTTGAAATAATAAAAGTCTACCAATTTCTACATAAATAGTAGCCTACGATGTTATTTACAAGAAAAATCATTATTTTGCTGTTTATCACAAGTCTACAGTTCATATTGGCACAAGACAGATGAAGGTTGCACCATAATAGGGCTAAAATTGAACTAAAACTTGAGGGGGTCCGCGAGGGTCCGTGACGGTCAAAAGGGGTCCGCGAAGCCAAAAAGGTTGAGAACCACTGGCGTAGTACTTTCTTGAATCTGTTGACGGATGTTATTCGAGTGAGCATGCCAAACTACGAAATACCGAATTAATAGAGAGAACTTCGAAACCCAGACAGTTCTCGACTCAGACATGCTGACAATATCTCAAATGAAGAACATCCAAAAATAACCTTTGCAGCGGCCATTTTCTAGTATCAACGTGTGGTCTCTATTAATTCCGACAGAGGACTTATCTTTCGCCAATCTTTTGTTCCGTTCTCGACATCAGTTATCAAGTCGCCGGTATTGATTTTGGGTGTATAACGACCGTTCGTTTACCATCGCTACGTTTGATGAAAATCTTGTTTATTTTTGGTGGCATGAACAGATTTTGATATCGCCCACTCATTTCGCTATCATTATGGCGTCACGTATACAAGTTTGCGTTCAGGCGCGAACGTGATTATCGTCGTAGTCTTGTATAGTCCCAGAAAGGGACACAGTGTAAATTTGTAATTGGTGCCAGTTTTTACGCCGGAAACCGTGAAAGACCCGCGTTGGTTTTAATAATATTTGTTGATGATGACTCCTGTACTTGATTTTCTTCTATTTACCTAAGTGTGACGTCATTAAGTTTCAACCTAGCAGGGCGATCGGTTCATTGCAATCCGCATTTAATCAGCTATGGGCCTTCCGCTTTAAAGTGCAGGTTGAACAAGACCCGCGCAAGTGGACTTAATAGGTACCGTTATGGGTGAAATCAAAAATCGGATTTGGGCGTAACATGCATATGCAATACCGTATCCTCGCAGAGATCAGCTAACCACAAGACAGCATTAAAATATGTCTAGTCGCGTTGAGTTCCACTTAAAAAATCCTTTCCAAAGCGACCAATGGGTTACGCAGTGACTAAGTTAACGGAGGTATAACGGTCTAATGAAAACCCGCTTTCAGTTTAAGTTATCCCTTCCCATGACTTGAACGAATTATCAGTCCATTCCAACGTGCCATTGAAAGGAATCCACCCGAGACGCGGCTTGACAAGCTGATTCTACTGTTTGGGAATGATGTAGGAACATCTTCCTTATGGTTCGGTTTCGGTATTGCTTCCATCAATGTAGGCCTATACATGCATTCAATAACACCGGCTCCCGCGTACCAAAACATGATATCACGAATGTATCTTCCTTTCTTCTGCCCCTGCTTTAGAAATTCTTTCAAGTGATCCGAAGCCTGCCGGCCTTGTTCACAGGTTTCAAAGCCAAATTTAATTACGACTTTCGCTTTCTCTGAGGATGGCACGGAACACGGCTGCCGTGTGACGTATACTGAACACGGAAAAAAGCTCTATCGCATGCTCTAATATGAAATTATGGCGTGGAACAAGTTTATCGGTCCGTGTAATTAGTTATAATTATCTATATGCCAAAGTTTGAGATGAGCCCAGCCACAGGCGATTGTTACGCGGTCGCATGTTTCACACCGATATATATCTGCAAGTGACTTTAGATCCCCATCAAACGATTCGCGAAGTACTATGTTGAAGTGGCTGGTTCTTAGCTTAAGACGAGCGTGCTGTGATGAATTCAGGCTTAAAAGAGATTTAGCACAATCGTAGCAAGTCAGAAAACGGTCCACAAATAAATATCCGTAACATGTGCGCCCTGTGCGGCGGTAACTATTTTTTAAGAACGGAGATAGACCTGTCGAATTATAAATTCATGGCATTTTAAAGCTTACTCGATGTTTTCTTGTTTGTGCTCCAGTTACTCCCAGATATTTTGATGTTATCGTCATGAGCGCCCGAAATAATTTTTTTTTCCATTCGGACATCTGTGCTACGTTTGCTATCTATAGTCATCGCATCGTTGTTTTGATAGTGCCACGGGATAATGGGGCATATAATAAAATCAACGTACTGTTTCTGCGCCTCGTGGTAAGTTGCCTGTGAGGCATTGTTTAGTCGTGAATTTTTAAATTTAATTGAATTGCAATGTTTCGCTTTGGTTCCGGTATATTAAGTAGAGCATGACTTGTCGTTTGGTATTCGAATTTTTGAAGGATGTATTCCGTGGACGCCTGCCAGCACAGCGTTCCCATTTTAAGTGTTTGCGTAGTTGCTTTTAAGTGAACATATGGGGTCTTCTACGCCGCCGCTTGCTCACTTCAAATATGTTAATCATAAAATAGCTCAATTTTGTCTGTGCACTGTCTCGCGCCGAAAACTTGCGAAAACCATACCGTTAAGGTAATGTGGATAAATCAAGGCCGTTCTGGATCGGAGGTTTCAAATTCAGTCCACGTATTACCGTGAATTTTATGCTTATAAACACATCCCTATGTTATTTCGCTGGTCGAGGGATTTGATAGTACGAATTATCCAGGGCTCTTTGCGCAGAGAGGTATTGTGTGACGTACCATTAAGTATGGAAAGTATCGCTGGTTTTAGTGAAATTGAAAAAATGATTACCAGTTTCGAGCACCCTACAAAACAAAAAGAACTCTGAAACGGGCGGTATGTGATTTATCCCGCGTCAAGGGCTCTCTCGAGACGTGCTTACTGTTTTTGGCGATCGAAACAACCGGTCCAAATACGTGTTGTTTTGAGTAGGAAGATGTTACGTCGAAGTATCCACGCGAAGATACCAGAAACGCGCTTGTCGTACGGCAAAACCTTCGCGATCTCCCGTTTACTCAATCAATGATACGCCCTACCGCGACGATGACTCAACCGCAGGCTGGGTATGATGAGGCCGATTGCAATGTCAACATTCGGTTGACATGTCGTATAATAGTGCCGACGCTGTCCCCGTGATTGTAGATACACTGAGTTCGTTTTTTTATGTTCTATTACAACAAGCCAAACCTTTTCCATCAAGGGATTACACCCATATGATAACGGTATTGAATACGGTACGAGGGATTAAACTTATCGCCAGAATAGCAGTTCACCCTGATGTAAGGAGTATTCAGCCGAAATTTGAAGTGAGAATTAACAGCACTGCTCAAAATGGAAGCTGTTACATTAACCATGAATGGATACTTTCATCTATTCTGTTGCCCACAGCAAGTGTAACATCCGTAAGGAAATCTTTGCTGTGTACAATCGGTCTTGGGTACCATGAATATGATTATAGTACAGAGTTACGCTGTCGGTGTGTGGGAAACTAATGTTAATTGGAAGACAATATCTTCAACAATAGCATTCCCGCTTCGGATTGTGACGTTCGGACGTTCGTATCCTTTTAGTTGCCGACAAGTCATTATCTGTACCAAATCTATTAAAATCATGGCTCGGGAGTTCGACCGAGCATATCGGCCTTTCATCTTCGCTTCGCGGGCATTATTAGTAATAATAATACATGTGCCAACTTGAAGCAAGGTAGATACAACGTTAAAAGTTGCGGCCCTCCGCGTATAAGAATATATGGCTGAGGTATGTATAGTATAAGGCGAGTGCTGACTGAGCCGCTGATGGCTTCATGCCTTACTTTCTCGGAAGCGTTAATTAATACTGGGGGAATGATTACAGCCCGTCGAACAGATGTGGTAAAATCGGACGTAAGAAGACAGCGCGTGAAAGGGATAATCGTACTGCATAATCCGCTGTAGAAAATATCCTAAGATTTGTCTTGCCGGCCGGTGAAGTCGGATTTTCGCGTTACCATATGGCCAACCTAATTGGAGCGATTAGCAGTTATAGAAGGAAAAGGCCTTGGTGTCCACTGTTTTCGTCGCAGGCAGCTAGTATTTAATAGCCTTTTACGATGTTTGGTCATTAGTAATGTCTACACTGCTGGCGGGGTAGGTGTGTGTTGTTTTCTCATCTGTATCATATTAGTCTTACGCGTTGATCTGGTCTGATATGGAAAGTAATCCTAACACAGTGCAGTCGAGTTGGTTTGGTGTTTACATTCCGGCATAGTTAGATGATAGCTGGTTTGCTTTGTAAAAAAGCCAAGGAAGCCTGGCACAGATATACCCCTACGCAAACTTTCTGTTACGATAGCCGACGAGGAAAAAAGAGAAAGCGAGATTCGATCGACAAATAGAAAACCAACGCGCTCGTTTTTTTAATCATCAATACAGACTCGCTACGGCCGCGCGCTGTGTGCGGACGGTCTGTAACGCGCCGAAATCAGTATCGTTGTTCGCTCGTGTAGTATCGCAGTTCAGTATGTGGTATGCGAGCGCTATGATTCAGTAAGTCAGTTAATTAGTGCGCTCATATAGGAAAGCGATTAAGTTTAGAAGTCGCTACAGTCACAAAAGCTTCTTACTTTGTGTAAACGACGGGAATGATAGTGTGGGTGTGAGGAAACGTTTCGTTTTCATCAAACTGATCGTAAACTCAAGTCGTGTATCTCTAAACACTCGGCTGCTTGCGTATGTGACTTGTAGTCTGCGGATGGTAAACTATTTCGGTTGATAGCGTAAACTTTATGTTTCCGTATGATAGGGTTGGTGTGTTACTCCTTCCTTCACTTTTGGTATGGCATATCGGTTGAGACAAGCGCGAATGACTTTGTTGTTGTAGCAGGGAAAGTTGGTTTAGCGAACGTAGGCCTTATCATATTGGGTTTACTTTCTAAAACACGCCATGATGTCATGCTTAACATTGTTTTACGGAGGGCAGTATATTCTGTAATATCTTCTTAGCGAGTATCGACGTTTTTAATGAAATTTATGGTGTACGCTATATTGCTGTGCGCGTCCTTCATTAATGTATCCGAGTATTGATTTAGTCGAGGCGGCTTTAAGATGCTACGAGCAGTAGATAGTACCGGTGGGGAGAAGGTATACGAGGTCTAAATTGCTTGGAGAACTTTTACAGCCCTGCATATAATAGTACGCCTGTAACTTGAGTTTGGGCAAAGAAACTCGATACCCAGTCAGGCGGTTCTGACACGGTGTTGCTAATGGGGGATGTGCGAGGTACATAGAAGCTCTTTCACAGAATGTAATTAGATTTACTAACTTTCCGAGATATTCGTAGGCGGCTTCCAGTAATACAATCGTACCAATGGGTTTGTTTGTTTTTAATGAACAGAGAATAAGCAAATAATAGTACTATTGGACACGCGACCACAACCGGTACTTAGGATGTATCTCCTAAATATTATTTTAGCGACGTTGATTTCGACGGCTTTATCAGTATCAACCGACTGCCCACATCAATGTCGATGTGATACGTTACGCAAGACCGTGTACTGCTTGGGAAAAGGACTCATCAAACTACCATTCGGAATACCGCGAGACACAATAACGCTGTACCTTCAAAATAACCGGCTCGTCAACGGCCCCGATTTGGATAAGATACTCGGCACGCTGCAGGTTTTGACGAAATTGGATTTATCCAACAACAGTCTTACGTCATTCCCGAAAAATTTGCCTCGGACCCTAACGTGGGTCTCTATGAAGGAGAACGACATACGGTACATCGGGAGCCGGGCTTTGGGCCGGTTGAGCATGCTACGAGCGTTGAACTTGGACAACAACACCATCACGAACCAAGGTCTGTCGCCATCGGCGTTTAGCGGAGCTGCCAATTTACGCACTCTCAGTTTAAAATGGAACCGTTTGACCTCGCTGCCCGAAGGCCTTCCCAGCAGCGTGCTGAACGCACATTTCAGACACAATCTGATCGGCGCCGTCTCGCAGACCGCCGTGAGGTCGCTCAAAAATCTGGTGACTCTTGAGCTCAGTTATAACAATCTCACGTCCGAGTCTTTCGACAGAAACGCGTTGCGGCCGTTGATAAATCTTCAATATCTGGATTTGAGCCACAACCGACTTGCGTACGTGCCGAAATGCATACCGGGCAATGTCACGTCGCTGTCTCTATCGCACAATTTAATCAAATCCATTAACGAACCGGTTCGAGGACAACCGCGATCAATGTCGCTGTCGCGGCTTGGATTTTTGGAGCATCTCGATTTGAGTTATAACCGATTGAGATGGGTGGAGCCTGGGTCGCTGGATCGACTGATAGCTTTAAAAACGGTACTGTTGAACGAAAACCCTTGGCAGTGCGATTGCCATTTGATATACCTAAAGACATGGATATCGACAACGCGCGCTCTAATGTCGATGGAAAGTAACACAATCTGTTTCACACCCGAAGCGTTTCAGAGTGTTACATTGCAGAGCTTGGACCGCGTCAGTCTAACTTGCCCGTCGCGACAAGTCCCCGACTATAACATTTCCATTTCGCCGCAGTCCATCGTCCTACAATGGGACGTATCGAATTCCGACTACCCGGACTATGTCGAATACAGCGCGTTCTGTGGCGTGCCGAGATGCGCCGATTGCACGCCGGAAGGAATTATAGACGGCGCTCTGCGCGAGGAATACACTTACGTTTCGTCGATAGTCAAGTCGCACGCTATCTACCCGACTGACTATTCCGATTCTAGAAACGGAGTGGCTCGCATTGACATCACCAACAGGACTCCCGGTAAACTTTACATTGTCTGCATGATGGAGTCGTCGAAAGACATCGCAGATCTTACAATAGAAGATTGCGAGTTTGTGGAGACCAACTCGGCCAGCCCTGGTCAAATTCACGACAACGAAGCTATCGTGCCCGTATGGCTCGCTATCTTAATCGCGTTATTGGTGATATTAGTGTTAGCCGCTATAGTGCTTGTGGTGTACTGCCAGCGGCTGAACGCGAAGAAGAACAAATATAAGCAATCGCAGAGAGAGATGGCGCCCGCCATGACTTACGATCCGATGCGGCAAGTGTACAACATGCCAGGCACTACTAGGACGGCCCTTATCGACTCGCGAAACGATAGAATGTACCAACCCACCGCGCCTGGCGGTGCCTTCCGGGATAGTTACATTCGCAGCTCCGCTACGCAAGACGCGGGAAAAGAATTCGACGTGACATTGATGATCACTTCAAGTTCGAACAACAATCTAATGCAGGTGCCTTCTCCGGAAACATGCGAAAGTTATTGTAGCGATGGGCACAACGATACTATTTCCACCAGTCACACGAGAACGAACACTACAGACTCTATCGGGAGTCAGTCGGACGGCGGTAATCATTACCACACCAACCGTCATCATCATCACTACCAGCATCATCAACCCCCACCGCGATACGACACGCACATAGCTAATTCTAACGGATATATCACTCCTTGAAGTGCTATTAACCGGTAACACCGATGAAGCGATGTTCAATCGGCACGAATCCCGATTCGCGGACTGTGCGATCGCGCGAGGCGCGAAGTTCCGCCCGTGCGAAAAGCGCCGCAAACTCTCCCGCCACTGGTTGGTGCGTAAGCCTAAAGAATTTCGACTGGGTACTCGGTACCCCTTTTCTTGTTCCGCATATTATGAGCACGTCGCTAGCCGACAGTCTACCTTGTACTACTCGTTCTGTTTTGTAACCCTGGTGTCAAACCGATGCAATATTGTGTGGCATGGTGCATCCCAAATCCGAGCGTATGCTGTCTTCACGCGATCTGAGATCCTGAGTTTATTTTAAATTTTATTCGCACTGGGTGTTTTAAGACTGCGGTGATAAGGAAGGAACCCGCTCTAACAGAGTGATATTATGTCAAGTAAAGAGCAAAATTGCACCCTGACGGCTCGGTATAACCGAAATGTCCTGTCCATCGATTGAATAGTCTTTTTTAGAAGGGTGACGTGACAATTTTACTTGAGGTTTTACTTTTGGTTGTGGGATAATGAATTGGGAAACGGTAAATATCATTGAAAATCAAGTTACTTTACATCATATCTGCAACGCAAACAACTCCGCCCTTGGCTCGAGATCCAACTCCGTCGTTTGCCAAATTATATATCAAGACTTTTATTCTGTTCTTATTGTTATTACAGTGCATATTTCGTTTATTGTTTTAAATTTTCTTCAATTTCAATCGTATTTAATACGCGGACGCAGTTTGTCTAGTAAAAGGAATATCAGCCAACTTCAACATTTGGGTTCACATACGTAGCTGGGAGTTCAGGTAGCATTTTTGGCAGGAACAAATACCGTGGAAGGCACCCTAGCCCAGGTGAAAGATATCGGGTTTTAGTTAAAGCGATTTGCTCGCAACCGAAATAGATGCTTGGTTTTTGATCAGCCCCTAGAACCCTAGTGTGGTGCCTTTTGTAAATTTTAGTACCTCGCCCACATGCGTAATCGATTTTATAAGCGTAAGACCCAACCGGGGTATTGTGATGTAATGTCACGCGCGCATATCAGGTGCGCGGAATCTAGCACTAGGGTGCGTAGTTATTGATTTCTCGTGTGAATATTAGTCGATATTACACAAACAAGGTAACAGTATATCGTTACTTGGCAACAGAGCGTGCACTGGCCTAGAATTACGGGAAAACATTCAGTAGCATGTCAAAGCTTCCAGGGATTCATTCTGAGTAATACCGATCAACTAATGTAAGGACTAAAAGATATCCCGCTGCATGTCGGAGGCGTCATCACATCTATGTGGCCAGTGCTCCATTCGCTCAGGATATCACGAGTTTCGACATGCCAATCATACGACTAGGTTTGTATTAATTAGAAATAATTTCGTATTTCCGAAGTAATGAACGACGAATACACATTACACAGTACTATCAAAATATATCATGAAATAGGGCTTACCAATACTATTTTATTCAACCGAGCGGCACAATAGCGGTCGCTAAGCTATGTCAAGTCTAGGCTTTTATTTGGCTTTCATAGGAACATTCCCTTGACGCATATGACAATATGCCTCCATGATAATGCTTCTGCCGCCGATATATCACTACATAAATATCGCTTCCGTGTCAGAATTTCTGTGAAATGAATCCGCGTTTGAGTGTGCAGAATAGGATTTTTTGAAGGATCGCATGACAGCTGGGTCGACTCTTGTGGTCGCGGAGACAAAACTGTCGCGAAGCGATATCATCGCTGTATTTGAGTCAGGTTGTGTCATCAAACACATAATAGATTTTAGTTTTCATCAGTTTATCTTGCACAAACATATTGGTCTATGCTTGGGACAAAGGTGTGTAATTTTATGCGAGGACTTATACAATAGCGCCCAATCCGAAGTCCACCTTCAAAGTATCGAAACCTGAAGTGATTTTGGGGCCAGGCTCTCTCAACCTTCTGTTCAACGTATTGTTTATTTTTGTTATGAAGTCTTATACCACGGTTACATGTATTTAAATCAATTACCCCCTTAACGAAGCTTGTATCCTTGAGAGAGAAACCTTTCTGTTGCCTCGAGTGCACTGTACGTTACATATATACCCGATGAAATTTGTAAAGCCAAACGAAGTTATCAGCATTGCATTTTGTCTGCTTGCCAACAATCTTGGGACTGCTTTAATCGAGACTGATAAGACTTTGGGATACGTCAATAACCCGACAAGTAATCCAGATTAATAAATTTCGTCGGCGCGCGGTTTATCTCAGTCGCAACACGCTACGTGGTAATAGCAAATGGTATCAACTCAGCGTCTTGAGGTCCACAGTTCACACGCCGACAAGACCAATGGTGCCTCATTAAAGCCATTCGGCACAGTTTCGTACGAACAATGTAGGCGCTATCAACGCATTACGTTGGCGCTAAATGAAGTTGCTGTGTGCAGAACGGTTTACCTTGTATTGTTGAATCAGGATTTAATCGCACATTTCAAATTAGTACACTTGGACAGAGTGCTAATGACTTGCACACACTGAAAATTGTGGAAACTGCCAATTCGTTAAACCCCCGGGATACGAAGTAATTGAATTAGACTTAGCGCCTTCGCAAGCTCTAATCACTTTCAACGCACCTACTCATTACAGCAATGTTGATCACGGCGTCGAAGAAAATGGCAATGCTAACACACCCCAGTGTCAATTAGTACATTTAGTCATAATCGTAATTTTGTAGTTATTGTCGCCTAGAGCACAGTACCATAGCTAACGGTTGGACAAGGATATTTAACCGACGGCGATGTTATCATTGAAATCAAGCGGTAAGTAACTCGTGCTCCAGCGGTACATATTTGGAGTGACTAACGCGAGAATTTCACGCCCCGTCAAAATCAAAATAATATATTAAACGCAGATTCGTCTTTTGTCCAAGTACAGTTCTATTAGTCAGCGCGGATTTGTAAGTTTGGAATCCAGCGATACCGCCTCGGCCGAACAACAAAGTCATTTCATTAGCGCGTATTAAAAACCCATGTCCCTGAAATCTACCGCACAATAACTGGTGACGGACACGGTCATCGCAGGCTGCGGCTTGCCGTTAGGCAGCCGTCCATAGATTTGGAGTTTGCCCGTTGATACAGCGCGTAATATTTGCACAGGTGAATAGAGCTCGGAAATTTCTCGCTTTGCCCGAGGCATCATCACTCAACGACCCACTTCAACGGGATACTCGGGCGGTGCGGCGTTTGGGAGCGTTTCGCTTTGTCTCGCCTCGAGTCTATTCTGCACACTGACGTTTACCCAGGCGATTTGAAGACTCGCTGGCGCCTACTCGCTAAATCATCCCATTCAAGTTCACCTCGATTCAAAATGGCCGACGCGAACTACACGGCTCGCGTCATATTACCCAAAACAGGAAGCAAATATTAGATGTATTCTATTGATTGTGCAAATATCTTAAAGTAACTTTCGTGCCGTCACTTTCGTCGATCTATATTAATTCCTGTACTTTGAGTGGAACGAAATGAACTAATGACGACAGCTGTTCTACGTACAGAGTTTTGCATGTAATGCATGTACTGTATTTTTGTACATTGTACAGTACTCTCAGTGGTCCGTCTCAGAATTATGAAGACATTTTTTGAAGCCGGCAGTGAGCTCATAATGGAATCTACTCAGTTAGATAAATTATTACTGTGTACGCGTTTTACTGGAAGCGGGCAGGGAAAATGAGTGCAATCCTCGCGAATTAGAGTTCGCACTTTAGTGGCTGCTGGTTTAAGTGAAAACTTCTCCCAATTGTGTGCGAGAATGAATCAAACAAGCGCCCATAAATTTTCTAAATACCATCGCGTGCAAATTAGTGTTTGTTGCCGCTGATATCATTATTACAAATCACAAAGCGCGTGCAATATTCTCAAGAAATAAATTTACTATCAATGATATTCCCGGATGTGAAAGTATTAGAATCAAATTGAATAGAGTTACTCTGATTATTCAAAATATCCCTGTGATAATAGTGGCCACAGTATGGCAAATCCGTTTAGAGAGCATCTGGACATTATTCCTAATGCATATGCAACGGGGGACGGGACAGTTGTTCCCGGGACACCAATGAGGCCGCGAGGTCATAACGAAGGTCTATGAATTAAATGGGTGTTAAACTTCTTCTATAATATGTTGGAACCGTACCAAAGCTGGTGTTCACCACCTTGCCAATTTTAAACAAGGAATTTAATAGTACAACTGGTGTCGACTACTTCCCGTAAATCTCGAATTCCATTCTTCGTGTTTGCTGTCGTTTACTCCCGATGAGAGCCCGTCGAAAAGCTTACAGTCAATGAATTTTAGCAATAGAACGATATTATTCGGTGCAATGTTTTTACATAGCCCAATAACGATCAGCTATATTGCTATCTGTTTCCATGAATAAGATGCTCTCCGCCAACAATTGGAAGCGCTTCGACAACTTTCTGGAAGCATCTTATGAAATTCACAATACTCATTTCTCAATACGTGATGTATATTCTTAATGATGCATATCAATAACAAGAAGATTCGGGGGTTCAGCGGGAGATCATTTCTGTCCTCGGAAATTTATTTTTTCTGCCTTGCCCGAAAAGTTTTTACCAAAATCAGTTCTCACGATTTCAGGGTATACGAAGTATTGATGTGGTTGTCAGCAGATGCAAAGTAGACACTAACTTACTCTCGTTGACAGATTGCCAACATAATTCTGTTAAGAAATTCATTTGCCTCTGTTTCTGTCACGAGTTATTAATTTCGATCCAGTCTTGAACAACAGCATTTATGCAGAATTTTCCATGCCCATTTGCTGTCCCAACTTGACCAAAAGGCAGACACGTGAATCCTGTTTACGACGGCAACATCGTCTCGCTTTTGTGAAGGCGCGAAAGATATCTTACAAGGATGAGTCAGTCTGAATTGAACCTTGCCATGACACTATTAGGAAAACATATCCGTATTTAATGACATCGCGGGTATTAAATTGTACACTCCAAGTTAACCAACACCTCGCAATGAAACTACACGAATAAATGTCAAGAGCGCGCCGTTTTAGCGTAACAATACCCGAGATTAACACATCTCACTGCAAAATGCTACGAGTGGGTGATATGTTTGGTTGGTGTCCTGTTACAGCGGCCACGAGCATTTTAGGTACCAAACCCGAGAACATTGTCGCCAAACAGTAGCAAATTCGCTGTCAGTGTATCTGACCGTGTTCTCGATTACGAAACTACGTAGATATAGATACGCAATGACGTATCGTGTTTGTTACTAAATTTCTAATAGTTATTCTGATCCGTTGGACAATTGAATTGGTGGATGAATGGTGTTTTTACATTCAACTCAAGCATACATTTTATGCAATCGTGGCACTGCTCATTGCTCAGTGCTGAACGACAGTGGGATTGGCGCGGGAAAGTGTGTAAATGGAGTGAAATTCACCTTGGGTGTTAATATCACAACGAGCAAGGTTAGCAAGGGATTAAGATCGTACTACCCAATCTGTGGTATCTTGCCGGCATCGATCCATGACTAATATATTGATTGCTACAAGCCTTGCAAGAGTTGATAGATTGACTTCACGAGATATTCGCGATTTGACTCTGTAATTTCAACCAATCAGATAAATTATCAGCTGATTACTCGATAGTCAACTTACCCAATAAAAGGCGGGTCGCAGTTAGAATGTTGCATATATACAGACACCAACGTCGATTGGGCGGGTATATAGCAATTACTTCTCCCCTGTAGTAAAACCGGGTGACATTGACGTGAATGGTGCCATTACCCGCCTCGGGCGGTTGAACGGAACATACACCACCGGTCGAACCAAACCAAACATCTTTGGGATCACACTGCATACACGCGAGCTATCCCCATGTATCATAACTTTACGACTTCATTTCTATTTCGAAATAGGATTACAGAAAATAAACCTGCGCGTACATGATTTCTAATTGCAGAGATACATTTTCATTTCCGATGGGCAAATAACCTTCAATTAAACGTACATGATTATAATCCAGCATACGTCCGTAATGATGTACGTGCCAATCCTATAAGTGATGGAAGATGAATGCCAAGCTATTTAGGTTTCATTGCGATCTTGAACGTAAATTCTGTGACGTCTTAACGTGTTCTCAGATATTTATAAGCACCGTATATTTAAGCTCTTAATTGCCATATACTGTACAGTACAATGTACATCAACAACATTACGCGCGAGGAAGTGAGATTATATTCTTCTGGTCAGCAATATACTCAATGCCTACTCGTATTTACACACTACGATATTGTTATTTCCATTGTGTCTCCTGATATCATTTTGATTTGATCGTACTCAAATGTCCCAAGGGCTGTAAACTACCAATTTCGTAGCGTAATATTAAAGTAATCAAATCCACACATCTTACCCCATTTTCATGTCCACGTTGAGTAGAAATTGAAAGGATTTGCAAAGCCCAAATACTGTGGATATAACATTTAATAATAGGATATAGACATTACAGTTTAGAAGAACTATGGAAACGCATATGCCAGCACTTCTGAATAATTACGACAGTCTGCCTTGAAGGCATCGGTCTTACTGCGTACAAATGACCTGTTTCCAATACTAATTCCATTTGTACACCCATTCATATTTTTTCGACTTAGAATCAAAATATGAATGATATGTATGCTGAGTGGATTTTGCAACTGCTTTCCAAGGCGAAAATCCAAAACTTTTCATGATTCCAATTGAACATATATCGTATCCGAATTCAGGGGTAGGCCACTACGAAAACGAGGCAGAACAGCAGATTTTTTGCTTGATGTATATAGTCATTCCCAAAGCATTCCCAAGGATTTCCACAGGTCAAGCAATGTCAGACATCAATCGCACCATGCCTAAACAGCGAGAGATAAAAGCAATATCATTTATACTGCCACTGAATAACCAGTTGAAATTAAACGTTATTCAAGTTCATTTCCAAATCAAAGATCGTGGTGCAATGCCCGACGAATATCTGTGGGATTTTCCGGATGGAAATTGCGAGGTCAAAGAGGATCTAGTTTTGCCCATTTATTGCTCGGCGATGATTCTGAATGCGCGGGAAAATTGTAGAGAATGAGACAGTGATCAACCACTTCTATACTCATCTTGTAACCGACGCGCTGCGACATACCTCAAAAGTCACCGACGAAGTACACGTTGCCAAATTTAGAATAGACTCAAGGGCACTTGACAGTGGTTGTGATTGTGTACCAGTGCTGGGGGTTGTCAAGGAATTTGAATATTTCTTAATTAAGACTTGTACCAGTCTGGCGCGCAATGTAAGAGCTGACAAATTAATCCGTTCCCGATGAGACGCGTCTTTAATTGCTGCGGCGACAAAGTACATGGCGGATACACTACAGAGTCTTATTACGTCACTGAGCCGGTAAGTACGTCGCGTAAGTTTGAGGCAAACGATTTGCTTTTCCCACGGTCTCGCTAACAAGCGGGCAAGCATCAGTTACATTGCTTCCGCAAATGAAATTTAGGGTCGGGCAGGGTTTCTAACACTACAGGGTTGGTAGGAATCGACCGTGACACACTGGTTTACATTTTACTTCGCATGGATTATACTAGGATGGCGCGAACGTTCGGTTCACGTTCGCGTGAGGTACGGTATACCAACCTTGATAATTCAGAGGTTCACGTTCGCGATCGAACCTTGGCAGGCTCTACCTTGTGAACATTTTTGTGAAATACCAGTAATTTCCAATAATCTTAACATCACTGATCAAAGTTCCCTGGATTTCCATCTATCACGATGACAGCAAAGGGAATTCAACACAAAGCTAAGACAAACCTTGTGACGTAATAAATCATACTTAGTTTTGAGAATGTCGTTGACGATATTCTATCTAAGTTGTCAATAATAAAATGGCATTCGTCCGTCACTGCTCGTTACAATTGCTGTATAATCTGGATTTAGGATTGTAAAGAAAGATGCACCTGGACTCACAAAACTTTCCATATTTTGTGTGTTTTCGCTTTGGCTTTTATCTGAGAAGTATTTTAAATGTTATTTGTAATCTTCCTTTTCGTACAATTTCCCCCAGATGTTTTTAAAATCCAGCTCACGTGCGGCTCGCGAGACTATATTATTGGGTCCACACCAGCCTCTTAGCCAAATCGCTCCTAAGCCTACCAAAATACCCTACCAAAGTGTGATGTGGTCCGCGTTCGAAATAGTTTGACCATATATGTCCTACAGCCGCGGTGCCCCCTTCTTTTTTAGTCAACTAGTGCTTGCGCTGGAAATGGCCTTTTTTTGGGAGGGGGGATTTTGGCTCGAATATCATCCGAATGGCTCAACGAGACGAAAAAGTTTGGAAACCTTGCAGTGGCTCTGTCATCTATGTCTGATGAGGCGGAAAGGATTTATTTTTCTCGAACTGGTGCGAGTCATAAGTTCGTTGTGTTGACATTGCTATTTGCGCAGCACCTATTATAAAAGTTCTTGTTCACACGAACCAGAAACTTCTCGGGTTCGCACCATTCCCTGTTTTATACTTTTACCCCGTACCCATGTTTACAGATGTTCAATGCGAAATAAAACTCTATATATGTATTATATGGATATATTTTTACCCCATGACTCCATGACTCACATACATGGTACATATTTTTCAGACTCCAATACTAATCTGCTTTCCTCGTGGTAGCGGGCTTTATACCGAACAGAAGGATATTTACTTGTAACGCCGATTCCAAACGTTGTTTATATCTCACGAGCATGGCAAACTGTATTCAGAGAGAGAGAATGTAAAATGCGAGGAAATGTAAGTCTGGAGAGCGTAGGATTCAACTAGGGATGGTGTGAACGTGAGGTTCACGTTCGCGTTCTGTGTGTGAACCTCGGAAATTTAGAGGTTCGCGTTCGCAACAGAACCTTGGTAGGTTCTGCACTGTGAACCTTTTTCATATATTGCAATTTTCACTTCATTATAACATCATTGGTTCAAATTTATTGCATTTCAACTGCGGGCCACTCCATGTATGGCGCTGGCAGCATTCAAAATCAACACTAAACGAGCATGCACCTTGACAATCTCAAATGTTTTACTTGCTTTGTTACAAAAGTTTGCTCGAATTATCCAGTTTTCCGTTTGTGAATATTTAGTGACTCTCTGCTGTGAGCTTGACCCGCAATCACACAACATCACGAGCGAAATACGTAGTCAGCGAAGGATGCTTGTTCAACCAATCAATAAGATTGATATCGTTTTCTGATGTAAAAATTCGAGAAGGCGTATGAGGTCACTCTGGATTTCATATCTTTACTGCATCATTAAAACCAAATCTGTGCGATTGAGGAGTTGGCTACTGTTGTATAACTTCTTAATGAGGTAATATCGGTAGCAAATATAGAAACCCAATTTACACTCTGATCAATATCAATGTAGCAATACTCAGACACCGAATACATTGTCCGGTCTGGCCTAGACCGATAAGGGAGTCCTCGTCGAAATTGTTGGGAAAGCGACGAAAGATATTGATTTTATGGTAGTATTATATCTTTTGATTGCCTCAGTTGATACATTTAGCGACGTTTAAAACGCCAATATGTACTTCAGAATTGTGGCATTATGTGGCCCAAGTCGTCGCTAGGTATCGTGTACATTAATATAGGCTATCACTTCATTGAAAGATAGGATTGGAATTAGCAATATGACGTCACGTGACGTCATGAGGTTCACGTTCGTGTTCACACAGAACCTTTTAAAAAGGTTCGCGTTCACACGAACCTGAACCTTTCAGGGGTTCACACCATCCCTAGATTCAACATCTGCACGATCGGAGTAAAACCACGTATCCAGACGATGGCGCTATACGCGACTTCGTAGGAGTGGAGAAGTGGATCGTTGCTGCCTGCAGTGGCTTGTTCAAATACGAACATTACTCTTGTCACTTTCCCGCATCTTCACAATTTCGTATAAAGACGTTTGCGATCCAAAATGACTGAATTTTGTCCGCTTGCATCTATGACGCTGCTTCCGCCTGAGGTGTGCGGAGCATGACTTGTCGTGGTAAATATGAAATAAATTCGGATCGTTACTGCGGAATATCTGGAGCTTTGACTTCTTCATAACTGCATCGCACTGTAACGGAATAGATAATAAGTACCTTATTCACTTGAGTTACTAAGTGCAGCAATCTCTAGGGCCTGACAAAGTTTGAAATATTGCGATAATGCAAAACGTGTATTTCGGATGAAGTCACATACACACGCATCTAAATCACAATCAATTAGAGGAAATATCACACAGTAGTCGCCAGGCGGCAGATAACGTCATGTGAACTCGTGGCATAGATTCTATAACTATCAGTCCGTGCTGGCCGGGCGCATTGCGACAAATATTACGGTCGATGCTACATTCCATAAAACGATCAGAATCAACTGAGGGATAGGCAGGCATGCATACTACCAAAATAAAGACGGGCCTACTAGGTAGTAAAAGGTTCTCATGAACGAAGCAGTTGTTAGTTCGACCTAAATATTTTTCGTTGAAAATTAGTAAACCTAGCAGAAGAAAATTCATTTTCACATTTCTAAGCTCTGTATCATTATGCAGTCTAGTTGACAATACCAATACATATATCCGCAGGTGATAGGGATGGATAGGCCAATAAGAATAACTATCGAGTGCCATCTTGTGTCGGCAGATGACGGCCTAGTAAAGTCTTCGATACATAGACCTACTTGATAGCAAGTAGCCTAGTGCTGGCGCAAATCGAAATCGAAATCTGGCTGAGTCGATTCCGAAGCGAGTATTAGGCTTCCTGTCGAGTCAATTATTCGAGTACCATTTAGTATGACGTAATACAGAGCAAGAATGAATTTCAAAGTTCAAATTTGCACCTTTCAACCAATCAGAACTAAAATAATGCCAGTAAGACTTACCAAAACGAATCTTACATATTTGTCAACTAGAACTATGAGTAGAGCGCTTCGTTATAATGTCGCTACACAAATTAATCGTCACTATGAACATACAAAACATCATGCTGCATGCCATCGATACTGTAATAACTAGGGCGATTTTTTTTACCTAAAAACGGTACCTTGAAAAACTGAATTTTGACAAAATTTGGACCTGATGTATGCAAATTAGGTGTTTTCGTATATAATGTAAGAATTGTACTAGGCCTACTTATATTCATTTCTGGTTTGGCCAGAAAAAACTTTTTTGACTTAAAAACGGACAAATTTTTACATGAAAAAACTTTATTTTTACGAAATCTGGACAGAATTCCGGAGTTGCATCACGCATTATGGTGGAAATACTTGAAATTTGTTGAAGTACAACGAAAGATACTTTCCTACATTCTCGGGTAGAAAGTGGCAAAATTGCTAAGTAGCTTGCCAAGAATGGAGAAAGAACGTTCAACAACAGCAGTTGTTGGCTGGCAACACTGAAGTTGTGCGTATACACTGCTGGTGGCACACCGTGCCGCTGCATGCTGACAATATTGTCTACATCACAATTTTTCATCATGCGCGTCTTGATATAAGAACCAATGCCCACGCAGTCTTGCTTCAGTTAGGATATTGCTGTACGTTGAGCATAGCACCATGTCAACCTATTTGTTTCATTTGACCGTTTATGATTCACAATGAGCAGACAATGGGCCGTCTACGACGGTGGGCCTATAAAGTAGGCTACAAGCTGTAAAATGTCAAATGATAAGTTCACAGTGCAAACATCTACGATACTAGCGAAATGCAGGTTGCAAAATTTTTGACTTTGTAAACAATTTTGACAATTTTTTGACCTAACGCTACAATTTTGACTTATTTTGACCCGAATCTCTGTACCCGCAGCCCTAATAGCAAGGCCAATATAAACATCAGATACTTACAAACTTGTTGTCCTCCATACCCCATCCTTTTATTGAGAGATCGAATCCGCCAGACTTCATGAAGTCGCTTTTATAAATGGATACCATTCCATAACTGAACGATCTCCAAAATCCATTGGATTCATTCAACACGAAAGGCGCGATATCTCCTCCCATATTTAAGGCTGCCTTCATGTTAGGATCCCGAAATCTATTAGATCGAGGGAAATAATCAGGATTATACTGACTGAAGAATGTTGGATAAAATGCGCTCTGGCCTTCCACAGTATTTTTGCGAATGTTTGTCAGTACATCTCTCTTTAACAAGATATCCAAATCGCAGAAAAACAACGGGCCGTCTGTCGAAGATCGCTCGGCTCCGATTTGCAACCCGAGTCCACGCGAGAAAGCCGTTCCGCTAGAAACCGGATAGAACTTAATTTCTTGGTTTGAACAGTTGCGCCTCAACTTCTCTACTACTGTGCGGGCTTCTAAAGTTTCCCGATTATACGAAGGCTGTATCTTTTCATCGACTGGTATAATTTCATCGTATAGTGATCTTGTCTTGGAAAAATACACTACAGTGAGACTGACATTTTCATCGACGTTGCACAGTTCAGACGCGAAATTCGCTGTGAACCGTTTCAAGTTTCCAAGTCTTCCGTACACAGGAACTATGAAATGGACTGTTTTTGTGGGATTACGGTGTGATGGAAGTTTAAATTTAGTGAAATGACGAATCAAACTCGTCTCTTCCTTGAAAAAAGCAAACGTAGCAGTGAATTTCCGCCGGAAATACAAGTTTTGCAGCCGCACTGCGATAGATTTCCCACCCAATTTACCGACGACCCTTATCTTCGGTTGGAAGTCGAACGAGTGTAAAGGATTCAGCACAAAACTGCTTTTCAAAACTTGACACTCGTCGACGCTCGCCTTCCGTAGTATGCTGTATCTTGTAGAGATATCGTTCATCGCGAGACTGACGTCTCGGGCAATGGATTCTCGAATGTCAGCTCGAACCTTCAACGCTTCCCTTGTCTTGCCAGATTTCGTCCCGTCGTCGAGATCCCACGTGATATCACTTCTGATATTTTCACCCTGTATAGAGTATCGACAGCTACACACTACTTCGCTCAAGTAATATATGTGTATTGTACATTGTGTTTACGTCGGAAAACGTATTATAGGTAGGGCAAGTTTTTGCAACTTTTGCAACTTTTTTTACAGTTTTCAACAGCTTTCTAGATACTCAGAATCTATGTACAATGATGTTTTAACCTGTTTTTAGGGATTTTATAGTGCAACTTTTTGCAACTTTTCTCTATTTTTCAGACCAATTTTTACTGCAACTTTTATCAAATATTGCGTCAAAACGTAACGGAGTAATTTAAAAACATGCTATAAACTATTTCTAGTATGGCTCTATTCTCTTTGATTTGCACAACAAAGAGCTATACGATGGGTTTGCTGCATCTCACTGTGTTATCTATGACACAAAGGCTTCCAAGCAAGAAGTTCAACTACCGCTGCCAAGCACGACCACGACCATGTCCGAACAATATGTAAATAGATCGATATGGTAATTCTGTCGTTTAAATTTGAGATAGTTTCCCATTTCACGAACGCCCAGGTGAGACCGCCGAAAATAACATTATCACTGTGTCACCTAATTCAGGCTATTGATTTTGTTAAAGTCGCCAAAAATGAGTTTTCTACAACGCCTTGGGTCAAGTTTGCAAACCTGGGGGTTTGGGGGTAGTTATTTGACCCGTTTTTAGGGGAGGAGGTCATCGCTCTGCTGTTTGGCATTTTTGTGGAAAATATTCCCGCATTGCGTAATTTTCTGGCTATGTACCGGAAAAAATATAATTTTGGGCGGTCTCGCCAGAATGTCCGTGAGATGGCAACGAATTTGACAGCTCTGCAGGAACTAGGTTATACAACAGAACCTTTCGAGTATCTCATACAGTCATACCCTACTAATTCAACAAAAATTATAAATGCAACTTTTGTCAAAATTAATTGCAATTTTCTCGCGATTTTAGTGCAACAAAAACTTGTCCTAATTATAGGATATTTCGCGAACTCAGATTTATTTTCCAGTAGACTGTATTGAGTAAAGAATGTAAATACCCGAAAAAGATTACGGGGAAAGTGGATATAAGTATCAACCATTTATTATTGTGGTTTATGCGGGTGAAATGAGATATCACGGGAATCATCGATATGGTGCTAAGCTAATATCATTACAACCAGATAATACAAAGTGAAAATACCTGTATGTTCAACTCTTTGCTATGTTCTCTGTATAGTGTAGCCTTGATTTCATGTTCCTTTTCGGTTATACGATCGATAGTCGTCAAAAGGTCTTCTTGTAGGTCCGCTATACGAAGTTTCAGTACCGACTTGTGGGGATATAGCCGATTAAAATGAAAGCCAGACTCTTTACCTGGGTGATAATATAGCTACATTTAGTTAATAAATTAGAAACGATAGCATCGATACTAAATTAATTCCCCACCTTGTTTTGATACAAATTCTTGCACATCGTCATGACTTAAAATAATATTGTTGTCTTTTCCGATGTCTGTGCACCGGATATTGGCAAAGCGAGTGATGCAGCTACCTAGTCCGAAGGCGTAATCAGCATGAGAGGACAATGAATGAATGCAGTTGATAATATTCCCCCCGTGTTGACGAATGAGCCCACTCGAGAACACGAATGCAGCTTCTCCCTGTAAATCATTCAAATGGACCATTCGCCTTGGAATAAATTCATTCAAGATGTGTTTCCATACATTGCAATATGTCACGCCGTGTTGAGTTGATGCACGTCCAATGTAAAACGGCTTCATCGGGTCAATACGAAGCAGCAACTGCTGCAATTTGCCCGGATTAACATGATTGTTTTCTCGTACGAAAATGAGCCAGTCTGAAGTGCTGAAAATATCCGTCATCAAAGGAACATATATACCATGCACACGTGCTTCTTTTGAACGACATTACGATATAGCAGTCGCTCAGCTTAGATGGTTTTTTGATTGGTGATTTACAGTGTAATTTATTAATGAATAATCGAATAGGACATAATTTTATCTAGTTTACATTTCTCATATGCCGACTGTAGAGATGAATATGGATTCTGATGTGGATCTGACAAAAACTGATTTCAAGATTTTGACCAAGCTGGAATCTCAGATCTTATGAGACTGGATTTGGATATGGCCCATGAGGAAAAACATTAGATGATATCGAATCTGTGTGCGACTTCCAAATACATTTTGCGTTTTTTTTTTTCGGATTTTGCTTTGATTAGGACGTTTAGTCGCCATAACAAATGTATTCAAAATTTGCATCGGGCGGGACTTAGACTCGAAGCTCATATCCAGAACGTAATCTAGAATCGAATTATTAAATTCGCTAATCTCTAGTGCCCACTAATAGCCGCCAGGTCTCGACCATTTTCTCGGAAAAGCTACTAAGACTAATTGAGTAAAAACATCTATACCTACCGAAGTTTACTTCGGTCCATCAATAATCCCATAAAATCGCGGAATGCATTCGTATCAAATCGCGAGATTCCTGCTCTGGAATAATAGGAAACCTCCGCATGGTGGCGAGACAACGCGATACCGAAACGTTCGCTCTGCGTAACAGTCGTACGGACGTGGCGCGGAAAGTTCTGCCACAGTCGCAATTGGTGTTCCAAAGCAGATAATCCTTGCTCGTTAAGTTCATCTTTTAGTAGTATACCTATAGTACCATCACATATGATTGTGATGCTATATAAACATTTATAACTAACAGTACACGCGAACTTGCGTACCTACGTAGATAGAGCTGTGGCCTTCTTTAGGTTGAGAAGGCCCGTAATCCTTCGGCCAATGACCTATACACGGGGGATTAATCCATTGGAGGAGGCCGTGAACGTAAGTAGAATGATTCTCGACGCAGATACCGATGGAATACCCAACAATCAAAAAAATTGAAAATCTGCAAAACAAATGCAGTCTGCCGGTACTAATATAATTGCAACTCGGCTATTGCGTGCTCGATTTCCAGAACATTTGTAGACATACAGTAGACCATCGCCGTAGAAATAATTCACTGGACCTATGCCTATTAGGAATACTCGGGGTAGAAATAATTTGGGTTTGAAGATTGAGTAACAACATCCCGTTGTCAATGATCGGGTAGATATGCAATAGCACTAACCTTGCAACCTCATTTGAATTTCTATTCGCTTCTAAACCAGGGATTGCAATAGTGTTTAGAGGTTCCACCGTAAGCGGAAACTCGTGAATTGGCCTCAATGTGTTACTCAGGGCCGTAACAGCACTTCGCCAGGCCCCCCTCCAAAACGTTGGCCTTAGGCCCCCCATGGGGTGATAAACCTAACTCTGGGGGGTTTCGCCCACCAGACCCCCCTTTGGCTATCCGCTTTTTGACGCTATTTGACATCTCCATTAAGTGTCCATTAAGTGATACAGCTTTTCCCGTCTAGACGCGCGAAGCGCGAAAAATTTCAGTAATTCATGATTGAATCGGGCAATATGATCGGGAATTACATATATATTGCTATCAATTTTGATCCTCTCTCTGCTCACGTAATCAGATTTACCGGTAGAGCTGAGCGAGGTCTGTTAAACGTAGGACCGCTCAATAATAATTAGACATCTTCGGGCGCATACCCGTTGGCAGGAACGAAACAGCACTTCGTCAGCCCCGCCCCCCCCAAACACTTGGGTTTGGGGTTCTCATAGGGTGATAAACCGACCCCTCATCACAGTGTTCGCTTTTGCCACGAAATTAGCTGCACTGTTTAGTGAGCCAGCTCGAAGCGCGAAAATTTTCGATAATTCGTGATACAATCGGCCAATAAGATCGGGAATTGCATATATATTGCTATCAATATCTTGTCCTCTCTGCTCACGTTATCAGATTTACCGGAAACTGTAGGATCCGTAAATAATAATTAAACATCTTCGGGCGGGCGGACCAGTTGGTATGACTTCGTTACATGATTTTATTTCGTGACCTCCTGTCTGCTATATCAAAAATATAGAATCGCTCAAACGTACTAAACAAAAAGACGCACACGATTTCAAATTGGTATTTCTTCACTGGCATATATTTCTTTCCTGCTGGATGGTATTTGTCTTCTGAGGTTCAGATTGCCCAGACAGGAACATATGGCGCCAGTCATTTAGGCGCCTATGGACAATTAAACCTATTATTTTGTATATATAACGAAGTTTTCGGCCTGCGTAAGGGCAGTCCGTTTCGGCCAAGCTTTTCGCGCTGCCGATCGTTCTGGCACACTTCTTGGAGTCGCATGTAATAAGTCCTAAATCGTTATATATCTTGGTGCGTAGTGGCGTGTTAATGGCCAACGCCGATATGTCCATTTCTATAAATCTTGCGTGTTTTTTCTTGGGGGAAGAGTACCAAATAATCAAGATACTTGGTAACTTTAAATCGCGCACAGCGCGAAAAATTTTGGAAAAAATTGCATAAAGTTTCAAAAAATACTCTAGAATTTATGCTAATTCACGAAATAATTTGGGGCCACCTTTGAGCTCGCCCCCCCCCCCCAATTGGGGGGTTTGGGGTGCGGCAGTTACGGTGCTCGTGTTACTGCTCCCAGCAACACTACTTACTTAATACAATTTGGATTAAAAAAGTAGAGAGCAGTTTCTCGATAAGTTCGCCTCACTTTAATAAGTGGAATCGTCATAAGAACTGTAGAAAATGTCTCTTTATCGCTGTAACTAAATCGCTGTAACAATAAGATTCTGTCTATTTGTAAATGCTGTCTTTAGTCATTTTGCTATATTCGCAAAGATACACCCCCCCGACCAAATCTATTTTAAAAACTACTTACTTGAATAATTTTCAAACCTTGCGTTATGTTTCCACTTGAAGTAATTTTGGCATGTCTTGGTATTTTATGCTTCTACTTGTATAATAGAGTAAAAATTTACGGCATTACTTCTACTTCTACTTGAATAGCAACGCTGGTTTTGTGGTATCAACAAACATTGACTACCTGAGCTATTAAAAATCTCGTCCACCATCGATTGGACATCGCCAGTATGACTGTGCGCTCACCGCGTCTGTAATGCTCAGGACTAGTAATCCTGTATACCCAGTATCGCATGCGCGCATTGCAACAGCTTGTCACTGTTAGAGTCACCTTGCATTATCACTTTGCGTGACAACTATTCCACTTTTTCTCCGCGGTGATCCGTGTTCGTCTGTTAGTTCGAAGTACACCATAAAGAGAGTACAGTCGCAGATTCGATAGGAATCAAATTATTTGATATTTTCATTACGTTTTATCGTAACGAATTGGTGCACTCTTATTCTACTAAGAATAATGCCTCAACTTCGAAGGGTATGTCTGATCAGTAATCGCACTCACCGTCGGATAAGACTTTCCCATCTTCTGCCAAATCGGAATAGCCGCATAGCTTAGAATTACCGCACAGAATAACTTGGAATTTCAAGAATAACAGCATGTTCCTACACTTCGCATATTGTGAAATATTAGTATTTACTCTATGGACAACGCCTGACGCAATGTTTCATTCCATGACGCCCGAAAATCAAACAAATCATTGGTAAAACAACCGCAAAGAATCCGACATCCGGAGTGACCAGCGTAACGTACGCAAATTGACGCAAAGCTCCCGTAGCGAAGAGAACATGTATTATGTGTGAAAGTTGTCACGTTGCGGATGGAACCAATCCTACTGGGCCACGCTGCAACGAGTTTTGATAAAATCATCGTTAGATGACGCTAAGGAGTTCTCGGTGAGTAAATCTTGTCGTTTTCGGATGAAAGCGAGTGAAGAGGAGTCAAATCTTAATACTATTTCCTTTTGTCCCAAAGTGCCTCTCTTAGCGATTCAGTAGTTCCACATTTCCCGAGCTAGATGTTATGATGATATCATAGTCAGAAGCATAGTAGGCGTTGCATTGTCCTGTCTATTCAATTTATATTACACTGCACTGTACTTTTATCCACAGTCGGTGTGTGAGATTCAAAATGAGATAGGATCTTTCCGAGCAGATTCAAACAGCGAAAGTAAACGAGTAATGAGCTAATAACCTAATTATATGGTATGGTTGAATTGGAACACTTCATTGCCGTCATATTCTCACTGTACGATGTACCAACATATCGTAATTTATGAAATAAAGTAGGCCTAATTCACATATTTATTTGACTTTCCAGCCTTGCTTTGGAGAATTGCGTAGCGAGGAATAGAGGGATGGTGTGAACCTCTGAAAGGTTCAGGTTCGTGTGAACGCGAACCTTTTTGAAAGGTTCTGTGTGAACACGAACGTGAACCTCATGACGTCACGTGACGTCATGTTGCTAATTCCAAGCCTATCTTTCAATGAAGTGATAGCCTGTATTAATGTACACGATACCTAGCGACGGCTCGGGCCACATCGTACTCCATGTTGGCGTTTTAAACATCGCTAAATGTATCAACTGAGGCAATCAAAGGATATATACTCCTATCAAATCAATATCTTTCGTCGCTTTGCCAACAATTTCAACGAGGACTTACCAGGGAATATAGTAGGGTTACCATATTTTTGTTTCACAAATTCCGGACGCTCTTCAGCGCCCACTAGCGGATTTCAAAATGAGGTGTGAGCGCATTGTCGATCAATATGACGTCACACCAGCAACGCTTTGTCTATCGACTAGAGGTGGTCGCGATCCGGTTCAGGAGTATGTGGTTGTGTATTGTATGCTGTAACCTGGGCCGTAGCCACATATTGCAGCCCCATCCCACCCAAATAAACACTGGTCTTGGGCCCATCGTAGGGTATTCGATGCAAATTCTGGGGGTTTACTATATGGTCGTTAAATGATTTGAATGAATTGTGTCAATAATATTGGCTCTTCCATATATTACTGTATGATTTTAATGCTCTCTCCGTCCACATAATCAGAGTCAACGGTAGAGAGCTGATGTAGAATGATGACTTCGAAAATGCAAGGGGCGTAATTGTGCATCGTTAAGTCAGGTTCATGTCACGCCGATAAGATTATTTATCAGCTCAATGCGGGTGTGCACTTCACCACTGATCTATATAAACACCGCAAATCCGGTGTTTTCCAACCTTTTATGGTCGCGAATCTACCCCCTAGGTTTAGAACCAACATCTTTGAATAAAGCATCCAAACGAGTTAAAACGACGACTCTATGAATACCGCTATCTTGTAATTGCGATTACAATTAGACTTCTTTTTGTAAATGAATGTAATTTTTATTTATTTTTTGATCGCAGTTTTTGAAAGGGTGGTAGTCCCCATACTAAAACCAATATATATGATACTAAATCGCGCGCAGCGCGAAGAAAAATTTCATGTAGCAAAAATCTGACCAAAAATAGTCTTGTTTAGGTTGATTTACAAAAAAAAAGATATGAGCTTACTTCAAGCCTTCAAAATTCCGGACATTTAGGCATATTCTAGAAATTCCTCCCGGACGCAGTTTTAACAGTGAAATTCCGGACATGTCCGGGAAATTCCGGACGTATGGCAACCCTAATATAGGCCAGACCGGACAATGTATTCGGCGTCTGAGTATCGCTGCATTGATATTGAGCAGAGTGTAAAGCGGGTTTCTTTCTATACTTGCTACCGATATTACCCCATTTATAAGTTATGCAGCAGTAGCCAACATCTCAATCGCAAGGATTTGGTTTTAATGATGCAGTAAACTGAGTAAATATATGAAGTCAAGATTGACCCCGTACGCCAGCTAGATTTTTTGCACGAGAAAACGATATCAATCTCATTGATTGATTGAATCAGCATCATTCGCTGACTACGTATTTCGCTCGTGATGTTGTGTGATTGCGGGTCAAACTCATAGCAGAGAGTCACTAAATATTCACAAACGGAAAGCTGCATATTTCGAGCAAACTTTTGTAACAAAGCAAGTAAAACTTTTGAGAGGTGTCAAGGTGCATGCTCGTTTAGTGGTAATTTTTATTGCTGCTAGCGCCATGAATAGAGTGGCCGCAGTTGAAATGCAATAAATATGAACCAAAGATGTTATAATGAAGTGAAAATTGTAATATATATGAAAAAGGTTCACAGTGCAGAACCTACCAAGGTTCTGTTGTGAACGCGAACCGCTGAATTTCCGAGGTTCACACACAGAACGCGAACGTGAACCTCACGATCACACCATCCCTAAAAGCTCCAACTGTGCAACGTGTACAGTATATACAATAGTTTTAGTATAGTGGCCTAAAGTGCTCTCACTCACAATTGCATGATTGCATGATGGAGTTCTTTCTGGTCGCACGAACGGACGTTATATCCGTTTCATCGAAATTCAACCCACCCCAAATAAGTGGGTGTCTTCAGGTCGACAATGAGAGATGACTTTGAACCGCTGAACAGACCAAGGTGCGATATATCGCATTTACCATGTTGACAACGCCGAGCGCTAAACGCCGTTTGATGGATGCGTGCGGTATCTCCGTCATTTGTGTACATTTGGTCACATCGGCGCCCGAGGTTACTTGATGTAAGATGATTGTCGGAAAGCTGAGTCTGTTTGCTGACAACGCTAATGTTCGCTTAATCTTCGCGTAACCTCTCTTCTGTCTTTCGCAAAACGCGATAATATTGACGAACTTGTTGAAATTCGCGATTTCGGCTATCTATCAAACGTCGCGGCCAGAGAAATTCGTGATCGATCGCGCGCGGAGCTCTCGGGTTCCCTCATCGCAAACACAAACTTGTTCATTCGGTGTAATCCCCGTGAACTTTCGCCGCTCTGCGTTTCCGATCAAAGCGACGCCTACGTGAAGTTCCCGATGCATGATGAGCGCTAAAAACGGCAATCGGCAAGGGATCATCCAGAGGTAACATATGGAGCGGTGACTTAAACTAAACAAAACATAAAACAGCCACGCTAGTATTTTCATCCGCTCAAGACACACATAAAACAACCAGAGTGGCGAGATAGCGTCGTGGTAAAATCCAAAGCTATACAACATCAATGAGCTGCGTGTACGGGTCCGCCTCCAGAATTTCTCCTCAAGTGTTGGAGGATTATCTAGGCTCCTCATCGCCATCTGATCCATGTAAGCGGTGTCTTCGAAATCCTATAAGTGAGCCGTGCTACAAGTCGGCAGCTACCGAATCATTTATGAAGAATACCGGCCTGGTGTAAATGACCCTTGTCGTCGAAAAACACCATGAATATCACAAACAAGTAGGCCTACAACAGCACACATGCATAAAACACAATGCGAAGTCGTCAATAAGTATGATGATATGGACACTATCATTGAAGTCTGTCAATCGAACACCTATACAGGCCTGCTGGTATTTTAGGTGTAACAGAGGTGATCAAAGTAGTCAAGAAAGCTACTCAAGTAGAAGTAGAAGTAGCGACGAAAAAATCTACTCAAGTACGAGTAGAATTACTTCTTCCATGAGCAACCTAAAACTACTTGCAGTAGAAGTAGAATTGACTGACTTTAAAAGTACTCAAGTAAGTAAGTAGTTGTGAAAACGATCCTAATTTGTTCCATGGATTGTATAAAGGTGAAAATGGAGCTATGCGAAAGGTGACGAGCTTGATTCACATTGATGCATACCAGCAGGTATCCAATTTTCGATGGCATAAGCATTCGTCCACATCATGGGATGAAAATGATAGGATTGATATGAAAATGCGATACTTATCCTGTTTTCTCGAACAGCGCGTTTTAGAAAATAATAGCATGGCATGGCGCCATCCCCCATATTATAAGGTCCGTAGTTTAGTCGAAGAGCAATACGGAGAAGCTGTATGGGATACGGTGTAAACACTTTGCGCGATTAGTTAACGTTAATAAAAAATATGGTGGACCATAAAAATGCCATATTGTGCCGCTTTATTTCCGGAAATTAAAGGCATTACTACACTTGCTGTTATACTTCAACATGTATGTTATCCATACAAAAGAACTGATATTAATTATAACTCAAAGTATATGATACTGGGAATTGAAAATCAAACATAAATACTAGTTCTAAAAGTGGAACACGTTTTTCATGCCTTTACTCGGGAAAATTTCAAAGGTGGTATGCTGAAACAGCTCTAAAACTAACAAAAATGTCAGAGTCCACTTTTCCAGGTTAGGAAGCGCCATGGACATGCTAGATTACGATATGACAAGTAAATGCTAGATTGCGAAACATCAGTTTCAAACGTTATGATGAGCCATATATACTGCGATGAATTATTTCATATGGGCGAAGGGCGACAATGTGGTGTGAACTCAGGAATATATAGATATCTAGTTCTAAATATCCCAATGTGGACGGAATCACGCCAGCCCGCTACCTAAATTCTATTCATCGATACTTTCGTGAAGTCATACTGGTAACGCCGTATCCACTGCGCGCTAAGCGCGACGAAAATTCTGGGCTTTACTCAACTTTTATGGAAATTAAATGTTGGTACTCCGTAAAAACAGCCCCGAAATTCCTCAGGCTATCTTCCTGATTGGAAGATTGAACTACTTCTACTTGACAAACTGAAAATAGCGAAAAGTAAGTAAGTAGATCATAAAATATTATGAAGTAGAAGTAGAAGTAGCAAAAATCAGATCTACTTGATAAGTACCAGAAGTAGAGGAAAACTATTTGAGTACTTCGAAAAAGTAGAAGTACTTCGTTACTGACCACCTCTGAAATGTACAGGCAATAGTAGTGTTCACGATCTCTGGTCTTCGACGCTTGCTTGCACTCATTATCTGCTCTCGTGTACGTATAGTGCCCCGTCGTCAGTTATTTGTATGGGCTTTCGACGAAGAAGCCGCATGAACAGCATCGGGGCGAGGAGGCAACCAAATATACCTTCACAGACTATGGATATGAGATTCCTTACGTTTGATTTTTTTCATCAGCATATTCTTCGTCCTGATTACAGGTGCCCACTACCCATGTACACTTTGTACAGTACATTGTACGCACACCAGCCGTCCAAAAGGTGACTAGACTAACCGATGATGTTGAATGAGTAGAATTAGGAATAATGTTGTGAAATTTTATTATAAATAAAATTAAGGGTGCTTCTTTTCGTGGGAGATTTCAAACTATAAAAGGCAAGGTTCTTATTGCTCAAGCAGGTAGCAGTAAACTCAACTATATGGTACCAATGATTCGGAGATCGAGTCCCACTGAGGTGAACTCTATAGAAGGTTATTATCTATTCCTTATTCATCACCACCGACTTTCGGCGGTTTCATACAAAGAACCATCGCGAAAGTGGCGGAATAGCGTAGTGCAGGCTGCAGGGGTGTAATAAATCCGGCCCGCGGGCCGCATCCGGCCGGTCATATGATTTCATTCGGCCCGCGAAGCAATTCTGATGAGACTGAAAAATGCTTGTATTATCCAGCACATTTCTAACAAATGTTGAGATTTTTAGTCAGAACTGCATTAAATAGTCCTTCAAGACAGCACATGTCGAGTATGTTTAAGACCATATTAGAACCACCCGACTGCGGTGTTGTGGTTTCTGGTCACCATTAGGGGCGGGTCGCGGACATTGACACCCAATTCCGAGAAGGCAAAAAAGTGCGCATTCATTTCACTGACCAAAAACTCGTTATTCACAGAGCGAAAACGCCAATGCAAAACCCCGATATGCAGGTTACATGGAAAATATTAGAGAGGTCTCCACCCTATAGAGCAGACCTGGGCAAAGTGCGGCCCGCGAAGCCATTCTGTGCGGCCCGCGAAAGGTTGCTTGGAATTCAAAACATAAACTTGCTTTTTGAATAACTAAAACCATAGGCTGTATCAACTGAACAGGAAATTCGTTTACTTTGAAGCCTGTTCATTAATAATCCACGATTGCGCTGACTATGTACCTGACATGCGTAATGCAGATGTAAAATAAAGGTAATGTGGCAAAGTGAGAAGCAATTGAAATCACTATTTCCATATAGTTTAGTTCAAACCTTCTTTGTTGCCATTGTCACATTACGCATTATACGGTATGTGTTTCAATTTTCTTCGTGATATGTTTCCAAATCCGTAATTCGTAAAACAAGTCAATCAGTGCTTGCGATTACTATATGCGACTGATCAATTGATCATATATCTGTTACCCATCATAAAGGATGCCATGCTTAAAACTGAAATTCAAAGAAGGTTTAGGTTTAAAATTTACAGCACTAAATAGTCGTATACTGGGGTCAGGGGTAAACCCGTCCTTTCAGTTTTTGCCGAGCATGTCGCCGAGATTAAGGATTTTAATTAAAGACGGTCTTATGACAAAAACACGAAACACTCGGTCAAGGGAGGGCGAAGTTCAGAAAAACTGCAAGCTTCGCTAAACATAAAGGGTATTTAAGCTGTAGCCTACACTGCTCGGGAGGCAGCACAACCAAGAAAATAAGCTTTGTACTATTGCATATACATTTCAATGCAATGGTTCTCGAACTGGGAGACGTGAAAGAATCAGAACGGTGGCGCGAAGCCGAAGTTTATTGAAAAAATTTTTCGCGCTCCGAGCGAGATATCTCCAGCTTTTATAGTTGTTGCTCTGTCTGTCTGCTCTGCTCTGTCCGACTTTGATATTTCACAATTCTCTCATCAACACCCATAATCTTCCATGCCATCAAACTATCCGTTGGTTGCACTTTTAATATTTTGTGATATCATGATAAGGGGGAGCGAAATTATTCACTATCGTTAAGGGAGGCGTGCCTAAAAAGTTTGAAAACCACTGTTTTCTATTCTTAATAGAGGAACATCGATAGGTGTTTGAAGAGAGCTAAAATGTATCAGGTTTAACTTTGTTTCGAATCATGACAGCAAATAGCTATGTTTTTAATTAACTTTCACTTTCTTACTACCTGATATCAACACATTTACTGATCCGCATTTTATTAACAATGCAATTTGTAAATTAAATTAAAATACGCTGGAGAACGTAGCTAAAATATTTTACTCGGCCCGCCAACGTATTTATTTTTGTCATTTGGCCCGCGGAGTAAAATAATTGCCCACCCCTGCTATAGAGAGAAACTGGAATCGCGATATAATAATATGAAGAAAATCCCAACGCTCGCGTGTGCAATTAAATCTTTAGCATTCCTCACAACGCATACGCAAGGTTGATGCGAATATATCACTCAGGATATCTAGAACTTCTAGAAATTATGGATATCCCTGATATCACTAAATCGATGGGAGCATAGAAATATGCCAACTTATATCATCGTTAGAGCCACTGTTTTATCGGTTTATAACTGTATTCAGCCGCCCAATCATCGTATTATTGTCAATTCCACTGCTTGCGAATAAGGTGCAGCTAGAATAGAACCCCTTTGATCCCTAATATAACATAATATACTATTGTGTATATAGGCTGGTTAAAGAAGTATTCAAATGAAAAACAAGACCATGGATTTTGAGATATTTTGAGATTGAGGAATTTTGGTGCGGCCCGCGAGCGATCTGAAGTGCTGAATCCGGCCCGCGACATCAGTTGTGTTTGACACTCCTCACGTAGTGGTATAATCCACAGCTGCAATATCTATGGGTTGTGGGTTCGAGTCCGAACAATGTCGACTCAAGAATTCCTACCTAAGTGTTGGAGGCATATTTTGGCTCCTCCTCGCCATTTCATTCGCGTAAACGGAGTTGCACAAAAAGCCTAAAGTTGGGACAGCATGCTACGAGTCGGCAGCTTCGGAATCACAATAAGGAATATCGGTCTGGTGTAAATGGTCATTGTATACAACTATAGCCGACAAACACCATGAATAGGCCTACCACAAACAACAACAACGATAGCCATCGCGAACAAGTCACAAATCAATTTGACTTTTTTGTTTAGACTCGAGTCAAGTCGAATAATTTTCAATTCACCTCCGAGCCAAGTCCGAGACCAAGTCAGGGAGCAGATGGTCGAGTGCTCTAGTCCGAGTCATAGTGTTTACTGTTCAGTATCAAGTTCAAATCAGGTTCAACGCACTTCTGTGAAACTCCTGAATGATATCGAAGGCCTCGGATTCATAATATATATATATTCATTTTCTCACTCTAAACATGTTATTCAAATAGATAAAAGACAGTTCCTGAGCCTCCTTTTCAATTAAAACGGTCATGTTATACGATACTTGAAAAAGTCTTATGTAATGTGTCGAGTCATATGACTTGGTCGAGTCATGCGCAAGTATAAGTAGAGTCAGTACACAAATTGACTCGAGGCTAGTCGAGTCATTGTTTATTTTTAGGAAAATGACTCGAAACAAATTGAGTCAACGAAAAATTGCGACTCGAGCGCAGGGTTGTAATGACTCGATTCATTTTCTCAAAATACGGAAACGACTCGATTCGAGTCAATCTATGTCTTGACTCGACTTGGACTCGAGTCATTGCGCATTACTCGAACCAAGTCATATGATTCGAGACTCAAACGGCCAAGACCGACATTTCATTATAAATTCGAAGAATAGTAAAGTAACTACAATATTGGGATTTCGTATATTGATACTGGTACTTGGTAATGCGACCAAAAACTGCTAAACGTGAGTAATTTAGTGTTTGCGAAACGTTCGATGTCACCAAACAGAGTTATAAATTGAGTCTTGAAAAGTCTTCCTCGGTACACAAAAAGCAAAGAAATGTATTGAGGTGGCACACTACGCCTGTGTGGTAATAATAATAATAATAATTTACAAACCCGAAAAAATTTCGTTCGAATTCTCGAAATAACTGTTTTCACGATTGTCCGGATGTGCGAATGTGAGTTTTATACGATATCAATCGCCTATACTGCATGAGGTTATTATCAGTCTCATGCAGCTTATATTACGTAGAACAAATACATAAAGTCAGACATCGGCGTTATCTCAATATATATTTTACGGTACGCAACGAAAGAGCTATACACCCTGGCACTACTTATTAACATACAACCTGTACCCATCACCTTATGGCGAAGCTCGATTGTCAGTAAATTATGAAGGATGTACGAAATGATTCATAACTTTTGTTTGCCTCACTTATCACAAACAATTTCTCCCACTCCCGATCTTACTAAAGTTTGCGTGTGTAGTTATCTTGAAAATTTGCAAAGCTGATATGCGCGTTTATTTCGATATCGGCTAATGATATTTTGTCATATCTCACGTTTTTCTACCACATTCTAATGCCAGCTATTGCTATTGATATTGTTATAGCATTCATGGTGTTTCGACATCTGCTGTCATTTTATACCTGGTAATCACGCGTATTATATGATTACTGAGGTGCGGACTTATAGAACGGCACACTTTTCTTATAGGCTTTAGTAAGACACCGCTTATGCGTATTGGATGGCAATGAGGAGCCTAGATAAACCTCCACCACTTAGATGGGCAATGGAAATTCTGGAGTCCAACTCGGTAGGACTTGATGAACCCGCTACCCGTAGCTACCTCAATCTTTGGATTGAGAAATATTATCAAGTTATCATCATCATCATTGGTTTATTAGCAATTTTATCAGTTCAATACACCACAAAAAATGCGATACAATGAAAAGACAGGAAGATGTCGAAGCGACAAGGAGTAGTCTATGGAATCTGACACCCACCATGGCCTAGGCGATGTAAAGAGGAGACATGCACACTGAATGAAAGTAAAGAAGATAGTATAGAAAAAGAATGCGACAAGAAATAGGGCGGCATGTCATGGGAAGCGAGATCGATAGGTCAGTCGTGGTCCGGTAATCTTGAGGATGGACTGTATTTATTTAGTAGTAATTGCTTGTATTTCGACTTGAATGTGGACATGCTCGTCGACTGTCGGATGGCCGGCGGGATACTGTTCCACACATCAGGTCCGGCATATTTCATGGAGCGATGATCTTTTCGGTCGATCATATGATATTTGGACGACGTGGACGCGCGTGTGTTGTACTTGTGCGCTTTTGATTCAGAGGTAAAGAAGTCATTGAAATATTCGGGGCAACGACCGCAGTGAAACTGATACATAAACTTGGCGATTTCTAGTTTCCGCATATCTTCTATGTTTAGGACGCCAAATCTCTTCAGCAGCGACTTATTGGATGGGCAGCCAGGCCCCTTTGGAGCCCTAGCTATGATTCGGAGTACTTTATGCTGTAGTTTCTGCAGTGGCTTGAGTGCAGTTTTACTGGCAGCCCCCCAACAGAGGATGCCATAATGTAACTTCGATTGGATTAAGGATTTAAAGAGTATCAGAAGAACCCATGCTGGCATGAAGCGCCCAAGGCTGTAGAACAGGCCGCACTTCGGTGATAATTTAGTTTCTAGGGACTGAATATGACTCTTCCAGGACATGTTCGAGTCCATCGTGAATACAATGATGGAAGGGACTGTAATGAAACTGTCTTGACGATTCATTCCACAAATATACTAATTGATATCGACAACGCTACCAGTTTCGTATTGTGCAAAATATGATATCTCGAGAAAAATTGTCGCTATTACGATATGCTTGCCCAGGAATTTGACAGCATTGGTCCGAATATGCGATGTCGCACGTTTGCGGATGCACCAATACACCCTCCTCTCCAATACACATGCATAGATACAATCAATATCGCACTCGTGTGAAACTTCGTTAACTATATAAACCGTGCCTGGATTTCATAGTTCCAAGCTTCGTTGTGGTGATCATGCAAGGACGCTGGGCCTGCAGAGTGCAGACCGAATGATGCGTAGAAGCACAACATACTGTTTTTGAGATTTGATCATTCCAAGATAATGCATGTTATATAAAATTTATCTGGGTTGAATTCTCAACATAGCTCCCAGGGACGTCACTTACATGTAGTATATGTGTCAAGTTTTATTCGTCCATTCATAAAAAAAACTTATATTGCGATTTAATGTTGAAATACCATTTCACTTTTCTCGTTAATTTTGTACAAGAAAGCAGCTGGCGAGGGCCATCTTTAGATATTGTTATGTAATTGGGTGGTGTTTTCAACGAAATTATGCCGACAATGTGTTTGGGTCGCGGGGATTCAGAGCATATTTTGGATCTCCCGAAAGGTATTTGAGAACCCCCGCTATAGATAACTAACACTGGTCGAGAGGTTTTTGGTTGGAGAGAGATGCAAGTCTATTGCGCACTTTGAAAGTTATATTTAGTACGATTTATCATCGTTAAGTGGTGATTGACTAAACCTTAAATCCCACGCTCGCCCGCCAGGGATTATGAAGATGGAACGCACGATTGTATACACGAATATCTGAGAACCAATACATTCTCAAAGCATGATTTGCTCACATTGCCCGTTGTTGCGGTGGGCTTTACGTGAGTTCTGTACATTTTCCGACCCAGAACTTATCATGAATTACTTAGGTCGTTTGATAACAAAATATCGCTCCAATACATTTGTGGTCTCAACTTTTCATAAAGAAGATATGGAACTTATAAACAGTGCAAATAAGTAGTCAACATTGTAAATAATGTATTTTCTGATCTTTGCGATTGAATCCAAGTTTCTCGAGGGCAACAAACTAAACGCAAAATCAATGAAGTTGAAATAATCTTTTATGAAATCTAAAACCGCTTGCCTCTGGCAACGATTCACGGCACCTAAACCTGAAAATGCCTCCACATCAGCAAGCGATATTCACGGCATAAGATAAATTAGCAGATATTCGCCACAAACTACCCCCTCTGCACTTAGATTCGGGCGTATCCTATTACTGAGACGAGGCTTGATCATGGAATACAAAAACGAAACAGCAATTTATTTCAAAGAATGCGATTGGAACATAGAAAATATAATCGAAGTGGAGCAAAAATCAAAAATTGGATGAGCACCGTATATATTTGGAAAGGCACGCTAAAATCCAAACATAGCTTGCAATTTACATACGCTTACACCGCTCTTCGTTATATTGACACAGCAGTGGATCTAGATAAGCCTAAAGTATTATGGCCGTCTCAAGTCTAAACAAATACTGCATCTCCGCACGTAGGATGTAACCGTAACTAATACCCCCACGTACTACCCCTCGAGACAGCTGAGCACAGCCAGTCTTGCTTACGTTTCGTTTTCAGGTAGATTATGGAGAATGAGATTGATAATCCCAAAACTAGCGGAGTGCAGAAAAATGTAGGTAACGGAAAATACAAATACAAGTCTTAAAAACACAATTCGGATATACGGTATTCACCACAATAATCACTTATGCACTGTGCGGCTAACAATATACATACGCAGAAATTTCAGTAACAGGAACCAAGCACACGAGCGATCGTTTGTGGTGGAACACTGTGATTAACATTGTGACGACCCTGTGTTTGTATACGTCACAATTGAACTGTAGCGCCATTCCGTCACTAAAACGTGGTGCCGTCTGCTAATCCTGGGTCTGCAGCAGTGACTATGTGTACATGTGTAGCCGTAGTTGAGTTGGGTACTCCGTAAATACAAAAAAAGTATGTGGAATGCAAAATACACAATCGCTACCATAACATAATTCATAATCTATAACATCGTATTCATTGGACCCAGACGCGCACTCGCGGATTTTATAGCATTTATAGGGCGCGGGTCAATGCGGAAAACATATTACTCAGCAAATACTATAAACTCCGGCAACATGTTCAAACGGCAATCAACAATAAAGTCACCGCACCCCACTGGTTACACGTACAACACTCCGTGTTTTCAAGATTCCGTTTCGTTTGAAGGCGGGGACAAGTTCCCGGTTTGAAGAAGCGACAGTCAAGATTACAATACATCAGCTCCCCGCGGGGCCACACAATCTCACGTATCTCAAAGCGTCAGTTGTTAAGTAAGCCTTTGATCAAAGCGAGCGCGACTCGAAAAAGAATAACAGAGCAGGGAAAAAGAACTTTGCCAACCACATCGGAATAGATTTTCGCCGTAATCACGTCATGCACTCGCGACACTTCGGGTACGTGTTGCCGTAATTCAGGCAGCTGTTTCCGACGCATTCGCAGCAACCGTTGTGGAACCATCGGAAAGACGTGGCTCCCATTGAGTCACACGACGTTTGGCACTCGTTCAAAGGCACGCACTTGTCAAAATAGGATACCGTACACAGCATCGTGAAGTCGAAGTTGACCTTTCCTTTCAGCTCCATCTGGACGTAATCCCAATACTCTGAGGCGCTCATGCCACCTGGTAAAACGCAACGAAGGATGTGAAATTGAACTAACGACTGTAATTGGATTAGGTTCGAGATGAGACATTTCGCCTCAGTAGAAATCATACACGTAGCCAAGATGATATTTTGGGGGGTCGGGTCGGACTACGATAACTAATCTAAGCAATCGTAGGCCACAGGAAGAATATATATTAACGATGACGTTTCGAATATCAGCTGTTGCGTCATTAAAAATATTGACGTCACAGTTTCCAAGTAGTAAATTTGAAGGATGCCTCGGTATGAAGCATTTTCCTATGGCACATGAGCGAATTGCGTAGCCATGATGAAAAAAAATGGTGTGTCGGTATTTTGTACTGATGACGTGGTGTCACGAACATTCGCTGTTACGTCATTAGAAATAATCACGTCACACTTTCTTAGAAGAAAATTTGAGGTTGGTACCTTTCTCCCCTCTTGGATACGCCACTTGGCGGAACCCCTATTATAGGTTACATGCGCTGGAGCGGAGTGTGTATGATCTTGACATGACCCTGAATACTCACACACTGCCATTGCAAAGATAGGGTGTCATGTCATTTAGTTTAGTGTAGTAGTCATGGCCAATGGGTCACATATATGGTATAGTCTTAGTTGAACTCCTTCACAAATCATTATATTTAAAGGCGGATTATCGAGGTCCTTGATATGCATCGTTGAGAATGAGTATTGAACTTCTGTTTGTAACTCTAATACAAGATCAGAACACACTGATGCATAAGGCATACGTCTACACCCAGCGTCAGACAGAGTCTGTTATCTCATACCAATAGTACACGGATAAATTAAGATGTTGACGTTTCGGGTTCACAGAGTTCCAAAGTTGGTTTAACAAGTAAGTTATTGTCATTGCTCATAGCAATTTCGTTCGTAATACATTGCAGTCTTTCTGAAACGACCGGTCTCTTCTATGTAAAACACGAACTAATTACCGTGTCAATCTAATGAATTATCTAATCAAAGGTAAGATCTGCCCACTAGGTTCACGTCTTGAATGGCAAGGATTATTGTCAACAGTAACTGTCGCCCAGAAACTTTCCGAGCTTTTCGAAGGGACAGTTAGACACGCGGTTGTTCTAGTAGAGTAAATATTATCAGCAACGTTCAAGTGTCCGGAACGGACTGTAAAATCTGATATTTCGCGCACTGAAATATCGCTGAGACTTCATTTTGAATAGTTCACCTTCATCCGATCGAGAGTATAATCATAAGTGATCAGTAACGATGTACTTCTACTTTTTTTGGAGTACCGTACTCAAGTAATCTTTTCCAACTTGAAGTATTTACTCAAGTGGTTATGTCTAGATTACTTCAACATATACTTGAACAGATTTTTTAGGTAAAACTACATACTTTTACATTTTGGATTTTGAAAAGTAAAAAGCGGTTTTCTAATGAGTTTACATCACTTTTTGAGTGAAATTGTCTTGAAAATGAAGTCAAATGGTAATATAAGAACGCTTAGCCCAACAATCGTACCCTTCTCCATCAGAAATCATTACGAACATACGCCATCTTGTCGCCCGGCATCGAAATCGACGAATCGTGCGAAAGTGCCTTCGTGTATGTATATCATTGTTGAAACATGGTGCTATTCAATGGGATTTAGGCACATTACAAGTATATGATGGGTTAATGACCTGTAATTTGTATGCGGCAATCGAAATCGTTTATTATTACTCGATTGCAGACTCGATACGAGCGTCGTCGGTG
This sequence comes from Botryllus schlosseri, assembly GCF_051294905.1. Lineage (NCBI taxonomy): Eukaryota > Metazoa > Chordata > Ascidiacea > Stolidobranchia > Styelidae > Botryllus > Botryllus schlosseri. The sequence continues at coordinate 8,944,258 of NC_137251.1, read as the reverse complement.
AAAATTACATCATCAAGTTCAGCGACACGATGACGGGATCTTGAAGCTATTACATGGGAAGTTAAGCAACGGATTTTGGGTGGTTTCTAGTTAATTTTACTGCGGTTGATGGTAATTTGCCGGTTGTCTACAGCGAAACGTGAACGGACTAAACTAATTGCGTACGAAAAACGCCGCACGATACAGATAAACGATGTTTTACAATGGATATTTTGATAATTTCGGATGGTATGGAATCAAAAATCAACATACAGAGTCTAGCGAACGAATATCTCACACCGCCAGTCGATTCCGCTTTCATACCAAGAAGGTATCAATGGAAGATTCACCATACACCACATCGAGAAATTTGACTGCCGAAGCCGGCATAAACATACATTTTATCAGAGGTGGCCACTGACCAGTAACGAGGTACCTGCATTACTTCCTGAAGTGATAATGATTTTTCACTACTTCCACTTCTACTTGAACAATTTTCCGTTTTTTTAGACGGAACTAGAATACTACTTTCCCTTACTTCTATCTGCACTAGGGTAGAAATTTACTTCTATATACTTCTACTTGTTAACTAGCGATGGATAACTTGATCACCTTTTCATGTTAGTACATTTAAAGTAGGGTTAACATATTTTGATATTCGGTAAAGAGGACACTTTTCACAGGCTGCAAAAGTTATCGCTGGGACACAGTCCGATTCAGATCGAAGATCTCGCAAGCGCAAAACTGTCTCTTGCTCCATCAGGGTTATCATTACGACCAGTAATTGTGCCACTGAGCATAGGAACTTCCAAAGGCGATACAAACTATATTCCACGAAGTGAAATTCCGCCCGGACATCACTGATGTTTGCCCACGCGATAATTACTGTTGTTTTTGCCACCAGTTAAATCACAAAACCTGACCTATAAAAGCTATCGCCGACGATTGCGCCGAGCTCGAAACTTGGCAATATATCACACTTATGCCGAGAGGAAGTGGCGTGAGGCAGTCACAGATATTTTCAAGGACTTATCGGACTCAACGAGACTTATTCAGACGCGCAATCGAAGGCACACAATGAGAGAGGCGCGGCACAGCTTGTGCCGAAATCCTCAAACAACAAACGCGTGGGGTCCCAATCAATCTCGCTAGACGCGGGGTGGTTAAGGTATTTTTGGTCGGGTACAAATCAAACTGTGCCACAGCGTGATGTGAACTCGCGGGAGAATTCTCATACTTCTCCAGTTACCGCAGAGACTGATTGCGTTTAAGGATTCGAAATGCAACACGAGAGGCGTACGTGAAGCGAATTCGATATATTCCACGATTCTTTTCATTCGACAAGCCGTAAAGAGGTCAATAAGTCGGCTAGGTCCAGGTTAACGTATGAGCCGAGTGTTGCGTAAATAAAATAGTAACGGAATCCGTCGGTAAATACATCGTTCTTTCCCGGAAGACATTCAAGTACTATACATTACATGCATGCCGTTACGCGATAGTGTTGCGGGTATTACGATGTCACTGTTCCATCCCAAATCTTATCGTGAGAGAAAATACATTGCTTCAGAAACATATCGGACTCTGCGGGACGTATTGAAAGTACACGAATTTGGCGTGACATTATGGTTCAGTCGGTGCCCATGTCTTGTGCATTTTCAACGAATGCTGTTGTAATGGAAGTAATGTGAGCAACGGGCGTAAGGTAAGCATCAGAATTCAGAAATGTATCTCTCTCCTCGTAGCTGTTGCCATAACAACAGCGTATAAACTACGCCGCCGATATAGATATATGGATGGAATGGAATGATACACAAACACTCAGAACTATATCTTAAACGATGTGGCTTAGTCGATACTACACCCCGAAGGGCAAGTCATAGGCTAGGATCTGGCTTATCTCAATGATCCCCAAACATAACGGTCAAGTTTGTTTCTACGCAAGCGTGTTGTGCGTAATAATATCTTTAACTGGGATTAAAACGTCTGTACCGCCCTCTGCAGATTTTATTGTTCCGACATTAACAATTTAAAAGCCGGACAAAACACTCTGTGCAATTTGAACTTCATTCAGAGGAGCATCCTAAATCTCTGTGCCGTTATTTAGTAACGTTACTACTATAATAGGCTAACAACGGGCGTAATCAGAGGCTTACGCATGTTTGCAGTCTGTATAGCTTACGAGTTCAATTCTCCTACAAATTCCTATCTGAACTCCGTAGAATGTTGTCACAATTAAGCCGGAAACGTTTCGTTGCGACAAGATACTCCGAGTTCGAATGTGCTGTAGATAGCATTACCAGTTGGTAACCTCCCAAATTCCAGTATCAAGCACAGCCAATAGAGATATGACTACTATCAGCCGCGTGTAGATAACCATTAGTTACAGTCTTCCACCATGATTGAAACAAGCAAAAGTTCATGCCGTATGATTGATACGAAGACATGGCACCAAGCACGCGCTACGTTAATCTCGCTCGGCTACATCAAACAACAGAAAATGGCGATTTGTAATGGGTGAAAGGCCAGGCCGCGTGCATGATACTGGATGGATGGATTGGACACGGTTGCAAATTTAGGCATAATGATTTTGCCCGGAGGACACAACCAAACAGGATTATCAACCACGCACGGGAGAAACATAACACCAACGTGACGAACCGGAGGTGGACAATGTATAGTCAACGTTGTTACTCAAGTGTAGAAGTAGGCATAGCGCCGTATATTTCTATTCAATTACAGGTAAAGTGTCAAGACATGTCAAAACTATTTCAAGTAGACATAAAATAAAGGTATGAAAGGGACGCAAGTAAGTAGTTTCAAAAATTAGATTTGGTCGATGGTTCACATGCTTTTAGCAGTATATGTTTCCGCGACTAACGCATTGACACTACAGATAGATTTTCGAAAATATATTCGGTCACCATGATACGGGGGCTCTTTTGGCCGGTTGTCATGACAATTTCACCCGTAAAAGTGATGCAAACTTGTCCTAAAACCAACTTCTATAGTATGGTAAGTCAAGAGCGCAAGTAGTCTAGATATGTCTAGAAGTGGATGTAGTCTATAACAACACAACCACTGGGGCTAAACCTATTAGGTACTCGGGAAACATATAGTCAATTCGCTACTGACCAATAACGACCTCTGCGTCTAATACTATCGGTACATAACATTCACGAAGTCGCGCTTACTATACGTCCATCCTTTCCCCGTGATGTGCTCCATCACGAAAGGTGTTTCTTCGTTGCTGGTCTGGTGATGAAGCGCCAGCTCCTCGACGACAGGAAACTTCACGATAATGTAACGCAGGGACGGCACGGGTTCGTCGGTCAGCGCTCGGAACAGCTTGTGGCTGGGATTGGGGAGATAATCCACGGTGCTAGCCATTGTCGGAAGGATCGCGGTGAGGTTTTTCTCACACATTCCTGAAATAGTGATTATGTGTGTATGATCGTGGTGACGTTAAAGGGCACTGCACTTTGAAAATGATGTGGTCTCAAATTGAAGGGCAAGAAGAAAGAAAAATTTTGGCCTTGGCCGTTTTCTTCAGAACGCCACCGTAATGGAGCTGTAATGTATTGAAATTTCCACAGATGCATCACGCTCCAGCAGCCACGCAGAGATCGAACTTCATATAATTGTCAGCCGATGTTATGAAGGAAATAGAATACACTAGGCCCGATTTTGACATAAATCTCCTGACTGGACATCTTCCGTTGAACGCGGTATCTAAAGCTAAACCACCTTGGCGTGTACGACATATTTCCTTCACAACATCGGCTGACAACTACATAACATTCGATATCTGCGTGACTGCTGGAGCGTGATGCATCTGTGGAAATTTCAATACATTACAGCTCCATTACGGTGGCGTTCTGAAGAAAACGGCTGCGGCCAAAATTTTTCTATCGTGTTGCCCTTCAATTTGAGACCACATCATTTTTAGAGTGCAGTGCCCCTTTAAGAATTTGGCAACAAAAACGATACCTATATTCGATCGAAATATCACACAGAATTATTGTGCAGAGTGGTCATCTCATCGTAGAAGACACATACATAACGGGATGTCAAGGAATAGAAAATCTACTATAAATGTGGTCATTATACTTCTACTTTTCCGATAACTCAAAGGTTTTTTAATACTTTTACTCACAGTTTTAGACTTTAAGACTTTTACTTCCAATTCTACATACCAGGTTTTAGCCAAAACTGCTTACATTTAAACCTTCCGAATTTGTAAATTAGAAAGTAGTTTTGAGATATGCTTGGATCACATTACTGATTGAATTTGCCATGATAATGGGGCGTAATATCCAGTGTATCACGGAAACTGAATACATCATGGGTCATCGGTCATTTTGCGTTAGTGTCTAAAGTGCATTCTGCAATTTCGAAACTATGTAGTAGTTTTTACGTGTCTTTGAAATCGCTACCTATACTTGTACTTGAGTAGAAATTACGGCATTATTTCTACTTCTTCGCGAGTAGCAATGCTGACTACTTTGACCCCATCTACATTGTTCGGTCACATATTCTTGCTAATTATTGCAAGCGACGCTACAGCTCCAACTATAAAAGAAACTTCTGTGTTTATTAAATGCTGGGTTAGAGTTAAGTGCTGTGTTGTGACTGTATCGAGGTTCCGCATGGTCACCGACTCAACAGGTGACGCTGCCGAATAGGCTTGAAGATATATTTTCCAGGATTAGAAGAAAGAAACAGCTAGCTTTCAAGAAGAATTTGAGATCGCGGTGGCGTTTCACATCGGAAACAATCCTGGCACTGTAAGAATAGCAAATGACATGCTGTAAGCACTCGGATTATAATTTGTATATGGAAGTGTGGATGAGCGAGGGGGATTCTTCGGTCGAGTTTTGGACGGATTTGAGTGATTGGCCAGGATGTGGTGAATTTTGACATGATGGGAAATTGAAAATGCTAATTTGATAACAACAAACCGGCTCGTCTCTGTTGCTTCTAACGTCGACGACGCTATGAACTTTGTTTTAGACACGGGACTTATTTATGCTGCTCTCTCTACCAAATGACTAACATAGCTCCGAAAATATTCCCACGAATTTGTTCCCATGAAGTATGGTAATATTATAATTGCGATTTTGTTTTGATCACCGCACAGCAAATTACATGCTCTACTTCGACATCTTGTTACAGATGACACAAAGTCTATCAACAATTGCTGATGCCATTGTAGAAGGAGAAAGTCGCCAACAATTGATATGTGATCCTGAAATACATAAATCTTCAGCTACTTCAAATTGATAACATGAAGGGCTCCTGCTCACACAGATCCCGTCCGTAACTGAGTCTAGTCAGCCGCAATTATTAGACTTTATTTAACTATGGAAAAAACGCAATGAGTATTGCAAGTGAAATCAACAATTTACTAAAAGGAACCGCACTAGGATACGCTGCTTGGTAAATTCCATCACCACAATTATTTGAAATCTATACAGCAGATAAGTCATATAACTGAGCTGCAAAACTATTTTCGTAAGAGTTGTTATATATACATATTAAAGGATTTAACATTCGAATGGCCACCCCTAAGCGTATTGTAAATAAGCATTGACCTTGCCACTCAGAATTCCAATATCAATAATAATATGTAGTAGTAAAGATTATTAAAATATTTCAATCATTAGCGCTATTCAACCGCTGTGTGGCAATATTAACGAGAAATCCGAATAAAATTCATCAAATCCAACAAAACGCGATATCTATGCTCTGACAAGGCCCAGTCACGTAGCAGACGATGCATTTTTCCGCTAGAGATATTGGCAACAGCCCGACAGAATTCGCAGTGTTTGGTATGAAAACAAGGGTTTAGAAACAGTCAGCTATTTACCAAAAGATTCAACGCTTTTCAGAGATCGACACCCGGGATAATGTATCAGCCTACCTAATTTTGAATTATGAGAATGGACATTAGCTCTACCCGACAGTTGTACGAATGTACGAATTGATAGAACTATGAATGTATAAATGTATATAACTGAATTATAATAAACAAATTTGAGAAGAATAGAAGCATACAGATCGAAGATGAATTGCGAGTTCAGAGCCCACAAAATATTTGTCAAAATTCCTCAAATATTCCGCTCTAACCGACCTACTAATCGAGCCTAATAACCGTCTGCTGTGAACAATTGTAATTCATCCGGGTATGTATTTATCTTTTTGTACTGCTAATTAATGGAGTTCCGGCAGTACAATGGCACTTGAACTCTGTAAATATATTCAAGTCACAGGCGGACAAATGCTACGTCTGTGAGTGATCGTAATTGGATGGAATTCCAGGAATTATGAGAGGCGAAAGCTATATTTTCAACGACAGGTTCAAACATACAGACGATAACATATCGTAAGGCAATTGGCACTGTTACTGGCGGACGCCCATTTTCACATAATAGGACTTGGAAAAATCGAACGTAAAGACCTACCATGAAATGTTGCTCCACATAAAGACTGTAGCCGAACTAATAAATTAAGTGTTAAGCTTCGTTAAGCCATAAACCCGAAATATAAGGTAACCGATTCTGCAAAGGGTGCACGATCGTCGATCGGTTATGATTGCTCTACGGTACCGCAGCGTGGTTCTTATATGCTTTCCACGCCACTGAACATCAGGAGTTTCGGTGCTTTGTTGTGCATTTTAATCATTTCGCAGCCCGGGAGTCTTCATAATATGTTACGATTCGCCACTATAATGGATCGAATTAGGGGTACTAATCTGGTTTACGCTGAAGAAAACTAAAATATTCAGACGCTGTTTTGACTTGGATGGCGCGAATACGCAGCATGCCTTTAGCGCAAGAAAATAACTTTAACGACCATTCTCCTATTTTTATCCATATGATCAGTGGATCACAAAACACTATCGACGCTGGGCTCTACATTGTATCGCAGTACGCATGTATCGTAAGGCGCAAATGCATCATACTGTTCTTAATCTGTCGTCGTGATGATGCTGCTGCTAATGAGATTCGTTGTGTTAAATGACTAATTCGTTCCAACATGTGCGACGTCATACTCGGATCATAGTGAGTCGGTTTTGCCCAGCCTGATCGAACCCACGCCAGTGAGCTTTACCAGATGCAGGTGCTGGCCAGGACATCTGAAACGAATAGACTTAAATAGCATTCTATAGTTATTTGTGGTGATGATAAACGGTTTAAAGGTTAAGCGACTTACGTCCCACTGCTGCGCGGTGTCGATTTCGAACACGCAAAAAATTTGGACCGAAGCTGTTTCGTCCGTGGACCCTATTACTCATTTAACACCATTTTCGTAAAGCAAATGACTTGTCGCACGATACCACATGGTTTTATTCATCATTGCCGACCGTGAAATTACAACGACGAAATAAATACACTATACATGACATACAAAACCGAGATTAACGTAATCCCATGCTTCGTACTCAACTGTTACAAATTACAGCGATGACATTCACTTCAACAATCACCTGGATATCTCATCAAGCTCTTCTGTATTTCTATGCGACCATACGGTGGCGCCTGATTCAATTGGAGTATATATAATTCACCGAAATTTCAGTTCGAGATTGCCGGATGGCAGGTGCGAATATCGCATAAACTTCTTCGCTGTCCATTTAAATTGCCTCATCACTCTTGGTTGTCATGTAGGAATTATTCCAGTATCGTGACTTGACGCACAATCTCAAAAATGTAACGCGAATGATAAGACTATTTTGCTCGTGTCTTATAGTCCATCCGTAAAACGAATGGCAAATGTACAAAATGTACACTGCCCACTCAGGCTGTTTGGTTTCTAGATTACTTCCCCTGCTACTATAACTACTGTTGAAACCAAACTACCTATACTTTGTGCATATCAAATGCTGTTTAGTGAAATGTAGCGTGTAGTTTGATTTGCATCATTTTCACGATGTTTAATGTTTATCTTTACCACCACAAGGCAATCTATTTCAAGTTTCACTATTGGTCCCTGTTTTTACTTTACTGAAATTCATTCTGCCTTCAGTATAGGGATATATAAATATATATATAATCTTGAAACTTTGGCTGGCCGCCATCAACGAAAATCATGATGTGCCTCATCCCAAACAACTTTTAAAGGCTAGTCACTAGAATACTTCCGAGTGTTGATATTTGTCTTCTAGGATTTAGAGGTCTGTTAAATAAAGCACTACGCCTGCTTGTGCTTGTCTTGAATAACATAATTATGCAATGAACTAAATATATATACTACTCGTGAGGTGCTATCCGGCCCGCAGAGAGTTTCTACCCTGAAAGTGAAATTCTATTCTGAAAGTATTGACAAATTTTATGCGTCACAGAATGAATCCAAGTTTGCCAACCTGAGAAAGATGGACATGAAAGTACTTGTCCTGTTCGGGTTTACATACATTTTCGACCATGCGCATTAACGAGACAACGCTGCGTTCTAATATAACTGATGTTCACGTGCAGTCTTTGCCAAGGGTTGCTACAAACGACATGCAGCTAGAGTTCAAAGAACTTGTTGACAACTTTGACCGACCACAGATGTCTGATTGACTTCAACAGCTACTGCTAATGAATGAATTAATTATATACTGTTTTTGGTCTCCATGCTTGAAACTTAAAGTTTACATTTTATACGACTTCGTCCCTTGTTTGGAGAATAGATACGCGATTAATGTAGATATTCTGTCATCCGGCCCGCCAAGTACTTCATTTACCCATATCCGCCCCGCCGACCGAAGTTGCCCGCCTCTGGTATACGTCAACGATAACGTTCTATTATTTTGTAGGTAAGACCTGATTCCGTGTGTCAATTTCAATCGGAGTTACCAATCGTTTGAGAATTTCAAAAAGGCGGTCTTATCATTCTGAATCAAATAATGGCGGAGGCAATTCCAAAAATTGGATATCGCCAGGTGGCCTTCGAAAATTGGGAAATAGGCAACAAACAATCTCATTGCCTTAAATGAGCGGGTGACGTCGTAATTACTTCGGCTTGGAAATACATCTTGATTTTGCGCTAACACTTGATTGTTCCCGGGAAAAGTAAGGTCTGGCAATTTTCTAGCGGTAGAACTTCACAGTATGCGCCGTAGTGATAAAGATCAGCGGTCTCAGTGCGGGCAGGCTTTTCGCCTGTAGTTGGCTTTTCGCGTAATGAATATCATAACAAAAAATTGCAAATTAGACAATCGATCGAAAGATCACAAATTCGCTCGCTCATTAGGTATTTACGGTGAGTCTTGTCAAAATATGTTGGGTCGTGTGTTTACGTAGCAAGTGCATATATCTTAGTCCGTTGCTACAGTGTATAAAGGCATCATATTCTTATTTAAAAGTCTAATAGGTGTGGATACTCTAATGACATAATCAATCTTCAATACCATTACGCATCTACAATAAAAGTACAGCGCTAACAAGAATCCCGCAGATTTTTACTAAAGCCCACTGCATGCATGTAGAATAGGGCTGTTCAAAAATAACTTTTTTTCCCGGATTCCAGCCATTCACTGATTAAATTGTCAGGTTGCCCTAAAAAACGCTGCACACCAAATTTGGTTCGATTCTAACAAGCATAGGACTCCGCAGATCCAATTAAAATTTTTAATTTATTATGGAAAATTAAAAAAAAAAAATTCCAAATTTTTCTGCCAACCCCATGAAATTGTTGAGCTGTTTTCAAAGACGTTGCAAAACAAATTTGAGTCAATTCCGATCAGTAGAAGCGGAGTTATGTGAGTTTTTCGTTTTCCACTGATCAAGGATAATACTAGGATTATCATCGAAAAAATCACATAACTCCGCTTCTACTGGTCGGAATTGACTCAAATTTGTTTTGCAACGTCTTTGAAGACAGCTCAACAATTTCATGGGGTTGGCAGAAAAATTTGGAAAATTTTTTTTATAAATTTTCCATAATAAATTAAAAATTTAACTTAGATCTGCGGAGTCCTATGCTTGTTAGAATCGAACCAAATTTGGTGTGCAGCGTTTTTTAGGGTAACCTGACAATTTAATCAGTGAATGGCTGGAATTCGGGAAAAAAAGTTATTTTTGAACAGCCCTAATGTAGAATTGCATGCGCTTGCGCATGGGCTCACATAACGTATTTGGGAAAGTAATAAACTAATATTTATCGCTACGATAAAGTTGATAAAACGCGATATGCAGTGACATCTTTCACGCGTGTATGATAACAATAAACATGTAGTCGAAAGATAGTCATATCATCTGCAAATTCGTTTATTGCTCGCGAAAAGCAAGATAGCGACATAGTGAACAAATTGAATATGGGATATTTCAGCATTTACATCCACACGGACATTGAACATTGAAGCTTCATGCAATGCGGTCACGCACGACTGGCGCATGTACAGTACACATCCCGATTACTTGGATTTTCGAAAATATAAAGTCTAACTCCTGCATGTGCCTAACACCATGTATGATTTATGATAGCATATCCCGATAATTCGACAAACGCGATATTATACGATGAGAAATCTTCATACGCCATGAATGCTCGACAGCTTGAATCGTAATGATCGTGTATTATTAGATTCGATGACTTCGTAATGATTTTGCCATTAGTCGCTCATGTCCGGTTTAATTTTTCTGGGCATCCCCGGCAGACACGAGTAAACACGGCGCAGAGTCTTGAGTACTTCAGATACATGATCCGGGATTAAAATTGCAACCGTGGTAAAACAGGGTAATCTATTTAAATACGCAGTTGAGTTACGTCATAGATATGCGACTACCTGTACGGCATAATTACGAAGTGTGTTATAGATACCACTGCTTAGAATCCTTTATATCAATAACTTTATAAAGACGCCTATCAAAAGCGGTTACTTCGCCAAACGAGGTAGTCCTAAATACACGCAGACCGCATTCTTTACCAAATGAAACACAGGAACAATACAATTGTATCGAACTTATACTCTTCAAAGAGAGAATCACTTACCGACGCAGTCGCAGCAATGTTTGTAGTATTTCCCGAGACAGATCGCGCATTCCCGACAGCACGAACAATTTACTGCGGGATTGCATGTGCATTTTTCTTGTAAGGTACAAAAGCTGACCACCGATACACAAAACAACTTGTTGCACGTGTTCTGCGTGCGGCTGACGTGACCTTGGCGATGATGACCCACAGCGTTGTTAAGAGAGGGTGAGGTTTCAACGAATCCCAAGGACATTATCACCACAAAGAAACAAATCCATCCTGTGCTTCGTAACAACATTTTTATAATTATGGAGAACTAGTCACTACGCCTGAAAAGATATCACACAAAGTATGTATAAGTGATAAACGTCTATCCAACAACTGTCTCTTACAAGCCAAGCCAGACTACTTTGGAATCATTTCAACGAATATATATATCCTTTGAGCTGATGATGTTATTTGTCATCGAGATTGAGTGAGATAAACGCCTTCGAGACGATATGTTGATAGAAGTATACTTCGTCGACAAACATTCAGGTACCGGTACTTCAATCCAACAAAACCGTTTGCATAGTTTCCGGGTGAGCGTGACTGGCCTCTTATTTCATAAATAAAATGCTAATCGCTAACATTTGCTATCCATCAACTAGATGAATCGGTACTTCGAATCTTTCATGTTAGCTGGTAGGAATGTGATACGTTTCTCCGCACCAATATGTATCATTTGTTACCCAAATCCCCCCTACGTCTGGTAACGGCGTCATAAATATTTACACACAAGTCGTTCAATAAAACAGTACGGATTGGAATCAAGACTCTGGCAATTGCCTTATCAGAAAATCAAATCGAGGCGATGATTGAACTAAAATATATGCATGTGAATAATCTTCGCAAGCGCGCTACTTAATAAGTCTGAAACACTAATTACGTGGTAGATATCAGAACATCATTAAGTTTACGAGCAATATTCACTCAAAATAGGAATACTATTATACTCAAACATACTCCGTATCACTCGTTTTGACAACAAATATATCGTTTGCATGTATATAAATAGCAAGCGATTTAATGAAGTCAAAATTCTCGAACCGAATTTCATAATCTTAGTAACCTTAGCTGCTTACGGCGGCTCGAGTTATTGTTCTGCTCGATGTGGGAATTCAGAATCATTTCGTTATCAGATGCTATGTACCAAAGAGTCACTAGCGACATCTAGTGTATGTTGCGGTATATTTTACGGTAACTACTGGTTTTAATCCGGATTTACGCGAAACAGTAATGTTTATTTCAGTGACGTGCCTCACATTCATGATGTAGCTTTGCACTACATGCTTGGTAAGGTGCGATACGACCGATCGAGTTTTCAAGGCTTCCACAGTTGAAAATAAGGAAACTAAAATTCTCGTTGATAAATTCACCCTTAGTGGCAAGAAGCTTACACATTCAGTACAAGAAAATAACATTTCATGCTACCCGACTCGAATCATTAGAATTATTAGAACACTAATGAGACAGCCTACCCCAGTGCTGCTCTACAACCTTTTTCGTCGTGGAATCGCCCAAACGTAGAAGAAAAGCCTTCATTCGTGAAACGCACACGATTCTGTCTTGGTATTTCTTTGTAGGGTGCATCATTTTCCTCTGCGGTTTGCTTATGTACGGTGTGGCGCAGATTACACTATTATATTAAATACGAAAAACCACTCCGAATCGCACCAAGCGTGAATAAGATTTTCAAGTTGAATTAAAATCTCTCAAAGATTTAGGAACCAATTCGTTCATTCAAATTGCATTTCGACGGCCGTCAACACACGCTAATTTAATATGTGTAGGGCCGCATAACTATTGTTAAACGGCTGCATGCCACCATACCCCTGCAGGATCCCACCCTGGCCTGTTGAAATATGGATGAACAAAGCTACAACGTATTGGGAATGCTAAATACTAATCAGGGCTCCAGGTTACCGAACCACCACCTAACACAGTGTTTCTCAAACTCGACCCATTACCAATGACTGATGATGATGAATAATCAATGAGGATAAGCATTTGCTTACGACATCACAAAAGGAATGTAATTTACAAGCTGCGTAGGCTACACTACAGCTGATATAAACATTGTACAACCGGTCATCAATCAACATGTTCTGCGGCAGAAACTTGCCTATTTATTGCGATAGCTAGTCATTGGTCCATTTCAATTCGGGTTTGGTACACTCCAGTACACCCGATTTGAGTGGTCATTCATTGGTTTGGTTTATTATTAGCAATTTTATCAGTTCAATACACCACAAAAATGCGATACAATGAAAAGACAGGAAGATGTCGAAGCGACAAGGAGTAGTCTATGGAATCTGACACCCTTTTATAATTTTGGTACACCCCAGGGTACACGAAACACCCGGTTGAAGAGCCCTAACCTAGGCTACTCATCAACTCAGGAAACAAATACCTTCAAATCCCAATGAGACAGGGTCCCCACAATTCATATCTACACTAGGGGTATTAACAATGACTTTTTTTCTCAAATCAAACTGGCTACTTGATAAAATTGTTAGGTTACCTAATTTAAGCCTACACACAAAATTTGGTTCAATTCCAGCCAGTAGCTGCATAGCTACAGAAGAAAGTTTCGATTTATTATGTAAAGATAAATGATAAAAAAAAAAATCTGTTCACCCCGTGATTGTGTTACGCTGTCTATAGGAACGATGTTCACCAAATTTGGTTCAATTCCAACCAGTGGAAGGGGAGTTTTTGCCGTCGAAAAATTTTGATTTGAATAAAATAGTATTTACGGTGAGAACACCTATAATAAGTAATTCAAGAATAGGTCACCCTAAATACTATTTGGATTCGAATAAAATGCTATTTACGGTGAGCACACTATAATAAATAATTAAAGAATTAGTCACCGTAAATACTATTTTATTGATAATCCAAATTTGTCGACGGCAATAACTCCGCTTCCACTGGTTGGAATTGAGCCAAATTTGGTGAACATCGTTTCTATAGACAACCTAACACTTTCATGTGGGGAAAAGGAAATTTCAAAATTTTTGTTAATATATTTTTATATAATAAATAGAAACTTTGTTCTCCTGTATCAACGCGGCTACTGGCTGGAATTGAACCAAATTTGGTGTGTAAGCTTAAATTAGGTAACCTAACAATTTTATCAAGTAGCCAGTACAATTTGAGAAAAAAAGCAATTTTTGAAGACCCCTAGTGTACAATTGTGCATGCCTCCTGTTTGCATTGCCTGAGCCCAGATCTGATTTCAAAATGAAATCAAGTAGTTTCGAGACCTTCCTATCTTCTCATTGTATCGCAATATTGTGACCAGGGCTTTGGAGCCGGAGTCGGAGCCCGGAGCCGGAGCCCCGGAGCCGTGCATTTTTGCCGAAGCTGGAACAGGAGCCGGAGCTCTACATAAAATTCAGCCGGAGCCGGAGCTGGAGCCAGTTATTTGAGGGGTAGCTCCGGCTCCGACGTATTTCATAAGATGCTATTATCATCATCAGCACATTGCTGGCCAATTGTATACGGTTCGAAAATAATGATCACTATGTATTACGCGAGACGGGAGAGGGGATAAAAACGTGATTTCGTTGCACATGTCCATATGACGAGCACGAGCCGAGAAATTCTATCTTATAGTTGCTATGAATCGGATGAGCAAATACTCGTTCTTTCGTGATAGTTCTTTAATCGGGCCGCGAAATTGGACAGTGTTATTGAGTATGCATGCAATTATGCATGCTAATTGGAATTCATTACTGCGCATCATCGTCATTCACTCCAGTAAGGATTTTCGAGCGTAAATAGGGGATGGCAGAAGAGTAGCCCAAAACCCCATGATATTTCATGTTGGAGACAAATTACTGATTTGATACGCGATCTCCAATTTGTAATTATCTGTTCCGTTAATTCATTCTTGATGTCTGCTTGATACTCTATTCCCGGATTATCGCGCACTTTGACTTGTAAATGTGCAATGTGCATATACCTACTGCATATTTTAATTGGTTTTGGGCATGGCGCAATGTGCATGGCACAGTGTTAAATTCGATTATTCGATTTGTTTCAACCGGAAAATATTATATTCAGATAAACTTGATCGGGTGCACCAATATCGAACGTCAAACCATTGGCCATTTGGTACAAATCGAATTTCTATTGATCACGTCGTAATATCCGGCCATATTGCTCATACTACAGTTACAGTTGAATAATAATCGCACATTTAAAAATTGAATTGAGCTGTATGGCCTAAACTTAACGAGTACAGTGCCAGTGTTAAAACGCCGCATCTGAATTTTAATGCTGTACACAGCAACGGCACGGAGTAAAGTGCGTTCTAGTGCAACTATGATGTTATCGACAATTGACAAGTATTCATTATGTCGTCACAAGATTTTACGGCGACACCTATGTATTCGTTGCTGCTTCCGATGTTACTGACGGCTGACAGACTCTAGATTACTATAGATAACTATCCTACGGGTAAATTAGTAATCTATATAGACCAGGGGCGGCCCACCTTTTCGGCTAAAGGGCCACATGAAATTGACGAACGAGTGCGCTGCCCACTAGCCGCGCCAGGCGCGCAAAATTTTTAAAGTTAATATTATTAATACTTCGGTATATCGCGGGTCGACTGTATACCGCCCGCTGGACACAGTTTGCAAGGACAGGACTATTCGGCATCTGGACATATCGATATCGAAGATTTCCGCTAATATACGACAATCATTTTGTGCGTACATTTCATCGCCGACGATCTTTCTGCAAGCGCAAACGCGAAAATACTTTCTCTCGAAATTACGAATATAGTTAGGCTCAATCGGCTAAATCAGGCATTTTTTTATTTTCAGGTGGGGGTAGGCTACAAAGAAAGAAATCGTGTGACAATTAAACACGCGAAGCGTGAAGAAAAATTTTACTACTATTTTAGTTAATTGTAATGTACGACGATTTACTAAAAATGTGACTGGACCCTGGATCTGCCAATGCGTCGAAACTGATATTTTAGTCATCAACATCCCAAGTGTCGCTGGCAGACTAATCATATTTTTGGTTGGCCTTCCAAGTTCACAATCTGAGCAATTCAATTTCGATGATATAACAGAATTTAGATAATATACTGCGAAATTAGCTCGCGGGCTATTCTAAACCTTCTCGCGGGCCATATATGGCCCGCAGGCCGCGAGCTGCCCACCCCTGACATAGACAGACAACTTCGATAGTTTTCAGAGCCGGAGCAGTGGTAATAATGCGGCTCCGGAGCTGGAGCCGGAGCTAATGTATGATAGAAGAAAGCTCCGGAGCCGGAGCAATGCAAATTTACGGCGGCTCCAAAGCCCAGCGAAAGACGCAACTTGACATAGCTCAACTTTTCCATGCTTGTGAGAATGTATCAGTCAACGCAGCCTAACCACAAGATTGTCTCAGGAAATGTATGTGTGAGCTCCCTCATTATATGTATTCACAAAATGGAAAATATAATAACAAATGAGTAAAAGGGTAAAAGGCATAAATTTTATCAACGATGTCACCATAACGGACAAATAGCATGTACAACATATTAGACCAGGTCCATTGGAAGATATAAACGCCGTACGCTGACAGTCAAAACATGTCGCTATGAGATATCCTTATGACTGAGAACTTGTGCGAAAAACTCAACAGGTGGTGAAGGTGAATAAAGGCTTGATGTTCAATTATAGAATCCCGGTTAACGTTGTTGAACTGGAAGTGCGATGTATATCTAATTGCTTTGAACGTCTAGCCGCGGCAGTCTTCTTGTCACGTTCGTTCGTCGGCCGGCCCGCCGTTCGCCGTCGTTGGACCTGCTGATTTCAGCGGCGTCGAAACCTGCGCAGAGCAAATGTAGCGTTCATCGTTGTGTAAGAAAGAAAGTCTTTCGGTTTATGCCTATTGCGGAATTGCTACAGCGAATCAGTGTTCAGTTTTAGCTCAATGATTTCGCCGAAATTCCATGCCGAACGTCCTGACAGCCTCGACTGCACCCATTTGATTTGGCATAGTGGTTAAGTCGACCCCAAAACACCAATGAAGGACGTAGAATCGAATGAAAAAGAGCAAGAAAGTGGGTCTAAAGTAAGACAGTCGAAAATCAAGATCGAACACTGTCACATCACATCGATCACCAGGACAAGGTGGATGCTAGATTGACAGACGTAATTTATGGGTTTGACATCCTTCTATTTGTTCATTACATCGCATTGTGTCTACGCCTTGTATATTGTGTGTCTTGAGCGGATGGAGATATATAAGCCTACGATTAGTACCCGGACTTATCGCCGCCGGTATTGGTTAATTGGGGAATTGAATCCGAGAGGTAGATCAGAGACGTAATCATCATCATCATGATTGATTTATTAGCAATTTTTATCAGTTCAATACACCGCAAAAATGCGATACAATGTAAAGATAGGAAGGTGTCGAAGCGACTTGGAGTAGCCTATGGAATCGGGCACCCACCTTGGCCTAGGCGATGTAAAGAGGAGGCATACACACTGAATGGAAAGTAAATAAGATAGATAGAAAAAGCAAGCAAGCTGCCGTGGCTGTGATATTCAACTGTGTGATAATGTGCATTACTGTGATTTGGATTGCCCGTTTCGTAAGCTGCTGCTGAGTATTGTTGAGGAAAGGACGTTATGTATTTTATCCTTGATGTTTTTGCGGCATATACACTGACTCGTGATACATGCACACTTGCACAGTGCACACGATATGTGCATAAGCATACCACGAGTACATCATGTGATTACGCCGCCGGACAAGGGAGGCTTTCCAAGTCTCGCACCACCCCTCCATGCTATCCCGGTAATGCTGAGCGCCAAGCGGGGAAGTCATGGATAGCAGTGTTACTAATGAGGTCTTTGGTCTGAACGGCCAGGGATTGAACCCACGACCTACCGATTAAGAAGCCGGACGCTTCACCGTAACGCTATATTGTCGGTTGAGTATGGTCATGCATGGCATAGTAGACAGTAGACACACATACCAGTAAACTGGATATTAAGGAATAGAAAATCCACAAGAGATGGTCAGTGCAGTGACGAAGAATTTTTACTTTTCAGAGGTTCTGCCTACTTGTACTGCTTAATCAAATGGTTGCATTTTTGGACTACTTACACTTCTACTTCAGTCAAAATTTATGTTACATCTACTACTACTTGAGTGCAGCAATGAATACTTTGACCACCTCTGCCTGCAACACAGTATATTATTGATAAGCCTCAGCCTACCCCATTTGTATCGCTGCTGGAAACTGTATTTGCGAAGGTTTCCAGATCATCATACTTCTTCTGCAATAGTTTCAACTCCATGTTCATTTTTTCATTCTCCTGTGCGATCATTTCGACCTGTTGCAACATGGAAAATAAAACATCATGCTAGACAGAAACGGGCGGGACGGACACTACACAACCCACAGCCTATACCTGTGGTGAGGAGCCGGCAGTCTGCTTGCATATTCAATGTGACAATTGTGACATCTGTCAGTCAGACACTATTTCGTTAAAGAGGCACATAATATTTGGGTAATTTTGCATGTACAACTGTACATATATTCCCTTCAAATGACTCAATTGATGACATTATTGTTGATTTACATTCAACATTAGAAATTGCACAACATTCAACCACTTGCTATATTTGTTATGCGCAAGTTGCTCGATTGGCACTTGTATGGTTTCGATATTTCTATAAACTGAACTTGAAAACAGAAAATATTAGTCCTGGCCGGACTGTTGCACAATTCATGCAGCTTGAAGTAAGTAAGTTCCTCACCACTTCCCTATGCCTATAAAAATATGAACGGAGACACAGCCGCTACAACGGTAGAAACATAGCCAGGATTTTAAATTTTGCATAGTCACGAGTAGAGAGGCCACATTCGAACACTAAACCTTCACGGTCTGAAACATGAATGCGTCACAGCTATCAAGAATCACTCTTAAAATACCTCATTAATTCATGGACCATTATTTAACCATGAATGTCAAGTCAGGCTGCATTGCAAACAATTGGGTGTTTGGGTCTATTATTTCTTTTAAACAATTGAATAACGTATTCATATTGAAATAAAAACGAATATTTTTGGCAGTCACTCATGAATTGTGTACTGGTTGCTGACTGTTGCTCCTGAAGAGTGTCAGCCGAAAATATTTGGGATCACTTCAATATGAATATATTATTCAATGGTAAAACGATTATGAACCTCGACATGTCATTGGCAGTTACAATTGTGACTCACCTCTTTCTGCAAATGCTTTCTCTGCAAGTCAAGCTCGTCCTTTTGGGTCAGTCGTTTTATTCTGCATGACGCCGCGTATCCTCTGTTCTTCAAAGTTCTCCGCCGTTGTTTCAGGCGTTTGTTTTCCTACGAAATCGGAAAAAAAAAATAACGATTTCATCATTGCAGGTTCTGTGACAACGTTGCCATGTTGTGATGCAATACCTCAGGAGGAAGATTCCGCAGGCACCTGTTAAGGTCTCTCACACTCATATTGAGAAGCTCTTCATCCGACAATTGGATGCCAGAGTCTGTTGTGATCTATGAAACAAATGTATACGATTTGTCATGAAATCAAGCTGCTAGCCAAATGCCGCAATAGAGTGGATCAATAGGACTTGAGTCAGGTCAGGTTTGTCTGGTTGGCTATGTCATCCCCGCCATGGCGCCATGTAGTGTAGGGCAGCAGATTGACAAGATATGCACTTGAATTTGAATGAATGACCTATCATGCATACTCTACTGTAAGACGTGTGATGGTTGGAATAATAAAGTGATACAGTTTGAATTCTTTTGGGGATGGGTCGAGTGTTTGGGCCAATCTATCACGCCTTGCCTGCCTACTGGGGAGGGTAATTCGTTATTTATCAGAAATCTCGCGAACTCAACTGCAACTGCAACACCAATCGCTATATATTGCAAAGGGCAAAGGTAGGTCTGTGGGAAAGGGCTGCCAGATCGAAACACCTAGGTAAAGTCTATCAAACAAATCATACACACTGCAACAAGTCTTACCTGCACTTCGTGCGCATTAATACCGTCCATTTTCGCGCTGGGCTTGCTCAAGTTGAAAGACAAATCGACGATGAATATCTAGTTGAGACTTGATGTTGGGAAAACAATATATTTTATGATGCTGATACGGCTCAATTCGATGCTGTAAAATAATGTTAATCACTAGACCAGGATTGGCCCTGACTTTCGAGATACACGACACCAGAACAATAAAACTCCTACTACTACAACAACAACACTGATTTTGACAACAATGATTACGAGATATTATAGAAACGTTAGTCATAGTGCTCCCAATGATTCAGTCGTGCTACAATGAAATATTCTTACCGGAAATATAACAGGTTCTCATGTATAAAATCACAAGATGGGATTTTGAACAATAAATTGATACAGACGTGTCAGAAGTAATATAACCATTAATCAATTATAATAAATAATCGTCAGATTATATTTTCATCTGAACAAGACACACACCATGTACATTGTACAATGCGATAACAGACAGTGCGATATAATGAATGAACAGACAGGATGCCGAACGACCAGTTGCTGTTGCAGTTGCGGTCTCTTAAACCATGGAAAACAGTTTCCCATGCTTAAACTGGCATCCACCTACGCCTATAGGGATAGATGTCATAGTCCCCTTTTCAATGAATGCATATCATCGTTGGATGCAAGGTAATGATGCATGTGTGCAACTAATTATATTGCAATCTGAAAGAACACCAAAAAATAACTGAAAGATAATTTTTGGCATTGCTTGATCCATGTCTTTGAACTACTGAGCTTTGAACTCATAAATTTGTGAAATTTATGATTTAAGCGATTTCATTTAAACTAGTATTCTATCATATAGTAATGATGATATGCCAGCAAGTAATTTAGACGCTGTATGTAGTGGTGTATATGAAGTACTCTTGTGAACCACTGAGCTATATAAACATTCAAAATGGAATTCAAAATTTACACGACACAAAAAGCTTGATTGGATGCAGTATGCAAAATCCACTGAGTTCATGAAAAAAATTGTGATATAAAATCAATATTAGTCGATATATATGAAGAGAGTGACAGATGGTTGTTTCCCTAACACCAGCGTTACCAGGTTGAAGCCACATAATGATAGGCTTACCATATTTTGGAAATCCAAAAAGAGGCCACTTTTTTAGAAATTCGCAACTTGCAAAACCGGAGTAGAATTCTCAGAAAACGGTGAATATTTCCCACTTTGTGATCGGTTGAAAAAAAAAAAGTCATCTCTCCCGATCAGATCTCAAGATACCGTTTTTCTCTCCACATTGCCAGGTGGATGACCAAAATAAAAATAAAAAAAAGGTCATCTTTTCGCTCAGAGTTAAATTCACCGTTTTTGACTCTGAAATATCCGCCGGAGCGTCACTTCTGTGCTAATTTGCGGCATATCACTTGCAATTTGCTCTAAATCTGACCTAAATTTTCAAAAAAGAGGACAAAATCTCAAAAAAGAGGACAATAGGGCGTCCTCCGAGGACACTTTCAAAAAAGTCAAAAAAGAGGACAAATTCTCTTAAAAGAGGACGTATGGTAAGCCTACATAATGAGGCATGTGTTGCCTACCGACACATGCAACATTCATTTTTGTCGCTCATGTTATCCTATACAGTGTGCAATGTATGCATGCCGTAAAATACTACTCCAAGTCGTTTTGGCACCTTCTTATCTTTTCATTATATCGCAATCTTGTGGTATCTATATTTGATAAAAAATTTAATTCAATGATATGATGTGAATGGGTAAATATATAGATAATATTGTAGATAGAGCTTGAAATCCAAGATATTTCGTCTCATATATATCGATGGCAATAGTCCTATTACCATAAAGTTAGTTTTAATATTTATATGAGTACGGCAACAACAATTGTGCATAAATCTACAAGTCAGGAAAATTGCGTTCATGTGCACTGTCCAATGTGTTAACTTAAATGTACACGGTCCATTACTAGTTGCTAAGGTAACGATAAAGAAAGGGACGCTTTGCCGCTATCGCTTCGTTGTATACCCCGAAGTACGGTACATCGTGCAACAATCGTGAATATTGGCAGAAAATCATTACGAACGTCAGTTATACTATTAGTTTCTCATCGAAATTTTCCAGATACTGAGTAATTAAAGGTGTGAAATGCCATAGGCTATTCTAATAGTCCAGTCCAGCTATTCACCGTGACACACGTCAAAACTGAATAATGTATAATCTAAATCAATCGACCAGGAAGTTGGTAGCGAAAGAAGTGGAGGAAATAACCGCGAAAAAACTTTATTCGAGATTTAGCAAGCACCAATTGCACGCCCTCCTGTATATATTCCACAGTACCAAAGGGAAAAATGATAAACTCGACCGTGGCCAGTTTAGAGACCTTCTCACCGAAGATTTCAACATGACCGACGACTTAATCCTGGACAGGATGTTCCGGGCTTTCGATTGGAAAAACGACTCGTACATCACCACCGACGAATGGCTTCCGGGGTTGGAAGTGTGGATACACGGCACTCTCGAAGAAAAAATTGCGTACACCTTCAACGTTTATGACCTCAACGGCGACGGGTATATTTCGAGAGAGGAAATGTTCCAGCTGCTGAAAAACTCTCTAGTCAAGCAACCCAGCGAGGAAGACCCCGATGAGGGGGTGAAAGACTTGGTTGAAACCGCGCTAAAGAAAATGGACTACGACCACGATAGTAGGGTATCGATTGGTGACTTCAAACAAGCCGTCCAGGCTGATAACCTACTTCTTGAAGCCTTCGGCACTTGCCTACCGGCCTGGCCCCAGATCGAGGCTTTTGCAAGAAAAATGGACCAAATTATGAGCAAGAAATGACGTGACCGACACTGAAACTAACCTCCAATGATTTATTCCCCCCTGACCAACGAGACCACACGCTTACGCCAAAAGATTATGACCAAATAGCTGACACACTCGAACGCACTTTATAATTTATTGAGGCATATGATGTGAACAACTGCGATAATATGGCAGGTAAATATAAATGTATTTGAAAAAGGTCGGAATTACGCGAATATGCAAGCTGTTTTCTTCGATCTGCTATATGAGATGTCCGCGGGTGGTGACGATACCTGTAAAATATATTGAATACATTTACTAGAACGTGGGACACAGTGGCTGTAAACAGGTCAAATAGCACAGACAATCCATGCCAGAAGACACTTTATTTTTATCATAAGAGGCGTAACTGAATTTGAAACATGACCGACATTTCTGCCAACACCGAGATTGTAGTATAGTTGATCACCACTAATCAGGTGCCTTTTTCAAAAGCCAAGAACAATTGCTGGTGTTAACAACACTTTCATTGTAGATGTAATGGCATTAGCGACAGTAATATATACATTAGGGATAGTGATCTATAACCCAGCTTCGACAAGGTTGATATCTGCACTTTACACTCTGCCAGCTGTAGTGAAGTAGTAATGTGTGTCGGCGGTTCATGGGTAATTGTGCCTAGTAAATATATTTAAGCGAGTACATATTGGAAAAAGATACCCACCCAAGTTCCCTAGGATATCATAAATTCCGATACGGTTGGTGGAAACCGATCCTCGATCAGGAAAATAGTGACACAGCACTTCTATTGATTTTGAACATTACATAATATAATGAAATTACTAATCAATTTTATCCACCCGTCATCTTGCTGAAATCGGATCACGACAAGTTTTTCGAAACGGTATACATATATCCGTGGGATAATGAGGAAGAGGTGCAGTTAAGGCAATGAAATAATCGTGCAATATTGACATCAGAACAGCATATTAGAAAGCAAGGAAGCCGGGTAGTTCCGTTTATGTTCAGCTTAGGTAGCGTAGTGTTGTGCAACTGGTGTTTTTAATCACACAATAAAATGGCCTAACCCTGTTAATTGGAACAAGAATCGGATTGTTTGTGAGTGCGCAGAACAGTGTTGGGATCAATTCACTATGAAATGAATAAAATTGACTCGAGTCACAAGTCGTTTCGAGTCACTGCAAATTTTGAATTGAGTCAATTTCAGGTCGTCAAATATATTCAGTTTGCGTCGTTTGATTGGAATGTGTGGATGCATATGCATAATTTCTGAACTAGTCAAATTTGGTGTCATGCTATTTGTACTAAACCAGTGGTTCCCAACCTAGGGATCGCGGCCCCAATATGAGCGTTTGCCTATTTTCTAGGGGTCACGCTGACAAAAATTAATTACCAATGACTATTACAAGAATGCCGATTAATCAGATCCAATCGGCTGCTCATTTCTGAAAACTTTAGTTCCTTTTTTAAAAGGAACAACCTTTGAGGAATGTGAACCTGGCAAACAAGGTACCGGTCGTACCGGATCATTCAAAGCGTCATTTTAAAGCGCCACCTGCTATACTGTAAGGTTGATGTCTGGCCACCACTATGAAGATTAAAGCATCGGGTACATAGAAATCAATAGAATTGGGATTTCTCCTTCCAGGAAAACTACACGACACCGGTAGTGCTACATGTTAAAATTATATAGACCACGGCCGAATAACTTGCAGATCGTAATGTCAATGTGTATTTTGCGTGAAACAGTATATCATGTACCATTACTTGACTGCTTTGATTGGATATAGATAGAAATAATTCCATAGTCCATGCCATAGTCTTGATGGACGGGGATTGCTATTGATCACAATCACCAGCTACCCACATAGGCTCGTGAGTAGGTTCGGGCAAAGGTACTGACATTTTTTTTCAGTAATCAGCAAGCAAATTAAAAGGTTGGTATCGGAACATGATCGGAACATAATCCCTGTCCAGGACATTATGATAGCAGTCAATTGGATTCCAAAGCTATATTGTCACTTTCAATGTCGCTGCTGATGGCACTGATTAATTGATCATGTCGAAAATCCAAACAGAGATGAATTCCAGTGAAAAAGGATTAGCATTGATCACATGGCTTTGCAAAGTTAAATGTTTGATGACTTGAAAATGACTCGAAAATTTCTCTGTAAGCCTCAAGTCATTCGATATTTGTACCACATCGAGTTAGAGTCGTTTTAGGGCAGCGAGTCGAGTCAAGTCATGTCATTCTAGTTATTCAACATTACGACAAATTGATCAAGTCTTATACTGACCTCTACGATGCTGTCGACGCCAGGCACGTAGAATTGGAGTAACTGCAAAATAATATTTCGCAATATCGTCATCGCGTCCCTAGACGACAAGCAAGTACCGGAAAATGATAGGAAAACCAAGCCTTCGAAATATCGATATTCCTGAAAAAAGTAATAATTCGGATCACCCTACAATCATCCCGCGAGGATACATAAAGGGTATGCAATGCGGGTATCGGGTGTTTCGCATGGTCGGTGCTCTAATTGAAGAGGTATAGGTTTATAGAATACATTTATTTACACAATAACTTATATCAGCGGTCCTCGGCTTTTTATTGGCCGCGTACCGCCATGAAACCTTTATCGTTATTGCGTGCCACCAAGTCTTAGAACAATATAATTGGATCAAAATCATATATAGCCAGAGGTGATCGAAGTAGCCATTGTTGGTTTTCAGTAGAACTAGATGTTAAGTCATAAATTTCACCTCAAGCATAAGCAGAAGTAGCGATTTTCAAGTAAGTGAAAAAATAAGTATTCTAGTCCTTTTCTGCCAAAAAAACTGGTTCATACAAATAAGTTTGCAGTCGGGAATAAAATTATCATCATTATCATTTATTTGAAGAGCTTCTTGGAGGTACAAAACTTCAATATACTATTCAATTATCATCTAATGCAGAATAAAAGAGAATTCAACCAATATCCTCACCAAAAATCTGACGTCTCCGCCTTCCTGTTTTACCACCGGCCTGATGCGAGTATTTATCAAATCTTCTATAATTAGACTCGAGTCGTCTTTGTCAAATATGATCTTATCTGCGGGAGAGTGAAATAATAGTATTAATAACGATAACGATGCTTCAGCTAGATGGGAAGGCTTGTATGCTAATATCTGGCATTGTACTTAAGGAATTTAAAATCAAACTGTAGGTAATTCAAAGATATCCAGATATATCCCAATCAATAAGATCATAATCGTCATAAATGTATTGTTTCACGGGCCGTGGCAGATATATGGAAATAAGCGATAGCATTAGTTGAAATAAATGTCGGCATTTTATCCCATAGATTCCAGAAACACAGTGCTGATTTTAAACCCCTGATGAATTCTGGTCTTCCTGGGGTTTGAAGATTTTTGAATAGCCACATATTCATAAATATTTAAACGGGTGCCACCAGATCACAATAGTTCAAGAGATCAGAAGAGTTGAAGTGCTTTTTAACCACAAATTACTTGAAAGAAAAATGTAAAACATCCAAAACTCTTCCTGCCCATATTCAGCGGTTATTGACCACGCCGTATTTTGAAACACTGGTACAAACCACATTTGTTACGAAATTGCGATACCCTAATGAGCCATGGAGTCTAATCCACCAAGAGTTTTATTGGATTCTGCAGGGTTGTAACCAAGTCACAAGCCTACGAGTCACAAGTCAATGTCACTTCAATAGTTTTGACTCGAGTCACGTTCAATTCACCACCGACTCAAGTCCAAGTCCAAGTCAGCAAGCAGAGGGTTGAGTCCGAGTCATGGTATTATGACTCGAGTCCGAGTCCCAGTCATTGTGTTGACTGCTCAGTTTCCATTTATAGTTTTGTTAAATCCACTTTTTATAACAGTGTTTGATGATATCGAAATCGAATTGTTTGCATTTATAGTATACCGTACTAATTTTCCCCACTTTTAGCAGTTTCTGGTCGCATTTTCAAGTACCAGTACCAATAGACGAAATCCCAATAGTGTCGTTACTTTACTGTTCTTCGAAATTACAATGAAATGTCGGTCATGGCCGTCTGATTCTCGAGTCATATGACTTGGTTCGAGTTATGCGCAATGTCTCGAGTCCAAGTCGAGTCAATACACAGATTGACTCGAGTCGAGTCATTATTGTTACTTCAGAAAATGGCTCGAGTCAAGTCGAGTCACCACAAAATCGTGACTCGAGTCATCAGTACTCACTCAGCACAACCCTGCTTGCCATGGAAATTTCATAATGCCAACATCACAAAATATCAAGATCACTCAGACCTCAGTACTAGCGTTGAAAATATGATATGATTCGGACAATGTTAAAGTACAAAGAAAAAAATTCATCTGCGTATTTCGTAAGCTTACGAGAGCTGGAAGCACGATCGCTGAGTACGGGCCGCCCGCCGGCGAAATAATCCATCAACGTCGCCAAAATTTTGGGTTTCAAATTTCTCCAGCTCACTGAACAATTTCTCTCACTTTGCAAGGTGACGTGTCTGTGACATACTTTCTGCAAAACGCAAAAATTAATTGATTAAATTCATTCGAACCGTCGAAAGGTTCGTGACAGGTACACGGCGACTTAACGCAGGGAAATTCCAAGACGCAATCTGCCAAAGTACGTTGAGGGCCTTTATATGAAAACTCCCGTAGCAATCAGAATGAGCATGAATATTGCATGAGGAAGGTGCGACACAGCCTTTTAGTAAGCCAATACGATTTGTACGCTGAGCCACATTTTATTGAAATGACTCGGTTTTCTACGGAAGGTGATATCAAGAAACCGCAACGTGGCCTAAATCACAAAAAGGCAAATATTTTGGCCCAAAGCCAGAAGATACTTACTCTAATTTACATAGCTTAGTGAATAGCCTACTTCTGTGCAACTACAGCCAACCTATAACTTTTAGTAAATCTAGGCAGTTTGCACTCCAACAAGATACACAAAGCCATATTTATTCGATCTATTTGTGTATTTGGATTCCAAAATTCTAACATTTCTCACCGAGTGATTAAACAGAAGGTCCAATCACCAGATGATACATATACCGTAATACAGTTTTCATGGCTCGGAAAGTAAAATAATTGTCTATGTATACCGTGCCCACCAGCGATAAAATGTGTTACTTGTAATGCTGGAAACCAGGAGTGCAACCTGTGACCTTAAAGGCCAGAAGTGAAAATTTCTATAGCCCGGAAGAACTGGCAATTTTGAAATGGTGAGCGGATCGCGAAATTATTTTCAAATATATTTTGAACAGGTATGCTTGAGGTATGCTCGTGTAGTCCGATATAGAATTATATTGATATTGAATTACCGTTATCTCGATATATTCTGAAGTCAGCTTGATTTTTTCTATCCCCCTCAATTTGAGCAATTGCCTGAAAATAGGAGGTAAATATTCTTTATGAACTCGGTTACAAATAATTTTTCAGAAGAGTGTGGCAAATCAGATAACAATTCTAGGAATGTGGACCACAAAAGACACAGAGCAACAGCCTGTGGTCATTCCAGATTCTAGTGATAAATCATAACATTCTCCATCAACTCAGACTCTAATTACAATTTGTCTCTCATCAGGTAGGTATAACGAATTGTGATATACAGACTTTGGAACCAAAAATTTGAATCAAGTACCGAGTCACCAAATGTCACCTTATCCCTCATGGATAGAAAGTTACTCGGGATGGCACTTAACAGTAGGGGATTAGGTTTGCGGACACATTGAAACTATGAGGGGACTTTCTAGTTTTGACGTATGCGGTAGAATAAAATAAGACGAACGCCGGTGACGCACATAGCAATGAAATTTTAATTAATATCATCCAAATATAGCTGTTGCTGACCTTACCGACATATAGAACGAAAGCCAAGGCATGCGTGCGACATAATTCTTGTGACTATCGTTGATCAACACTCATACATTATTCAAGAAATGCATCTCAGATGAGTTCATAGCATGTCGTTTTCATTCTACTAATCCAGCCGAAATTACACACGGAGTTCAATTTGATCAAGTCATAATATGGTTATTATGGGTGGACAAAATCGTGTACCTGGAGATATAATATTAAATTATTTTCTTACGCACTACTAAAACTGGAGCTACACCAACCAAGCTTTGTCAAGAGAACTCCACAATTGCAACCCACCAGTAGTCAAGTGTTGAGACGTCAACCTAAACTACAATTATTCACAAACATAATGCTAAAACAAGCGGAAAACGGAGATATGCAAGCCAGCAGGCATAAGACAACACACTACAGAAATACAATCTTCATCAAGGTCTGTACAAAACAACTCACATAGCCAGAGGTGACCGCGATGACCCAAACGTTGTTCTGCAGCAAAACGTCACTTCCCGCGACACACTCTTCAGTACAGGGCTGTCTGGATAAAATCGCATCACCAGTGGATTTGTCGTGGACATGGTATCTATCGTAACCCCTTCGGCTGTAAACAGTGAATACCGGACAGTGATAGAACACTAAACACAGCTCCACACAACAGTACGGGCAATACAAATAAGATTTAAAATGTCAGGTTATGAAATTCAGTGCAGCCAAACTGAGACCAAACTTATCTCTTGCTGATAAGAGAGACATTTAGAGAATATTTTTCATCAAACCAAAACATATAATCAACAAACTGCAACAATAACAATATCGAAAAACTTTTGTAGTGTCAGTCAGCCTGATCACACCCACATTTAAACAAGTAAAGTATCGTTATATCAACTTTTTGTAGTAATAATAACAAAAATAAGAACTCCAACAAACAATTACTAGATGACTAACAACAAGCATACAAAAATTGGAAACAGCCTCATTATGCATACCAATTGTAAGTCGGATATAAAATAGAAATTGCATTTGCATGATTGCTTTGATGTTGATCAATAGCTGAGTAAGGTTCACAGCGCTAGTGAATGCAATCAAATGAAGAGCAATTTCAGGCTTATCCAATCGGAGGATTTTGAATATTTAAATCACAATACAGGCGCATGGCTTCACATTTCATTCCATTACTGTAGGGATAACGGTAATAAAGAAACTCGAGCATAGGATGGACCATATTTAAAATCGATAATTCTCACACGATCAATTCACACACATATGTAAAATTACGAAGTGCACTCACCATGATACAGTGATCAGCCTTCTAAATTCGGGTAGACGCACTGCACAGATATCAATAGTCACAGCATGCAACAACGTAGCACTGTACAACATCCAAGACGACACAATCTGGTAAAATCAAGCAACAACATGTAGGTCTGTATAGGCTGAATAATGAGCAATTGGTACTACACAAATATTTAGTTAATGAAAATTTAATTAATAGCTTGTGTCTCACCATTCTTGACAACAACTAATCCTGGACGGGCAATCACTACCCTTTCTCCTAAATCTTCCAAAGATAAGCTTCTACTAGAGAGTGGCGATGTCTCAATTGACAGATTGGAATTATACGACCCGAAATGTTTACAAGGAGTAAGGGCACGCCTGCCCCTGAACCCATTGTTATCAGTCGTAGATTTCTTCTCCATATTGTCAGCGGCGAAATCCCCGAAACTGAAACAAGAGAATAAACTCAATGCTAATGCAAGTCATAATTCTCTGAGTGATGGAGGAATTACATAATAATTTATAGAGCACCGAAATTCAATATAACAATATATCATTACTACACTAGGAAAGGAAGGAAAGGATGTTGTTTATTTTTGTCATTGATGTGTTTGCGGCATATACACCGACTCATGATACACACACACACACACACACACGATCTGTTCATATGCGTACCATGAGTTCATGATGTGGATATGCCGCTGGACAAGGAAGGTGCAGATACAGCCCTTTACGGCTTTCTAAAGTCTTGCACCACCCCTCCATGCTATCCCATTAATGCATGAGCGCCACGCAGTGAAGTCGTGGATACCAGTGTTACTAATCAGGTCTTTGGTCTGACCTGGCCGGGGATCGAACCCACGACCTACCGATTAAGAAGCCGGACGCTTCACCATAACGCTATCTTGTCGGTTCGCTGTACACAAGAGACAATAAAATATAAAAGAAAGTAAGATAACAAATGTGTTCATTTTAATTAATTTGATTATATAAATTATCAAATATAAATAAGGTTGATTTATTCTACCATGTGTTCACAAATTCGAGCACTTCTAATGAAATATCAGAACTCATTCACACCTTTACTCCTAGGGCGGAAGAATCAAGTCGTAAAATCCAGAACGACTAAATCCTGAAAAATTGGTTCCCACTTCGTGGTCGGTTGACTAAAAAACTTTCCAGCTCAGCTCCTGAAATAGCCGCCGGGGCGTTACTTCAGTGCTGATTTACTGTTTCTCACTCGAATTTTTAAAATATACTTAAAAAATACTTAAAAAAGAGGACATTTGAGCGTCCATCGAGAACACTTTCTGAAAAAGTCAAAAAAGAGGACAAATCCTATTAAAAGAGGACGTATGGTACCATAACCCTATTATGTATACTACGTCAGACTGAAAACAGTGGTTGTCTTCGGCAATGCTAACAAGTTGCGCGTGACAGAACGGTTTCTTGCATAGATCTATTGGGTAATTACACGGAAAAGTTGCGGGTGACGTTGCCATCAATTCCACTCTGGTGCTGTACCGGCCGACGACCTTGCATGGAATAGGTGTCCTGTGCTCACACTATGTTTTATTTTTTATTAAATTTCTTCAACTTGGAGAATCGTCGCTGTTCACCTGATATACCAGGCATAACGTACCGAGATTCCAGTAGGGCCGACCGCCGTAGCTAATCTGATATATTAGTATTTACCTTCCGCCTTGAGCGTCTCCCTCAACGATTAACGGCGAGCATGTCCCAGGTGAGTTCATTTCTTTCGCCCAAGCCCTTAGTGAAATACAACTATAGTTTCACGACCAAGCAGCAGCGCTAACAAATGTTTTGTATGCTCAACACCAACACCCGACTGACGCGAGCTCCAGCTGCGTTTTTCACAACATAGCAAATCAGCTGCCACTGCCACTACAATCTCTATACTGCCACTGCGAGCATCAATGCCGCCGAGCAGTCGAGCACGTCTGCAGCAAATGTTCGAAGCTTTATATGTCACACATGACTGATTGTGCGTTAAATAATACTTTCAATCAATCAATGGACACTTGGACAGATTATATTTTCATCTGGCCTAGACATACAGTCTAGGCTTACCATACGTCCTCTTTTAAGAGGATTTGTCCTCTTTTTTGACTTTTTTGAAAGCGTCCTCGGAGGACGCCCTTTTGTCCTCTTTTTTGAGATTTTGTCCTCTTTTTTGAGATTTAGAGCAGTTTTAGGGCAAATTGCGAGTGATATGCCGCATATTAGTACAGAAGTGAAGCTCCGACGGGTGAAAAACGGTGATTTTAGCTGTGAGCGAAAAGATGACCTTTTTTTTTTAGTCAACCGATCACAAAGTGGGAATAATTAACCGGTTTTTGAGAATTTCACTCCGGTTTTGCAAGTTGCAAATTTCTGCAAAAGTGTCCTCTTTTTTGATTTCCAAAATATGGTAAGCTGCCTAACATACACACAATGTACAATGCGATGTAATGAACAAATAGGGGTATGCCGAGCGACCAACCAGTTGGTGTCTCTTGAACTGGCATTCACCTCGACCTAGTGCCCGATGTCACAGTGTTCTTCGATGTTATTCTCTCTTCGTCGGTCCTATACATAGAAGTAATTTCTTACTGTTTTTCTATCTTCATCGGGTCCGGGACTCGGGGCAGAGGAGCACAGAAAACCTCCCAAGCAGTGTTGGGATGACTCGAGTCCCTTTTTCGTATGACCATAGCCTTTATACCCGTTTTATCAAATTTAGCGCTCGGCAAGACGGTCAAAAATGGCCGTAAAGTTGCCTTTGACCAAATGGAAAGTATTACGTAGACCAATTTCACTGAACCGTGAGATTTGCTTGTGTCCACACCATATAGGACACTATGGTGAAACCGTCGATATTGGTAGCCTATATTCATGACTGCGTGGTTCCGAAATGACAGAAACGAATTTCCCTGCCCTTGAAATCCGAGCCCCGCGTTACAAATGCGACCCGAAGAGGAAGACACATCACCCAGTCAAGATATACGAATTTGAATCTTTCGAGTAGCCTAACAACATTAGGCTTACCATACGTCCTCTTATAAGAGGATTTGTCCTCTTTTTTGACTTTTTTGAAAGCGTCCTCAGAGGACGCCCTTTTGTCCTCTTTTTTGAGATTTAGAGCAGTTTTAGGGCAAATTGCGAGTGACATACCGCATATTAGTACAGAAGTGAAGCTCCGACGGGTGAAAAACGGTGATTTTAGCTGTGAGCGAAAAGATGACCTTTTTTTTTTTTAGTCATCCACCTAGCTATGTGGAGTAAAAAACGTTATTTTGAGCTCTGAGCGGAAAAGATGACCTTTTTTTTTTTAGTCAACCGATCACAAAGTGGGAATAATCAACCGGTTTTTGAGAATTTCACTCCGGTTTTGCCAGTTGCAAATTTCTGCAAAAGTGTCCACTTTTTTGATTTCCAAAATATGGTAAGCCTAAACAACATGCTTCAACAAAGTAATAATAATAATCGTTGTGGTATATTTTTCATCTGAACAAGTCACCCAAAATGTACAATGCGATGTCATGAACAGATAGGAGAATGTCGAACGATGCGCATCAGTATAGCGATCCTTTTAATCTAACATCCACCTCGGCCTAGAGTGCCCGATGTCACAGTTCTTTTCGATGTTGATCTTTTTATTTTTGAAGCCGCGGCCCTTTCTACTAGTTCTTTCCATTTCTTGTGAGTGCTTTCTTTCGTCGGGTCTTTTTCTGGGCTTTTTGTCGCCGTAAGAACGGCAACGGCGGGGGAAGAGGAGCCCAGATTAACCTCCGACGCGAATCGAACCAGATCCGCCATATTTGCAGGCGCTTATCGTCACCACTACGCTATGTCCCCCGCAAAGTAATGTAGATCCACCCGAAATTTCTATGTCTGTCTGGCATGGGTGTTGCGTAATACATATGTCATTGGTCATAGTCATACCATAGCAAATTACAGGCTCGCTAAGTTTGTCATACTTTTGCACACTTCTTTCGAATTAGGGCCAAGTTTGAGCTCTAGGAGACTTATCTCATGTCCCTGGTTTTCGCGGTTGCCCAGTGCGACTGTTAGTAGTTATAATGCGCGAAATGTACAATGCATGCGAGTGCTGGAAGACATGTCCGACGTGCCCGCACAAGTCGTATTAGGCAAGGGCGCAAGGCATGCGCTTGCCCAACGCATACGAAGGATGACAGCTAAACCGCGAAATTCAGGGAAATGAGTCAAGTCTACTGGAGCCGACACTATGAGTATAGTGAAAATGTCGGAAAGACGAAAAAAGACAATACGCTGGACGCCAACAAATGGTTGCGATCTCAGACACCTTGTCTTCTCCTCACCCGGTGACCTGTGGTGTGCCCCAGGGCTCAGTACTTGGACCGGTCCTTTTCACCTTATATGTCAACGACATTTTCGAAACCTCCTCATTGAACACCACACTGTTCGCTGATGATACTCACCTCCTCTCTTCCGCATCTTCGACGGCAGAGCTGGATGCCCTGACTGGTGACCAAATGTCCAAAGTCCATGAGTGGACGGCCCAGAACAACCTTTGCATAAACGCCTCGAAATCGCAATTGCTGACAGTAAATTCAAAAAATAACCTAACCGTTAATATCGCTGGTCAGCCCGTTTCCAACACAGATAATGCCAAATATCTCGGAGTTTTGCTGGACTCGAACATGTCCTGGAAGAGTCATATTCAGTCCCTAGAAACTAAATTATCACCGAAGTGCGGCCTGTTCTACAGCCTTAAGCGCTTCATGCCAGCATGGGTTCTTCTGATACTCTTTAAATCCTTAATCCAATCGAAGTTACATTATGGCATCCTCTGTTGGGGGGCTGCCAGTAAAACTGCACTCAAGCCACTGCAGAAACTACAGCACAAAGTACTCCGAATCATAGCTAGGGCCCCAAAGGGACCTGGCTGCCCATCCAATAAGTCGCTGCTGAAGAGATTCGGCGTCCTAAACATAGAAGATATGCGGAAACTAGAAATCGCAAGGTTCATGTATCAGTTTCACTGCGGTCGTTGCCCCGAATATTTCAATGACTTCTTTACCTCTGAATCAAAAGCGCACAAGTACAACACACGCGCGTCCACGTCGTCCAAATATCATATGATCGACCGAAAAGATCATCGCTCCATCAAATATGCCGGACCTGATGTGTGGAACAGTATCCCGGCGGCCATCCGACAGTCGACGAGCATGTCCACATTCAAGTCGAAATACAAGCAATTACTACTAAATAAATACAGTCCATCCTCAAGATTATCGGACCACGACTGACCTATCGATCTCGCTTCCCATGACATGCCGCCCTATTTCTTGTCGCATTCTTTTTCTATACTATCTTCTTTACCTTCATTCAGTGTGCATGCCTCCTCTTTACATCGCCTAGGCCAAGGTGGGTGTCAGATTCCATAGACTACTCCTTGTCGCTTCGACATCTTCCTGTCTTTTCATTGTATCGCATTTTTGTGGTGTATTGAACTGATAAAATTGCTAATAAACCAATGATGATGATGATAGTGTTCTGAGTGGGCAACTCTAAACGGCGGAACGAGCGGACTGCGGAATTAGCGGAACTTGCGATACTAAACGGCGGACCAAGCGGAACTGCGGACCGAGCGTACCACAACAAAATAGTTCAGTACTAAACGGGAGACCGCGGAACATGTACCGTAATACTAAACGGCGGACGGAGCGGAACCGCGGACCGGCGGACTATCACAAAATTTGCAATGTAAATGGCGAACCGCGGATCTGCCGCATCTCGTAATTTTCTCGAGTGATCTTTTCCTGGACTTTGTTGAAGCTTATATTTTGTTGAAAATTTTGTCATGTAATGTAATTCTTCAACGTCTAGTTATGAGCTACGACATAATTTTACTTTATTCCATGTCGTTTTGTACTTTATATGGTTTGTATTTCTAAAATGTAGTTAACTTTTGTTGGTCATAACGTAATCTGTTGACACCGGACCACAGTGTCAGTTCTATAATAGAACTTGTGTAGCGGTCGCTGCAACGACTTGTTGCAAGACACGCTGGTATAGTGCTTGATTGGAGTCGACGCTACAGCTTACAGTTCCCGTTGTACGCACTAGTTGACTGACTAACGACCGCTCTGAGTACTCTTGCAATCCTGATCACACACGCAGATCCAAGGAGCTTTCTTTACTAGCACAGAACAGCCAAATAGTAGTAATTAGTGGTCAGAAACTTGTAGATTTACCAGGTTCAAATCATACTGCGGTTCGATAAGAAATAGAAAGAATAAATGAAGCGAAATGGAGCCAATTGTCTATCTTATGACTGACGCGCGGGCGCGCCGACTCGAATATGCGGGCTCTGAGAACACGTGCCTTGCAGATTGCCTGTGCCCGTGTGTGCCGTCACGGTTCTGGTTTCGCGCGAGACCTATTTATGCTTTCGCGCATGACGGAATTGGGACAGTCATTTACAACTTGTATTGCCTATTTCATCATTTCAAAAGACTACAACACTGCGATACAATGAAAAGATAGGAAGTTGTCGAATGGCAGGGTGATTAATACATTTTTACATCCCATTACAGCTGAAGGAAACATTGATATTGTTGCAACTATCAGCGGAAGAAGAACCAGGGAGGGTTATCAGGAAGGGAAGCTCACAGTTTTGTATTAGGTCGTGGTCCGGTAATCCTGAAGACTGGCTAGTATTGATTTAGAAGAAATTGCTTGTATTTAGACTTGAATGCGGACATACTCGACGACTGTCGGATAGCCGGCGAGATGCTGTTCCACAATTGGGGTCCGGCATACTTGATAGAGCAATGCGTTTTCTTGTATTTAGTCCTGATCATATGGTAGTTGTTCTTCGTTGATGCGCGTGTGCTGTAATTGTACGCTTTTGTCTCCGTGGACTTGGAGACGACCAAAGTAACCATAGACCATAACCACATTACGTACAGATTACGTACCATATTACGTACGTGCAATGCAGTAGCGACCAACTTTTTTACCCTTCGCTACCATTACTGTAAGAAGCACGGGCCGGCGTAACCGATGCCATTGTCAGTAGCAGATAGGCGGTTGGTGAGATTCCTGGGTTGAAACGATAAATATGACAAAATTAAAAATGTTTGGCGCGCTGCAGCATACGAACAGTTGCCGAGCCCTGAGATAGATTATGAGCTTATATTCCACACTCATCAGACTGCATGTCCTATCCCCAGCTCTGACTGCTCATATGCAAAGGTGATATAGGATTCGTGCTATATTTTCTCGCCTCTCCTTGCCTACTCGTTACTTCTAGGGCTTGCAGAAATAAGAGACTGAGGAATTTCGGATGTAAACTATCCCCCAACAAATCTAGTCTACGCTTTGGAAAACAATCATTCGTTCAGTAGACCTGAAGTTTATTATTTATATGGCATGACTGACATATAAATACAACGAAACAAATGAAGTGACCTCGCCACGAAGTATATTTTCCTCTGTGATACACAATATACATAACCACTATTCTAGATTTTCGAAAATCACTTTCTCAATATTGAGGCCATATGTTGCGAATATATCCAAAGATATCGTCGGAAGCTTTTACGCGTTAATAGTATATTCGCGACCACCTATCTTTGAGGAAACATATTTTAGGCAGTCGTTCATATCAAATCACAGGCGCGGATTTTCAAGCCACGGCCACGTCGTATTTCAAGAAATGCAGCTACAGAATTCGTTTTGAAATATTAAAAGTCTACCGATCGAATTACGACATAAAATCGTGGTGATATTTCAGGAATATACAGTTTTTCCGGTTTAGCACTCTACAGGTAATGTGTGCACAAGACTGATGGCGGTTGCATGATAATTGACTTTACCTTGAGTCCATAAGCGCGAAGTTTCAGCCTAATGCTGGTGTCCGGCATTTATCTTGATCTCCCAACGTCATACCATAAACACTCCTTGTAAGTGCACTTAATGACATTTCACATATAAAATCGCTTCATTTTCAACGTGTTCTCGTAACACGTGTAGCAAATCAAATCTAGGTCATTGCAACACTGTCTGTCTAGCACTAACTACACCACTCATTTTTTTAACATACGTAAAACAATGATGGAAATTTTGAAGGTTTCGTAAAAACGGGTGTAAAAGCAAAAAATTGCGATTTTTCAAACGACTATTCCGAGCCCGATCGGTTCGGTTAGTCTGTACAGCAAATGGGGAGATCGCTTATCGCGTCGACACCCTCGGGTGGTCCCTTGGACGTGCGAGGTCGCCGAGCATTAGTGCGCCAAAGTGTATTGTCGGTAGTGTCCATTCTCGGTAATGGTCATTCTCGGTAATAGCATTCTCGGTAATGTCCATTCTCGGTAATGGTCAATCTCGGTAATAGCATTCTCGGTAATAGCGTTCTCGGTAATAGCCATTCTCGGTAATAACCATTCTCGGTAATAGCATTCTCGGTAATGTCCATTCTCGGTAATGGTCATTCTCGCGAATATTCTCGGTAATCGACATTCTCGGTAATAGTAATCTCGGTAATAGCCATTCTCGGTAATAGTATTCTCGGTATTGTCCATTCTCGGTGATGTCCATTCTCGGTATTGTTCATTCTCGGTAATGTCCATTCTCGGTATTGTCCATTCTCGGTAATGTCCATTCTCGGTATTGTATATTCTCGGTAATGTCCATTCTCGGTATTGTCCTTGTCGGTAATAGCATTCTCGGTAATAGCATTCTCGGTATTGTCCGGATACGGTTTTGTCGCCATAAGAGCGGCAACGGCGGTGCGATAAATGAATACTATGCATCCTCAAGAGTCAAGATTATCGTACCACGACTGACCTATCGATCTCGGTTCCATGACATGCCACCCCATTTTTGTCGCTTGCATTTTTCTATCCTATCTTCTTTACTTTTCATTCAATGTGTACAGCTTCTTTGAGGTACAGAACTTCAATATACAATTGAATAGTATATTCATATTGAAATGAACCCGAATATTTTCGGCTGACACTCGTCAGGGGTAATCGTCAGCAACTAGTAGAGAATTCGAAAGAACAGCGTATATCAGGGGTGGGCAAACTTTTGAGCTCGCGGGCCGCATTCAACATCTGAATCCATTTGCGGGCCGCACTATATAAAAATAGGATTATAAGCTAAAACGCCATATTAGTATTTGGTTATATAGTGAGGACATGGAGATAATATATGTGCTTATTTAAAACAGAACACTCATTGCCTTGGTGATATCGTACAACAAGTGTTTGCCAATTGCAGAATTTATGGCCTTTGATTGTTCCGCATCAATCTTGAGCGGGTGAGTTAAGGGTGAGCTTTTCACCGAGCGTGTTCTAATGAATCTAGGGACATGCTGATTTATGCGTTCCTGCAAGCGCTTTGACGTTCTTCCCACGCT
Source organism: Botryllus schlosseri (assembly GCF_051294905.1). Classification (NCBI taxonomy): domain Eukaryota; kingdom Metazoa; phylum Chordata; class Ascidiacea; order Stolidobranchia; family Styelidae; genus Botryllus; species Botryllus schlosseri. The sequence continues at coordinate 8,904,843 of NC_137251.1, read as the reverse complement.
ACAGTCAGAAACTTTACCAGTTACAAAGTTGAAAGTCGGAGAAGTTGAAAGTAATGGAAGCTGCAGCAACGCCAGAGAAAGCTGATTGCTCAGCCGTACAAAGTCAAACTGTGGCAACGTCAGAGACGAGTGCTGACTGCCCAGCTCCACCAAGTTCGGAAAATGTTGAAGACGTACGTGGAAGTGTCAAGAGAGAAATTGTGGACCAGATCCCCGCGAAGAGCAAGTCAGTGGGTTCTGATGTTCCAACTAGTAGTGACGGCACTTTCCATGGATTCGATCAGAGGTTGATTGAACTTGAAGAACGTCAAAGCGCTTGCAGGAACGCATAAATCAGCATGTCCCTAGATTCATTAGAACACGCTCGGTGAAAAGCTCACCCTTAACTCACCCGCTCAAGATTGATGCGGAACAATCAAAGGCCATAAATTCTGCAATTGGCAAACACTTGTTGGATAATCCCGCCTGTGCGAAAAATTATCGAGACGACAGATTTCGCATACTGGGAAAGGGTCGCTCACACTTTCATTTGTGTGCCTTGGAGTCGACTTTTATCAAAATACACCAGCCAAGGCTGTGTCAACAAAAAGAGTTCGTGTATCATCTAAAAATAGTACATTGAACGCTCTCGTATTCGACATTTCGTGCTGGTGACGTCATATTTTGTGTTACGATTGTTGATATACGCTGTTCTTTCGAATTCTCTACTAGTTGCTGACGATTACCCCTGACGAGTGTCAGCCGAAAATAGTCGGGTTCATTTCAATATGAATATACTATTCATTCAATGTGTCTGCATATGCCTTCTCTTTACATCGCCCAGGCCAAGGTGGGTGTCTGATTCCATAGACTACTCCAAGTCGCTTCGACACCTTCCTATCTTTTCATTGTATCGCATTTTTGTGGCCATCAAACTGATTAAATTGATTATAAACCAATGATTAAGAGGAGCTCAGATGAACCTCCGACGGGAATAGAACGGAATCCGCCAGATTGGTTGGCGCTAATCGTTACCACTACGCTATCTCCCCCGTCCATTCGACAACTTCCTATCTTTTCATTGTATCGAAGTGTTGTAGTCTTTTGAAATGATGAAATGGTTAACAGAAGTTCTATTAGAGAACTGAAACTGTGGTCCGGTGTCAACAGATTACAATGTCATCATGGCCATTAAAAGTTTACTACATTTTAGAAATACAAAACATATAAAGTACAAAACGACATGGAATTAAGTAAAATTGTGTCGTAACTCATAACTAGACGTTGAATAATTACATTACTTGACAAAATGAAATTACTTGACTAAATATTCAACAAAATATAAGCTTCAACAAAGTCCAGGAAAAAATCACTTGAGAAAATTACGAGATGCGCCTGATCCGCGGTCCGCCGTTTACATTGCAAATTTTGTGATAGTCCGCCGGTCCCGCTCAGTGCTATATACACGCGGTTCCGCTCCGTCCGCCGTTTAGTAACCACTGTGATGCTAATAGCACATCAGCAGAAATATGATGACCAGGTGAATCATTGTGAATGTACATGAACAACATGATTTTTTTCGGTCTATAAAATTTCGAAATAACTGGAATATGCGTTGCCAGATTTCAAAATCCTCAGAAAAACCGGTTGCCAGCTCTTAATATTTGGAGGTGGTCAACAAAAAGGATCCTGTTCCGACAAATAGACATGCAAATGCCTACATTTTAACCATAAAACCGAAAAATCACATCCACTCCTCTGCGGCCTCAAGGGCAGAACTACACCTTACTACAAGTCGAAATGACTATCCCAACATTACCCCCAAAAATATTTCAGCCAATGAAACACAATAGGGGACCCACCAGCATCCAATGAAAATGAATCATTTTCAGGAAATATATATACCAGTATTGATATTATAACGGAATTTCAAAAATCATTTTCACTACCGTGCGGCGTCAAAGGCGTAACTACATATTGCTACAAGTTGAGAGGAGTATCCCAACATTACCCCCAAAAATATTTCAGCCTTCGGAACACAATAGGGGACCCGCCAGCATCCGATGAAAATAAATCATTTTCAGGAAATAGATATACCAGTATTGATATTATAACGGAATTTCAAAAATCATTTTCTTTACTGTGCGGCGTCAAAGGCGTAACTACATATTGCTACAAGTTGAGAGGAGTATCCCAACATTACCCCCAAAAATATTTCAGCCTTCGGAACACAATAGGGGACCCACCAGCATCCAATGAAAATGGATCATTTCCAGGAAATAAATATACCAGTATTGATATTATAACGGAATTACAAACCTAATTTTCACTGCCCTGCGGCGTCAAAGGCGTAACTACATATTGCTACAAGTTGAGAAGAGTATCCCAACATTACCCCAAAAAATATTTCAGCCTTCGGAACACAATAGGGGGCCCACAAGCATCCAATGAAAATGGATCATTTCTAGGAAATAGATATACCAGTATTGATATTATAACGGAATTTCAAAAATCATTTTCTCTACTCTGCGGCGTCAAAGGCGTAACTACATATTGCTACAAGTTGAGAGGAGTATCCCAACATTACCCCAAAAAATATTTCAGCCTTCGGAACACAATAGGGGACCCACCAGAATCCAATGAAATTGGTCATTTTCCAAAAATAGACATACCAGTATTGATATTATAACGGAATTACAAACCTAATTTTCACTGCCCTGCGGCGTCAAAGGCGTAACTACATATTGCTACAAGTTGAGAAGAGTATCCCAACATTACCCCAAAAAATATTTCAGCCTTCGGAACACAATAGGGGACCCACAAGCATCCAATGAAAATGGATCATTTACAGGAAATAGATGTACCAGTATTGATATTATACCGGAATTTCAAAAATCATTTTCTCTACTCTGCGGCGTCAAAGGCGTAACTACATATTGCTACAAGTTGAGAGGAGTATCCCAACATTACCCCAAAAAATATTTCAGCCTTCGGAACACAATAGGGGACCCACCAAAATCCAATGAAATGGGTCCTTTTTCAGGAAATAGACATGCCAGTATTGATATTATAACGGAATTACAAACCTAATTTTAACTGCCCTGCGGCGTCAAAGGCGTAACTATATTATGCTACAAGTTGAGAGGAGTATCCCAACATTACCCCCAAAAATATTTCAGCCTTCGGAACACAATAGGGGACCCGCCAGCATCCAATGAAAATGGATCATTTTCAGGAAATAGATATACCAGTATTGATATTATAACGGAATTTCAAAAATCATTTTCTTTACTCTGCGGCGTCAAAGGCGTAACTACATATTGCTACAAGTTGAGAGGAGTATCCCAACATTACCCCCAAAAATATTTCAGCTTTCGGAACACAATAGGGGACCCGCCAGCATCCAATGAAAATGGATAATTTTCAGGAAATAGATATACCAGTATTGATATTATAACGGAATTTCAAAAATCATTTTCTTTACTCTGCGGCGTCAAAGGCGTAACTACATATTGCTACAAGTTGAGAGGAGTATCCCAACATTACCCCCAAAAATATTATAGCCTTCGGAACACAATAGGGGACCCACCAGCATCCAATGAAAATGGATCATTTCCAGGAAATAGATATACCAGAATTGATATTATAACGGAATTACAAACCTAATTTTCACTGCCCTGCGGCGTCAAAGGCGTAACTACATATTGCTACAAGTTGAGAAAAGTATCCCAACATTACCCCAAAAAATATTACAGCCTTCGGAACACAATAGGGGGCCCACAAGCATCCAATGAAAATGGATCATTTCCAGGAAATAGATGTACCAGTATTGATATTATACCGGAATTTCAAAAATCATTTTCTCTACTCTGCGGCGTCAAAGGCGTAACTACATATTGCTACAAGTTGAGAGGAGTATCCCAACATTACCCCAAAAAATATTTCAGCCTTCGGAACACAATAGGGGACCCACCAGAATCCAATGAAATTGGTCATTTTCCAAAAATAGACATACCAGTATTGATATTATAACGGAATTACAAACCTAATTTTCACTGCCCTGCGGCGTCAAAGGCGTAACTACATATTGCTACAAGTTGAGAAGAGTATCCCAACATTACCCCAAAAAATATTTCAGCCTTCGGAACACAATAGGGGACCCACAAGCATCCAATGAAAATGGATCATTTACAGGAAATAGATGTACCAGTATTGATATTATACCGGAATTTCAAAAATCATTTTCTCTACTCTGCGGCGTCAAAGGCGTAACTACATATTGCTACAAGTTGAGAGGAGTATCCCAACATTACCCCAAAAAATATTTCAGCCTTCGGAACACAATAGGGGACCCACCAGAATCCAATGAAATTGGTCATTTTCCAAAAATAGACATACCAGTATTGATATTATAACGGAATTACAAACCTAATTTTCACTGCCCTGCGGCGTCAAAGGCGTAACTACATATTGCTACAAGTTGAGAAGAGTATCCCAACATTACCCCAAAAAATATTTCAGCCTTCGGAACACAATAGGGGACCCACCAGAATCCAATGAAATTGGTCATTTTCAGAAAATAGACATACCAGTATTGATATTATAACGGAATTAGAAACCTAATTTTCACTGCCCTGCGGCGTCAAAGGCGTAACTACATATTGCTACAAGTTGAGAAGAGTATCCCAACATTACCCCAAAAAATATTTCAGCCTTCGGAACACAATAGGGGACCCACCAGAATCCAATGAAATTGGTCATTTTCAGAAAATAGACATACCAGTATTGATATTATAACGGAATTCCAAAAATCATTTTCACTACCCTGCGGCGTTAAAGGCGTAACTACATATTGCTACAAGTTGAGAAGAGTATCCCAACATTACCCCAAAAAAATATTTCAGCCTTCGGAACACAATAGGGGGCCCACCAGCCTCCAATGAAAATGGATCATTTCCAGGAAATAGATATACCAGTATTGATATTATAACGGAATTTCAAAAATCATTTTCACTACCCTGCGGCGTCAAAGGCGTAACTACATTATGCTACAAGTTGAGAGGAGTATCCCAACATTACCCCTAAAAGTATTTCAGCCTTCGGAACACAATTGGAGACCCACCAGAATCCGATGAAATGGGTCATTTGTCAGGAAATAGACATACCAGTATTGATATTATAACGGAATTTCAAAAATCATTTTCACTACCTTGCGGCGTCAAAGGCGTAACTACATATTGCTACAAGTTGAGAGGAGTATCCCAACATTACCCTCAAAAATATTTCAGCCTTCGGAACACAATATGGGACCCACCAGAATCCAAGGAAATGGGTCCTTTTTCAGGAAATAGATATACCAGTATTGATATTATAACGGAATTCCAAAAATCATTTTCACTACCCTGCGGCGTTAAAGGCGTAACTACATATTGCTACAAGTTGAGAAGAGTATCCCAACATTACCCCAAAAAATATTTCAGCCTTCGGAACACAATAGGGGGCCCACCAGCATCCAATTAAAATGGATCTTTTCCAGGAAATAGATATAACAGTATTGATATTATAACGGAATTACATACCTAATTTTCACTGCCCTGCAGCGTCAAAGGCGTAACTACATATTGCTACAAGTTGAGAAGAGTATCTCAACATTACCCAAAAAAATATTTCAGCCTTCGGAACACAATAGGAGGCCCACAAGCATCCAATGAAAATGGATCATTTCCAGGAAATAGATATACCAGTATTGATATTATAACGGAATTTCAAAAATCATTTTCTTAACTCTGCGACGTCAAAGGCGTAACTACATATTGCTACAAGTTGAGAGGAGTATCCCAACATTACCCAAAAAATATTTCAGCCTTCGGAACACAATAGGGGACCCACCAGCATCCAATGAAAATGGATCATTTCCAGGAAATAGATATACCAGTATTGATATTATAACGGAATTTCAAAAATCATTTTCTCTACTCTGCGGCGTCAAAGGCGTAACTACATATTGCTACAAGTTGAGAGGAGTTTCCCAACATTACCCCAAAAAATATTTCAGCCTTCGGAACACAATAGTGGACATACCAAAATCCAATGAAATGGGTCCTTTTTCAGGAAATAGACATGCCAGTATTGATATTATAACGGAATTACAAACCTAATTTTCACTGCCCTGCGGCGTCAAAGGCGCAACTACATTATGCTACAAGTTGAGAAGAGTATCCCAACATTACCCCTAAAAGTATTTCAGCTTTCGGAACACAATAGGGGACCCACCAGAATCCGATGAAATGGGTCATTTTTCAGGAGAAAGACATACCAGTATTAATATTATAACGGAATTATAAAAATCATTTTCACTACCCTGCGGCGTCAAAGGCGTAACTACATATTGCTACATGTTGAGAGGAGTATCCCAACATTACCCAAAAAAATATTTAACACAATAGGGGACCCACCAGAATCCAATGAAATGGGTCATTTTTCAGGAAATAGACATGCCAGTATTGATATTATAACGGAATTACAAACCTAATTTTCACTACTACATTTACCCCAAAAGTATTTCAGCCTTCAGAAGATAATAGGTAACCCACCTGAATCCAATGAAAATGGATCATTTTCAGGAAATAGACATGCTCGTACTGATAATATAACGGAAGTTAGAAACACCATATTCATATCCTTCCCCTGTGGCCTCACAGGCAGAACTACACTGTGCTACAGGTCGAAATGCCTATCCCAATCATAAACTTTTCCGAAAAAAACACGAATAATGTCGCGCCATGTCATGTTCTTTGATGTTCGACTAAAGTAAAATATTCACGTTCGATCGTAAATGCGAATGCGAACCAGGGTTAGAGTTCGGTCGCAAAAATATAGGTTGCAAGTAAAAATCGGCGATCAATTCTAAATATGAAAGTAGGTTCATTCGAAATCAGTATTCGTTCATAGTATAAATACAAAAATATCATATGAGTCCGTCATCGCTTTAGCTGCGATGTAGCTGAGGTTGCGTGTGTGCATTAGATATGATTTTTGAAATTCCGTTATAATATCAATACTGGAATATCGTTCTCCTGGAAATGATCCATTTTCATTGGATGCTGGTGGGCCCCCTATTGTGTTCCGAAGGCTGAAATATTTTTTGGGGTAATGTTGGGATACTCTTCTCAACTTGTAGCAATATGTAGTTACGCCTTTAACGCCGCAGGGTAGTGAAAATGATTTTTGGAATTCCGTTATAATATCAATACTGGTATATCTATTTCCTGAAAAAGGACCCATTTCCTTGGATTCTGGTGGGTCCCATATTGTGTTCCGAAGGCTGAAATATTTTTGAGGGTAATGTTGGGATACTCCTCTCAACTTGTAGCAATATGTAGTTACGCCTTTGACGCCGCAAGGTAGTGAAAATGATTTTTGAAATTCCGTTATAATATCAATACTGGTATGTCTATTTCCTGACAAATGACCCATTTCATCGGATTCTGGTGGGTCTCCAATTGTGTTCCGAAGGCTGAAATACTTTTAGGGGTAATGTTGGGATACTCCTCTCAACTTGTAGCATAATGTAGTTACGCCTTTGACGCCGCAGGGTAGTGAAAATGATTTTTGAAATTCCGTTATAATATCAATACTGGTATGTCTATTTTCTGAAAATGACCAATTTCATTGGATTCTGGTGGGTCCCCTATTGTGTTCCGAAGGCTGAAATATTTTTTGGGGTAATGTTGGGATACTCTTCTCAACTTGTAGCAATATGTAGTTACGCCTTTGACGCCGCAGGGCAGTGAAAATTAGGTTTGTAATTCCGTTATAATATCAATACTGGTATGTCTATTTTCTGAAAATGACCAATTTCATTGGATTCTAGTGGGTCCCCTATTGTGTTCCGAAGGCTGAAATATTTTTTGGGGTAATGTTGGGATACTCCTCTCAACTTGTAGCAATATGTAGTTACGCCTTTGACGCTGCAAGATAGTGAAAATGATTTTTGAAATTCCGTTATAATATCAATACTGGTATATCTATTTCCTGAAAAAGGACCCATTTCCTTGGATTCTGGTGGGTCCCATATTGTGTTCCGAAGGCTGAAATATTTTTGAGGGTAATATTGGGATACTCCTCTCAACTTGTAGCATAATGTAGTTACGCCTTTGACGCCGCAGAGTAGTGAAAATGAATTTTGAAATTCCGTTATAATATCAATACTGGTATATCTATTTCCTGAAAAAGGACCCATTTCCTTGGATTCTGGTGGGTCTCTTAGTGTGTTCCGAAGACTTAAATATTTTGGGGGGCAATTTTGGGCTACTCCTACGCCTTTGACGCGGCAAGGTAGTGAAAATGATTTTTGGAATTCCGTTATAGTATCAATACTGATATGTCAATTTCCTGAAAAATGGTCTTTTTCATTGGATTCTGGTGGGTCCCCTCTCGTGTTCCGAAGGCTTAAATATTTTTTGGGGTAATGTTGGGATACTCCTCTCAACTTGTAGCAATATGTAGTTACGCCTTGGACGCTGCAGGGTAGTGAAAATGAGTTTTGAAATTTCGTTATAATATCAATACTGGTAAAGTGTATCTATCTGTAACCACCAATTAGTGCCTATATACCTGGCAACCGGTTTTTTCGAAGAATTTTGTGATCTGGCAACCCTTATCCCAGTTAATTCTAAATTTTACATACAGAAAATTCACATGATTTACAGGTACATTCACAATGATTCACCCGGTCATCATATTTCTGCCAATGTGCTATTAGCATCACAGTGGTGTTTAGTATTACATTCTATAATCACATGCTCCGCTGTTCCGCAGTCCGCCGTTTAGTATTGAGCAATTTTGGTATGGTCCGCAGTTCCGCTGTTTAGTATTACATGTTCCACGTTCCGCCGTTTAGTATAGTAGTTTAGCTCGGTCCGTAATTCCGCTTGGTCTGCCGTTTAGTATCGCAAGTTCCGCAGTCCGCTCGTTCCGCCGTTTAGAGTTGCCCACCTGCTTTCTGTGATTAGGTTTTAATAATCATCCGAAGTTAATAGAATAATAGCCAGTAGCCACCGCCTCCATATCCAAATATGCACGTAGCTGGTCGTGGTGATAAACATATTAAGGGTGCATGTGAACGTGTCTGTGATGCAACTCGAGCATTGCCATTTTACAACCACGTAAGTTCAACAATGCTATGCAGTTAAGTGTAATCAAATTTTGAATATTTTCTTTGCAGGAAGATGATGTTGAATCATCGCTGTCCGACCCTTCCGCTTCTCGCTCGGACCAGCCAATATATATTATAGTGGAGGGTGTATCGCAAAGAGGATGTGATTCGCTGTTTGACGGTCAGGGTCATTTTTACACCAGGATGAAAATGGAGCAAAATGGCACAATTCGATGGAATTGCAAGAATCGCACAAAAACACCATGCTGGGCAACGGTGATACAGCATGGTGCAAATTTCACGGCGGGCAAGCATCCTCACAGTCACCCTGGCGTTCCCGGTTTGTGTGCTTTGATTTCTGAAATGCCTTGCTTGGACCAGTCTACGTACGACATAGTGGCGGGCGTATCAGAAAGAGGAACTGATATGCTGTTTGACGGTCGGGGTTATTCTTACACCAGGAACAAAAGAAACAAAAATGGCACGATTCTCTGGATATGCACGATTCGCCCCAAAGCATGGAGATGTCCAGCAACGGTAACGGAGCATATTGGCAGTTTTGAAGAGGGCAAGCATCGTCACAATCACCCTGGAGTTCCCGGTGCCTATATGAGTGCCTTGATTTCTAAAGAGATGAAGTCCACTGCTATGAAGAATCCTTCTGAATCTGCTGCACGGATTTCTCAAGCCGTCTCCAGCAAGCACCTGCTCAATAATGAGCGCTCTGTGCCGGGATTGATACCTATTGACAATTTGACAAGGAATGCCAACTATGCGCGTGCGAGTTTGAGGTCACTTGAACCGACGACACTCGACTTTGAACTTAATTTGAACAACATCCCTTCAAATTTTCTGCTTGGAGATGTTATACTGGAAGGGGCCCGTCACCTCTTATTTGCATCTGAGCAGCAGATGGACCTTTTAAAAAACTCAAAAACGTGGTTTGTGGATGTAACATTCAAAGCTATGCGAAAACCTTTCTACCAACTTTTCACTATCCACGCGTTCATTCAATCTGGGGGTGCAACAAAGCAAATACCTCTATTATTTACCCTAATGTCACGAGCACGAAAAGCTGACTATGTCGCTGTGCTCAACAAAGTTATTAATGCTACAGGCGAATGTCGAGTTGAAAGAGTGGTATGTGATTTTGAGTTGTCAATTTGGAAGTCGTTGGCTGCGACGCTTCCTGGGGTTGACGTGAAGGGGAGTTCCTTCAACTTCACACAATATGTCTTCCAGAAAATTGAGGAGCTAGGGCTTTCGAAATATTACTATGCGAGAAAAGCCGCTCGTGCTGTTATGAAGCAGTTAATGAGTCTGTGCTATATGCCCGCAGAACTCATAGAGCCAAGCTTTTCTAGACTACGACGCAAACACACCGGCCCCAAACTGGAACCATTATTCGACTACATGCATAGCGCATGGATAACATCCAACAATTATAAGCCACATAATTGGAGCGTTTACCAAACTGCTATCCGCACCAAAAATGACGCCGAGGAGTGGCACACTCGCCTGAGCATGCGAAGACGATGCAGAACGACTATGTACATGTACAGCCTCATTCTTCTCTTGAATGAGGAAGGATCGTTCTCGTACGAACAGGCTGCACTCCTCTCTGATAGCAAGGTCAGGAAAAGACGCCGCAACGAGTGTCGGTTGATGGATGGTCAAATTTATGAACTATGGAAGCAATTCAAGAAAGGAATGATGACCCCTCGTCGACTACTCAAAGCCATTGCCAGAATTAATTAATGGACCTAATTCTGACAAACAATCATGATTTTGTAGTCCCTGCTCACGTATGGCTGTTCAAAAATAACTTTCTCTCCCGGATTCCAGCCATTCACTGATTAAATTATCAGGATACCCTATAGGACTCCGCAGATCCAATTAAAAATTTTGATTTGTTAGTGAAAATTTGAAAAAACATTCAAATTTTTCTGTCAACCCCATGAAATTGTTAAGCCGTCTTCAAAGACGATGCAAAGCAAATTTGACTCAATTCTAACCAGTGAAGCGGTTAATTTTCCCTAATAAATTAAAATAATTGGATCTGCGGAGTCCTGTACTTGTTAGAATTGAACCAATTTGGTGTGCAGCATTTTAAACGTTTAACCTGACAATTTAATCAGTGAATGGTTGGAATCCGAAAAAAAAAAGTTTTTTTTGAACAACCCTACGGTGCGGATTCGTCTCTGTGATACTGATTTTCATTCATTAGCGTGATTTATTCGTTTTTATTTATTAGATTTGTTTTTGTTCATTAGATGTGCCTTTGTCATTATTTATAATGATTAAAATTGATACTTCTTATTTTTCATAAGACTCGTAGTTGATTCAATTAACAGGTTATATTTTCATCTGCCCAAGACACACAGTCACACACGCAATGTAGGTGACAATGCGATGTAATGAACAGATAGGGGATGCTGTACGACCACGGCAACGGTCTCTTGGAATGGCATCCACCTCGACCGTTGCCGATCCCTTTTAAGCTATTTCTTTCTTTACGGGGTCTTCTGGGCATTTATTGTCGCCGTGAGATCAATGACGTAGCAGGTTGCTGAAGGGGCTATGAATGTTCCCTCTCATTTTTCACCAGTCTGCGCAAACACGTTACCTCACTGTGCAGGCCCTTGGACAATAGTGCGCAACCCCCCCCCCATAAGGTGACGGACCGAACTTCTGGGGGGGCTTCGCCCCCCAGACCACCCTCGGGCTCTGCGCTTATCATCTACATCGGGGGCCGCGGTTGGGTGGTTTTGTCGCCTTAACGCGCCAGGCGCGAAAATTTTATACGATTCATGATTGAATCGGTCAATATGATCGGGAATTGCGTATATCTATTGCTATCCATTTTTATCCTCTTTCTGAACAGCTGCTTTGAAGTACAGAACTTCAATATACAATTGAATAGTATATTCATATTAAAATGAACCCGAATATTTTCGGCTGACACTCGTCAGGGGTAATCGTCAGCAACTAGTAGAGAATTCGAAAGAACAGCGATACGATTGTTGATATACGCTGTTCTTTCGAATTCTCTACTAGTTGCTGACGATTACCCCTGACGAGTGTCAGCCGAAAATATTCGGGTTCATTTTAATATGAATATACTATTCAATTATCCTCTTTCTGCTCACATATAATTAGATTTACCGGTAAAGCTGATCGAGTGAGGTGTGTTAGAGAAGGTAGGTCCTGTAAACATTAATTAAACATCTTCGGGCGCTCCCGTTGATATAATGACTTCGTTACACGATGCTATTTCGTGGCCTCATATCTGCTATATCAAAAGACAATGAAATCGCTCAATTGTACTAAACTAAAAGACGAACACGATTTAAAATTGGTTTTTCTCTACTGGCAAATAATGTTCCCTCGACATGGTATTTGTCTTGTTGTGGGACTCGGATCGCCAGCACATGGACATTAAGCGCCTATGGACGATTAAACTTATATGTATAAATCGAAGTTTTCGGTCAGCATATAGGGCAGTCCTTTTCGGCCAAGGTTTTCTCGCTGCTGATCGTTTTGGCGCACTTCTCGGAGTCGCATGCCACATAGCCTATACCTTCATAGTTAGGGCTGGGCAAAATCGAGTAGCTGAGTGATTCGATTCTGAATCACGTAATATGCTTCGAGTAATCGAGTATCACTCATTATGACGTCATAACAGAATGTAACATTTTAAAGTTCAAATATGTACCTTTTATTCGTCCACAAAGAAGATAATGCCTGTTATCCATCTCATTAAAGATACTTTGGTGTTTTTTCGACCATACCGATTTCATTGCACTTGCTGACAATGTTGTGGGAAGATATGACTTCAGCAATATGCTATTTCCAGTAACGTTCCTAGCTCTGTACTCAGTGGCGTATCCAGGGGGGGGTTTTAGGGGGTCGGAACCCCCCCTTTTCAAAATTCAAAAAATTGATGTCAAATATAGCCACTAATATTTGCTAATTTATTAGTTTAACATATCCGTTTTTTCATATGAGAAGGCGAATATGGTGTCCTAATGTTATTTAGGGGGTCTATAACCCCTACAAAATATTGGAATTATGCGCCGAATTAGTTGAAAGGTTAAAATAAGTCATCATATTTCGCAAATTCCGTACGAATTCTGCCGTTGTTCAGCTACATTTCAGCTGTGGCAGTTGCAGACGTTCTCAACTTTCTTCCCTCGATTTCTCTCACGCCTTGCTAAAATGAGAGACGCATTATTGGAAAATCTAATCTAATCTAATTGGTCGACGCGATACGTAATTGCCAAGACGAAGTTGTCGGCAATCAACGGCGCCCGCGAATTCGCTGCACCTGCTCGCCTTGAAATCCTAATTAAGAATTGCACGGCGTGTTGATTGATCAGCGAGACGCAGACACGGCGGCACCAGTACGACAATGCTGTTCTCAAATCCACATTGTCTTCGCGATTATCGGCGAGAAATGGCCTACGATTGACAGTCACATTCAAAATACAAGCCTAGCAATCCACGTTCCCGATTGTTAGGTGGCTTGCTGTAGTTGAAATACAGGCCTATGTTGCCGCTGAACGGGAGAATTGAGTAGGCCTAGTAGTAAAGTTAACCTAATTATATCGGCTGACAAATTTCTCTGTCGATCAAGTCATTATCCCAGTGTGTACTCTGTAATAATTGACTGACTTGCATGCTTGCAATTAAGGCCTAATTATCTTCGCGCGTACTACACGCTCAGCCGTACGGCTGGTAAAGCCATCGAAAAGCACACATTCGTGTACGACGTACACTGTTCACACCACACCTCTGGCGATCGCCCTCGTTTATGCTACCGCCCTATTCCGCGCTTGTTCGTCCGCTGCGATACTACCGGGCGTGCGCATAATGTCGTCAAAACCTAACAAAGTCGCATATCTCTGGCCGGAAGTAGGCGCTTGGAGACGGGCGGCGTTTGCCGGCTCATGACTAAATGCGAGCATTTACGAATTTCTTTTAATCATACCATAAAAAAACGCGATTTTCAGGCAATGTCTGCATCGTGTTCGTGCATCTCCCACTCACCGCAAATCTCTTTTTATTATCAAACTATAGATTATCGTATATCGTTGATATTCGCCATGGCGTGAAGACAAGTGATCGCATTGATGACGTCATAATAGCCAAATTCGTAACGCAAACCCCCCCCCCTTTTTCGCTCTCTGGATACGCCCCTGTCTGTACTATATGTTTCGTATGCTGCAATACGGCCAAGCAAGGTTTCAAGGCTTCAACAGTGAAAATTAGTATCGAAACTATAATTTTCGGTGATAAATTAACTTTCAGTCGCGAGGAGCGTATAATTTCAGTACTCGAAAAAATCGTCTTTCACTACTCGACTCGAATCATTGAAATTAATACTCGATTCAGATTCGAGTACTCGAATCATTATGCCCAGCCCTATTCATAGTATGTCTTGGTGCGTGGCAAGGTAATGGCCGACGCCCAAGTGCCCAATTCTTTTAATCACGCGTATTTTTTGTTGTGGGAAGGGTACCCAATAATAAAGATATTTGACAAAATTAATTCGCGCGCGGCGCGAAAAATATTTTGAAAAATTCCCAAAAAATACACCATGATTTATGTTAACTCACGAAATCATTTTTGGACCCCTTCGATCTCGGCCCCCTAATTGGGGGTTTGGGGTGTGGCAGTTACGGTCCTGAGGGAATCTTACGCAATGTTCATGCCACGCGGAGAAGACTATGCGCTAGTTTCTCGCAGATTAACTTCGAGCTAGCTCATTGTTATTTATAACTTTGTTAAACCATGTTATTGCGCCATTCCCAGAAAATAATGCGCTATTGAAATGATATCAGTATCGCTCACACGTACGAGACCATACTAAAAGAAAAGATTTTTCGTTAGGCGCACGTGATTGCAAAGTCTCATTTCTTCACGGAGCTCAATATTTACCTTTGCGGGCCGCACTTGTACCTCGGTGTCAGACTTAAGCGATAACACTATTTGCCCTGGCAATGTTCCCTATAATTTTTCACGAGTTTGCGCGCCTGCGTGGTCCCTTGGACAACAGTGCGCAACGACCTAAAAAAAAACATCACTTCCGATTTTTTGTGCGCAACTTAGATTTTCTGTGCGCAGAGACCAATTCAGCACTGCGCATGCGCGCATGCGCGCAGCTTAGAGGGAGCATTGGTTATGATCTAACTGTAGGTTGGAGTATAAATAAAAAAAGCTCACTGAGATGAGGTTACGAATTTCTTTGCATTGGTCAAAGGCAAATTGATGTTAGGCTGAGGCATCTTACGCCACAATACCAAACTCCGTTACAATCAAATTCCCGTAACGTGCTTGGTGGAGTGTTCGATATCAGGCTCTCGCCACGCGACATCTACCACGACACCTACAACTTTCCTATTTGTGAGTATTCATTCTCATTAAATCCATTTCTAAATCCAAAATTGTCCAAGTGCGGATTTTTACATTTGATATCTGCACCAGGTCCTGCTGGTTGATCAGTATAGTTCCCAACCCATGGGATGGCGCCGTGAGTGCACTGGTACAGAACTAATAACAACTCGTCCAGTTGTCGAGTACCCTATGGATGTAGGGTCTTATGAATGTATGCTATTGCCAGGTACATCATGGATGAGTATAGCGCTGTCTGTGGGCATTTATTGACTTGTTTAGTAAATTTTTCGGCAGTCATATAGCTTCCATGATATGACTGTGTATTGTCTATCAACAGATCGTTATATAATTGCAAATATATTATTCATATGCTACTGCTGGGATAACCATGGCATTTCGGTTCAAACCAGAAAACCTGAGGAATTTCCTTCGAACAGTTTGCAAGATGGATGGCCATCTTCATATGGAAAAGTTTAAGAACGGCCAGTCAAATCCCACATATTTTGTGAAAGTTGGGCAAAAAGAGCTTGTATTGAGGAAAAAACCTGAAGGGAGGCTGTTGCCAGGAGCTCATCAAATTGATAGGGAATTTAAGGTCATGAAGGCTTTGAATATGGTAAATTTTCCTGTTCCTAAAATGGTGTCTTATTGTAACGATGTAAATGTTCTGGGGACCGAGTTTTATATCATGGATTTCCAAAAAGGAAGAGTATACATGAATAAGTTACCTGGTGATACTCACACTGACATCCGAGAAGCAATACTTTCTGCCGTTGATGCTCTGGCCAGGCTCCATTCGGTAGTCCCTGAGAATGTTGGGCTGGTGGGATACGGAAAACAAACAGGCTATTGTCTACGTCAAGTACGAACCTGGTCGAAGCAATACCATGCTTCAAATCCTCAGGCTCTGCCTGAAATGGAACATTTAGAAGCATGGCTGCATGATAACATACCACAGGAGCCAGAAACCGCTTCTATTGTACATGGCGATTACTCATTTCGTAATATCATGTTCCACCCCACTGAAAATAAGGTGCAATGTGTATTGGATTGGGAGTTGTCAACACTGGGGCATCCGTTATCAGATTTGGCGTATTTTTGCATGACGTTGTATCATCTTCGGATCAAAGAATTGGAATTCATTTTTGGTGCGTTTGACGCAAACCAAGTCGTTGAGGAAGATGAAGTAATTCGACGTTATTGCGAGAAGAGGAATATTCAATTTCCACCTCCAGACTTGAATTTTTTCCTTGCGTTAAATTTTTATAAGCTAGCTTCAATTGCGCAGGGTGTGTATTCACGATATCTTCAGGGGAATTCCAGTCAAGAAGAGGCAAAACTCTTTGGACCTGTTGTGCAGCCACTTGCAAAATTGGGCTTTGACATTGCAAAGTCTTCTAAAGTCAAATCTAAAAACCAGGATGATTTACTCTTGTCACCATCTGCTGACGGACAGAAAATGCTTGATAAAGTAAAGGGTTTTATACGAGAATTCATCATTCCTAACGAGCAAGTTTATTACGACTTCTTGGAAAAAGCCGACAACAAGTGGTGTGTTGTCCCGATCGTTGAAGAGTTGAAGTTGAAAGCGAAATCTGAGGGACTTTGGAATCTATTTTTGCCAGGAGTTAGCGGCCTCACCAATGTCGATTACGCGTACATGGCGGAAGAACTTGGAAAATACGTCTTTGCGTCCGAAGTCATGAACTGTAGCGCGCCCGATACCGGAAACATGGAAGTACTTCATTTATACGGAGACGCGTATCAAAAAGAAAAATTTCTGCAACCTCTATTAGACGGCAAAGTAAGATCAGCATTCTGCATGACAGAACCGGCTGTGGCATCCAGTGATGCTACTAACATGCAATTATCTATTATTAGAGACGGAGACAGTTATGTTGTTGATGGTAGAAAATGGTGGAGCAGTGGAGCCGGCGATCCGAGATGTAATTTTGGAATTGTAATGGGAAAAACTGTCGACTCTGACTCAAAACCAAAGCATCAACAGCATAGCATGATCCTTGTTCCGTTTGATGCGCCCGGTGTCAAAGTGATCCGTCCCATGCATGTCTTTGGTTACGAAGACTACCCGCATGGTCATATGGAAGTTGTGTTTGATAACGTCCGTGTCCCGAGAGAGAATTTGATACTAGGCGAAGGAAGAGGATTTGAAATAGCGCAGGGCAGGTTAGGCCCTGGTCGAATTCATCATTGCATGCGATCTATCGGTGCTGCCGAAAGGTGTATGGAAATGTATGTTGCACGCGGATCGCAACGCAGATCGTTTGGAAAACTGCTAATCGATCACCAGGTCAACCGTCATCACCTCGCGAGTAGCCGGATCGAAATCGAGCAAGCGAGACTACTCGTTCTTAACACCGCTCTGATGATAGATCTACACGGGGCCAAAGCCGCGAGAAAGCACATCTCCATGATCAAGGTGGCGGCCGTGCGAGTCTTCAAGAATGTCGTGGATAGGACGATACAGATCCACGGTGCAGCCGGTGTGTCGCAGGACTTTCCGCTGGCGGCGATGTATTCGTGGGCTAGGGCTTTGCAATTTGCAGACGGCCCGGACGAAGTGCACATGGACAACGTGGCTAAACTGGAGATAAGGGACCAGATGAAAAAATCGAAGCTGTAGACCAGCGATTGTCAAACATCCTTTTCCCCTTTCCTGTCCAAGCATTGAGTCACTTTTCTATCAATATTGACTGAACGTTCTCTAACATTTCTGTCCCCACAATCGACCCATTGGTTATTTATGTCTCTTAAAATCTTCACCACGGGCTTAAAATCTTCACCACGGGGCGATCTCGCCTCCTTTTGGAACCACGGCTGTAGACTGCAGTTTTCTCAACAAAATCAATTGTACCTGTACTTAAATTGGAATATGAATTTTAGTATTTGTGACCGCATTTATATTACGATTACGGTACTGGTATCTTGATGTTGTGTGAATGCTCATGCAATAACAATTTCCAATTGCAAGCTTCTCCAATTTGATTGCTGTCCTTTCAGAAAAGGATTTGGTGATTGAGATATCATATCATGACTTGTCAACTTTTGATTTCTGCAATACCTAGCGAAATGGATTCTTAGGCTAGTTGCCTTGTCATTAAACTATCATGCAGTAAAACGCCTATGCAATGAGTTAGCTTATGCCAGTGCGGATATGAAACCATGATTTATGCCTATAAACTATCTGTCATCATGCGCTTTTCATTCCTCTCAATTATGTTACTGTCTGAGGCTACGCTGTCACGTGTCCTGTTAGCTTGCGATAATTTTTTTGTTCATTATGTGTCAATCACCAAATGAGTATTCTATTATAATGTTCCGTAAACCGGGGTAACATTGGACAATTTTCAACAATTCCGCTTTGTATCTTGGAAATGCTAGGGTGTAGGGGAGGCAAGTTTTGTGTTTTTTTGGAGTCATGGAGCAAAGATTAGAATTAACTAATCCAAAATCTTCATGGTCATAAATAAGTACCTTATTTTTGTAAATTATCCGTGTCCAAAGTTACCCGTGCATGTGGGGTAACTTTGGACAACGTAGTTTTTTGTATGCCTTTACCCTCTATTGTTTATGAAACCTCGTAAATGAGGCTTATTTGGTAAGAGTTGATGAGAGCAGTGACTAAAACTGAAACAAAATAGTATATGTCTGGCCTATTGCATGATTTTTACCTAATCCCCCCCCCCCCCAAAAAAAAATAGGTAGTTTATGAAGGCTAATGCCCCCTTATTAATCCCTTTACCCAATTTTCCCTCATGCCTTCACCAATTGGGACTTATAATAACGTATGGTGACAATGGGGTATCCCACTGGCAGTGTCAGAAATCGACAGCAAACATTAAGTACCGTATGTTAGCGTGATTTATTGCCGATTTCGAATATATTACTGTACAGGAAAAGATATATTTTCCCTTTCCTATGTCCTCGGATGGATATATTTGTCGTAATTTACGATATCCCATATTCAGCAGGCGCATCTTTAGGAGTATGTGGTAAGTTTTTCAAGTAGCTTACACCCGATTACAATCTCTCAGCTCATTGCCTACCCATTTTTTCATATTTAGGCAAACTCTTAATTTATTAACCTTCTCATTCCATTTTAAGAAGCCATCAGGCCGGTCATAAGGAATATAGTTGACGATACCCTTTGACACAGATGAAGCAGCCACTTTCCAGAGCTCTAAATATCACATTTTTCACTGTCCAAAGTTGCCCCGTTCTGATAAAATTTGACGGGGTAACTTTGGACATCACATTTTCTCGTATTGATCTAAGGGTGAGCCCACTGAGATTTTGGCCATGGATTAAGGCTACTTAGAGGTATCTGCTGCCAAGTTTTGAATCTATGAATCACATGCTATCTATGTTCGGCTGTAAGAAGTTTATTGGCCATAATTTTGGCGAAATTGACCCCCTCCATTAATTTATCGATGTTGGGTCAAGTTTATCTGGTAGTGAAATGAATCCACCTTTTATAAAGACTACTTGTAGTACTGTTGCCTCATGAAAAAGAATTGGACATCCAGCGGCAACCCTTTTTCATCAATAACCATTTAAATCTTTTACTGCTTAGTGTCCAAAGTTACCCTTAAGTCCAAAGTTACCCCGGTTTACGGTTTGCGATTTAATTTTCTAGATGCAAAGTTGTACTAATGTAGTAATGTAGCTTATCGGGCATGGACTCCGAGCATAGATCTCTTTTAAGACGAAATCGCGTCACCTTTGCCAAGGACCTAGTATTGGAAGAACTCCTGCAATTACTAGTGGAAAAGAATTTGTTCTCAGATCGCATGGTCGAATCGATTTTGTCAAAATCGACGACTTTCGATAAAAATGTAAGTATTACTCTTATAAATTTTATTGTATTCTGTCTGCACTTCTCTGTCTTCCGACAGTCGTCGAAGTACGTACCTCAATGCTATAGACAAAAATAAATTATCTTCCTCACTCGTCATTATAAAAAGCAGACAGATATCCTTCATATAGGGATCTGAGTAAATTATTCTGCATGCATATCGAAATAAGGCTTAGTGTTATGATTTTAAAGCTGCTTCATCTTTGATTTTGTATCGTATATATATATGACAATACTGCAATGCAGGTCCGATGGTCCATGTATATATGTGCTTGGGAGCATGGTTTTATTCAAACATCAATATGCAAGTTAACCCAAATGCACCTCCCATGGTACCAAAACTTGCAGCGTGTTTTGACTTACATTCCTTGTTTTTCAACTGGGCACTATGTTTGGAAGCGATTTAACATGGTGATATGGTATCTCGTCTTGGTTTTTCTTGGAAACTGTGAAACTATCTGGGTCTCCCTTGTACATCAGATCTTAGGCATTATCAACCGAAAATATATCTCAGGTTTGTGCCATCCGTGATCGTCGAGGGAAGCTAACATTAACATCATATTATAATAATAATCGATTGTATATTTTTCTCTACTATTGTGATGTGCGAGATGAATTCGTATTTATTGTACCCTCGATTAGATATCGGTTCTTTCTCAGGTCGAATTCATGAACAAGCTACCGACACGCGGACCAAGAGCATTCCAGGCTTTCCACGAAGCTTTACTCGAAACGGATCAAGACCACCTTGCCAACATTCTTATTCCAAGTCAGAACGGAGACGTGTCCAAATCAAACTCATACCATTCGCTTTTCCCATCCACGTTCACATACCAAGAGTCAACACCAAAGAAACCATGCACTACCGAGTTTGATGTTACTGGGATATGCGTGACCACGCCAAAAACACTGCACAATAATTCCAGCAACGATATTTCGCCTTCATCTGGCAGTGAGTCTGAGTGTAAAAAACATGCTCATCTTCCTGTTGAACACATGGACAATGACATGGACACCGATAGTTGGAAGAACGCTATGCCGCCACCAGCAAAGACAATCATCACTGTGCCCGATGATTTGGAACAATTGCACTCGTCGGCTTCGTTAGAACAATTGCATCGCAGCGCTGGTCTTCTGCCAATGAATAACAATCATTTGAATTTATCCAAGATCCTGACGGGCAATCTTAGAAATTGTGAATCTATGCATTCCGGCGCCTCGCTAGAAGTGACAGACGCGCCGTCGTGGCATCACTTGCAAGTCAGGCCATGTAAATGGGAGGTAAGTCAGCCACACTCTTCCCATTTGCAATATGGCAATCTGCCTGGAACCTTGTTAAAGTTTCGGCATCGTTCAAAAATACGCTGTGTTGTTCAGTAAACAGTTGTAATGTGTCACGGTAATTCCACTCTTGTCCCATTTCCCACATTTGTTGTGTTATCGGAAAATTCCATTTCCGTTACGTAAGCATTGATTGGGCTTTATGTGGTGCTGGCTGTTATTATATGAAGGTTATTTTTCATGACACAAGTTGACTCATTTTAATGCACCTATTTTGATGCCGTTCACACACGATCTCAATCGTATGTCGGGGAAGTCTTGTTGGCGTTCAACTTTGCAGTAAAACGAGACCTCATTTGAAATTTATTTGAATTTACCAGTTATCAATTCAGATACTTTGTTCGGCTGTCAGCCCTGGCAGCCACGTAACAAATAACACGCCTGTTAGTTATGTTGAATTGTCGATACCATTCAAATGAATGATAAATGTCCATAACTTCAAATCATTATATATCTACAGTTTTTTCTTGCTCACAAAGACAACTGCTATCGGATGTTCAAAAGACCAAAAGGTGTCGCACTGCTAGTGAGCGTAACGCAATTTGAGGCATCCGCTTGCTTGGATAACAGGCAGGTGAGTTTCGCATCACCCTTTTCTTAAGTATTACCTGGTCTAGTCAAATAATAATCGCTGTACATTTTTAAGGGCGGTGAAAAGGACTGTGCCGCATTGGAAATTATGTTCAGACATCTGTCGTATGACGTGTACAAGTTGGAGAACGGGACTGCGTACGAGATGAGAAATACTCTCAAGGTAAGTACGGAAGTGGATCTGGATAGTATCAACTACTCAAGTCACCACTGCACCAAACTCATTTTGCTACGGGCTGTACCTCAACCTGTCTACTTCCTTCCTAAGTGTTAATTTTGTCAACGTGTGGTTGGTTCACGGTTAGGGTGAGTGCATTCATGCATCCGGCTTCTTGATCGGTAGGTCGTGGGTTCAATCCCCAGTCTAGTTAGACCAAAGACATATTTAGTAATCACTTGTGTCCATGACTTTCCCGCTTAGCGCTCAGCATTACTTGGATACCATGGAGGGGCGGTGCAAGACTTAGAAAGCCTTACAAGGCTATATCCGCACATTTCTTACCTAGTAGCATACCCACATCATGCACTCGTGGTATGCATATGCACAGAGCCACAGACCGTGTGTATGTATATCATGAGTCGGTGGATATGCCGCAAAAACATCAAGGACAAAAATATACAGCCTCTTATTCCTATTCATTACTGACACTTACGACCATATGAAATTATTTCGTGGCTTTGCCTTTTGTGCTATATCATCACATTGTCTCAGTTACCATACTATGATTGTTTCGTATGCTTTGTAACATAGGTGATTGGTATGCCCACCCCTGTTATTTAGTGGTGTCTTAATTGGAATAAATGACCTCTCAGGGATATTTTATCAGAACTTTTCGGCGTGGAGCAAACTCAGCGATTACGACAGCTGTTTCATTGTTCTGATGAGCCACGGCGAGAATGGCGGGATATACGGTCGAGACGGGCAACTATTGCGCTTGGCCGAGATCTATAACTTTTACTCCAATGAAAACTGCCTGCTGCTGCAAAACAAACCCAAGGTTTGATGCGTTGTCTTGATGCGTAGCATTCGCCATCATTTGGAGCTTCTGAAAGTACTTTTTTCAAAATTTCTTTCAATGTGATTTAGAAAGTCACACTACAGTCACTAGGTGACTAGGTGGTTTCTAATAACTTCCAAAAATGACATATGATAGCCATGGAGCCCGGTGTGCATTGTGCTACTCATAGTGATGTTATTAGAGATAGCCATTTCCGGTGTTGCACAAAAGAACATTGAAGCACTTACACGTCAACTAGAGCGTGTCCGCACCCTGTGGAAATTCATTGTTGGTGTCAAATCCGACCAAAATCAGCTTAACTGAGAAGAGCATAAGATCTTCTTGAATCCTTGCATTTCCAAAATTCACATAAGAGGCAATTTGAGATGGCATTTGCAAGGGTTTGACCGCATTTTGGTTGTTCAACTAGTAATGTAGAACAGGGATCTCATTGCTTAAACTCATATCAGTGGCTCTAAGTCTACACTTCTGTTGTTGCGTTCAAAACATCTTACCAGTCTGGTTAACAGTGTTGGAGCTGATCATATTTTCTTAATTAAGGTGTTCCTTATTCAAGCTTGTCGAGGCGACGACCCTGACAAAGGCACCGACCAACTCGACACGCCAACTTCAAAGCAGGTGATTATTTAGGTCAAATTCATATCTGGCCCACTGTGTGAAGCGGTATTGGAATGAAGTCTCAGCCGCATAGCTTACTCCAGTCGGCTGAAACCATTTGTTTGTGTGTTCAACCATTGAAATTAACGTAACGTTAACTAAGTTGGATTTCCAAATTAAATTGGGATTTGTAACATAGGCGTCTTTTGTGTGGGTGCGTGCAAACTGCTATCTACTCCATACCTTGGAGAGAATCCCCCTATCTCCAGCCTTGTTAGTACCGTGAATATTAGAATATTAGTAGCGACGTCAAGTTTGTGTTTTTTCGTGCGTGATTTTTCAAGGTAACCCAGTATATCCTTTCCGTGTTGAACTTTCGTTTTGCTTTTACAGTCCCTAAACAGATCGAGCAAACGACATCTAAATTTCAACGATCCGCACAGAAACAAACTTCCTAAGATATCCGATTGTCTGTTTGCATATGCGACTGTGTCCGGATTCGCAGCCATGCGCAACACTGAACGAGGAAGCTGGTTCATTCAAGCGTTCACTCAGGTACTGATGTATGAAGTTGGATTTATTATATGTGGCAAACGGGCAATGGTAGCGTATCATGAGTGGTCCGCCTTTGGATTTCAAAAAGTAGGCTTATTACATGAAGAGATTTCGCTTTCTTGTCGCAATCCTTAATCGAGCTGAACAAATTCAATTTATTCACTTAGCAACTCAAAGTTAAGTATGATGACTAGGGCGATTTTTTTTTTTACCTATAAAACGGAAGATTCTGACCTAAAAAATTAAAATTTTGACATTTTTTTCATGTTAAAAAACTTAATTTTGACGCATAATGTTAAAATTGTACTACTTATCCTCATTTCTGGTTGAAACTGTCTGTCCTTACAGAGTAGTTTGGCCTTTGACTTGAAAACTGACAAATTTTTACATGAAAAAAACTTTATTTTAACGAAATCTGGCCCTATGAAGAATTGCAGTAGTTGAACCATGTATTATGGTGGAAATAACTAAAATTTGTTGTAGTACAACAACGAAAGATACTTTCCTACATTCTCGGGTAGATAGTATCTGTCCTTACCAAGTAGCTTCCAAGAATGAAAAAAGAGCGTTCAACAGCAGCAGTTGTTGGCTGTCAACAATGAAGTTGTGCAAACACTGCTGGTGACACACCGTGTTGCTTCCTTCTGAAAATTTTGTCTACATCACAATATTTCATCATGCGCTTTTTGATATGAGAACCATGCAATGCCCAAGCAGCCTTGCTTCAGTTGGGATATTGCGGTACTGTGACCATAAGAACACCATTGCAAAATGTTTGTTTCATTTGGCAATGGGCCGTAGGCTACAGGCTGTAAAATATCAAATGATAAGTTCACTGACAGTGCAAAATTCACGATACACACGAAATAGAGGGGTCAAAAATAATTTTGACTTTGTAAACAATTTTTATTACCTAACGCTTCAATTTTAACAAAATTTTGACATGTCAAAAAAATCGCCCTAATGATAACACTTTGTGGCTGCAGTGTTGCTTGAACACTACTCGCAGAAATATCGTTTTATGAATATGTTTGTGTTGGCCTATGACCTCTACTCCTTGATTTACAATGTGATCTGTTACAGGCCGTGGCGTTTCATGCTCGCAACAAGAGCTTGTTGGAGATTCTGACAATCACCAACGATCAAGTCAAAGGTCGTGAAGGAAACAGTCCTGACTCTGAGTTTCATCGGTGCAAGGAAATGCCAGAGTTCACATCTTGCCTTTGCAAACAGTTTTACTTTTTCCCTGGCCTTCATCAGGAGTCACTGCCTACTCCATAAGCGCTGTGAGCTATCTTTGCAATACGAAATGGAACCAATCATTAGATTAAACAGTATCGCTATTGCTTTCACATTTGTATTCTCAGTCATATTCACCAGTTACCAGCCTTTTAGGTGTATTTTTCCAAAATGAACTATTGCTGGACGAATTCTGGTTTTATTAAGCGAAACTGCTTTGTAAATATTTTCGTTATGTTTTGATATTTTACTTTTCTTCCATTGTTTCGCGATCGCCATACACTTCTATGCTGCTGACTGGTGTTATCTGCTTGGATTTTTGTCCATTTACTGAGGTGTGTAGTGTATATCATTCGTGTGGTTCATTGATATGTGACAGAAAAACAGTTACTTCTAGCGAAGTATTGGCACGTTTTACTAAAATCTATCGAACCGAAGCCCGTGATCAGTATCAGTATATTAATACTTTCATCATTTCATAACACCGCAAAACCGCGATATAATGAAAAGATAGGCAGGTGTCGAAACGACTTTGAGATCAGGCGACCACCTTGGCCTAGGCGAAGTAGAGAAGGGGCATGCACATTGAATGAAAAGTAGGGCAGAGAATATAAAAGGCAAGCTATAAAATGAGATGGCATGTGGCGGAAGGCGAGATCGATCTTAGGCCATGGTCCGGTTAGAGTGCAGCTCAAATTAAGTTACAACATCTTGCTACGCAAGCGTTGCGCTACACAGTTCTATGAATTATGATTTATTTAGGGTTACCATATGTCATCCTTTTCAGGAAATTGAAAAAGTCCTCCTTTTTGAGAATTATTGTTATTGCTTTGGCAGCCAGGTTTATGGATAACCACGACTAAAAAACTTCATAAGTGACTTGAATTCTGCAAGGCGGGTCTTTCGGGAGTATGATTGGAAAGGTAACATAATTTCACTTAAAAATTCTTGAATTGGCAGTTTTTTAATCCGGTGATCTAACTTTTATAATTTGTAAAAAATGTGTCTATTTCGGATCCCAAAATATGGTAACCCTAATTTATTGCACAAAGATATGGCATCGATGCACTGTGATTGGTGACAATGAATTTTCTCCAAACCAAGATACTATATGGTTCCTACAATACCAAACTCCGTTACGATGCAGCATTCGAGACTGGTTTTGGAGGGTTCCAGGAGCATGAGCCGAGTGAAATTTATATTTTCGCAATCAGTACCCCGGTATCTTTCGATTGATACCCGTTTTATCAAATCCCGGGCTCGGCAAGCCGGTCAAAAATTACCTTCAAATTGCCTTTAGCCAAATGGGCAGTGTGACCATAGTGTCCTATATGGTGTCGACACAGGCAAATCTCACGCCTCAGTGAAATTGTATCACGTCACAATTTCCATTTGGCTCTAGGCAATTTGACGGTCATTTTTGACCGGCTTGCCGAGCATTAAACTTGGTAAAACGGGTATCAATCGAAAGCTGACTCTCCACTGATTACGAAAATATAAATTTTATTCCGCTCGTGGCCCTGGAACTCCCACAATCAGCCTCGAATTTTTCATTGTTATGGAGATTGGCATTGGGACGCAACAATGCTGTCTGGCGAAACGAGAGAGTAGCTCAGTACGTAACAATGCTGTCTGGAGAAACGAGAGAGAAAAAAAGCCAGACACCATTGTTGCGTCCCAATGCCAATCTCCATAACAATGAAAAATTCGAGGCTGATTGTGGTAGTTCCAGGGACACGAGCGGAATAAAATTTATATTTTCGTAATCAGTGCAGAGTTAGCTTTCGATTGATACCCGTTTTACCAAATTTAATGCTCGTCAAGCCGGTCAAAAATGACCGTCAAATTACCTGTAGCCAAATGGGAATCGTGACGTGATACAATTTCACTGAGGCGTGAGATTTGCCTGTGTCGACACAAGCAAATCTCACGGTTCAATGAAATTGTATCACGTCACAATTTCCATTTGGCTACAGGCAATTTGACGGTTATCTTTGACTGGCTTGCCGAGCAATAAATTTGATGAATCGGGTATCAATCGAAAGCTGACTCTGCACTGATTACGAAAATATAAATTTTATTCCACTCATGGCCCTGGAACCCCCACAATTGTTTTGCGTAAGCGACTGAAGGATTTCTGGCAATCCAAAAGCTATCTTCACGGGCGCAGAAATTATTGAATCTGGTCTTGATCGAAAGCTACTGTTGCACCGATTCCGAAAATATAAATTAAAATAATGACCAGGCACTGATCCACCTAGAACCCGTCATCCAAGTCTGAAATATCGGCATTGTTCGAACAATCGGAGAGTCGCAACGGTTACCGGATTGTTCTGAGCAATGCACATTTCAGATGTTGAGGGCGATTTTTCGTCAAAGTCTGGACTCTGGAGCCTGCCCATATTTTAATTTTTATTTTGGGAATCAGTGCAACAGTAGCTTTAGATCAAGACCAGATTCAGTAAATTCTGCATGCGCTCTGGAAGATAGCTTTTGTATTGCCAGAAATCCTACAGTCGCCTACGCAAAACAATTCTGACTCCAGCCTCAGCGAAGCGGAAGGAAGGTGCAATAAGCTTGCTTCCTCATATCTTCTATGTTTATAACACCAAATCTTTTGAGTAGCGATTTATCAGTTGCACATCCAGGCCCCCCTGGGGCTTTCACAATGATACGGATGATTCGATGTTCAAGTTTTTGCAGTGGGTCAATCGTATTCTTGCAGGCAGCACCCCAACAAAGAATTCCGTAGTGTAACTTTGATAGGAATAAAGTGTTGAAGAAGTATCAACAGAACCCAAACTGGCAGAGTGCAGCTAAGGCGGCGAAATCGACCACATACCTTCGATAGTTGTGGTTTGACTGAGTCTATGTTTCCAAGTGACATTTAAGGCGAATAAGGCATTGCGACGTAGGGTCAAAGGTCAAATTGAGCGGTAATGTTGTAATGCCCAGTTTATTTGCATATCCCATGGATAGGCACAGCTTGCAACAGATTTGAAATACAGATTAAGTCCTCCGCGTGAGTCATTGTTTCTCACAAGTGGAACCCCGTGTCATATTTACTACGAAATCTTTACTACCAGCAACGCGTAAGGATGTGCTTCCTGCGATTGATCAGAGTAACATAATTTACCAATATACGTGCCCATGCGACAGTCGGTATGTGGGTCGCACATCTCAACGCGTGCAACAAAGAATTCGTCAACACGTCCCACGTCAGATTAGGAATTCGCAGGGTGATAACATGTCTGCTTCATCATCACAGTCCCTAGTTACCATGCGTGATTATGACCAAGTAACAGCATGTAATTCTGCCATCGGACAGCACCTATTGAAACACCCAGAGTGAGCAAAACATTACAATAACAATCAGTTTTCCATAGTTGCTCGTGGTCCTTCAATCAACGATTATAAAGCTGCAAAAGCCGATCCTCTTTCGCCAGAAGGAACATCTCTACACGATGGGAATCTTCCATTAGTGTCGTTTTGTCATCCGGCTGTTTTACAGCTGATTTTGTGTGTGCTGTACCGTAACCGTGCGCTGTTTACATCAGTTTGCGACTATGTGTACTTGTCATTATTACGTCACAACGATAAAATTATTTCTATATTTCGAACTTGGTTAACATCATTAACTGGCGTTCACTGCTTAAGAGAACCAGTCGAAAAGCTTCCAGTGGAATAAATTTGACAATATGAACGTATTGTTTGCTGCAAAATCTGAAATCAATGTTATTAGAAAGGGGTGTGCAAAGGATTACGAACATTTTTTTCATACGGAACTATCTTCTGGTTGTTTTCACGCGATGGATCCAATCACGCGACTGATCACCGCTTTCTAATAACAAAATTAATAGGTACTAGTTGTGTGTTGGAATATCTGAATATTTGGAAACACCGACATCCAGTCATCCATTCATATCATAAAGTTCTCGAGACAGTATGAAAGTGTAACCAACCATTTTGCAGTTTCTTAGTATGAGAATTTCAAGTAAAGTCGAATATTTTTGTGTGACGTAAATATCTTTCATATAGCTATCTTTGGTATGAAATGCGTTGTGTGGAGTAATCATCCATATCCAACTAAAGTAACACTTGTCGCAGTTGATTGCACATTTCATCATGGATGTTATTTGTGATACTGAAAGATGGGTGAGTCTAAAATGTAATAAGCGGAGTGACGAGTAGGCCTATCTCAAGTATTACATTTTCCTGGTTTGAAAATCCAAAACTGACAAAACAAAATAGAGTAGCAGTATCAATACGGGTGGTATGTCATTTATCGCGCCATGTAAACAAATCTTCTAAGCATAACTGTTTCAAAATTCACCATGTCACAAAAAAGCGGGTTGTTTCGAATTTGAAACAAATGTACTTCGATGTCGTGATGATCGAAATTAAGATCAATGCGGTATTTCGGAACTGGTTGTTTCTCGTTTGGTACGTTCACCAATCGCTAATTGATTACGATATTCAATTGATTCTATTTATTGCTAGTAATTTCATCATTTCAATACACCACAAGACTGCGATACAACGAAAGATAGGAATGTGTCGAAACGACTTGGAGTAGTCTTCGAAATCAGACACCCACCTGGCCTAGACGATGTAAAAAAGGCATGCACAGGCACACTGAATGAAAAGCAAAAGAAGATAATATAAAAAGACAGGTGATAAAAATTGGCATGTGTCAGAAGGCGAGATTGATATGACAGGTCGTGGTCCGGTAAATAGAGGGCTAACTAGATTTGATTCAATAGAAATTGTTTGTATTTTGACTGGAATGTAGACATGCTCGATGACTGTCAGATAGCCAGCGAGATACAGTTCCTCAGTGAATTGTGCTTACAACTCAGCTAGTTAAAACGATATACAGTTACCAACTTGAGACTGGACGATTTACTGACGAATGCTTGATATGATACAGCTCGCGGTCATTCGAGTGGGTTAATTTTCAAAATATGAGGATCTGGAGCAAACCAAATAGTGAATGAAGACTCACACATTGGTTTCATAATCCAAGTCAGTGAAAATTGTTTTCTGTTACAGTAAATTGTTTTCTTCTACACTAATATAACTTGTATCTACAACGATCCAGCACACCGATGAACCGATGGTGAATAATATCATAATCCAACCTTTGACTTGGGTTTAGCGAGTTAATTGCTAGGAATTCAATTACATCCAAGTAAGGTATTTTAGTTGCTTGAGTTTTGTGACGACAATTTTGTGATGTAATCGGAAAATTAATATCAACACTATACTAATGAACAAAATACAAAAAAAAACATTTACCAGATTTCGTAGTAGAATGTGTTTCCGATTTCCTTGATGGTATGCGTTCTACAAATAACTCAAATATACCTATAGCTAGGATACATTTAGAAAACATCCTACAAATTGGTTTTTGTGATGTCAACGACTTTTAATGGTTTGGTTTCATGACGACAATTATTTTTGAGGATTCAAGTAAACAATTTTTATCAATACTACAAATGAGCAGCAATACAAAACGCATTTAGCAGATTTTGCTGTAGCCATATTTCGAATTTCTTTGATGTTCTGCATTATACATATAACCCCGACTATAGGATGGATGTAGCCAGTGGCGGCTCGTCCTATAGGGCAACTGGGGCATTGCCCCACCTAAAATTCTCTTCAATAACAATTCTTTACCATTTATAGACGCACACCAATCTATCTATACCGAAATCTCAGCGAAAATCGTATTCTTCTTGTCCTTTCGCTTGTAGATGCCCATATAGCGAAGTCTCTGCGAAAATCGAATTCTCTTCTGTGTTTTCGCTTTGCGAATGCCTAGCCGGGCCATGCCCCGGTGGCGCTCATAACAAGCTTTCACTGTCTATTCTCTCAAAGCCGCGCACAATAAAGAAACGGTGATTTACTCTCTCCTATTCATAAAATTACCGAGCAACCGAGGCACAATAGCTCTGTGCCCTAAGGCGTGATGTAACAATCGTATCTATAGCTGAACTCGGTTACCGTCATATGCGTTTAGTCGACCTTTGCTGGTATAGGTCGATTTTGATGGTGTTTCACACCATGAAAACTCTTGAAACTTGGTATGTCATGTCGTGATGGTGGTATTTAACACTGCCCCAAGTTTCAGGGTTTCTACTTAAAGTTTAGGGTAGTAATTCCGTTTCCGAAGTTGAGTGTGTGCTGATCAGTCATGTATCGCAAACAGATTTTACTCAAAAGCCGGTATTGGTTTCCATTGATTTTGACGATGTTCAATACTGAGATCGGTTATGACATTTGGCACGGTAAGTCTTAACGTTAGTATCGCACGCTGTACCAAGTTTGAAGTTTGTCACTGAACTGTATTAGTGGTAATTTCGTTTCCTCATTCGAGTGAGAGCTTACTCGTCATTATTCGCTAACAGATTAAACGCAAAGCCGGTATTGGTCTCTATTGATTTTAACGATGCTCCTTACCTAGATCCGTCATAAGCTTTTGCACGGTATGTCTTGATTTTAGTATCGAACGCTGTGCCAAGTCTCAAGGTTGACACTCAATGATTAGGGCAGTAATTTCGTTATCAAGGTCGAGTATGGTAGAGATGTGCTCCGATCTGACACCCTAACCTACAACGCATTGCGGATTTCACGCAAAAGCCGGTGTATCCGCGGTAACGTTAACTGAGATTATGATATCCTTCTCAGTTTGCATTCAAATATTTACTTTGATATTATATTCTCCAATGTCAATTTCACCGTGAAATTGTGGCCGTCAAGCCATTTGCTTACAACCCCCTGTCAAGCACGATAGCTATTTCGTTTTCGATGGCGGCTAACAGCTGATCACTTGATCAGCCTATTCCTCAGTAAATTTTACGCAAAATTCGGTGTTGGTCTGTTCGCATTAATTTTGACAGTGTACCATACCGAAAAGGGCCATGAGGCCAATTCTCGATGATATCATGTAACAGTGTACTAGTTAAAGGCTTTCATCCACGTATTTATTCGGTAATATATGTTCCAAAGGCGATTTCGCAGCAGACCTATAGACAGTAATATACCCGTATGTGTTGTGTTACAGTCTCCAGTTTCAAGGCCAAAATCTCCTATGCTGTACCGAGACCGAATTTCCGAGGCTGCTATTCTTAATTCTTCAGAATGATGTTTTGGATTCAATATGACAGGCCCGATCTATGAGATAACAATTGCGTATCTGTCCGAACTCGTTGACCTTTCCAATTAGGCTTACGCTATCCCTCAAGTTATAGTCATTTCCATTTCTGCAGATAATTGGTCAGGGCTAGTGCGAACATGAACCGTGTTGAATCTTTGTTCCGTACGCCGTTTACGCAGTTACCACACTTCAAGTCACAGCTCACCGGCGGACCTCTCGTGGCACATTTAACACGTTAAAATCACTGTTACCGTACCATCATTAAGTTACTTGTTTACGTTGGAAAACGCCATTGTGACGTCATCTTGATAAAAAGTCGCTTGCAGCCCTTGCCCCACCACCCGATATTGTCACGAGCCGCCACTGGATGTAGCAAACATATTCCAAATTGTTTTTTTGTGAAAATCGCGATACACTGATACTCGAAGTATGCGTTTCAATAAGCCGCCACGAGTCCGGATAATAAAGCTATAAAGCTTTGTACGGGTTGTTCAATGTAGCAATAACTACCGATTCATTATAATCTTACCAGCAAAAGGCCACCTTGCAACCAATCCATATACCCATAGTATTAGCTCACGACCGATCATGGGGCGGGGGGGTATTAGCTCACAGCCGCACCATCTGAATAAGCGTTAGTTCACCACCGAGCCCTACTGTTAGTTACATAACTAATTACACGTCAAATACATGTGGTTATTTATAAGATGCATTGAATCTCTTTATTAATTCTATACCACACATAAGCATAGTGCGCTGGTTGGAAATATATCATTAACACTTCAGGCAACTCGTTCTGGTAGTGTATTGAAAGTCTGAAACGTCATTTCGTCGAAAACTGTTTTCCAGCTTTTAGACCTCGCGTTGTCGTTTATGAGTTTGCATGGATTTTGTCAGGAAGAATCGAGCTAGCTGACAATTCACCTACTACTCAGATTTCGAATTCGAATTTTTATGCAAATTTTTGTTGGCAGCTGACATGTGTTTCCACCTGATTATAAGCCAATTCTTTGAGAAATATTTGCTCTCTATTCCACAACGATGCAATGCTATAATAAGAGGTTTCCAGAGTACAACTGTTGGTACATTTCCAGCTAATTTTGGATAAGTGGGCAGTAACCTGGTAGCCCAACCCCCGGTGCGACAATAAATAATGGTTGGCCTGACTCGAACTGAGTGCAGAACCGGCTTCCCTAAAATTTGAATAGATAAATTGTGTGGTCGATGTTCCCTGTTTCAGGACTGGATCGAAGTTGATGAGAAATCGATGCTGCTCGATGAGTTTCTGAAAACAGAGACTAACCGTAATGAAATTATTAACCATTCAACGTACAGAGTTCAAAAAGTCAACTAAGGCTGGGCTGTTCGAAACTAATTTTTTATTTCAAATTTCACTGAATACGTGACACAATTATTCTGTTGGCTATAACAACACTACACACCAAATTTAGCTCAATTCCAACCGGTAGAAGCGAAGTCATTACAGTAGAAAGATTTGGATCTGAATAAAATAGTATTTACGGTGGCTAGCACTTATTCATTATTTATTATAAAATCATAGAATTAGAAATTTTCTATTGCAATAACATCGGTTGTAGTGGTTGGCATTGAGCCGAATTTGGTGCGCAGCGTTTTTTTAGCCGACCTGACAATTTTATGACGTAGCCAGTGAAATCTGAAAAAAGAGTTTTTTTTTTAACAGACCTGCTATACATGTTAGCTGTCAACAATACAGTGTCGCTAATAGAAGGATATTTGCGGATTCGTTAGTGGCTAATCATATCTTATATAAATCATGAATTGGTGATGAATACACGGAATGCAAGATATATGACCCGAAGTGCGGTTTTGCGTATTTCCAAAATAGAATATGGGTTGAGGAAGCAACATTTGTCTCGCACTCGCTGTCACTGCCCCGGAGTGGCAATCAGGAAATCAAAAGGGATTTCGCAATTTGATTAGTGTTCAATACAAATTATGCTTAATGATGATGCCTAAATTCAATCGCAATATTCCAATTACAGTACATACGAAGATGACTTGAAAAGAACCTGTCGTCGAAGATCAATTACCTGTTGCTTAACATTAAAGCAGCGTTCCCACGTTCCACTTCGTGTTTCATGATACGGATGCTGAAGGGTTTTCTGCCCTCGTTGCTCTTCCCTTTGACACTTACAGTAGTTCCATATTGTATCTATTCAACTGTCCATGTACTCCAGGTACTACTTATTGTGTACCGAGGCCTATTCAGTGTGAGAATTCGAACCCGGATCCGCTATTGTTCATGTACCAACAACAACATTGTGTATTTATCCCCTACCAATACTATAAATATATCTTTAGATCGCGATAAAAAAGTTTGTATAAGGTCAAGAATTTTGTTTGCTAACGCAAGCCTAATGCTTTTATATCATTCTTCTGAGACGGCTTCGTATCGTACATGTTCCAGGATGTCAAATAAAGGATTTTTATTCTATTGTCTGCGTCGACGTTACCTGGAGATTGGAGAAGTTCAATCCCCAACTGTGACGCATGGATAGAATTTCTACTGACACTTTACGTGATAAAATGAAACAGAGCAAAGAAATGCATCCGTCACGTTTCATCAACTAACAGGAGTAAAAGAAAAACTTGAATACGTGATAAGTAGAAAAGACCTGGACCAGAAAAGCTAACATCCGCATTTCGTGATATGATATAAGTCCGAAGCCAAATAATCGCTATTCAGTACTTGGGAAGCAGTCGTCCCACGAACTTGTTTGTTGCGTATATCATCAATTTGTCATTCTATGAGAAATAAATTGTGAGCAACTTTAACATAGGAAATCGCGAGAGGAGCCAAAATGAAGGCGGTATGGACCGCGATTTGGGGAGTGCTTCTTTTGACTGTAGAAGCACAAGAAGGGTGAGTCAATCTGACCGAGTCGTATGCGGTTATGCAAATATGTATACCCGTCAAAATCACTTACGGAAACCATGATCGGAGGAAATACATATTTCCTATCGTAGCCTAACTTCTGGCTTCGACCATCAAATATTGCGACATTGTCGTGCCTGACGCGCGGTGATGAGTGGTTCTATCGGACAGTAATCTGCAATCGTTCCGTTCAGACCCCCAGTGCCTAGACTAGACTGAGCATGAGCATAGAGACCAAACATTTCAATATGAGATTATTCTAAAGAGACCATCATTACGATACGACGACTCATGCATCTCACCTTCAAAGCATTGTAATGCTAATGACAGCTTCCAGTGCCTCAACTAGAAATTGTCATGGAAACGGTCCGTTTACGCCCAAACACGAACACGGGTAGTGTAACCGGGGTTTTGAATCATGGGACGGAAACAGCATATGGATTGAAACCAGATTCCAATGTCAATATTCTCCCGATCGTATTATTCTTCACTTGCAATCACTGGCCGAGTGGCCATTGCGACCATGGCCATTGGTAATTGTCCTATGGCTTGCGCAGTAAACTCTTAACTATATTCTGACTAACCTACTGACGTTTGGAAGGGTGTCCGTCCACGTCTACATTTATGAATACCACATGCCACGTTGCGCTTAATAAATAAGTTTTTGTTGTTGCTTTGATATTCATGGTGTTTCGACTACATTGGTCATTTTATATCTAGCCAATACTCATTATTATGATTCCATATTTGCCGACTTATAGCGCAGTCCGCTGATAGACTTTTCAAGACGCCGCTTCCGCCGATCAGTCGGCGAGAAGGAGCCTAGGTAGAGCGACTAATTGTTACGGCGCGTTGACTACGATGTGATGATCGAGTTATCCCGACTACCTCAGTATAGTTAGTGCTGAGGTCAATTTCTGCGAAGCGTGGAACTTGGGTAGGCCTATATTGTTTGACGTACCCAATAAAACCCATATAGCGCCGAATGTTATGTGTTAGTAAACCACGACGACGTGTGCGGCCTATAGAGAGCGGAATATAAGGCCTACTGGGGGTCTGCTTGATGTAAAATCACTCGCATTGCAACAATAAACACACAGAGAAAGGCATTTTGTAGCATTTTGTAATGACCAGAGGTAAGTTTATACGGTATGCGACGTTACCCGGCTGACGTGAGGTCAACTCAATTACAGAATATAATATAAACACCATTGCAACCAGATCAGAATACGACGCTGTAGTCGTGTTCAATGGTATTCAAGGCGTTTCGTCATCGATGGTCATTGGTCATGGTCATTTTGCCCCGTACCTAGGGTCTTCGTGATAGCTGAGCTCCAAACATACAGTAGTAGCCGGCTATCCGGATCGCATGGGCAATTGGGCATGGGTAGCCTACATAAACATTCCACACTTGAAAAGGGATTCTCGAGTCGATCTCGGTCGGACCGCGGTAGCAGCAGAACACATTTGAACGAGTACTCACAACCACTAGCAACGATGCGCACTGTAAGTACGGAAAGCCAACGAGGGCAAACAATAAACATACATTAGGCCATTCCAGACTGCTACCAAGTATCAAGATATTATCTGTCGCTAATATACTTGAATGGTTGGCGAATTGGGTGACATCAATTACTAGATATAATACTGATTAATAAATCAGTATGTGTATATTGCTTAGTCACGCCATATATCACGCACACTCACAATCATCTCCCAGATATATCTTCAGTTTGAGTTTGTCTCTGCAGTGGTAATTTTTGTCCCGTGACTGACACGAGGACAAAAACAGTCGAAGAACCGGAAGAAATAACGACCTATGAAACCTTAAAATACCAGGACTGCGATGCCAAACAGGCCAATGATGTCGTGCTGTCTAAAGAATACGGAGAGGGCCAGGAGTACTGCACATTCAATAGGTAATACCAATACCTAAATTCGGCGTTCTTTCGAGTCCTAAGATTTCTGGTGTATATGAGACAGGCATTGTTCTGGAAGATCGTTTGTGTGACAGCACGACTGACTGAAACTAAACCGAGCATTTTGTACCTTACGTTTAGTATTTTAATGGAAAAGCAATCGTAGAGCATACTGCAATTTGACGGCTGCCCTAGTGTCCCCGCATCACATACACTGATAACAAAAATGCCGGTAAACTGAAAGGCTTTCTCTACCGCTGCGCTACGTCCCTGATATCGTAGGCAGCTAAAGCAAGCCTTACGGAGTATTGGGTTTTTCTTCGGAGTTTAAGATAAGCATATAGCCCGCAATGCGACCCAATTAACAAGCTTATTATGAGAGTAATTTAAAATTTTCCACAGCACTAGGTCAGTCTCCATATTCGTACACATTACTAAAGTAGGGAGTGTGTAGCCTAGCATATTCCAAGCCAATAAGAAGTTACGATTGTGCAATGTGCCTTGTCTGCTTTGCCACAAATGCAAGCTCCACAAGGTTGGACCACAATACTTTTCAGGTCCACTACCGAAACGAAGATGGTAGAGAAAACTATCGAAGAACCGTTTACGGTTAATCAGTGCTGCTCCGGCTACGTTGGGGACAATTGCGATACGAGTAAATATGAAATCGCCGTTAAGATAATTTCTCCGTTACAGTATTGAATGTTTATTTCAGTCGTGTGTGACAAACCATGTCAACACGGTGGTGTATGTGACAAACCCAACAAGTGTAACTGCGACGGTACCGGTTTTGAGGGCGATCTATGCGAGATAGGTATGTTCCATAAATGCGTAGACCCATATGAAACTACTTGAGCACTATCTAAACCTGGAATACCATTACCAATCGGTGCTACCAAGCACCTCGTGATTGAAACTTCGGCGACTCTTTCGATAGTCGATAGGTATGCCATCACAAAGGTGGTTGAGGCCTTGACGGGAGAGATATAGCCCAAACACATAGGCTACATCCTAAAACCCCGTTAGCATAGGCATAGATAGGCCTATAAACGAAGAATTGTTACTGTTCCGTTCACTAATCATCAAAATCTTGACTTAATGCCGACATGGCATTCTGGGAGCGTGGGAGGTGAATTTACTGATTCCAGGCAAGTCATAACACACAAACTACAGTATCCACGTAATTCTGCGCGGCGTAAGGCGACGAAGAAATAGGCCTACTTATACGTACCATAAATCCAATATATGCACAGTATATTGAAGACTATACATCCCATTACGCTGTGTCCACGGTTTAACGGTAATACATGTACTGTTGAGTGTAATTTATACTCTGATCGACATAGGCAATATGGGTTACAACTACAAATATATGTATTTATCGTTGCAAAATGCGATGCTTGTTCAATGTTCACAGCTGTGTCGTGATTCAAGGAGGACATATGGGTTGTCGTGAATAAATAGTAAGGTCCCAACGTTATATGTATACACAGTGGTGGCTTTTGGGGTGGGTGAGGCGGGCGGTCGCCCGGGCCCCCCCTGGTCGAAGGGGCCCCCCCTATTCGGATTATGCGCTTTTTTTCAAGAATAATAACGAATATACATGGAAATCCCTGTACCAAGCAAGAATATGATTCCGTACAGATGTGTCAATCATCATCAAATCTCTGCATTTGTTAGAAAAGTCCCATACACGTCTCTGCATGCGGTATAATTACTTAGTTTTGATGTAGACTATCCTTGCACACATGCAATAATAGACATGACCGAATCTAGCAACTGGCCAAACCTTGCCGTGGTGAAAGATAGATGATAATAACAGATGGGAAAGGGGGATCTGGGGGGCGGAGCCCCCCAGAAGTTACGGTTAGATACTTATAGGGGGCCACCCCGGTAAGTCTCGCCCAGCCCCCCCCCGTTCGCAGGGCCACCACTGTATACAGTAATAGCAACATGTGCTTCTTCAAGCCTGTTACTGACACGATGGCGTGGCTATGTGCTACACGATTACAGCACCGGGTCGTTGCATTGCAAACGTTGATGGCAACAATCTCTCGATCACCTCATTGACTCAGAAGCGATTGCTTCAATATCAATAGTATCCAAATTCCCGAATTCCGGTATTTCTCTCCCTCACCCGCGATATACATTGTTTTCGGTATCTCAACTGGAAATGTATCAAAAAGATATTCGACTATCCTGAAGTTGGTAAGTCTCTAATACTTATGCCACACACGAAAAACAGCTGTGTCGTATCTCGTCTGTATTTGTCCATTGTGCATAGTGGCATGACAATCTAACTCACAAACTATTTGGTCTTTATCACCCTCTCATGCAATGCCCTATTGAACTTGGTGATATTGTTGATGAAAACAAATGAACGCGTACTTCCGTGATTCCACTGGTATGTCATTATTCGACCGATGTGGAAATCGAAACTGAAAAAAATAGACTATTGTGCTGGCGGAGCGGTGGTATAATTTTCCCATGATTAAACATTTCATTGTCTTGTCATCGGATAGGGACGCCCGCAGCTTGAACTAATTTGGTAGCTTTCAGTCTACACCTAATACAAACACCTGACCGAGACGGCTCTCTCGCTATTGTCATTGATCCCGGATGCGTGATCTTCTCATGGTTTAAAAGGCTGTCATATTAGCCTTGCTGATATCCTGGTTTCAGGATAAATCTATTGTGATAACAGGCTTGCCCGAGCAAGATCTACCCGAACTTGAATAATAGCCATAATATATTGCATAATTTCAACTTGTCTGTATTTCTAGCGAAATGCTCGCCTCTGTGCGCTAACGGTGGCAAATGCGTCGGTGCCAACACATGCGAGTGTGACTCGGGTTGGTCTGGAACTGACTGCTCAAAACGTAAGTGTTGCTACTAAGATTTATTGTTAAAATAAACTAAAATTACACATCAACCTAAACTATATATTTGTTAGCCCTGTGCGAAAAGGAATGCCTAAACGGAGGCACATGCACTTCACCAAATCAGTGTGACTGCGTCGAAGGTTGGAAGGGCCAGTATTGTTCGCAGGGTCTGTACCATTGATATTGTTATATCAATTTCTATGAATATATATAGCATGGACATATTGAATTACAGTCGACCTGGATTGCGGCGGAGAGTGCCTAAATAGCGGTAAATGCACGGTCTCCGGCTGCTCATGCGCCGAAGGGTACGACGGAGAGCACTGCGAGAATGGTATGGAGCTCCTTACAGCCGCGCATTCGTGGCGTTATCGCACATTTCAAACGTATATTGTTTGTCAGCTATCTGCAGCAGACCTTGTGAAAACGGTGGTAAATGTGCAGAGCCAGAGTCCTGTCAATGTCCAAATGGCTACGGCGGGCAGTATTGTCAAGACAAAGTAGTCAAGATTGCACCCTCTCCATCTGATACCAATACAGTTAGATCATCTCATGCGCAACATACATACATCCTGCTAATAATCTATTTTTGCCACACAGGAAATGAAATTCATGGCTGCTGGCACATTGGATTCCGAAACTGAGGGAGCTGTTTGCGACAGCGCGAATGGCGCCCATTACACAACATTTGATGGAAAAGGCTTTTATTTTGCCGGCAAATGCAGCTATAATTTAGCTTACGAGTGTAATGGACTCTTCCATATTCAAGTAAGTTCCAATTGAATGATCTTACATTCCAATTCTAAAATATCTCAGACTACTGAGGAGAGGTGCTGTGATGAAATGTATAAATGAAGTATATAGTCGGGTGCGTCTAGCGTTTAATTGACATTTCATGTCCAATGGCCATCAATTTTGACTTCTAGCGTAGAGTAGCGATGCACCTCAGCCATTTGTGGCTGACACCACTAAACTTTAATATGACTATACGAGTATTTAATGTATATTGTATAGATCAGTGCTTTTCAACCTGTGTGACGGTTCGCACTAGTGCGAATGAAAAAAATTTCAGTGCGAATGACGAGCGTGGTGCGAACGATGCGAATGAAAAATACGGATGAGTGCGAACGGCAAGCGTGGTGCGAATGGTGCGAATGAAAAATGCGGATGAGTGCGAATGAAAATTGTCCATGTTTCTCACATTTTCCGACGTGGAATAATTCAAATAAACACGATATTAAGTACAGTGAACCCGTAAATTTTGTCGTTTGGAAGCAATTCTAAAAACTTGTTGGTAGCTAGGCTTTTCTAGTTCACAAGTGAGGAACGCTCCCGATGCGTGTATAATGCAAAGTTTGAGATAATATTTCCGCACGAGAGGATTACGTCACTGCAAGGAAAAAAGAAGGAGTTGAATCGGTATTAGTTGCTCAATTGCTCGGAAACATCCACCGTGTATGGATATTGTAATGTAGGTAATATTAGCTGTTGCCAGTGTTGACATTTGGCATATTTGAATGCTAACAAGTGTTGTTTACTCGTGTACCTAACCAAAGATTAGAGGCTGTTATAAATAAAATTAGTGTAAGCACATTAGTGTCTTACGTCCAATGAATATTTATCTTGCATCACATCGAATTATTAAGTCACTGGGCAGTTTATATACTGACCAGTGCTAAGGCCTGTTTGTAATGCGAACTACACAATTTAGGCTTAGACACGCTTTCCTGTTCTTGGACTGATGATCTCAGGCCAAGTCTAGATCGTAAAGGCATTGGCCTGTATATAACATATTGATGATTCCACTAAGCTTGCTGATCCACAGGAAAAGTTTGCCTAGTTCGTGTTCGTACCGCCTTTGTACTACAAACTTTGTAATACTCTAAACTCTACTGGTTTAGCTTGAGCAGATGAGCAGTGAACACCCTCTGCAGAGCAACATCGAATCCACCAAGCTGTATGTCTTAAGATATTACTTATGCAGCCTAATTTAAGCTTAATTAGACTGTTGAACCTTATTAGTCTTATGTATAAGGATATGTGGGATAGCAAAGATAATTTGGTATTATTTCAGTCAGTTTT
Source organism: Botryllus schlosseri (assembly GCF_051294905.1). Lineage (NCBI taxonomy): Eukaryota > Metazoa > Chordata > Ascidiacea > Stolidobranchia > Styelidae > Botryllus > Botryllus schlosseri. The sequence continues at coordinate 8,862,134 of NC_137251.1, read as the reverse complement.
ACAATATTGTACGAATGACCTAAGAGCCATCCCGCCGTTGGCTACCCGGGTCGATATAGCTGTGTGTTAATCGTGAATCTTATGTGAGTAATAACACTGGTAAACACATTTTTTTAGGCAGACAAAGTAAGAGTGGTTTTGGGGGTTCTGAAGGGCACTGATTCCGAATATGACCTTGGTTTTTTCAAATTGGCTCTTGTTGTGGAGATAACCCATGGGGCTATTTTGACCGAAATCTCCCATTTTCGCGACAATGACTAGATATAAAATCGGCTCAGTCGTACTATTAAGTTTAGAAAATCAATCTACTTGTTATTTTTACACACAGAAGACTCTTTTAAATCAAAATACAGCAACAGGACTATAGGAAATCACTGCACGATACCCCCGGAAATGCAACGAACTTCTTGAGTACAACGGGAGTGCGATATCTGTGATTTTTCTACTGCAATGATTTTAGTGCTTGATTAGTCAATAATACGATACGCTGAATGCAAAATAATGAAGCTCTGTACCTCCAAGAAGCTCTTCGAATACAAAAGTGATAAGTTTCTTCATTTTCTTTTCGTATACTAAATTTCGGCTGACTGGTGCGAATGAACTTATTTTTCAAAAAAAAGTGCGAATGGAGCTCAAAAAGGTTGAAAAGCACTGGTATAGATCATAATAAAGTGCCGGTATATGTGTTGTGGATGCCGCACATCTAGAAGTATACGCAATATGCTTGATTATCGCGGTTTGCAATCCATAATCTCACGAAATGCAGCCCACTCAGCATAGCGATATAATGACATAATTAAATTACGCAAGCGTGAATACACAATGACTATGAAATATTTCCACATTCATTCCTATGCCTACACTTATCTTCACCATGCAAAGTCATAATATTGCCCACGAATGGGTTTATACTGTAAAGTAAATGAACTTCATTTCTTGTGAGTAAATGGAAGTAAACACCGCATAATTTGAGACCATTATTTTATTGTCGTTCATTTTGTGAGATAACGTTTGAAAGGTATTCGCGGATGGATCTATTCTTAAATATTCGAGTATTCCAGTTCCTTTGCTACACACTCCTACCGAAAAAGGTGTGTATTCACACCCGTACACAACTCATAATATGTGGGTGTGAATATACACCCCTGTTACGCGAAACCAGAACCTAACCCAGACTTGCACCATGGTATAAATCAAGCACAACATTTTAATCCAAATGATACTTGTGCGTAGTGGCGTATTCCGTATCCAATCCACGCTGGCACGTAGGATTTATAACCGCGATATAATTCTGAGTGAGGCTCTTATCGTGCACCACCTTGTGGGTCTGATATGAATAGTCACTTTTTTCGATAAGAGTACATGTGCAAATGTGCATTGACTTTAATGACGCAAAACATATGTGCACGTATATATGATTACATTATTTATTGGATTATTGGATAATATTTTGCATGTAGGTTGACAACAGTTTTCAATGCGATGGAAGTTACTGCAAGAGATCAGTTATTGTTGAGGTCGGCACAACCAACACGGTCAGATTATTTCCTAATGGAACGGCGACACACAATGGAAACTCTTTCATCGTCCCGAAAACCCTTTCTCAAACTATTCTAGTAGAAAAGATCGGAATTTACAATGTCGTCGGTTTAACGAGTGGTAAGAAATACAGAGGATTTTACCAATCTGTACAGCAGGGACGTCAAACATACGGTCCGCGGGTCGGAGATATCTCCCGGCGGCCAAAACCAAAGCCGAGTAAATGAAAATGGCTGTATTATCCCACACATTTTAGCAAGAAATACTCTCACGTTAATAATCCCCTATAGTCTACAATCTTCATACATATCAACTTACAGCTGATATATAACGCTAATTTATACTTCTCCGTTGTTGTCGTTGCTGCTGTTTTGATAGCATGGTTTATTTTGGTCATGGTTCATGGTCAATGTACGGTTATACCTGTTTGCACAAAAAACTTCGTACCTGATCAATCTTCAGCAGACCATCTTCGTTATGATACCCTGGCCCTGTCGCTTCTGGGCTGTAAATGTGTTCTATCGACTGTTATCTTTCTAATTTACTTTATATTCTGTACATCCGTTCCAATATCAAGATGCATACATCATTCGTTTCAGGGGTTCGAGTTTTCTTCGATAATGAAAACACCGTACTTGTCAAAGTCCCAAAAATGTACCAAGGAGACATGTGCGGTCTATGTGGTAACTACGACGAGAATGCAGATAATGATATCAGCATAAACGATAAGGTTGGATGCGTGAAGCAAGTATGACAGCGCAATTTTGATCAACAAATATTTTTGTATTTTCAAGATTGTGGACAACGTGAACGAATTTGGAAACACAATGGCCATCAGATTAAATCTTTTGGAAGACGGAAATCGCTGTGAACCTTTAGCACTGAACATGCCTCATCCGTGCGGGTCATACAATGCGTCTGTGCTCGACAGTTTCGAACAAACGTGTCGTCTGCTGGGCGACGATGCTTTCGCTCCCTGTCACGAAGCGGTTAAATATATGGTAACATTACAATTTTATGGTGCAAAATAATGAAGTCAACTCCGCCTTTACGCCTTCTCTTTGCACAGGATCACCGCGAACGGTGCATGTTTGATATGTGCGCAGGAGGACTAGAAAATTCCAAAGCCAGCTCCTGCGCCTCGTTTAGTCACTATTCGCGTCTTTGCGCTCAACACGGAATTGTGTTGTCTTGGCGAAGACCTGGCTTTTGCTGTAAGTGCCGATATCAACTGTTCTTCATCATAGTAGGACGAAAGATCCGATATAAATAACAGAAAATGCAGTCGTTGTTGTTTGCGGTATTCATGATGTCTGTCGACTACAATGTCCATTTGCACCAGGCCTAGGCTTTTGTAAGACACCGCGCAAGCGGAAAATGCAGTCTACGGTATGGAACCGTCTACTTCAGCGTTTCATCACCCCAGCTCAGTTCAGTCAGTTCGCTTCATCAGGAATGGCAATTTCCCGGTTTTAACAGTTACGGGAGCATATTTATGACTGCTTTTTAAAACAACCTAATCACTTGAGTAGCTTTCAAAGGCAGCAATTTCTATTTCTACGTGAAGTAGTTTTGGGTTGCTTCGAAAAACATATTTTTTATTCCGTCTTTTTCCAGCTCAATATCACGTTGGTTTCTTGCCATATATATTTTGAATGGCTACTCTATGTGTATGTGGGTGATTTAATATGTATGTCCACGTAACTATAGACTGCACCAAACACTCAAACGGGTGGCGACTGATTCTGAAGGCCTAATGGCCCCTCGTCACCTAAAGTTTGCCATGTATATTTCTTCCTTGTAAATTGATGTGACAAACAAAAGCCTATCTATTTATCGAGTAGAAGTATGCGTCGCTATTTCTACTTCTACCTGAGTAGCCTTCTTGACTACTTTGAATACCTCGGGCGCCATATCCCAATAATCTACTTCCTTAAATTGTTTACTTGGCAAATCTTCATATCTTCCGTTTTCTACTCCTTCAACTAGTTTCGAGAATAACTAATTCTACTTGCAATTGAGTGGGAATTTACTAAATCACTTTAGATTCCACTACTTGATAAGTCTCACCCATTATTAGAAGTAGTTTCTTTATGTTTTAGAAACAGCTGCTTCTACTTGCTTTGAGTAATAATGTACGGGTTGCGTCGCTAGGTATGGATTTACCATCGAAACTGTTTTAGATATCGAGTGCGACGGAGGAAAGACTCATAGCGAGTGTGGGAATATTTGCTTAGAGACCTGTCAGGATTCGGCATACTCGACGGACTGTTCGTCAAACGCCTGTGTCGATGGATGCTTCTGCCCATCAGGTAACCGGTAGACGAACCAAGGGCGTGTAAAAGCCACTGAGCTATATAAACACGGGCGCAACTGCACAAAAGACTACGTGCTGGTTTTAGTTACTATGCTCTGCTATTAGCCTACAAACTGAAGCTGACTTGTGATGTGTAACGTTGTGACTGGTCGTTGCTATGTTAAGAATTCAAACCCAGACTGACTCCAACTCCCATTACTCATTGATATCATTATACTTGGTCAGATGTCTAATCTTTGGAACATTTTCATAAGGTACCGTTCTGGATGAGATTAGCAATACATGCGTGGTGAAGGAAAAATGCTCTTGCACGAAAAATGGTGATGTGTACAAAAGTGGAGATTCTGTTCCCGAAGACTGCAACGTCTGGTAAACTTATTTGCATGCCCTCTTTTGCAACTCATTCATACATATTCGCACCAGACTCGCGTAAGACGATGGTAGATCTGCATTTAGAGAGTCGTATCCAAACTGGTATCTGTTCGCATCGCAAACAGCTCACATAATTGTGTATGTTATCATGTGGTCTATCATTGTAGTCACCCAACGATTAACACGTTACTTCAGTTGCGGTAACCGATACCCAATTCTCTGATGCAGCATAGCAACCTGAAAAGATGCCCGGGTAGTCAGTTTTGCACACATTCATGTAGACTTGTACAATGTACTAGTTGATAAAATTGTTCCTGCACATGCACATAGCCCAAGTATAACTATACGAGTAGAACATTTTGGATTTATTTTATAAAAATATTGAAAAAAATCTACTGGCTACCTCATAAAATTGTTAGGTTGTCTAAAGTTAACAAATTTGGCTTGATTCTAACCCACGCAAGTGAAGTTATTGGAGTAAAAATTTTAGATTTCAAAAAGATAGTATATAGATTGATGGTAATGAGCAGAGGTATTCGAAATAGCGATCGTTGGTTATCAACTACACGTAGAAGTACCGTAAATTTCTACTCAATCACAAGCAGCGGTAGTGATTTCCAAGTAAGTAAAAAAAAAGTATTGTAAGCCTAGTTTTGCCTAGGAAACTGAAAACTGTTAAGTACAAGCGAAAGTGTTCTAACATGTTCTAACATGACCACTTGAGGCTGTAGTGCAAGCAGGCAAAACCTATTTGAGTACTCTGAACAAGTAGAAGTACTTTGCTACTGACCACATATGGTAATGAGAAATATGGCTGGGTGGGGGTCATGGGAAACATGGATCAATATGGTGTGTATCATAGAAGTATTCAATAATCAATATTACTGCAATACTATTGACAGACTAATAATACAAGAATTGAATACATATCAAAATAATATATTCTAAGGCATTCGATTCATCTAATATATTTGAGATGATAGAATATCTTTTACCTGCATGTTTAGTTTGCCAGTGGTCTTTACTGCTCTTATCATACATCTTTCTACAGCACATGCAGAGATGGACATTGGGATTGCACTAAAGACGAATGCCCAAAAACCTGTAAAGTTATCGGGGAAGATCATTACCGAACGTTTGACGGCAAAACCTATCAGGTACAAACGCATTATACTATCCGTGACAATTGTATGCCCTTGATCAAATTTTTCACTGTGCAAATTCAGAAATTTGTAATCACGCTATCTCTGCTTACAGTTTTCTGGGGGATGCGAGTATGTCTTGGCACAAACAAAATTCACTACGACAAAATCTCCATTCATGATTTGGGTGCAGAACACGGGATGCGGATTTGAAGACTTGAAGATTTGCAAGAAGACTATCTCCATGATTCTGTATCAACATGACCCAATCAGGTGAAAAGAGCTGTTGGATTTTTCATGCACCCACAGTGCCACCTTGAGTATTGTCACCAATTGTAATAACATATTCTAGTGCATAACCGACATTATTAGTCTGCTGGAATGCTAATCATTGGAAAACGCATGTCATTATGGGCATTTACATAACTTATGAGTAGGGCGATTTTTTTTGACATGTCAAAAAAAGTCAAAATTAGGTCAAAATTGTAACATTGGGTCAAAAAATCTCAAAATTGCTTACAAAGTTAAAACATTTTTGCAACAAGCATTTCGTTTGTATCGTAGATTTCGCACTGTCGGTGAACTTATCATTTGACATTTTACAGCTTGTAGCCTATGTTATAGGCCTACCGCTGTAGACGGCCCATTGTCTGCTCCTCGTGAATCATAAGCATTCAAATAAAGCAAATAGATTGACATGGTGTTATGCTCAACGTACCTCAATATCCTTACTGGAGCAAGACTGCGTGGGCATTGCACGGTTTTTATATCAAGACGCGCATGAACGGTTTGTCACCAGCAGTGTACGCATAACTTCAGTGTTGTCAGCCAACAACTGCTGCTGTTGAACGTTCTTTCTCAATTCTTGGCAAGCTACTTACTAAAGACAGACACTTTCTACCTGAGAATGTAGGAAAGTATCTTTCGTTGTACTACAATTTTTTTTAATTATTTCCACCGTTATGCGTAATGTAACTATTGGAATTCTTCATAGGGCCAGATTTCATTAAAATAAAGTTTTTTCAAGTGAAAATTTGTCAGTTTTGGAAGCAAAAAAGTTTTTTTTTCAGGGAAAAACTACTTCGTAAGGTCAGACAGTTTCAACCAGAAATGAAGATAAGTAGTACAATTCTAACATGTGGGAAAACATCTAATTTGCATAAGTTAGGTCAAATTTGGTCAAAATTTTGATTTTTGAGGTAAAAAAATGTCTAAATTTTGATTTTGTAGGTAAAAAAAGAATCGCCCTACTTATATAAGGATGTAGACTTCAAACAGTTGAAGTGTTTGAAGTCAAATGCAAAGAATAACATTTGTTCATGAATAACTACTCTAGTTGACTTGAGTCTAAATAACAAGGATAGGTTTCAGATGACAAGTTCGATGTTGAATGAATGATATTGAGAACTTAAAAAATCAAGCGCGATCCAACTTTACTCTTGCAGATTAATGGGATCTGGGAAAGTCCTGGTCGGAAACAATGCCGTAGCTTTGCCATACAAAGAGAAGGATGGACTATTCAAAATACTTAAACTCTCATCAAAGTTTATCAGAGTCCAGACACAGGATGGACTTGAGATTCTTTGGGATCAAGGTCACAGAATCTACATCAAAGTTGCACCTAACTACAAGAACGATGTACGATGAGAAATCTGCTTGATAATGCTGATGCATATCAGCAATAACATGACATGTCAAAATATAATATTTATTATATAGGTCCTTGGACTCTGTGGTTCTTACAATCTCAACCAAGCCGATGATTACACCTTGCCTACGGATGTCACCACAGTCGACGTTGCTGAGTTTGGAAATGCATGGAAGACAAATGTCGCTTGTGTGGGAGAACAGAAACACACAACAGGAAAGGCATTAGACGCTTGTGCTATATCGGCCAGTTATAAAAGGATTGCTGTCAGCCAATGTGCCATCTTGAAGACAGGTGAGAGAGGGTGGGGTTGGTTTTTTGTAAGCATCTGTACATTCTGTCTCAATTTTGGTTGTCAGGAAATCTATCCCGATGTAGTGAAGTGATCAGTTCCACTGAATATGTCTCAATGTGCGAATATGATGTGTGTCGTAATATGAACAAAGATGCAACGGATACGGATATTGATGAAGGGAAATGTACAGTTCTTTCGGACTTTGCAAGGACCTGCTCCTCATTCAGTGATAAATTGAATGGGTAAATACAAGTGGCTATGACATCGAGTTGGTGGATGCAGCTTTGTTTTATTGACATATCCAATTCATACTGGTGTAACCCCGGGGGCAATGGTGTTTCCGTTTTCTAGGGAGTGAATTAATGCGCTATGTTGAGCATTATTGGCCTCTTTAGTCTTTAGTGCCATCAAAATGTTTTTTTTTTTAAGATTTTGTGTATTAGGCAGTTGTCTAACAGTCTGGGTGAATAATGGGGGATAGACTGTTCTGTATGTTTTAATAGATCAACAACTGTGGGTAACGTCGGGGCCTTATTAAAATGATCAATTTTAAGCAGTTATTTTCAACCTAGGTGGTCGTTTTACCTTTTCCTGAGGATCTTATTTTACTTTTGATTCAGTGTGCATGCCTCCTCTTTACACCGCCTAGGCCTGGGTGGGTGTCTGATTCCTAAGACTACTCCAAGTCGTTTCGACACCTTCCTATCTCTTCATTGCATCGCATTTTTTGTGCTGTATTGAACTGATAAAATTGCTAATAAACCGAACTGAAGGCTCTGAATTTTTTAGTAATCAGCTCCCCAAAAGCCATCAGTAGTCTAAAAAGGCCTTGACCTTTTTTCTTAGTAATCAGCTGTAAATAGGTCTCGGTTATTGTGATGACCTTGTTTTAGTAATCAGCTTACAAAATTTATAGTTGGTTTTTAGAACATTTTCAAACCGGAAATTGGGTCGAGACCATGAAAAGGTTGAAAACCACTGTTCCAAAGAGTCTTGCCTTTCGACAATAATGAATGATGGACCTCTAGTTACTTTTCTGTTATTTGTTTTACACCGCATATACGGGTTTGTTAACGGCATTCTATAAAAGCCTACACATTTAACCTTGTATTCAATCGACCACATGATGGATTTTGTCTTCTTGTTGTGCAGCGATAGAGGTTCACAACAGGTTTCTGATAAGAGGAAAAATGAATCAATCTGTCACAATGCTTTCAGAGTTGACTGGAGAGAAAGCGCTGGTTGCCAAGTAACGTGCGGTGGAGGCAAAGAATTTAACGAGTGTGCGTCATCTTGCGAACGAACCTGTAGCATGCTAGGAGAAGAGGAACCAGAATGTGAAGAAGTACTCCTACTGCTTTTAAAATTGCATAAAACCATTTTTCATCCACATCATATCTCTCTAGTCATTTGAGTGCCTTGAAGGATGTGTATGTCCCGAAGGCACCGTGTTTGATGAGAGTAAAGAGAAATGTGTAGAGATCAGCCAGTGCTCTTGTTACCACCAAGAAGTCGAATTTCAAGCCGGTACGACGAGACAATCGCATTGCGACATGTGCAAGTGCACCAATGGCAGATGGGCCTGCTCGCCTATTGCTGGCTGTACAGAAGAAAATGTCTGTCCCGAGGTAAAACTGTGTTCATTGTAGTTGTAAAGCAGGATAGAATTCTATAGTTTTGGACCTATGCAGGATTGTTGTTAATCAATTGAAGTTATCATTTTTGTTAATCAATTGAAGTTATCATTTAACAAAAATAACCATTTACATGAGACTTTGTTGAATGCCTGCACTGGACGATTACACATCACTTGTCTTGTCTGGGCTTTTCCAACCAATATTCCAAGCAGTTATTGGCTCATTCTGAGACAGTGTAAAGTAAGGAATTCCAATTCAGAAATCATATACAAATGTAACTGGATGCTGGATGATGAAATTATTCTAGCATATTCAATTTGCAGTTGAAATTATCTATTTTTTCTCTTTCCGACCCTATCATTTGATAGATACATGTCAATTGTATCACAGGGACAAGTATGGGCCGCCTGCACTGAATGCCAGCAAACTTGCGATAACATGCATGTGCATTGCCAACAAACTGCATGTCATGAAGGATGTGCTTGCCCGGCCGGTACAGTTCTTCGCGGTGATAAATGCGTTGATCCCGGAGAATGCCCATGTACGTACTTGGAACGAAGCTACAAAACTGGTGAGAGGATCAGAAAAGATTGCAACTATTGGTGAGTGAAAAACGTTGTCTTATGATATCTTTGTGTGGCACCGATTTAGCTATTTATATGTTCACAACTTTACCTCTGACTATTTAATAGCTATTATTGGAAATTTAACTGTATCACACTTTTCTAAATTTTTCAAGCTGTCTCTCGTTTGGGTAGATGGTGTCCCAGCAACAGTATTAGCACGAATGAGCAATTGTCATTATTTTCGAACGAGCGACTTGACTTGTCTGCTAATGCAATTGAAGTACTTGACTGCCCTATTGCTCAAGCCAAAAATGATCGAATCACACAAATCAGTTTACAGTAATCACTTATTGATGTTTTTGGGACCTCCCATTCAGAACCCTTCCGTCCACTTAAAAATACCACGCATGCCCTAACTACTATATGGATTTTTAATCAGTGATTCATTTTCCCCGTCTGTACTCGTTGCACGGTTTACACAGCCAGCTAGGCCCCCATCTTGCTTAATGAACTTAGATAAATTGTAGTACCATGCAAAATTCGTAATCTGTTCACCTTTGCTTGTATTCGGCATTAAATGCACACAAAAGACTCTGACTTTTGTTAAATTTAATCATACAACATACGAATCTTTTCAGCCGTACATATTGCTGCAGCTCGTGTCAATGTATCCGGAAAATATTGTATTCCAAGCTATAACTCGGACACTATTAAAATCACAGCACTTGTTTCAACACTTCGTGGAGTTGCACCAACCGACAGTGCCCGGCTTATTGCTCCGCCTATGGCGATCCTCATTACGAAACCTTCGACAAGAAGAAATTTGAGTTCCACGGCGATTGCACCTACATAATGGCGGAAGATTTTTGCGGAAGCGCCGTGGGTTCGTTCAGAATAACAGTTGAAAATGTACCGTGCAGCACAGGAGGCGTCACTTGCACTAAATCTGTCAAGGTACGTCGACAAAAGTCTTGCTTTTTGGTGGATTTCTCAAAATGCGCAATGTCAACTTTAAGATTCTTCTTCACGACACCGTTATTCACCTCATCCGTGGCCTCGATCCTGTTGAGTACAAGAGCCCGTTCGCCCTGTCAGGAACACCGAAAGCACAATACTCCATTTCGTCTTCTGGCTTGTTCATCATTGTATCTACCAGAGTAAGTTTACAATGTCTCTTCCACCACAAAGTATTGGTGATATGCTGGTTATTAGCTATGGATTATATCAATCAATTCTTTGAGATGACATGTGGCATCGGAGCAATCAAAATGTTAATTTTTGTTTGTCACTTGATTTTGAAAGGTCTTAATCCATTTTAGCTTGACTTTCGCCAGTACTCACATTGTTGAGCCAAACCGAAATTGTGGATAAAATATATTTTTATGTTCATGACATGTTTTTGTAGTGAAGTATGATGTTTAAGCAATATAGTTTGAGAACAGATTTGTATTTTTCGTTCTTTCTTGAACATTGTCATTGCTCAAAAATAATCGCTAGAATTTAGAGCTTGACTGAATATCTTGCTTGGTTTTAGATTGGTCTTACTATCATGTGGGATGTTGGTACTCGTGTCTATGTCAAGCTACAGCCGACATTTATGAACAAAGTGTGTGGAATTTGCGGTAACTTTGATGGTAATGCGCTGAATGACTTTGTCACCAGACAAGGTAAGACAATTGCAATATATTGCATAGTTTAATGAGCCATTGAAGTTGTAATTCAAGATTTAACACTCAGTTTAAATTGATGAATTGATGTCTTGGGGAAAATTTGATTACTAATGGGCCATGGGGTTGTGATCCCAGTTGATAACATTTAAGTGTTCAAGTACCATGCCCTGCTATAAGTCCCCACAGTTTGCGAAGGCGAAGTCATGGCTTGAAACATTCATCGACGTAAGACACATTTTCGAGTTTGCTCGACCATCAGCTGACCTATGCTATGCTTCACTCGTTGCATTGTTGCTATGCCATGCTTGTATGGTATTTTTGCAGCTGATAGAATAATATGACAGACGTCATAATAATTTATATCGTACTACTTTGTTTCAATATTATCATTTGTATTTATCTTTGTACATGTACAATTTATTAATATATTCGTATTGAAATGAAGCCAAATATTTTCGGCTGGCACTCGTCAGGGGTAATTTTCAGCAACTAGTGGAGAATTGGAAAGAACATTGCATATCAACAATCGTATCACCCCATATTACGTCATCGGCATGAAATGTCGAATAAATGGGCCGAAGAGAGTCCTTGGAGTCGACTTTGATCAAAATACGCCAACCAAGTTTGCTCCAACAGAAGGGGTTCATGTATCAACTAAAAATAATACATTGAGCTTAAGCGATCTCTTCGAATCATATTTGGTGATATTTCAGTCAAAAATATCCGGGTTCACTTCAATATGAGTATAATATTTAATTGTATATTGAAGTTCTGTACCTCCATGAAGCTCTTCCTTTATCCTTGCATTGACGATTCCCCATGGCGGTAGTCAATCGAACAGCTTTGAAGAATATTAAGAAATATGTTGTAATGAATATTTCGTTACGAGTAATTTACTGACTGCTGACTTAATTTGTGGCAAAGGCGAACTGGCGGAACTTCCCAACAAATTCGGTGACTCATGGAGAATGTTCAGCGGTTGCCCGCGCTCGGAAGAAGAACCACAACACCCGTGCGCAGTAAACCCGGCCCGTACGGAATGGTCTCAAAACTCGTGCAGGGTCATCAACGAGGAACCCTTCACCGAGTGCCACCGTCATGTCGACCCGCAACCTTACTACGACAGCTGCGTCTGGGACTCTTGCGGCTGTGACCGAGGTGGCGATTGCGAGTGTCTGTGCACGGCTATCGCCGCTTACACGAGAGAATGCAATGAGATGGGCGTGCCCGTTCGATGGCGGTCTACTGGCAATTGTGGTGAGATATTTTGAATTCTATTATGGGATGTTTGTAGCCTTAGAGAAGTGGTACTCAATCTTCCCTTAGCTGTGTGCTAATCTGCAAGTACTCTCGGAACTCCATAACAACCAAAATCTACCGCAAAACACATCTAATACATCACTTTAGATTACCCGTGCACAAAATAAAACAAAATGGAACACCGGTTTAGATCCCATGCTTTAGAGCAATTTCTCCCAAACTGTTTTGACTCATTGCCACATATCGCGCTCTCCATGCCTATATATTCCCCGCTAAAAGCCATAGTCATTAGAAAAGAAATAATTTTCCGGAGTTCTCAAGTAGTTTTGTTTGTAGACTAGTTCCTCAACAGTTTTGATGTTGAAATACTAATTTTTGCGCACTCAATTTTGTCAGGTGAAAAGTAGTTTTTTGATGTACTTCAAGCAGCTGACGGGCTTTGGCCCAGGTAGGCTGAATAGTTGAAACTCCTCGTTATGACAACAAAATTTGAAGAGAGGAAAGAGCATTGGGGCTTTTAGCATTAATGTCCGTTCATTGAAAATTCAATTTTGTGAGAATTTGAAAATAAACGCCTCTGGACAATTTTCATGACTACTGTAGACTTGGCCTTTTTGCCCCCAAATCGCTCCCGAGAGGGGACTCTCCAACTTCGAGAACATCTGTTTTAGAGTTGACAACCAACAAAGTATTCATACATAAAATTGACTCACATTTACGAAGTCAACTTCTCTGACAAATCTACTCTTGCAGGACAATACATTTGTTGTCTCACAAAACATACTGGTTACGACAATATCACCTATGAACGTCATATTACTCATCACCTGTCTAACAACAGAGTAGTAATGTCTAATGGGATCAAAAAGTCTACCCACTATGAAAGGAGCAATATTTGTGTCATTCATTTGTTTCACGAATATCTTGTAGGAAAATATGAACATTCTTTATAAATGTGTCAATCAGCATCTCTTTGCCTAGTTTGTGTTCCTGTAGCCAGTGCAATTGTTTAATCTCGTCTATTCAGGTTACCTACTGTGATCCCACTTAGTTTTTCATCTGATTCTGATACATCACGTATATGTTATATTTTTTGCTTGCAAATGTGTTATATTATGTGATAAGTTCCATATTACAACCATCCTTTCAGGCTGTAGCTGACTTGATGATCTCCCGATCCCTTCGCTACAGCCTGGTTCTGAATTATATATACTTTGCTTTGTATTTATCTATCTGTGCATTATCAATGTTCATGGACCGAATAAATTCTCTCTCTCTCTCTTTCTACATAATGGAGGAATACGGACAATGATGATCAATCCCACCAAATCAATAATTGCAATGTGTCTTGCCCAGTTCATATTATAGACCAGCCATTGCCAATACAGATTTAAACATACAAGAGCAAGATAATTTCCAGTTCCAATCTCAGCACCATTAAACCAGATGAATACCAATGCTCGACACAAAAACCTTCCACCTTATTTACTCTTGTAAATCACTTTCACAGGATTGCAGTGCGAGAAAGGAATGGTCTACCAAGCTTGCGGTACAATTTGCAACAAGAAATGCTGGGTCGAATCAGCGGACGAAACTTGCACTAAGACGTGTGTTGAGGGCTGTCACTGCCCTGAAGGTACAGTCTTGCAGGACGGAGAATGCATTGAGCGGACCCGGTGTCCCTGCATGGTTGGTGGCATGGTGATACCGATTGGTGAGGTTATACCTTACAACTGCATGGACTGGTAAGTTTGCCATTCAAATACTGGTTTTATTTGAGTGTGACTGGTTTTGTGTACCATTGCTTTAGCGAGTGTGTAGATGGCAAATTGGAGTGTACCGGACAGGAATGTAGTTCTTCAACTACACCTGGCACGACAACTACAGGACAGGTGTATAACACGTCTACGCCTATCACACTTGAGGTATGTTGGAAATTGAATATTTTCTGTTGCAAGGTTATATCCACCAATACTCAATACACAAGGATTACTCACCGTGTCTGCATTAAGTTACAATTTTTATATCGACTCAAGAGATAAAAAACAGTGGTTTCTGTCTTTCTAACTCCAGGCACATCATGTCGTGTGATGTGTTTATAATCCAAACAAGTCTGAAACTTGTGTGAGTTTTCTGTCATCAAGTTTTCAGTACACTCATTATTCGGAACTAATTTGTCAATTTGTTTTTGTGATTCCCTCAAAATAGTTTCATCAAGTTCGATGTTCATAATTCAGCTGTAGTATATTTATTTTAAACAGAGCTGCTGAGGGCCAGAGGCATGCTACTTTGTATTGAGGTCGGGAGCCTATCTTGATCAAAAAGATATTGAAATATCGATATTAGTACTTTAAAACACCCTCATAATCTTTTTAAGCATACAATTTTCACGATACATACATCTGTGATAGATATACATAGATATATAGTTCCCAATTGGAGTTTGAAATCTGTTTATAAATCTATCATCAATTTTATGTGTTATCATTTTCACCAGATGACACTGGAGAACATATAACATAGCAATTCCTTCAAATCTTTCTGGGGAGTCCGTGTATATTGAAACTGCCATCCATACAGGCATGAAGTCATTTTACGCTTGATTGAAATTTCATCAACCGAAAACCCATGCCATTATTGCTCATTATTGCCGGCATTGTTTATTTTGCAACGCAAGATTAGGTTCCGCCAATTTCCAAATTCCAATATCTAATATTACTGTTATTACTAAAACAAATTTGATCTTGTGGTCCTAATGTAGTCTACCATGAAATGAATTTCATCAAAACTGATAGGTTCTTGAATTCTATTTTCGATTGCGTGGATGATATTTACTAATCTATTGGTTGCTACCTTAGCTTTAAGCGTATGCAAATCAGTGAATAGAAGACTATGATGGGTATAAATTACGAAATTTCCTCACCGCTATTTCCATTCAAGTATGACAATTCATGGTTCGTAGTCAAAGTCGAAGTGTGTAATGTAATAAATGTTAACCAATATTCATGCTTTGAGATTCAAATAGTGGCATGGCATTATGAGGACTATGTATTTATTTTTAGGTATTGCACTTCGAAATAAACTCCCTCTCTCTACTATATCACAACAAATATTTGATTTTTGCTTTGATATAATATCATTTATCATTGTTTGTACTCAAACGTTATATTCATGCAGATGACAACCACGCCTGTCGTGACAAGCAAAATTGTCAGTACAACTGTCAGTACCACGTCTACACCTGAAGAAACAACTACGCCTTCTTCTGTCCCTCCAACTACACCAGGTATTCTGTTAATTTGATTGATTCATCTACAGTAACCAGGAACATATGGAACTAGCTATCCATCTAATCAAGGTAATTGGATCTTCAGAATGTAATCGCTTACAGCATTGTCGGTATTTATAGTCATATACTAAATTATGCATTAAGAACTAACCAATTTTGATACTGAAATCATGTCTTTCACAACTGATGAGCTATCATTGTAGCATCTGCAAAATCTGAGTTCTAAAATCTATAATTGGATACTGTCTGGTTGAAAACCTTGGTAATCGCTTAGTATCCTGTATTGATTTGCTTGCTGAAATTTGTACAAGTGTCTCTCTATACTGCGATTTCAGTTTGCCCCGGCGATATGGAGTATACCGATTGCGCTGAAGCGTGCCAGCCCAAGTGCCACTACAACCAACCTGAATCAGAGGCGTGTGACCAGGCCTGCGTGCCAGGGTGTGTCTGCCCCGGTCATAAAGTCTTGGACGAGGCTGGAAAATGCGTGGAGCCAATGGACTGCGCTTGTAGAGACGAAGACGGAACCCGTATCAACGTAGGTGTTTATATACTTCAACGTATTCCCGCCACAGATTAGAAGTATGCCGGTTTATGATGTGCGTGCCGATATCAATAACTGATTGTGTGTTACGAGGTAAGAACACAACTATTATATTTGTTTTGATGGTGGTTTAAAAACTTAAAATCATATTGAATGTATACGGACCGATTAAAAAAGTACAAAGGTGGGCAAAGTAATCATTGTTGGTACTCAAGTAGAATTAAAAGTAACGCTGTCAATTTCTACTGAAGAAAGTTATATATTTGTGTACATGATGTTTTTGCGGCATATACACCGACTCATGATAAATAGACACAAAATCTATGCACTGCACAAGTGCATATGCATACCATGAGTGCATGATGTGCATATGCCGCTCGACAAGGACGGTGCAGAAATAGTCCTGTGAGGGTTTCTAAGTCTTGCAGCACCCCTCCATGGTATCCTGGAAATGCTGAGTGTCAAGCCGGGAAGTAGCACAAGTATAAGTACCAGTAGAGATTTCTATCTAGGTAAACAGTACGGATAGTAAGTAGCTTTGCCTGAAAACTGTTCAAGTAGAAGTGAAAGAATTAAAAAAACTGTAAGTACTGCAAGTAGGGTTCTAACCAGGTCACAAGGTTCTGAGTCACAAGTCAATTTGACTTTGACAGTTTTGACTGAACTCTATTCTAGCATCACATTTATTCACAGACAATCAGGGTTGTAACCAAGTCACAAGGCTCCGAGTCACAAGTCAATCTCACTTTTATAGTTTTGACTCGAGTCAAGTCGAGTCATTTTCAATTCACCACCGAGTCAAGTCCGAGTCCAAGTCAGCGAGCAGAGCGTCGAGTCCGAGTCATGGTATTATGACTCGAGTCGAGTTCAAGTCATTGCGCTGACTGCTCAGTTTTCAGTTGTTAAACCCACTTTTTATAACTCAGTTTGGTGATATCGAATTGTTCGCATTTATAATATACTAATTTTACGCGCTTTTACCAGTTTCTGGCCGCATTTTCAAGTACCAGTACCAATATAGACGTAATCCCAATAGTGCGGTTACTTTAATATTCTTCGAAATTACAATGAAATGGCGGTCTTGGCCGTTTGAGTCTCGAGTCATATGACTTGGTCCGAGTCATGCGCAATGTCTCGAGTCCAAGTCGAGTCAATCCACAAATTGGCTCGAGTCAAGTCATTTCTGTATTTTGAGAAAAAGACTCGAGTCAAGTCATGTCATCACAAAATCGTGACTCGAGTCGGACTCGAGTCGAGTCATGACTCGAGTCATTACAACCCTGCAGAAAATGGAATGGACAATGTAATGGTTGACCGATCGAGTATAGTTATATCCCATATATGTTTAAGCATTACCTGTGGGTCTCAACCAGGGTTGTAACCAAGTCACAAGTCAATCTCACTTTTATGGTTTGATTCAAGTCGAGTCGAGTCATTTTCAATTCACCGCCTAGTCAGGTCCAAGTCTATATTAAGGGAGCAATGGGTTGAGTCCGAGTCCGAGTGATAGTATTAAGACTCGAGTCCGAGTACAAGTTGTAGTGTTTACTATTCAGTATTGAGCTGAGCTCAAGTAAGGTTCAACTCATTCAAATGTGAAACCCTTGGGTGATATTGAAAGCCTCGGATTCATAATAAACTCATATTTGTCACTCCAAACATGTTTATTCAAATAGATAAAATACAATTTCTGGGCCTATTTTTCAATATCGGTCCTGATATACGAGACTTGAATAAGTCATGTAGAATGCGTTGGGTCATATGACCTGGTCGAGTCATGCATAATGACTCGAGTACAAGCTGAGTCAATACACAACTGGATTCAATTCGAGTCGAGTCACACCACAATACCAACTTTTTCAGCCTGGCGAAACTTGGTCTAAAGGCGCTTGCGAGGAATGCACTTGCTACAACAACGCAGCCGAATGCAAGAGGATAGCTTGTGAAGAAATCTTCTGTGACGAAACCAAAGGATTCAGATCTTTGACGAAATCAGGACATTGCTGCCCGGTCAGATATACGCATTGTGCAATGCATCCTTGTGTCTGCGTGAATTTCTGTGTCATCGATACTTAGGTAATGTTTCTTTACTAAATAGTAACAAACTGTCTATGTATCACAGAGCTGCATCTCCGTGACGCCAACCACAGTGCCCTCAACCACCACTGTGATTACTTCTGGACTCATGGAGACGACCAGTATCAGCACTACTACGCCATCTGTCACGACACAATCACCATGCAATAGCGAAAGAGGTAATTGAATTTATTGTATACTGAGGGCAGTGATTTACCCAAGTGGTAAACAACAACATGCTACTACTTTTTCCAGATATTTAGGTTGATTATCTTGACTTTCAGTACTTTCTTAATTGTTTTCTAAGAACTAATCCTACTTTTACATCCGTGTTTTCTCACACGGAAGGGAATTTTATTGGTGTAATTATTGAAGCTTCTTTGCTATATATCGTCTATAAGGATGAGTGCACATCATGCACTCATGGTATGCATATGCACACATCGTCTGTATGTGTATCGTGAGTCGGTGTATACGCCGCAAAAATATCGAGGGCAAAAATATGAAACTTCATATCTTATGGATACCAAGGATTTCGGTTTTCAAATTGACCCAGCTCATAGCGTCATTATCGGTTTCGTAACCTTTACTGATGTACGTCTTGAAGTTTTTAATGTTATGCAGGCCATTAGTGAATAAAATCAGAAATAATTTTGTGTTTTCTCGCCTGAGTCCACTCGAAAGAGTCAAAGGTTGGAAGCCAGACATCTAAATTGCTTTTTACTTGATCCAGGTGAAGTGTACGATACCTGCAAATGTGTGTCAAAATGCGGATATGGCACCAACTCCACGTGCGTACCCAATGCTGATGAGAATGGAAGGTGTTGCGTATGCGAAGAAGGCAAGGTGAAGGACGAATCGGGACAATGCATACCGAAGAAAGAGTGTCCATGCGTAATCGACGGTAATTAGACTACTTCTGTTTTTTCGGAATATTCAAGTTGGTTTTATGAACTTCCATTACTTACTAAAATGGTAATGTTTTTAAATTGTTTCTACTTGAAAGTTTATGTGGTAAAACTGCTTACTTTTGACACTTTACATTTTTTGTATCACTCATATTCATTTTGTACTTCCACTTGAAGTAGTTTGGACATGGAATTTGCTACTTCTACTGGTAATTGAGTAGAAATTTGAGGTGTTACATCTGCTTGAGTGTTGACGTTGACTACTTCGACCTACTCTGGTATATGGTGTATCACCCATGAATTTAAATCTTGTCACATAGCGAAGCCAACTTTTTGTGTTGAATATACTGTTGTTAGATCATTGGCTGCAAAACAGATTTATCGATGGATACATATTGATTTGCGGACACATCACCTCACCGTTATCAGCTCACAAGCCAGCACCATTTGGTGTACGTTTATTCAAGCGTGATTTTGACTTGAACAGATCATGGTTGCGCTGTTACTGTAGGATTTAATCCCAATACATATTATGATGTAGGTGAATTGATCGGTGCTGGGCAATCCAAGGAAACGTCTCCATGCTTGAAATGCGTTTGCATTGACGGAGAGAAAAAATGCGAACCCTACTGTAACATCAACTCCTGTGCTGGCAGTAAGAAGCTTGCCTACGATGGAGACGGCTGTTGCTATTGTGAAGGTATGGTTAAATTTCTGCATGCCTTGTTAACCCTCATTAATTTACATTGACCATAGATGCCGTAACACACTCTGGGCTGGTTTCATTATGATATAATTAATGCTTTGCGATTGTAGTGGGAAAAAGTTCTAAATGAAAAAGCATTGTCATTTGTCCTATCTGACAATCCGCCCAAATCTATGATGCTACTAGTAATCGAAATTCTTGTTGTTCTTCGTTGTTTTTATAACTTTGGAAATCTTCAGTAATGTTCTGTGGTAAAATCTTGTATTTGTGTCATCTGGAAAATAGCACTCTATAGCAATATATATATATATACCAATGAACAAATGTTGATGATTAACCTTTATTGAACATCATTGGAATGAATATGTGGTTGGCGGTACTGAACTTAAATATCGTTTTCAGAACTACTACTTTTCTTGATAAGAGGCACACGAAAAGTCTTCAAGTTTGATAAATTCTATACTGCAATGAATGTAGTTCTGACAGCAATATTATTCGAATGGTGACATTTTGTTAAAACGCTTCTGTCGTATATTACACACATTATTTTGTTGGCATATATCTCAAACTTTATTTGTTAGAACAAACAACGACTGTCAAAACGACGTCACCTTTGCCGACAACAACAGCTTCTTCTCAACCACCATCAACGGTAAGTTGACATAGCCCAGTACGATTGATATAATTATATATACAAATAAACAAACCCCTGTAATCAGCCAAACTGTTTGGTTAATCATCCACCAACCCCCTTTTCTGGTAACACCTTTTATTCAGACCACACCAGAAGCCAGCACCACGCCCATTTCGTGCCACTGCGAACCGGGCTACGTCAGTTGTGGCGATTGCAAAAAGTGTGTTCAGAAAGAGCTGGTTTGCAGCGGTATCAGCCAGTGTGATGATGGCTCGGATGAAATCAACTGCCCGTGCGTGTACAACGGCGAAGAGAAAGACGTAAGTGCTCGACTTTGTCATTGGATAGATGTGCAACGTATAACATTCCACTATATATATCACTATATATAACACTCAAAACCAATTATCTCAAAGTGTATACTGTTTCATGATACTGAAATCCACCACATTTACAAGTGGACCTGGACATCCTCGTATTCCCAAAGATTATTCAATATAGATTGCAGATAGTAAAATCCACATTCTAAATGTGTGCCTCTCATGATTACTTACCCGTATTGAATTGTTGATATGGGAAGATAGTGAAACCCTTGAAGTAAGAATTCTAGTGCAAATCAGCAGTAGGACCAGCAGTGCCACCAAATTAGCTAAGAAGGCTGTTACAGTGGGAATGCTTAGGCACAGGTAAATTCTTAATACGTCAACTGGCAGTTGCCATTTACAAATTATATTTGCTTATCTTGTCAGAATGAAGAGTCGTGGATGGATTCTGAATGTCGGACATGCACCTGTAAAGAAGGACAAGTGACGTGCACAAAGACATGCGACAAGAAATGCGCGGCTGGATACTTTTTGCAATATTATGACGATGATAGGTAGAGTTTTGGGTTTTTTATCACGCACACAGTGTTCTGAACAACGGGGATAGATTCGCGTCATGAATCCCTTCAATTCATAGCAAGCCATTTTTGAATTGTACAATCGAAGTAGACAATGCAGTTCTGAGACTCCGTTTCTACTGTATGCATTTTATTTTGTTCTGCTGTGTTCTTATTGCTTTGAGCATATCTGGTTTTATACAACACCATTGCAGCTATAAGTTATTATTAGACCTTCAAAAACTATATTTATTGCAAGAAAGTACTTTTGGTAAGCCTAAATATTCTTTCTCATAATTGTAGCCAATATTAGCAACTTCTTTTACTGAAGTCTTTACTGGATATTACTAATTCAGGATTTAAATTCTGATCTACACATCATTACTGGCTGTCTACTAGGGCTGTTCAAAACAATCTTTTTTTCCTGAATCTTGCTGGTTACGTGATTAAATTGTTAGGTTGCGTTAAAAAACGACGCACACCAAATTTGAATTCATTCCAACCAATAATCGCGGATTTCGTACACTTTGAAAATTTTGAATTTACTCCTAAATGCAAAACAAAAACAAAAAAATGTTCAAATTTTTCTGTCAACTCCATGTAATTGTTGCCCTGTCTTCAAAAACGATGGAAAACAAATTTGACTCAATTCCAACCCGTAGTAGCGGAGTTATTTGAGTTTTTCGATGATAATTCTTGTATTATCCACCGATCAAGGATAATATCCGTTCTGATGAAAGTACCTTAATTTGCCAGATGCTGCTCATGCGAAGCAAGCACCACTGCACCACCATCTTCTACATCCTCACCGAAATCGGAAGAGACTACGCCCACTACACCAAGCACTGCCACGACGGCATCTACCGTGTCAAGCTCCGTACCTACAGAAAAATCGACCACCGAAAAATCAGTCGAGACCACCACAACTTCAGAAGTAGTCGTGACGACTGAAGTCACAACTACTACCAAAACTGAAGTTACAACGAAAGGTACGCTGTTTGCAATACATCTCTTCACTGTTAACATTTCCACTCTAGCATGCACTAGTTTCTAATGCTACTTGCATAAGCTGTCTGCAATATATCCTAGCTTATGGAATGAAATATTATGCTCTCTGGTTCCAAAACCTTGTTGCTCAACAATTTAGTGCAAGTGTTACATACCTTAAAAAATATTCAGTAATCTCCACCTTCTCCAAAATATTTATGATCGTTCAATGATTGTTACTCAAACTAACCATAGACGCTCTGCAGGTGGGTTTGAAGATACATCACCTTGTGTAACCAGACATTCAAATGTGCCAAAACTTCTTGCCGCCTATGATAATCTAAGCTGCATCAAGCCAAGCCAGTCAGTTTGGTAGCTACCTACGAGAAATAAAATGAATAATAGTAACTCAAATGATGGCAATTGAGATCAAGGGTTGTAATCGAGTGACTCCACTCCGGTGACTCAACTTGACTCGAGAGATATTTATTAAATATGGAAAATGACTCGACTTATAACCGAGTCATTGCGAATGACTTGAACAAGTCTTACGACTTGAGACATTCGATACAACTTTATTCATGCGTCTTTTGCCTGTTTGAATAAACATGATTAAAATGAAAATTATGGCTATATTATGAATTTGAGGTATTCAATATTACCCAAGGATTATAAAATTTGGCTTGGACTTGGACTCAGACTTGACTTGGTGAATAGAAAAGGACTCAACTTGACTCGAATCAAAACTATAAAAGCGAGATTGACTTGTAAATCGGAGCCTTGTGACTCGGTTACAACCCTGTTGACGTCACAATTGGATGTATGTATTTTAGTTAGATGCAAGTTTTTGAAACTCCTTTTGCCCCTGAAGGTGTCAGCTTGAAAAGCTTCAGGTTTTAATATATTTACGTTATGCATGTTTTATTAAAATGTATATTAAAGTTCTGTACCTGTTACGATCGCATACTAGTTATACACAAATCGAATATCTACGTATTGGCATTCAAAGCCTGAAAGCGATGCGATTTAAAATTTTAGCTCCTTGTTTTATTCGCAGGAGTCTGCAAGAGCGAGCTCGGGATGACTTCGGGAACGATTAAAGACGCTCAAATTCACGCGTCGTCGTACAAGGACGGCGCCGAGCCGAGACACGCGAGAATGTCCGACTCTCAGTCGTGGTCGCCCGTAGACGAGGACGAAGACAAATACGTCGAAGTCGAGTTCGACCAAATCACGGAGGTCACCGAGCTCTCTTTGGTGGGTGGTTCGGACGGACGGTACGTGACGAAGTTTTCTCTCAAGTACAACGCCGGGAAAGGGTGGAAGACTTACCGTTACGCCAGTTCCGAGGGCGGAGAGGCCACTGAAACTGTGTTCGAAGGTGAGGATCGGAATAGCAATTATGGGTTCATTACATCCGATCACTACCAGAGACTGTCAGTAATAAGTACTCCTATTAGATTTGGACAACTAGATAATTCTAGTTCATTAATGAGACTAGCAAAATACTGGTAATCTATTTCTAATGTAATTTGCGAAAAATTTTTTGCGCCTATTACAATTCTAATTGCAATCTAATTTGTGAAATGTTATTATGCTCTAACTTTAATTCAAGTCTAATTTTCGGATTTCCTGAAAAGGCTGCTGGGTAACTGCATAGTGTGAAGCGAGCTAAGCTTGTCGTACAGATATTTGCTATCGTCGTGCTTATGAGCATGAGCTCTAACTTGATACGAACTGAACCTGATTAAATTTTCAAGTTTTCGCGAATTCGGTAATTCTAATTTTGATCTAATTTGCAAAAAAATGTGTAGATAAAATTCTAGTTCTCATCTAATTTGAAAAAAAAAACAGTTTAGCTATAGGCCTACTTCTAATTCTAATCTTATTTGGAAAAACTGAAAATCTTTGACAACTACTATTTTGAAGTACTCGAGTAGATATTGATTTTCTTTTGGACATATCTTGGCAATGTTCATCATTTAATCAATCTGACAAATATAACCATGGCCAAGATACGGCCCAAAAAAAAAAAAAAATTTACAAACACTGGGATTTCCATATTATCTGCAAAGTTGATCTCAAAATTTGAAAAGCAAACATAAGCTACTTTGATTCCACCTGGTACTTGAGTCGAAATTTACTTCTAATTAAGCATCAACGACGACCACTTTCGCCATCTTTGTCCAAGACGCACAACGCACTATGCAATGCTTTAGGCATGATTCCGTGTAACGGAGCTGGTCAAAGTAGTCTCGATTATTGAATGTGTTGTAATAATTCTATCCCACTGATATTTACTGTGTAAGTGAACCTGTTCTTTTCAAATATTTTTTCCAGGAAACAACAATGATGCGGAAACAGTTAGAGTCGCTCTCCCTACACCGATTATGGCAGAGGAGCTCAGAATAGTCGTGGCGGAAACGTCTGAACTTGGGGCTAGTTTGAATTTTGAAATCTACGGTTGCGCATATGCAGTGCCTACTACTACGCATCTGGTAACAACAACTGTCGAAGAAACAGTGAAAACCACGACTCCATTGGTGCCGGAAAAGACTACAACAGAAAGCCCTGAAACAGCACCAGGTAGGGTTTTGATAATTTCCTATTGCTGAATTCCCAGTGCATGGTACAAAGCTTCATTTAAGACGCTGTCTTCGCTTTTATGATTTTGCATTATAATTAACTGCTAGATAAAAACTAGGGGTGTCATTTTAATCATGAGTCATAATAACATGATGACTTCCTTCAAAGAGCAAGCGCCACTGTAGTCTATGATTCGATGTAGGATATTTGCTAATATGTTGTGAGGTTCCTAAACCGACACTATGTATATTTAACATCTTCAATTTGACACATGACTATGATAAATATCATACCCTAACATGGTGGAACATGGTATATATATAATATAATTTGTAACTGATATGCATAAATTCTAATCAATTACAACCTTGAGCCACATTATTCAATTCTTCTTAATAGACATGTTTTGCCCAGAAAATGTCTGGTTGTACTTAATCACTCATTAAGGGAATGCTTTTTCTTGTATAGTGTGGTCAACTGAGTGTGCTCCATTGTAGTAACGATGTGGAGCTGACAACTTCTGAGATACAGTGCATTGGAGCCATTTTTCATTCTTCTTTTCAGTGTCGACTTCTACCAAGAGCAGTACTGTCGAAACTACCACTGTCGTTATCCAAACAACCTCCCCGGTTACAGAGGAAGTACCAGTTACGACGACATCTGGTGAAGTCACGGCAACTACAGTGAAGACTCTTCCACCGATTGCAACCACGGAAACTGTTACAAAAGGTAATAATGGGAAAACTGGAATTGAACGCTGAACAGAATTCAAATCAAAACAATAGATTGTGTTATCAGTACCTGTAGTGGTTTTAGCCCATCGTCCCTGATATACTGAAACACACTGGTGTATTCTTTTGGATTTCATCACTGAAAACGGCTTCCTGGCAGTGTTGGAATGACTCGAGTCACTGCCCTGAAATGCCTTGACTCGACACGTTCTCATTGTATGATGGATATGGCTCAGAGTCAAATTTTCAAGTCAATATCATATGATGAAATATAATTCTTCGTTAAGCATTCCGACCAAGTCATCAATAATATACCCTTTCCGTTTTCCATTTCCATTTGCATTTTCTATATGGTTATTTTCATCATCAGCATGGACAAAACAGATTCGACTTGCCTATAACCAGGGTTGTAACCAAGTAACAAGGCTCCGAGTCACAAGTCAATCTCACTTTTATAGTTTTGACTCGAGTCAAGTCGAGTCATTTTCAATTCACCACCGAGTCAAGTCCGAGTCCAAGTCAGCAAACAAGGGGCCAAGTCCGAGTCATGGTATTATGACTCGATTCCGAGACCAAGTCATTGTGTTGACTGCTCAGTTTCCAATTAAATCTTGTTTAACCCACTTTTTATAACTCTGTTTGATGATATCGAATGGCTCACATTTATAATACACTAATTTTGCTCAATTTTAGAAGTTGCTGGTCGGATTTTCAAGTACCAGTACCAATAGACAAAATCCCAATAGTGTGGTTACTTTACTATTCTTCGAAAAGTATAATGAAATGTCGATCTTGGCCGTCTGAGTCTCGAGTCATATGACTTGGTTCGAGTCATGCGCAATGACTCGAGTCCGAGTCGAGTCAATACACAGATTGACTCGAGTCGAGTCATTTCCATATTTTCAGAAAATAACTCGAGTCAAGTCGAGTCATCAGAAAATCGTGACTCGAGTCAGACTCGAGTCGAGTCATTACAACCCTGCCTATAACTACCGTTGTAACGACCTTGACTGTTAATATAATCACATCCTAGTCATGCAGAAATTTATGTGATAGGTATTGTTTGTCTAAATTAGCTGAGGCTCACACTTCTGTATCACACACATCAAGACGGATCTCTGAATCCATATACGGCAATATACAAGATTGCAAATCGGCTTTATAAGAGCAGAGCACCAATCATCTTAAGTTTTCGTATAACGATGTACTTTCTGCGGTTGTTGAATTTGAATCTTCACGAAAGGAATGACAGGATTTTTGGGTTAGGGGTTTATAGCCTATAACCCGGAATCTAGAAACATGCAGTGTAACATGCAGTAGAAGGGTTTATGATCATAAAGTTAGTGGTAAGAACAAAAGTTCGTCCTCCGGACAAAATTTGGTGTCAAAACCGATTTCAAGACTGAATTCATGGCAATCCATTATTCTGACACAGAATCTACTAATTACTCCCAGCTCTCATAGTAGAGTTTCTGTGTTGAATTCCATTACTAACAATTGCTGTGGCTTGAAATATTAATGAAATGAACACTTAAATTTTTGCACATATACACAAGACCCATCAGTTTTAAATCAGCGTAGCGTGGTTTCAATTGCAATTGTTCAACTTTAGTCACAGAGGAAACCACAACAGAGATAGAAGTTACGCCACCGCCGGAATGTCACCATGAAATGGGTCTCAACGCCGATATGCCTGTGGTGTCCGGGATTGAATTTACCGCATCGTCCAGTAAGGAGGGTAGCAGTCCTGAATTCGGAAGACTAAATTACGTCGACGAGAACGGCCAGCCAAAAGCCTGGGAAACCGACCTTCCCGGGGAACAATACCTTCAGGTTAGCTTTCGCATGAGTCATTTTTTCTGTACACCGGAAATTTTTGAGGACCTTGCTATGTTGTTTGAAGAGATTTTTACAAATTACTATGACATTTGGAAGCGAAATGGGGTCTGATATTGATTTGAGTGCTAACTGGCTTCACCCTATAAACGATAAAACATATTTGATGAGTGATTATTATTCCTTATCATGTCTTGATGTGATCGAAAATTTTACGCAGACTGTTTCGATCTTTAGATTGGATTGGAGAAGCCTGCCATTATCACGGCTCTCAAGATCCAGGGCAATGGCGTTTCGTCATACGTGAAGAAATTCAAAGTCAGTCATTGGTCAGATGAGTCTGGTGAAGAGAAGTTTATTGTTGACAGCGATGGGGAGCACCGCATATTCGATGGGCCCAAGGACGCGTCTTCAATTGCTCAGGTAATATCACAGTTGTATTTTGCATTCTTGCAAACACGACCTGGAACCGAAATCTGGTGAAAGTGACATAGCTCACAAGTACTAGTGATGTAACTAACCTCTTTACGAAAAAGCAATGTAACGCTTTATTGAAATTGACCTATCATTTCAATTACTTCGATCGTTTAGGACCAGTTGCAGAAATTACAATCCACTCAGATTACCACATACTTTAGTTCTATATAAAGCGTGATAGCTATCAAATTTCATATGAAACCATTTCTGTAGCATCGTGTTTCGGCCTTTTACACTTTCAACGATAGATTCGCTAAATATCATCGGAAATTTTGTACGCATAATCAATATTAAGCATAACTTGACTTGATCTCTTCTTTGGCAGGTGGAATTACCGACCGGCATCGAGTTGAACAAAATCCGTATTGAGCCAACATCTTGGATAGGCCCGATAGCGATGAGAATCGAATTACTCGGATGCTACAAAGCGATTTCCATGACGACCACCAAAGTAACTACCACCACTGGTGAAACAACCACAACGGAGAGAGAGGTACGATTAAATCACACGCACGTGTAGTATTGAATGAATTCGACGTCATGCATAACAGACACCGCCGACCGAAGATACCACAACAACTGGCGTAACAGGAAAGCCGACCGTGGAAGTCACAACCACAAAAGAAACACACCCAACAACAACTGTAGTGAGAACCACTAGCGTAATAATCCCGGTGGAAACTACGGAAGCAACGACGGAATCTACTCCGGCAGTGACGGAGACAGTGAAGACCACGCCAGCTCCTCCGCCTGTTGTCAGCACTACGACTACCGAACACGTGTCGGAAGGTATGTTGTTTGATTTGAGAGTACAAGATGTGGAGGTTATATTATTTTTTCTTGATGGTATTTTGATTCAAAATTTCGCACACCTTCTAATCAAGTTCACGAGAAAATATACCAGAGACCGAAGATATAATCTTGACAAATGAAAATATCGGTGACTTATGATATAACGCCTCCGAATAACATTGCATATTCAGATGCAGATTGTATAATGGATAGGTATCATCAGCGTATGCGTATCTGCTGAAAATTTGGACTTAGAAAATGACGTATAATATTTGATTACATTAGAAATTTATAGAACGGAATTGCACATACTGTCTGGTCGATCGATCAACATTGCTGTAAAATAATGTACCAGTCATACTCTGCTAGAAATATCAATGATAATTACCAGAGCTTGGCACAACGATTCGCGTGTTCGAATCCAAGCTGAGTATTGATTGTAATGAGTCGGCTAGTGAGAGTTAACTAATGAAAATATATATTCTTTAACATCAAAAGTAGTGACGCGATTATATTATATTTGATCACGGCGCTTGCAATTCAATTTCGTAGTAATTATCGTCGGGTGATACATTTTCAAATACACACACATAAAATGCAATATACAGGACATAATGTGATGTAATGAACAGAACAAACATTATGATGCCGAAAGACCATATCATCTCAATCTGGTTTCCACCTCAGCTTAGTGTAGGATCCATCTTGATCTTGTCGCGTCTTCCTTTTCCAGACAGCCCTTCCTTTCTCGTTTTCATTCGATTCTTTGTTCCGGTGTAGAGATTGTAGGATTGTACAATCTCTATAGCTCCGGTCCTTCAACTAGTCTCTCTCTGCGCTTATCGGAGACTTAGGACCGACTACCGAGTGACACTGTGGGCTAAAGTAGCCCAGATAATCCTCGGGTCTACGCCGTCAAAACATCAAAGCCAGCATCGATAAATTGTCGCACAATGCTACTAATATTTACGGAATGACATTTCTTTCATGTAACGATCGATCCTCAGAATGGTCGTAAAGTGCTTAGAAATAGTCATGGTCCAGAAATACAAAATTAATTTGGATGGCTCGTAACTGGCCTAATTTTCCTTGCGGTACCGTTAGAAAGAAACGTAGTTTAACTTTTCAAGTCATTATTACTGTTATTTTGTCACCCAAATACTCGACACGACTTACATCTTGAATCACCCAGCTGTAATGAATACGCTTGTTCATTCGATTTGGTGAATATGAGCAATTTTTTTTCAGAATTCACAACCACTGTTGCGTCGACACCAACACTCGTTACCTCTCCGAAAACGACAACGCAAGAAATCGTGACCACGACAATTGCAACTGAATCTACGACCGAAATAGTACCGACACCCTCAGGTTTGTAGCGACTACCCCACAACGATCAATGTCGTCCAAGTAGACTGTGCTAATACTCAAGTAGAAGAAGTAGCGCCGTATATTTCCACTGAAGTTCAAGTAGAGATTTATAAGACTCGTCAAAAGCACTAGCAAATTAAGCAATGAATCAATCATTTATTCGTCTCACCAGTGAAAATCCGATGCGGGCCAGGATGACGACGAGAGGCCGCAAGGCCTTAGTACACAGTCGTCACCTGTGTGGTGGTATTGTTGCAAAGTGCATCTCGGTGACTAACGTGAAATGACTAATGACTAGGGCAGGGGTCGCCAACTCAAAAAGGGTTGCGGGCCACTTTTCAAATTTGGTAGCGGTCGCGGGCCACATAAATTCAATATCAATATAAAATAGGCTACACAGCTTAGCAACCACGATTTAAAGCTTTATGGTAATACAACGCAGTGTTATCTTACATAGGCGATGTGCATATAGTTACCACAGAAGGAGTAATATTTTATCAAGGGAATACAAATACAACAAAAATCATGATGAACAATTTCATTTTATTCTGAATTTTGAGTTGTGCACGATATCTGGCAACGCTTTTCCGTGACTATGGAATCGATATTGGGGCTAGCGAGAGACGTAACTAGATGAAATACCAACTCAACGTAAAGCTTTATTCTAAGGCGAAAAAGCCCCAAAACAAGCCGTTTTCTACGTATCAGTGTCTGGATCATTGCATGTCAAGGCAATATGCCCAGCCCATTCATATCAGCTGATTTTCCCTCGATGGAATGCTGTTGCCAATAGTTGCCATCGCTAAAGCCGTTTCGATTAGTGAGGAATAGTGATGTTGGGCACAGGAGAACAGTTTATTTAGAAACAGAAACAATATGTTGAAACTGTAATCAATTTCAGCATTTCAAAATGCTTTTCTAAGCATTCTTCCGAAATCTCAAATCAAGTCGCGAGCCGCAAAATATGATCTCGCGGGCCGCATGCGGTGCGGCTCGCCTGTTGGTGACCCCTGGACTAGGGCACGTTTTTGTTGCACTAAAACAGTGAGAAAGTTGCACTTGATTTTAACAAAAGTTGCAGTAAAAAGTTGCATTTATTGTTAGGATATGAGATACCTGTAAGGTTCCGTTGCATTGTATGACCAAACAGCTTAGTATTTGCACGATTTCTGCTAATTTCGTTTCTTAACCCAGTGAACTTACATGTAATTTTCGGCAATCTCCACTGTGCGTCCGTGAAATGGGAAGGGATTTAAAATTTAATTTAAACAACTGTGAATCAGTCAAGCGATCTATTTAAATATGGTATAGGCACTATCATGATTGACTGGGGTTGTTGAGCTTCTAGCTTGCAAGCTATCCCGTCATAGTCAAGATTGAGATGCAGCCAATCCATCACAATAGCTTTTTGATAGGCGAATTAATGTGAGAACCATAACAGTTTTATAATATGTTTTTTAAATCACTCCTTTACAGTATGCACAAAACTTGATAAAAGTTGCACTAAAAAGTTTCATGAAAAAATAGAAAAGATGCAAAAAGTTGCAATACAAAATTCCTGCAAACAGCTTAAAACATTATGCCACTTAAATTAGCAGCTAAACACAGCTTTTTTGTGTGCAGCGGTTTGCCCCGAAGAGATGGGAATGGAGGAATACTTGAGGCGGGCAAATGCGATCAAGGCTTCTTCTGAAAAGACAGGAAGCGAAGCCTCGAAATCTCCTTTCTCCAAAATCACGCAGAACGAGGACAATCCCGACGAGGAAGTCCAGGAAACCGTGCCGGGACACTGGAGCCCTGAGGACGATGCCGATAGTCCCTATCTCGAATTCAGCTTCGATGAACCGGCCGTCATAACCACCGTTATCACGAGAAACAAAATCGAGGGAGAGGGTGCTGAATTCATGTTAGCATACCGGCCTGAAGGTAGTGATGATTTTGTGAGCGTGACAAATTCTGATGATGAACCAATGAGATATCCGGTGAACAACGAAGAAGACAAAATGGCCGTGAACCATTTGGATGAGTCTATCACCGCAGTTGAAGTCAGGTTGATCACCGTAGGATCGGTTGAATTGAAGGTGGAACTGCGCGGTTGTCTTAAAACAGAACGTACTACAACTATCGTGACAGTCACTACAAAGGAGACAGCAACTACTATATCGACACCAGTTGAAAGCACTACAATCGGCAGTACAGAATCCACTGAAGCAACGCAAAAGTCCAGTACCACATCGCCCACGACCGAAGGGACAACCACGCTTAAATCTTCCGAATCCACTACGTCGAAGCAGACACCGACAGGACCTACTACGGTGGAAGTCGTGACCAAAGTTACTGTCTCTGAAACACCTTCCGTTGAAGGTACAACAACTGAGAAGGAAGGTGTGCTACCCGTTGAGCCAACTACTGCCGCTACCACAGTAGTCACTACCACCACGAGAGAGGTAAAGACTACGACAGCTGAAGAAGTGTCACCCACAACTCCAGGCGTATCGATCACGAAAAGCGCAACTACGGAATCGCCCAAACACTGCGACGAATCCATGGGTCTCGAAATGGGCGTGGAAAACGAATTGAATCCAGTCTTGACAGCTTCCAGTAACCTGGAAAGCGCTGCAGACGCCCGGCTCAACAACGATAAATCTTGGAGCCCTGATTTGGGTGTAGAAGAGGAAATATTCGACGAAGACTCGAGGACGTGGGTTCCGCGACCCTGGCTGCAAGTCACGTTCGATCATCCAGTCATCATAACCTCTGTGATAACGCAAGGAGACTCCGAATCTGGCAATCATACCACAGAGTACACAGTCAGCTATTCAACAGACGCGCAAAGCACGTGGCAAGTAGTGACTGACGAGTCTGGAAGCCCGGTAATCTTCGCTGGCAATGATGACGGGACGGAAAAAGTTCCGAATGAATTTGCTTCCCCTCTAAACGACGTTACAGCGGTCAGAATTAAAGCAACCAAATGGGTGAATAAACCAGCGCTGAGAGTCGAGTTGCGTGGATGTTACACTAAAGTCAACGCCACGACCACTCTCAAAACTACCACAGAAATTGAGAAGACTCGTACCACGAGAGTGCCAGTCACGGAAACGACCGGATCTCAATCCAGCACGTCGTCGGCGGTTGTGTCCACAACTACCAAGGAGACCATGCCCACAACGACTGAAGTTGTAACTGTCACGACCCCGAAATCCTCCAGCGAAACATCGCCGAAAACCACCACAAAGGTAATCCATAACAGAGCTGTCAGCGACTTTCTTGAGTCCTGACACTGGCTTTATTTTACGTCGTTTTTGGATGTTGCTATAATCTCAATCCTTTTTGGTCTTTTAACCCACTATGTCAAAATGTGCTCTCGCGCATGATAGCATGCAAGGCTGTGCAGATATATCACCAAAACATGATTTTGAATTTGTGCTCACATTTGGCAGACTACTGCAATCGTAATTGCACAAGGTACATACATGACTTACAAGTCTTGCACTCTTTAGATGGTTTTTAACTGAAATTGAAGAAATCTTTGAGTCTGCTGACCAAACTAGCCCTTGGTTATCAGGGTTGTATTGACTAGGGTCATGACTCAACTCGAGTGGCTATTTTCTGATGACTCGACTTGACTCGAGTCATTTTCTCGAAATACGGAAGTGGCTCAAGTCATTGCGCAATGCGCATGCCTTGAACCCAGTCATATGACTCGAGACTCAGGAAAATCAGTTCATTAATAATGCGATTCATTCGATATCATCAAACAGATTTATAAAAAGTGGGTTTAACAAGCAGTCGAGCAGTCAACACAATGACTCAGACTCGAGTCATAATACCATGACTCGGACTCGACCCTCTGCTCGCTGACTTGGACTTGACTCTGTGATGAATTGAAAATGACTCGTCTTGACTTGAGTTTTACCTATAAAAGTGAGATTGACTCGTGACTCGGAGCTTTGTGACTTGGCTACAACCCTGTTGGTTATGTACTGCTTAAAGTTAATTAGACAACTATATATCACTGTATTGCTTTTAAAGCTGCTCCATGAGATCGTAATATTATTGAATAACATATTCATATTAGAAGATACCCGAATATTTTCGACTGATGCTCGTCAGGGGTAATCATCAGCAACTGGTATAAGAATTTGTAATATATCATTCAATTGTATATTGAAGTTCTGTATCTCTAAGAGTCTCTTCACCTAATATTACGTCAAATGTTTCTATCTTACACATTTCTCTTGTCATATCCTGCATTTTTTTCATATCAAGAAAATGTGAACCTCCACAGAAAATAAACATCCCACACTACATTCATAGCAATCACACACGACGTGCTTTTACCTGACATATCGATTGATGTAGTTTTCTAACTTCATTTAAAATTTTCTCGCGACCCGCAGATCATCACAACAAGTGTGCCAACGACCACGCCGTTTGTCTCCACAACCACGGCTCAACCGCCGTCTTCCACATCTCCAAAGCAAACGGAAGTGACCGAGATTCCGCCTACCGAATCAACAGTCGTTGTCGAAACCACGACTGGCAAGACCGAAACGAAGCACACCACTCAGAGTAATATGAATAATTATGATATTATAATAATGATGATGATAATATTCTTCTAATACATATTCTTCGGAAGACCTCGAATGCACCACTGGACAAAATTGCACTTGTATTCGAAAATCATAGCATATTTTCTGTAATTTCGATTCTTCCTTTTCAATCATCTCTACCACTGAAACCCTTGACAATTGTATGCATGTATTGCACAGGAATACCAATCTGACTCTATTACTACAATCTTGCCATTTTCCTTAGTGGTAGCTTGCTCCCCAGATTGTGTGTGTTTACCAGTTTTACTGTGAATGAAATGTTAATAATACCAGTGAGCCACCACCACTACTGGACTTGTTTATACTTGGACTCAAAAATCATACCATAACTCTAAAACCCTTGCAAATTCTTCATCTACCGCAATTATGTAATGTGAACCAGAGTTGGATCAATTGTAATTTGTAATTGTAATTGAATGTATTTAATTACATTTTTCAATGTAATTGTAATGTAATTGTAATTGAAGCATTTTTATTTTGTGTAATTGTAATTGTAATTTGACAAAAATTTTGCTCAATTACAATTTCAATTACATTAAATTGCTATTGAGACCTGACAAGCACAATATGAAATAATTGACTTATAATGCATTCTCTTTAAATGTCGACAAGGAATTTGGTGGATCCATTCGCGGAAGCCCTTGACTGCGCCCCTGCGGGCGAAGTTTTTTTTAAATTTTTACCGCTATGCTGGCCTCGGCTGCCATTGTATACAATTTTTAGATAACTAACCAACGGATGGATTCGCAACACGTGACTCACGATTGAATACGCCGAGAAGCGAACTGCTGAGCCGGCTAAAAGCAGCAGAATTGATAGTCCCATAGCTGGCGATCCAAGCGTCGAAATTTGATATGTATGGTCCTAATCGAAAGCTAGTGTCGCACTGATTCCGCAATAAAAGTATATTTCCAGGCGATGGTACCATCCTAAAATAGTCGTGAAAGTCTGGGAATCGGCATTGTTCTGAACAATCGCTGGGCGTAATTGGTAATTGTTGTGGTCATGCTGCTGCAGCGCTCTCACTTTTCAGAACAGTCGACCTTAAACGGCTATTTTGGAGCAGTTACATTGCCCTGACGAGATTTTATTTTGTATTTTCGGAATTAGTACATCAATAGCTTACGATAAAGACCAGATGCATCAAATTTGGACGCATGGATCGCCAGCTCTAGGACTACAAAGTATGCTGCTTTTAGCCGGCTCTGCAGTACGTTTGTCGGTGCATTCATCCGTGACTCACATCTTGCGCATCTATCCGTGGGTTGGCAATCTACAATACGATTTCAGATCACGATGCTGCATCGTTACTTCGTCTGGCTAACTAACCAGACCACTGGATATTATATAACGTCTTATCTGGCAAAGCACGGTTTTGTTTTTACTCATCCTAATTCCTACGTCCCTCGATAAAAATAATATTATTTCTTTAATTATATACTATATACGCAAATCCAACACGTGCATATATTATAATACTTTTTCAACGACATACTGCACCCTATCCTTAATCCTAACCCATAGGAAATTAGGTAAATAACATTTTAACACGCTTATATTACGTCACAATGACATCTTACATATCATACTATGTACGCACATAAACGCATTTATTACTATACAATCTGAGCTAGACTTGAATTGTTGTTAAATACGACGCTACGGTTGTCAAGGAGCACGGTTGAATTTATGATTATTCAATTACATGTTCAACAGCAGCAGTTGTAATTGTAATTGTAATGTAATTGAAGCATGCAAGGAGTAATTGTAATTGTAATTTGATATTTTAAGCATGGAGTAATTGTAATTGTAATGTAATTGAAACATGCATGAAAGTAATTGTAATTGTAATTGTAATTGAACTGAAATAATGTAATTGATCCAACTCTGATGTGAACTCGTTGTTGCATAGAATTGACAATTTGACTTTGCTGAAATTTTAAAAGTTTACATCAATGTTTACTACATTTTCCTTAAGGGGCAGGTTGTTACCCGTATTACGCCTATATTTGCCAGTTTTACTGTGAATAAATATGATACTGATAATAATATGAATGTTTCATGCAATATAAATTAGCCTCCGTGCTATTTCGTTAGCTTTTAATGCGACTCGTTAATCTCTAGAAATCTGCGACGAGGAAATGGGAATGAGAAACCACCAAATCCCAGAGGACAGCGTCACAGCCTCATCGAGCAAACCCGGCATGGAGCCGAAATACGCGAGAAACATAAAATTGGACGATACGTTCGACTCTGAACTGGAGGGAAAAGCGTGGAGCCCGCTTGACGACGAGACCGAGCCCTATTTAGAGGTGACCTTCCCGACCGCGATAATAATCACTTCGATATTGACTCAAGGTGATGAGAATGGCGGATATGCGGCCACCGTGCAAGTAGCTTACAAATCCGAGGAAGATGGAGAATTCGAATTCATCGAGGAGGATGATGTTACCGTTGATTTCCCAGCCAACTCAGACGATAAGAGTCTCAGTGAGATTGTTTTCCCGGAAATGACGCAGATGAAAACAATCAGAGTATATCCAAAGAGAGACGACGGAGTTATCAGTATGAGAGTAGAATTCCGCGGGTGTGCCGAAACAGTGACGACTCCAGTCATTGTGGAAACCAAGACGACCACTGTCGTGACGAAATCATCTCCGATCACCCCGGAGGCGACTACGACAGCTACGTCCCCGATTGAAATCGTGGAAACTACGGTGATTGTTACGGAAAAGACGACTCCCGTTTCCACAGAAACAAGCAAGACCACGACTTTGGTCAAGACGACCGAAAAGACCGTCACCACAACCACGCCGACCGAGGTCACCAGCACTTCATCACAAAGTACTACTAAAACCACGGAGAAACCGATCACCACCCCTGTGCCCACTGTACCAGAAAGCACGACCCCTGACCTCTGCCGTGAAGTCATGCGCGAGCAAGAGATCTCAACCGGCCCGGTACGAGCTACATACGACGCTTCCAGTAATGTGGAGCTAGTCAAACCAGCCAGTCTTGATGTGATCGGTGATAACGTGTGGTATCCGAAAGAAGGCGACAGTGACAATATCTACGGTGACTACGTAGAGGTGAAATTCGACCATCCCGTGTACGTAACTGATGTCAAAACGCAGGGTGATAGCAACGGCGCTTACGTCGAGAAGTACAGAATCTACAGTCTTACGGAGACGGAAGACGGAGGTAGTCTAGAGTGGCACAGATTGAGCAAAGTTTTCGATGGCAACACGGATTCGGACAACGTAGTGACTAACACGCTGCCAATAGCGATGAAAACCGCGGCTTTGAGAATATCGGTTGTTTCGTTCAAGAATAAATCCGCTCTCAAGTTTTCGGTGATCGGATGTTATTCGTACGCTCCCGAAGAGACAACACCTGTTACTGAGCCTACGGCACCGCTGAAATCAACGACTCCAGTCCTTGTGTCGACAACTGTCATCAAAACTGAGCCGGTGACAACAATCGTGACTACACCCGGAACTACGGAGAGTACGGAATCTACTACCGTCGTAACAAAATCCACTGAAAAGCCGACAGTTTCCTCTACAACTACAGTCACTGTTTCGTCCAAAACTCCAGAAGTGACAGAATCCTCGACCGGTAAAGCAACAGAGTCCACCCCGGCGTTGAGCGAATCGACCACGAGTGAGGGGCCGGAACAAACGACCCAAAAGACCACCACTACCACTGCGGAAGCAGTCGTCACCACAGAAGCTACTTCGACTACAAAGATGGTGATTACTACGGAAGGTCCCCGGAGCACGCCCGAATTGGTCACCACCACCACCAAGGAAACCGTCAAGACCACTTCACCGATCGTTTCCGAGAAGACTACTACGTCAGGCACGGGAGGTAGGGATATCACACAAATGAAATTTGCTATTTTCGCTACTTAGACCAGCACCAGTACATTTCTGAACCCTGCTGATGATAATCGAAAGGAAGCTCCATTACGACTGATATTCACAAAGGTTTTATAGTGATGACCGTGATAACATGGCCAAAAATTTATGTTTGGTTCAATTTTGAATCATGAAATACTTGACATCGAACTGACCTGAGTTGTTGATGTTCTATAAGTCGCAGCCTGGTTCAAAGTATTCCATTGGCTCCTTGTGTAGAAATGATGCTTTAATGAGACCACATGTCCCGTTGCTGCTTCCACAATGATCCCACGTACCACCCCAATTCTACATAAAATATGTATTTTCTTATTCGACTGTAATACGAATGATAGCGATCGTCTGCTTTAATGGGTTTCCGAGAAGAAATATTTATTTACTACATTTTTCATTATTCACAGTTTCAACTTCAACAAAGACTAGCACCGTCGAAACAACGACCGTCGTTGTGCAAACATCCTCCCCGGTCACAGGGGAAGTCCCAGAGACGACAACTTCCGGGGAAACTTTGTCAACAACAACGGTCGAGACCCTTACGCCGGTCGAAACCAAGGAGACTACTACGAAAGGTAACAGACATAGAAAAGCAATAGACAATGTGGATGCAACTGTGACAGATGCATTTATCAGAATATTTTTGGCTCCCAGTCTCATACAGTTTGGTGTTTACTATAGGAAATATGACTTATAATTCTAAAAGGATTTCGATTATAGATATAGAACTCACACCGCACTGCTTGGATATGTACTGTTGTGAATCGAATACACATCTTTACATCCAAGGCTTTTATTAACTAAGACAAACAATTAAGGAAACGCGATGGTTTTATACCTCGCTACAGCAGATAACTACAGCAGATAACGTTGCGATCACCTCATGTGCTGTTGCTGGATTTTGGGCTCTTTTTTATCTCGACTACAGCAACAGTGCAGATTCTGGAGTTTGATTTTGACAAAGTCTGTTAGAATTTTTTTTTTTCATCTCAACTGCTGACATACTTTCATGACCCAATGAATATATATTCTCTCTCTGCCTGATTGCATGTATTACTTGCAAAATATTAACCGCTTCTACCATCCGATTTAGTGGCGGAGGCGACGACTGTCACCAAAGAAGCGACTGTTCCGCCAGTAGCGGAATGCCATTATGCAATGGGACTGGACGGGAATGTGCCTGTCAAGTCTGGACTTTCATTCTCGGCGTCATCCACCGCAGAAGATAGCAGTGTCGAGTATGCGAGATTGAACTCGGTCGATGAATCGGGCGAACCCAGAGCTTGGAAGCCAGAATACCCGGGAACACAATACCTGCAAGTCAGTCGCTAGTTTTGTGGCAGAGCTATTTGTGACATCTGAGCTTACACCTAATACTTCTTTTTAGAGTTGGATGGGTGAATTTGTATATTTATATCTATTTGTTCAGTTACAACGTGCTAATATTGAAGAGAGCTCAAGGAGATTACCTGAAGTTTTGCTACTTAATTGCTTTTGATCTTAGACAGACTTGTACTTGTACAATTGCGTGTCACTCTGCCCTTACTCTAAAGATTAAGAATGCTGTGCAATACTAATATGATACAAATTTCGAAAAATCTTTCCAGGTAACATCGGAGGAGCCAATCAACGTAACCGCTATAAAACTTCAAGGTGACGGTATCGATTCCTATGTCACCAAGTTCGAAGTCAGTTACAAATTAGAAGAATCTGATGAATGGCTTTATGTCCTTGGTGAAGATGGCGAACCAGTCAAGTTTGACGGACCTACGGATCCATCGGAAATTAAAGAGGTATGATGTAATTTCTAAACAAGTAAATGACAGAAAAGAATTGTTTTGCTATTGTACACTTTTGTGAATTCGCTATACCCTAAGTACTCTTGAGTAAGTTAGAGAAAATCTATCGCAAATCTATGTATATAAATGACAATAGAGGCCCTGGTGAATGGATCAATTGTGATCAATCAGTATCCATTTACCGACCTGCTTTATGATAAATGCGAGTGTCGCCAGGCAACTCGCTTATTATATAATAATGTATGAATGTGTGTATTCAGGTGGAGCTTCCCACTGGAATAGAGCTGAACGAGATTCGTATCGAGCCAACTTCGTGGGCCAAACACATTAGTCTGAGAATGGAATTGCTTGGTTGCGTCAAAGAAATTACCATCACCACGACTAAGACAACCACTACCACAGGCGAAACAACTACAACTACGAGAGAGGTAATGAACACCATCAAAAATCACAGTCCTGGAAGTATGATGGTTGACTATCAAATTCGTCACCTCTTACAAATTGTGTTTTTAGCCGACTCAAAATAAGCCAGAAGATATGCATGCATAGCATTTTTTAAATTCTTTTTGGAATCCATATCCAATGCAGATAGTGAATATGAGTTACAGAACTTAAATGTACAATTGAATGATATGCTCCTATCGAAATATAACTCGCGAGTGAGGTGCATCGGAAATAGGAAGAAATTTGTTTCTGATACACGTTCGGAAAGAGCTATCTCCATTCATGGCAGATTCACAAATCTTTTTGGATTATAGAATCCATTGTAGTATAGAAACAGGTTTTTTATAAACACAATTTCCTAGGTCTCTTCTACATCCGCGTCTACCACAACGCCATCTGGCGTGACAGGAAAACCGACTGTTGAGGTGACGACTACCACTGTCAAAACACCGACGACCGTTGTCACTACAACATCTACTGTGAAAGTTCCTGTCGGAAGTACGGAAACACCAGTGGAGACTACTCCGGTTGTTACCGAAACGGTGAAGTCCACACCTCCACCACCACCTGTCAGCACCACTACCACCGAGTTCGTGCCCGAAGGTATCTATGAGTAGTATGCAAGCTTGGAGTCGTTGAGTTATATTTTTCATCTGAACAAGTCACACACAATGTAAAATGCGATAAGACACAATGCGATCATAGTGTCCTATATGGTGTCGACACAGGCAAATCTCACGCCTCAGTGAAATTGTATCACGTCACAATTTCCATTTGGCTACAGGCAATTTGACGGTCATTTTTGACCGGCTTGCCGAGCATTAAATTTGGTAAAACAGGTATCAATCGAAAGCTGACTCTGCACTGATTACGAAAATATAAATTTTATTCCGCTCGTGGCCCTGGAACTCCCACAATCAGCCTCGAATTTTTCATTGTTATCGAGATTGGCATTGGGACGCAACAATGCTGTCTGGCGAAACGAGAGAGTAGCTAAAGAGAAAAAGAGTCAGACAACATTGTTCAGCATTGTTGCGTCCCAATGCCAATCTCAATAACAATGAAAAATTCGAGGCTGATTGTAGGAGTTCCAGGGCCACGAGCGGAATAAAATTTATATTTTCGTAATCAGTGCAGAGATAGCTTTCGATTGATACCCGTTTTACCAAATTTAATGCTCGGCAAGCCGGTCAAGAATGACCGTCAAATTGCCTGTAGCCAAATGGAAATTGTGACGTGATACAATTTCACTGAGGCGTGAGATTTGCCTGTGTCGACACCATATAGGACACTATGATGCGATGTCATGAACAGATAGGAGGATGTCGAACGACACGCATCAGGAGCGATCCTTTTAATCTAACATCCACCTCGGCCTGGAGTGCCCGATGTCGCAGTTCTTTTCGATGTTGATCTTTCTGAAGCCGCAGCACTTTTTACTAGTTATTTCTATTCCTTGTGAGCGGCCTCTTTTGCCGGGTGTTTTTCTGGGCTTCACGGCGGGGGCAGAGGAGCCCAGATAAACGTCCGACGTAATTTGACATGGGCACGCCAGATTTGTAGGCGCTTATCGTTACCACTACGCTATCTCCCCCGAGTGTTTCCCCAATCACCCCATTTTGGTAATGACGATGAATTATCAAGATTTATAGAGTAGGTATTTGAAACAGACACATATATAGTGTGATTATCAGGGTTGTAATGACTCGAGTCATGACTCGACTCAAGTCCGACTCGAGTCACGATTTTCGGATGACTCGACTCGACTCGAGTCATTTTCTCAAAATACGGAAATGACTCGACTCGACTCTAGTCAATCTGTGTATTGACTCGACTTGGACTCGAGTCATTGCGCATGACTCGAAGCAAGACATTGACTCGAGATTCAGACGGCCAAGACCGACATTTCATTGTAATTTCGAAGCCAACACACTATTGCGATTTCGTTTGTTGGTACTGGTGCTTGAAAATGGGATCAGAAACTGCTAAAAGTGAGGAAAATTGATATATTATAAATGCGAACCATTCAATATCACCATACAGAGTTATAAAAAGTGGGTTTAGGATGACTTTAACTGGAAACTGAGCAGTTAACACAATGACTTGGACTCGGACTCGAGTCATAATACCATGACTCGGACTCGATCCTCTGTTCGCTGACTTGGACTCGGACTTGACTCGGTGGGAATTGAAAATGACTCGACTTGACTCGAGTCAAAAATATAAAAGTGAGATTGACTTGTGACTCGGAGCTCTGTGACTTGGTTACAACCCTGGTGATTATGTCCACACCACATTGTCATTGACATTTGGCTTTTCCTATGTAGTGGCCGCCATAGTAGGGCATTGTCCAGATGCCCTAACTGCCAAAACATTTCTCATTTTCCCCGACTTTGACCAGAACTAAATGATTTTGCTAGTTACTCACTAGTTGGGTCAGTGGCATGGTTATTGCGGTCAGTGACAGGGTGTATTTCGATTGATTTTTGAAGAAACGACTTTGAATATCACTCCATACAAAAGTTTTCGTGTACCATCTACAACAGTAGATCGAACGCTCTTATTCGAAATTTCATGCTGGTGACGTCATATTTTGTGATACGATCGTTGATATACAACGTCCTTTCCAATTCTCTACTAGTTGCTGACGATTACCCCTGACGAGTGTCACCTTAAAATATTTGGCTTCATTTCAATATGATTATACAATTCAATTGTATATTGAAGTTCTGTACCTCCAAGAAGCTCTAGAAAAGATATTGAAATTCGATAAATAGGTGTCTTTGTTGCCCGACAAATTGTTAAATATTGTCTGTACATGCATAGTTTTCACCGGTAGCTT
This sequence comes from Botryllus schlosseri, assembly GCF_051294905.1. Lineage (NCBI taxonomy): Eukaryota > Metazoa > Chordata > Ascidiacea > Stolidobranchia > Styelidae > Botryllus > Botryllus schlosseri. The sequence continues at coordinate 8,818,256 of NC_137251.1, read as the reverse complement.
GAGATTGTATGCGACTTTGGTTGTTTGTCGGACCAGTTGCATAAATGGTAATCTAGAGCCAACATGGAAATCGCGATTGTTGTCATTGCAAAATTTCAGGTATTGACCAACTAATATAACAGTAGCCTTCAAAATCGCTTCATATCCTATCTCTTTTAATATATGCAAAATCCCAACTATGTTGCATTTGCTCTTAATCGGCCTTGTCGTCTAATTATTCATCACTTTTTCCAGTTTCCACCACCAAAGTCGTGACAACAACATCCGAGGAGATAACGCCAAAGACAACAACTCATGAGATCGTTAAAACCACAGTGAGCACTGAGAAAACTACTGAGACCGTCTTGAAAGGTTGGTGTTGACAAAATGTCTTTCATGCAAATGCTGTATTGTATTCAACTTATTTTTCAACTCTTGACGGAGTATAACTCTTATTCCACTGCCGGAAGATTGACCTAATGTAATGCAGCCATATCTAATAAAAGGTTGGCTGTCGATCCATATTTGTGTTATTCCGTCATTACAAAAATGCGTAATTACAATAATCTGGTAAAGCGGAATGTGGGACGCTATGCATGTCCTTGGATTTCGAGTTTCAACACAATATATAGTCACGAAATAGCAGATAAATTCATGTACAGAGAGAGAGTCTTTTATCTTCATCCATCCAAAATACATCGTCGCTACGGAATCGGAGTAGCTTATGTCCAATTTTCACATCTTGAGAAGATCAACTTGATGAAAAAAATGTCTTGGTCATATTCATGTTTGAAACAATGCAGTAAATAATAGAAGTAAACATATAAAATTGGAACCAATGTCAGTGCTAAGTAGGGTACCATAGCACACTTGATGATAAGAGACAATCAAGTATATATTTGGCAGTTCACAGTTATGTTGTGGTACTAATGAATTTCGAATTATGGGTGCTGAATAGTCAAGAGATCTCTTACCTAGGGATTAAGTGGATATTTTCCCTTGATGAGAATCTTGTATTATTAGATTAAGCATCTTCAGAAGGTATGCACCTTACTTTACCACAACATTTGGGGAAAGATAGTATAGCAACTAGCAATTGCCATGGCGATTGAGATAAATCTGTTTTGGTGACAGATATCTGCGATGAGGAGATGGGCATGGAAAAGTACTTGGTGGACGAGAACTCGATCACAGCTTCTTCAGAAATGCCAGGCAAGGAAGCTGAAAAGTCACAATTTTCGCGATTGAACAAAGACAATCCTGAAGAAATCGTTGAAGAAGCGGTGCCGGGATATTGGAGTCCGCGCGATACGACCGAGGATTCTAAGCCATATCTTCAATTCGATTTTGGTGAGCCAGTCGTCATAACTACTGTTATCATGAAGAACAATCTCGACTCGCAAAATGCCCACATCGTAATGGAATATGTTCCCGGACACGATGACGAATACAAACAAGTCACATACACCGACGACGAAGGTAACACGTTGCTGGCATGGAACTTCGATGAAGATAATGAAATGACCGTGAATCATTTGGACGAACCTGTCACTGCTATAAAAGTTAGAATTTATCCATCTGGACCAGTGGAGATGAAGGTGGAACTGCGCGGTTGTGAAGAAGTGAAAACCACGCCAGTTGTGAAAACAACGACCATGGAGACTGCGACAACCACCTCAACACCAGTTGAAATCACCACCATTGGTAGTACAGTGTCTACTGAAGGAACACAAAAGTCCAGTACTGTATCTCCACCAATAGCAGAAACAACCACCCCGTTGAAACAGACACCGACAACACCTACATCTGTTGAAACCGTGACAACTAAGATCACCACGGAAACGCCACTTGTGGAAACCACTTCAACCGAGCAGCAGCCTACTACCGCTTCCAAAGTAGTCACCTCCACCGTGACAGAGGTAAAGACCACAACAACCGAAGAAGTGTCAAGCTCTGCATCCACCACTGTGGGCGTGTCGTCCACGGAAGGCACTACTACGGAACCGTCTAAGTACTGCAACGATTCAATGGGTCTCGAAATGGGAGTGGAAAGCGAATTGAATCCGACCTTGACAGCTTCCAGTAACCTGGACCTCGCGATTAACGCTCGGCTAAACAACAATATATCATGGACGCCGGATTTGAATGATGAAGTCGAAATCCTGAAGAATGGTAAATGGGTCCCTCAACCCTGGCTTGAAGTTTCTTTCGATCGTCAAGTCACTGTATCATCAGTGATAACGCAAGGAGATTCTGAGACTGCAGATCATGTCACAGAGTATACCGTCATCTATTCAAATGACCCGCAAAGTACATGGCACGCTGTGTCCGACGAATCTGGAGACGCGATAGTCTTTTCTGGGAATGAAGATGGCATGACGCCAGTCCAAAACGAATTTACGCTGCCACTAAGCGACGTGACTGCCATCAGAATCAAACCGGTCTCCTGGGAAAACACAGCGGCGCTTAGAGTCGAGTTGAGAGGATGTTACACCAAGACGGACGTTACCACTACCGTGAAAACCACCAAAGAAACCGCCGTGACTCACTCGACTACAGCCCCGGTAACAGAATCCACCCGGTCCCAATCGAGCACGACTCCCGAAGTGATCTCGTCCACCACCACAAAGATTTCGCCGACCAGCTCCGTAGTTGTCACAACGACATCTCCCAAATCTCCGGTTGAGACTACGCCTGAAAAAATACAGCCCACAACAACGGAGAAGGTAAACTAACTGTTTTCACATTATAATTACAGTCGGTCGAGTATTTTAGAGGTGACAGAGGTTCGTGACCAAAGTGACTTTGATCATATTAATTTATGACCACAGATTGTTAGATACGATGTACTTGTACGTTTTAGGAATATTTGTGTGAGTTGTGTGCAATTTCACCACTTACCCTAGTGTAGTGGTTCTCAACCTTTTTGTCTTCGCGGACCCCTTTTGGACTGTCACGGACCCCTCAAGTCTTTTCTTTTTTTTTTTAAATAGCTCAATTAACGTACAACCGTCATCTGTCTTGTGCAAATATTAAATGTAGACTTGTGAGAAACAGCCACAAAATGACTTTTCGTAAAAATAACACCATTCTATATGTAGAGATTGGCTATAGAATTTTATTAGTTCGAAGCTAATTTTGGAGTTGTATTGATTGTCTTGAAAATTCGCGTCTTCAATTTGATATAAATGAGTGGTGAAAATATTTCCACAAAAATAGGTGCTAACGAATGTAATATTAACACGTAATGCTTCCGACAACACTTCTTGCTGTGATTGCAATATATATGGCACCGAAATTGAGAAACAGAATTTTTAATAAACCTAAACAGTCCAGCCTCGTTATTTCTATCGAGTATCTCCTCTCGAAGTTATTCTGGAATAGTGGTTATATCAGTGTTGGGATCAAGTCACTACCTTCGAGTCACGAGTCATTTCGATTCATTGCACATTTTGACTCGAGTCAAGTCAAGTCACTCGATTTTTGGAGGTGACTCGAGTAAAGTCGAGTCAAGTCAAGTCAAGTCACGAGTCAAGTCACATTTCAAGTCAAGTTGCCTTTTCGAAGTATGAGGCATGATTACGTCATTGCAATAATTTGCTAGCTGTCGGAAATACAGATTGAGTGGTCATTAATTCCGAACCGATAAACGAGTTAAATGTACTCGCAAGAGGACGCTGTATCGGTCACATATACATAGAACTGTTAAACTACGTATTTGCATAGCCTCAGTTTATAGTTACCAGCCAAAATAGAGAATAGAGAAACGAATTGATAAGATGCAACACATTACCCATTTACAAATTGATGATACAATTCGAGCCTGCACTAATGGTTGAGAACTATATAAACCATATTCGATTTCAATAAGACAAGAGGTTTGGTTAAGGTAAGAACAGAGAATAGAAACAGACATTTCGCTATTTTATTACTTTAGTACTAAAGTTACGACAACGTAAGCTGTAAGCTTCGATCACTTCGTCTGCGGTCAATTTATTTGCGAGAGAACAAGCGAGACTCAGTGAAATGCACAATATTTGAATGATTATTCGCTCACATTGGTTACACCATCGTTTCGCGAACAATCCGAATATATGCAAGATATAGTGATTTTTATCCACACCGATTACTTGATGACTTGAAATTGACTCGTGAATTTTGGTCCGAGTCACGAGTCAATCCACATTTCTGATACGCCGAGTCAAGTCAAGTCATTTTAGCAAAGTGACTCGAGTCAAGTCAAGTCATGCGAAAAAGGTGACTCGAGTCTGACTCAAGTCAAGTCATGACTCGAGTCATCCCAACACTGGGTTATATATATCACAGTAGAAAATGGATTTCGTGCCGAGGTTTCAATCCCTTCATTGGGACAGATTAGGAAAAAAATTCAGGAGCTTCTATGTCAAACGACCCCAACAAAATGTCTCTAAACAGCAATATGTTTGTGTCAATAAGCTATTGGCAATTCGGCAGTTACAATGATTTTGCACTGTAGGATATCTTATTTCAGACAACTATCATTCTAATGATGCGAGTCCTGGAGTTTTAGCAATTATGAAACGAAACTGTCTGATGCTTTTGTAAATTTAGAAAATATTATAAATTTGGGTATCAATCATTTTACAAATAGGTTTTGCGGACCCCCGGTTGAGAATCACTGCCCTACTGGTTAGGATTTCAGATTACTTTCACTTTTACTTATCAGTTATTGCCATAAAACCAATTACTTTTTACACTTGTGCTTTTGTAAAGTGAAATGTTGCTTTTTGGACTGGTTGGCATCCCATTTGTCAGTGAAATTATCATAACTACGTGCGAAATAGTCACTTTATCATGATAGGAGATGGCAACTTTCAAAATAGTAGAGTGAACCTTCATGGCTAACACAAACTGATTCATGGCACCACAAACAGGTGAAATTTTCCAACATATTTTCACTCACTACTATGTTACTGGATATAAAAGGAAAGTGTCTCTGCCTAAAATAACAAACTTATTAGTCATGCCTGTGCTGTTGGTGCATTATCTATGGATCCTCCACTCCATAATATTCCAAGCTTCACAAAGCCAAACGCCTGCATTTGTTCCTTATTTTGTAGCAGATCTCAACCACAAGTATGCCGTCGACAGAGTCCACTGTTTCCACCACGACTGTGATCGCGCCTGCCTCTACCACACGCAGCTTCATCACCACAAGTAACACACTGAAAACACAATGTTAAAGCGGTCTTTAACGAAGCATTTTGTTTTCACAGAGATTTGCGACGAGGAACTTCTCAACGAGCTCAAAATACCAGAGGACAGCATCACTGCGTCTTCCAGCAAAGCCGGCACGGTACCGTCTGACGGAATTCTAGACAGACACGGCGAGCAAGAGCAAGAAAAAGCCTGGAGCCCAGAAGACAATGATACTAAACCGTACTGGGACGTTAAATTCCCGAACGTAACCATCGTGGCCGCGATAGATATAACAGGCAGTGAGACCCACGGATATGTTTCAACACTTCAAATCGCATACAAGACAAACGACAACGAAGACTTTGTATACGTTGGGAGTTCAGAAAACGACAACCCAAGAAACTTTACTGCCAACAGTGACTCGACTACTGTGGCGAGAATTAGCTTTTCAGAGCCGATATTGGCAACTGAAATCCGACTGTATCCGCAAAGACATGTCGGAGAGTCGGTCGGCTTGAGAGTGGAGTGTATCGGGTGTGAGGAAGAGACTACAACTCCTGCGATAGTAGAGACCACGACTGAGGTAGTAGAAACGAAAACGACCCAAAGGCATCATGAAGTCGTGGAAACCACGACTACCGTTACGGAAAAGACCACCCCTGTCACCGAGAAGACCAGCACCACATCGGTTGTAGTCACGACTACTCATAACATAGTTGAAACGACGCCTGAAGAGGTAGTCACGACGGCCTACGAAACCACAGTGAAGACCACCGAGAAACCTTTGACTGCTACCACTGAATCTACAACAAGTACGTCGGCAGTATCGGTGACTAGCACCCCAGCGGTTGAAACTACAGTCGCCAGAAGACTTTGCGATGAAGTCATGATGAAAGAAAGCGTTGTTAACAATAAAGTAACTCCGTCTTTCTCAGCTTCTAGTAATTCTGACCTTGTTGAGGGCGCGAGTCTGGATGTTGATGGAAGTGGAGTTTGGTATCCAGAGGCTAACAGAACTGATAAGGTTTTCGGCGATTACGTCGAAGTTGATTTTGATGTTCCTGTGTACGTGACTGGTGTTAAAACGCAAGGAGATGGCGAGACAGCGTTTGTGAGCAAGTACAGAGTGTACGTGAAGACCGATAACGAAGAAAGCACCACTCCTGTGTGGATTTTAATGCCGAAGGAATTTGACGGTAATACCAATGCAAATGAGGAAGTCACGAATGAGTTTGTGACGGCGAAGAAAGCGTACGCTTTGCGTATACAAGTCGTTGGATTTGAAGAACGGGCCGCTCTGAAATTCTCAGTGATTGGATGCTATTCGTACACGCCTAAGGAAACTACGACGCTTGTTTCTAGACCCACAACCACTGCGATTCTAGTGTCTACCACGTCTGTAGAGCACCCACCTACTACCACGAAAACGAGTCTGTCGACAGGAGTGACGGAGGAAACGACCTTGGAAACCACGAAATCGACCGAAAAACCGGGTGTCACCACTACGGTCTCGGTGACAACCAAGAAACCGGGAACTTTCTCGACTACCGCGGCGGTAACTGGGAGCCCTACCTCACCTACTTCAAGTAAATCGACGCCAGAAACGACTACAATCATTTCAAAAGAAACGACGGAAGCGGTGGCGCCTACGACCACGACTGGGGTTGCGATTTCAACCACAGGGGGAGTACCGGCGAAACCGACCACCGCTATAGTCGAAACCACCACAAGCAAGGTTGTCACATATGAAACAACCACTAAGAGTATGTACTTATTTATGTTGCTGGTTAAGGTAGTGGCATGATCGAATGTATATGAAGCTTTAAACTGCATTGATGCAAGTATTCGTGTAATCGTTAAGCCAAAAGTTTAATTTATATGTTATATTGTATGCATTCCTGATTTCTTTGTACAATCTGTCCTTGTAATCATATATTTAATTGTGTGTATGCTGGCAGTAGAACATTTCTAAAATGATGTAAGACATTACATTGATTTTGCATCGTATTCCGACCTGCCTTCGGAGGTGGCCATTGTTCAGTAACTAAGTAGTTCTATTTTTTTCGGAGTGCTCAGGTTTTGCATACATGCACTCGAGTTGTATTGTTTGCTGAATGCTTTCGCTTCTTCTTAGCAGTTTTTAACAGCAATACTGCTTACTTTCGGGACTTGGAATTTTGTGAAGTTGAAAGCAGTTTTGGGATGTGTGTCCATCATGGCACGAATGAGATTGTCGCAACGGCTTCGTCTAATAGCTCCTGTATCACAATAACTGGAGTTTAGATGGACGCCGCAATTTTGATCTGTTACTAATATCATGCGACCACTCGACCAAATGTACTTGATCAAACTACTCTCTTTAGTACTTCTAAAATCACCATTTTCCACCTACACCTAAAGTAGTTTCAACAGGTCTTGGAGATCACTACTTCTACTCAAAGCCAAATGTTTATTATATTATATCTATTCTAATACATTCTTGATTTCTTAACAATATTCACCGTTATGATTGCTCATTTTATTTGTATAATATTATTATTTATAAAATGACGCAAGATGTGGCAATATTGATATTACATCATATTCCAACCCGCCATCAAATAAGGATCACCGTTTTGTGGACATATAAGCACAGAATTTTTTTGACATATAGACGGCGAGCATCGCAGCAGACTGTTACACTACAATGCCCTTGTACACGTCAAATAATTTCGACCCTACTTCCAAAGAAAAACTACGCCTCTATGTAGGCTAATATTCAATGAATCGACATCATTTTTTCCAGAACTCTGCGACGCAGGCATGGGCATGCGAGCAATCGATATACCGGACGTTAACATCTTGGGCACTGAGTCATCTGACGGTGAGCACGGTACCGTAAATATAAAGAACTTCAATGAAGACAAACCATCCTGGACACCGGATTCAGCTGAAGAAAAGCCATATGTGGAAGTGTTCTTGACGGAAAAGACAGCGGTGACATCAATCGTAACACAAGGCGACTTGGGTGGATCTCCAGTACCAAGTTATACAGTTGAATATTACAGCGACGGGGAATGGAAGGCGATTCGTGAAGTATTCAGTGATGAGTCATCACCAATCAAAGTCTTTAGCGGCAACAATGAAGGCGAAACAGTTGAGCATATTCTTGACGAGCCAATCGAAGCCGAGAGGGTTAAAATCTGGCCTATCAGAGACGGAGACACCAAGTTGAGCATGCGCATGGAATTGCGCAGCTGTCGGTTGTTGATCACCACGCCGGTTGAAATTACAACAACTACGGAAACGGTGACGACAACGGTAAAACCGACTGAAGCGTCCAGCCCTGCAGTGGAAACTACTAGCACACAGGCATCTACGGTATCTACGAGCAGCCCAGCAGTGGAAACTACTAGCACACAGGCATCGACTGCATCCACGGTATCTACGAGCAGCCCTGGAGCGGAGACTACTAGCACACAGGCATCTACGGTATCTACGAGCAGCCTATCAGCGGAAACTACTAGCACACAGGCATCGACTGCATCCACGGTATCTACGAAAGAAACAACACCAGTAGTGGTAACGGAAACAACTACGGTCACCAAAAAGACAACGCCTCTCACCGAGAAGACTAGCTCGGTCGGTACTAGCATTGAGGTTACAACCACGAAAACGGTAAAATCTACCACTGGCGAGGTTGTCGAAAGCAGTACGACTACGGAAGTCGAAAAAACGACGTCGTCGCCTGTGACATCGTCAACTACAGTGTCATCGCCTACCACATCCGAGACAGCCACCTCTAAGAGCACCGAATCCACCACCTCTACGCCATCTATCCCGGAGAAAACGACAGGAATCGTTGTCACAACCACAAAGCTTGTGTCGAGTACGTCTACAGAGTCGACGGCTACAACGGCACGAGTGATCACGGAAGCTCCGGAAGAAGTCTGTGACAAGATTATGCGAGATAACGGCGAAACAAGCGTGATAATCAGCCCAGAAGTGTCTGCGTCTAGCAATGCGGAAGATGCCAAAAAGGCAGCGGTCGATTCCGAATACTCATGGTCACCTGATGTTGAAGCTGGCGCTTACGTTGAAGAACTATTCGGAAAGCCAGTGTACATCACTAAAATCACTACACAAGGAGATGGCGTGAGTAACTTTGTGAGGACATTCCGAGTTGAGATCTTGACGAAATCGGAAGGTGAAGAGGCTAGTACTTGGCAAACGCATGGCGACATATTCACAGCCAACATCGATGCTACCAACAAAGTGTCCACTGAATTTCCTGAAGCCATACAAGTAGAGGGTGTAAGAATCTACCCTGAAAATGACGATGGAAAAGCGTCTTTGAGATATCAAGTGGAAGGCTGTTTCTCTATCGCTGCGCCGCAAACATCTTCGACCACAAATCCTGTGTCCACCACCGTGTCTACACCGACAACTACAACTGCAATGTCATCCACCTCTGAACCGGGCGTCACCACCACAATCACATGGACCTCTTTTGGACATGTGACGAAAAAAACTACCTTGGAAACGTTTACGGAAACAATAAAGGGGTCGACCAGCTCTGCAAAGACCACGCCCGCTCTGGTCGAAACCACGAAAGAGACAGTAGTGTCCACCACAGTCCCGACCAGCGAAACCCCGTCGACAGGAGAAAGCACGACTTCGAAAGTGGTCACCGTGACCACTACAACGGTTTCAACCACACCAATTGTGAGCTCCGAGTCCAGCACCGAAACGCCGCCGAAATCGACCAAAGTGACCACGGCGGAAACCGTGGAGACTACGAAATCGACGGCAACCGAGGGACCACAGCCTGTCGTCACAACAGAAGTTACCACGACGAAGAAAGAGGAAGTTACTGAAACTACGGAGAAACCGGTGGGAGCAGGAACGACGACTCCAGCCACTGAAGTCACGACGACCACTAGGTCATCACCGGTTACCACGGAAACGGTGAAAACCACGGAAAGAATTGGGTTCGTGAAATATTTTTGTTGATTTTCAACGAATCGTAGGGATATTAGAACCGGGCATTAATCGAGTGTTGCTGATTGTAATAACAGTATGAAAATGTGAAAAGCTCAAATATGCACATTTTTTTGCAACCACAAGGATACTAATACCATTTCTACATCACAATTAAGGTTATTTGATATTTTTTAAACCATACCTATTTTATTACGCCTTGTGACGATACTGTGCGTATATCACGACTTTACAGTTATGTTATTTCCAGTACCATGCGTTCATTTGTACTGTATTTTCCTTTGCTGTGATACGATATATCAATGTGTCAAGGCATCTACAGTGGAATATAGTATAGAGACTAGTGTATTTCTCGTCGGTAAATTAACTCTTAGCGAGGATAGTAAAGATTCAGTGCTCGAAGTAATCATCTCGCGCTGCTCGAATCATTACATTCAATACTCGATTTAGATTTAAGTATGCCCAACTTTGTACCCAGCTTTAACGGTGAAACTTACGGTTCTATTATAGCTCATCGACTACACCGGAAACGGAGGCCACCGGCACCCCTGTCGTGACTGAGAAAACAACTAAAGTCACCAGCCAGCCGTCTACGCCTGAAACTACAACAACTGTCATCGTAATATTTACCACGTTTTGATTTTATACAAAAACTGGTCCATCCCTTTGGTTTTGCAGGTTTCAAAAACGCCGGAGGGCTTCACAACGACTACCTTGGCGGAATCGGAAAGCACCACAGAAAGCACGGTGGTCACTCCCACCGAAGGGCCAGGTATTGATAAAAGCAATTTGCCTAAAGAGTTACCTGATAACGATTTCACTTGTAACTTGTGGTGAGCAATGCATATAAGACAATATAACGATGTAAGTCTAAAATAAGGACGGATGTTGTATATGGCAATGTAGTTCTACTCTTGTATTTTCAACGTTTGCTTTTAGTGGACCCCTTAAATCTAGTCATTGAATCCCAGGTTAAGAAACCCTTATTCTTAACGCTACTTCCTGTCTAATTCTTATTTACATAGGTTCTTCGACTCCTACCGCTGTTACCACTACTGTGTCTACGACAAAGAAGGCCGAATTAACTACTGTTCAAAGTAAGTCTTTATTCGGCTATGCAGCATTTTCTACCCTTGGATATCTGAGCACGATTGATATCATAATTTTTATCTGATACAAATATCATTGACAGATATTTTGTGATACAATTGTTGATATACAATGTTCTTTCCGATTCTCAACTAGTTGCTGACGATTACCCTGATGAGCGTCAGCCGAAAATATTCGGGTTCATTTCAATTTGGATATACCTTTCAATTGTATATTGAAGTTCTGTACCTACAAAAAGCTCTTCCAATATCAAATAGTACCATAATTCAACTGATGAGTGGTGGCCATTCAAAAATATATGCCATGTCAGTTTCCTTGGAATAGGCTACTTGCAGTTCGAGAAATACAGCTTTTCACCTTTACGTCCAAGAAGTGAACTTCTGTGGTCCCTGTGTATCAATTCTACAAGGCTGAAGATTGGACAGGCCGATCAATATTGGCTGTACTGCCTCCTGGTCGGACTGTATTTGTGACTAGGGTTGGGCACTGCGATTGAAGAACTCGGGTCCGAGTCTAGTATTATTTGCTATGATTCGAGTCGAGTAATGAGATTTTTACAGTACTGAAAATATGCACCTTGTTTCACTAAAAATTCTATCAGCACAGTACTTCTTCACACCGCCATGCAGGCTTTGAAACTTCGATTGATCAGATCATAGCATGCAAAACATGTAGCAAAGCTACATACATTGATAGAAATGATGTTTCTGTCAAGTCAAGATCAACTCAGAGCATTGTCTGTGCAATGAAAATGGGGTGGAGAACTGTCATTACATTCTCTGTGATCACATATTTGAGCTTTCCGCATCATCAATACTCTTGAATACTCAACTATAGGTATAATTCTCGATTCAAAATCCAATTACTAAGACTCTCGATTTTGCCCAGCCCTCTTCGTGACCCATATGATACAGATAGAGAAAGACAATCCTCATTCATTTTTTTTATCTACTATGAGAATCGAGCGTTACTCTATTTCAGCAGTGTGCGACGAACCGTTGGGTATGACAAGCCACGCTATCGCGGATGAAGATATCTCAGCTTCTACCAGCAAAGAGGGTAAAGAAGCGAAGTACGCCAGAATCACGAATGATAATGATATTGGAATCCCACCGGCCTGGTCTCCAGAAACATCCGACCCTACCCCGTATCTGGAGGTTTCTTTCAAGAATCCAGTTATTATCCATAGCATCCTCACTCAAGGTGGCGGTAATGGGCAATTTGCTTCGCAGTATAACGTGTCGTACGTAGATGCCAATACAGAGAGCAACGAGTTTGTTCGTATCGAAGTAAATAAAATTTTGAACACGCCCACGGGTCCGGTGCTCGATGATAAAGTCTGGGAGACCTTCAACGGCAACGCCGATGACACAAGTGTCGTCGAACGCTTCCTCCGTGACGATATTCATGCGTCGGCAGTTCGAATTTATCCAATTCGCTCAGCGCCGGATAGCGATGTGACAATGAGAGTGGAATTCCGTGGCTGCGTCAAACTTATCGTTGAGACTACTCCGGTCACTGTGGAAACCACAAAAGAGGTGGTGACTACGAAGAGCACCCCGGTGGTTACAGAGAAGACTACTTCCAAGCCAGGTGCGGTAAAAATAGAGTTTATATTTGTATATAGAGTATATGATAAATGATGATATGTGTATGTTTATACAACTATATATGTATATTAGGGTTGTCCAAAATTTGGAAAATCTTACTAATCCTATGTTGTAATGTCTTATTCTATAGATTATTGATAAAAAACGACAATGGGCGTAAAAGAAGCTCACAGGAAGGCCGTTTAGATTTCGTGCAAAGCGTTTGAAAGTAGCTGCCGAAGAATGGGCGTGCCACCAACCATAGAACGGCGAGAAGACTAGTAATCAAGAAACCACGGCCTTTGATTGGCTAATCGGCTATGCTTCAATGAACACCACAGCGTCAGCTTGCTGATTAGGTGATCAAGGGTCTGCTACCGGCGGCGATTGTGAAAGCGCATTGTATGTAGGTTGTTAGATAATGATTTAGGATTGATTCAGGGTATGTTGAGGTACGAAATACATGATGAACAAACAACTGCAGCTTCACAAAAACGTCTAAAGCATGACCGCTTTATTGTGAAGGAAACCGCCGTAGCCTAAATGCCTTATTTTCAACGAGGGAAAGCATAGGCGCATATGCAAGTGCCGACGGATTCCTAGTTTCAGAAAGGATATATCATCATTGAAAGCAAAAATAAAGCTTAGCAACGACACTATAATTTGTGTGATCTTATTGGGCTCAGGTTGTTGTACATAGTTTAAGTTTTCAATGCTCCAAGGATCGGCTGAATCAGCGGGTTATTTTTGGCACTTATCAGATGCTCACATCAAATTGTTTTCACTTGCAAGTGTTGTCAAAGTCCTTAATGATGATGCAGAATAGAGGTGTAAAAGTAAGCACATACTATACTGGATATGAGATGCCAATGATATGGCAAAGTCCTTAATTATCGTGCAGAAAAGGGGGTAAAGGTAAGCACAGAAAGAGCTGCATAGTGCATAGTATCCAGCATAGTTTGTACATAACATCAAGCATAGTCTGTGCTTACATTTACACCTCGTTTCTGCGGCATCATTAGGTACTTTGAAAACAGTTACAAGTGAATTCAATTTGCTGTAAACATCTGATAAGTGCCAAGCCTAACCGTCTGATTCAGCTGATCCCAAGAGCATTCAAAATTTCAACTATGTACTACAACCTGAGCCCAATAAGATCACACAAATTATAGTGTCGTTGCTAAGCTTTATATTTTGTATTCAATCATGATGTATCCTTTCTGAAACTAGGAATCCGCCGCCACTTGCATAAGCGCCTATGCTTTCCCTCGTTGAAAACAAGGCATATAGGCTACGGCGGTTTCCTTCACAATAAAGCGGTCATGCTTTAGACGTTTTTGTGAAGCTGCAGTTGTTTGTTCATCATGTATTTCGTACCTCAACATACCCTGAATCAATCCTAAATCATTATCTGTCAACCTAAATACAATGCGCTTTCAGAATCGCCGCCGGTAGCGGACTCCTTGATCACCTGATCAGCAAGATGCTGCTACGGTAGTCATTGAAGCATTGCCGATTAGCCAATCAAGAGCCGTGGTTTCGTGATTACTAGTCTTCTCGCCGTTCCGTGGTCGGTGGCACGCCCACTTTTCGGCAGCTACTTTCAAACGTTTTGCACGAAATCTAAACGGCCTTCCTGGGAGTTTCTTTTAGGCCTAGTGTCGTTTTTTATCAATAATCTATAGAATAAGACATTACAACGGAGGATTTGTAGGATTTTCCAAATTTTGGACAACCCTAATGTATATAATATGTATAGAATCATGCTTGAGAACAAAGTATTCTTACTGCTGTCCTTGTTACACTGATTTCGATTGATTTCATAGCTGTATTATTACATGTAGTTGTAGATACACGTTTGTCAATTAGATACTTTTTCGTGTGAGTCCTCATCGGAAAGTTAATCTAAATACATACTCAAAGCCGCCCCTAGCCGTCCCTGCAACAAATGTTGTTCTACAGTAGGGTACGGCCAATCCGCTATGGATTATATTTGTTTTCCGGTCTCCCTCAGGATTTTTACATATACCTTTCAGTCCTGTGTGAAGATTTGCTCCATCATTAGTAAAGTGCATTTGCACTTGACAGTGTGCATTAAGGCAGAATCTGCATGCGACCTAAATTTCTCTGTGTTATCCCGAGTGATACTGTGGATTTGCTGGGAACTGATTGCGTGCTATTTCCATCGCTGTATTCGCAGGCTGATTTTGTTGTGTTTTAGGAGAAACCACGGTCTCGCAAACTGTAACTGAAACGACTGTGACCGAAACAAAGACCACAAGCCCTGTTACGGAGAGCACGACATCAGTCGGATCGCCAACGGGATCACCAACGGGATCGCCAACTACCAAGACGACAACTACAGCAAAAAAAACCGAAACTGCCACTACCACGACCAAATTGCCAACTACGACCGCAGCCGGTAAGCTCACCATCCCCGTTTCTTGTGTCGATTGTTGAATTTACATTGAATTTGAGAATATGACACTGTGCAATCGTAAAAAATCCACTGCTTTTCAATCTATCAATGTATTATTAATGATTTCATCTTTTCGATACACCACAAGACCGCGATACAATGAAAAGATAGGAAGGTGTCGAAACGACTTGCAGTTGTCTTTGAAAGCAAACACCCGCTAGACCTGGCGATGTAAAAATAAGGAGGCAGGCACACTGAATGAAAAGTTGAAAAAGATAATATAAAAGGACAAGCAATGCTTGGCTTATTTAGTGATAAAAATAATTTTGTATTGGCTTATTCATAGAATCGTGGTTTGCTGTCTCCAGTCGGTATATTTGAGAATTTCTATCCTGCTCCAGAAATGTCTGAATTTGCAATTTGAAAAATACAAAATGAAGTCATATAATGTTACCTATGTTACCATATTTTGAGATCCGACAAACAGTACACTCTTTTCAAGTTAGGAAGGATCTCATAGCGGACAAGATAATGGGTAATTAGGAAATTTTGACAGAGAATATTATTGGATTGATGCAACCGACCCGAAGCGTCTATATTATTCCAAATCCAAAATGAATGTTTAGTCGATTCAACTGATGGGTGCAAGAATCGTTTTCAACCAGGTTTCAAACAGATATATTGCATATGGACTAATCCTCTAGTTTTTCTGAAATCTGATATTATGCACAAAAATTTCCAGAAATATGCAACGAAATCATGCGCGACCATTCGGAGGTGACTGTGACAAAACAATTCACTGTGACCAGTAATGAGGACCTCGCAGACCTGGCTGAGTTATTTGAAGATAAGCAGACTCAAAGCTGGGTGCCGGAATCCACTGATACCAACCCGTACGTAGAAATCACCCTGAGCGAGTCTGTTGTCGTGACAACAGTTAGCATTCGTGGAGGATTGGGAGAAGACTCTGAACAACAATACGTGACTTCGTTCTGGGTGCAATATCTTGACAATGAAACAGACACCTGGGCAAATGCGACCTCCAAGGACGGATCTGATTCCTTTACTGGTAACAGTGACGGATCCAGTGTTGTGTCACAATCCATCGTACCGGTCACTACGCAGGTATAAAAAAATCGGCGTGTTTCATTTTACCTATGTATATTAAGCTCCATCTTCCAACTCCTATGAAACTCTCGTGGCATGGATATTATATCCTTTCGTTTCTGAAATATGACATATATTAAAATATGACGATTGATGCAATGAGTCATGGCGCATTATTATTTAAAGCGATTTTAAGAGCATTATATGAAAAATGTTGGAAAATGATTGCTTTTCAACACCTGTATATAACACGAAAAACGTATTAATTTTGGGTAAATGATTTATCGGTTAACGTAAATCATTTGATATGGACCCAATAATCACACTTGATGCATGCATATTTTCGTTATTCTCACATATTTTTCAAAATTTGTCACTAAATTTTGTTCAATACCTTGATGTAGTGGCACAATGACGTGATATACTCTAAAGCGGGATTCTTTGTAAATGTTTTAATGCACACGCTGGATATTTAACAGGGAGTATTTTTGTTGTATATTGCTGTATTAATAAGCCAATTCATTCATTCGTCTACAGCACCTAAGAATTCATCCCGCGTCATCCCACAAGGCAATTGCGATGTCTGTCGATGTCGAGGGATGCTTCATATCGCGTTACGAAGAGATTATCAGCACAACGTCAAAGGTGTCTGTCACAACAACAAGCACTCCTATCTCCGAATCTAGCTCCACGACTGCTTCAACTGAAACGGTTAGTATACCCATAAATTGCGCTTTCCTATCTTTTTTTTAATATTGAATATTTGTAGTGTTGATTTCTGTCCTAAATATCGGACCTGCCTGGGAGCATAGCTGTAAGTTTCCTCTAGCAGGTCAAATGAGGGAAAGAGAGAGAGTTTATTTTTGGTAAATTTAGAGGCTATCTGAAGCCTGAATATCAGGAGTACTGAATAGCAGTTATTTTCTTTGATGCCCATTGACCAAATATGATTGGAAAGTTGTTATGTATTATTACCCAAACTTTTCTAAATGCAATTTTTTTGCTCTGGTCTACTCTTGCCATGGTAATCCAATGGCATTTACGATGGTTTCGCATTTGTAAAAGTTTTGGTGCGATAGGGCTGTTGACGCAATGCTACTCATGGCGTTAAACAACTAGTAATCTTTTGACCTACACTGGTTCCCAACACGTTTTTACGACAAACAATTTTTCAAAAATGCAGATCGGTGAAAAAAACGAAACAAATAATTGCAAATATTGTAAGCATATATGGTTTTGCGTTTTCAATTATTTTTCATGGCATTTTTCCGTCTCAGATACAAAATGCATACAATGCCTAAAACTTAGCAACATTGGGTTTAAGATACTTGATTACTTGTTAATTGTCTACTCTAAGTCACTTCGGCACCCTCCTATCTTTTCATTACATCCCAAACTTTTGGTATTTGGATTTGATAAGTGATGATGATGATGATGATGATGGTGATGTCTTTTGAAATATATTTATTTTCTAACTCAATATTCTAAATTTAATTTCCAGCCTACAACCGCCGTTGTGGTCACCACCACATCGCGAGTGTTCCCCACGACAGAGCAAACTACCAAGACCGGCGTCACATCAAAAACAGCAAGCCAAACACCGGAAACAGCCGTCACCACAACGACTGTGCACGTCGAGACCACAGAAGCAACATCTCCCACCACGCCCGCAACTGCCAGCCAATTCACGACATCCAGCACTTCGATACCGCTTACAGAAACGACTCTGTCCTCGCATACCACAGGCAGGCAGACCGAATCGACTGCAGGCGTTGTCACAACCAAGTCGACGATAGTCTATCCGACAAAAACCACTGTGAAGGTTATCCAATCGACACCTGAAACAGTGAGTTGCATCTGAGATATGCTTACAACTGCCTTTTATCAATGTCTGCTTGCTTTTAGACATCACCTTCAAAGACTTCAACGGTGTCAACGGAATCTACCACTACCAAGCAGTCGTGTGCGGTCAGTACAGAACTGTTTCATCATGCTGTAAATTTGTTAAAATAAAATTTCATTCTGGAAACAGGAGGAGTTGCTCAAAGTAGTCAGCATCACTACTCAAATTGAAGTAGAAGTAATGCTATAAATTCCTATTATGAGTAGAAGTAGGAATTTTCAGTACATCAACTGACAAGATAGCGTAATGGTGAAGCGTCTGGCTTCTTGGTCGGTAGGTTGGGGGTTGGATCTTCGACCGGGTCAGACCAAAGCCCCGATTAATAACACTGGTATCCTTGACTTCCCCGCTTGGCGCTCATGCATTACTGGGATAGCATGGAAGGGTGTGCTAGACTTGGAAAGCCATACAAGGCTATATCTGCACCTTCCTTGTCAAGCGGCATATGCACATCATGCACTCATGTTGTATATACACACTCGTGTGTATGTCTTATTAGGAGTCAGTGCATGTGCTGCAAAAATATCAAGGACAAAAACAACGTTCTTTGCTTTCCAACTTCAAGTAGAAGTAGAAAATCGAAGGTCTTCAAAGTACTCAAAGTAAGCAGTTTCAAAAAGAAGATTCGTTCGACATTTCTCATACTTTTACGACATTTCTCATACTTTTAGTAGTAGTAGTAGTGGGCTGACTACTTTCAAAATGTCAAGATGCATCTGCTTGACAAATGAAAATGATCATTGACACTACAAATAGAGTGCTTTTCGCAAGTATAACATGTTACCATAATACAGGGGGCCATTTTCTCACGTTCCCTTGATAAATTCACTCGTAAAAGTGATGAAAAAAAATTTAAAAACTGCTTCCTCTTCATCAAAAAATCAAGTGTAAGAATCAAGTAGTTTCACCTCGCATACTGTTGAAGTATAATTGAATATAGTTTGAAATCATACCGCCTCGAGTAAACAGTGAAAGTAGACAGAACCTACTTGAGAACTCTGAAAAAGAAGAAGTACTTCATTACCACCCACCTCTGGAAATATGTGTCTGACGTTTGTAGAAGGTCCTTGTTAGCTTCCATTGATGTTGAATTTGTTTGGCTTTGCTTACTGCTAGTACTGAACTGTACTATGTTTTGATGGTGAGATACGTTTCTTCCAGGTTGACTGCGAAGACAGCTGCGCTCCGGGATACGTTATGATCCGCGAGCCTGACTCTGATTGCTGCGAATGCAAGCACGAAGAAGCGACGACGACTACTGTTGTCACTACCACCGAATCGACTACCATATTGTGAGATACTATTTTGTGATTGTTTTATGGCACAAACGTAATTACCTATGTGTAAGAGAGGCTCTTTTCATGCAAACTATGTTGACCCGTCATCTAGATGTACATAATGTGACTGGGAACAGTGAATTTCGTCATTTTCTTCGTATTTATTCCAGTAACCATTTTGTAAATATGCAATGAAAACTGCTGTCTTCGCTCCGATTATTCGAAATTTCATGCTGGTGACGTCATATTTTGTGATACGATTGTTGATGTACAATGTTCTTTCCAATTCTCTACTGGTTGCGGACGATTACCCCTGACGAGTGTCAGCCGAAAATATTCTTGTTCATTTCAATATGAATATACTATTCAATTGTAAATTGCAGTTTTGTACCTCAAAGAAGCTCTTCAAATATTTTATAAATAGAGTAATAGCATGCCACACATCCCACAATCAAACCAGTGAATTTATATGTTCAATTCTAAATCGTGAGTATCGTTTGTTTGACGTCTAAATCCGAGTCCATGTCCAGTAAGAAATTTTATTCAAGTATAATGGAAATTGTAAATTATTTTAAATTGCACGTCCAAATCCAGCGTGAAAAATCATGAATATGAATTCAATCCTAATCCTTTTTTCTTTCAAATCAAAATCCATGCTATCTCTGCTGCTCATATAAACTCAAGAATCATTTCGCCATATAAATTGTGATCCGTCTGGAAATCTGAATAGTGCTTGCACGCTATCCAGAGGTGGTCAGTAACAAAGTACATTTATTTTATCAAAGTAGTCAAAGAGCTTCTTAGAGGTACAGAACTTCAATCCACAATTGAGTAGTATATTCATAATGAAATAAACCCAAATATTTTCGGCTGACACTCGTCAGGGGTCAATGTCAACAACTAGTAGAGAATTGGAAATGAATCCTCAAATACTTACTTTTAGTTACTTGCAAATGACTACTTGTACTTGTACTCGAGTAGAAATATATGGCATTACTTCTACTCCTACTTAACTACCAACGATGACTATGTAGACTACTGCTGTCGTTATTATTTTTAAAAGAATACCTGTTTTCATAACTTATTGTCTTATTTTCATTACAGAATCTGCACGTCCCCGATGGAATTCAACCCATGCAAAACAGCTTGCATTGAAACATGTCCGCACATGGCCGACGAATGCACCGATAACACTGAGGCATGTGTCCCGGGCTGTGTGTGTCCCCCGAATACCGTGTACGACGGCAAGACCTGCATACCGAAAGGCGATTGCCCCTGTTACATGAACGAAGTTGAACATCAGGTAATATAATCGTGCTGTCAAGGGTTGGGTAAAATCTTGGACTGAAAAGATTTGATCCTGAATTGAGTAATTATCTTTGTGTCTCGAGCATTCGTGTATCACTTGTTTTAACGCCATAACAGTGTGAATGATGTGGAAATTTCAATTATATAGGGTTACTATACGTCCTCCTTTAGGAGGATTTGTCCTCTCTTTTGAAGAAATTTCCTCCCTTCGTCCCGTTTTCCCTCCTATTTTGACAATTTGTCCTTCTTTTTAGCCTAACATGCTCCAAAATACCACGAAAGACGTTAAATTTCGGCGTAGAAGATAGAGGGCGAGTCACGCGGGAGTCAGATTTGAGAAATGACTTTTTTTTTAATTTTCTTAGTCAACACAACAAGATTTCCAGTAAATATAACATATCAGCTGTTTTCAATTTCCGTAATCTAAATTATATGATTTGATAAAAGTATCCTCTATTCCCGATTCAAAAATATGGCAACCATAAATTATACATTTTTATGCAACCACAAAAATTAAGGCCAGGTCTACATAACATTGAAGATAATTCGGTGGATTTAGACCACATACATTGCCACCAACATGTGTAGCATTGCATTACTTGTTGCGTATGCTGCAATACGACCAAGTCTCAAGGCTTCCACAGTCACTAATACTATTTATAGCAACTATAGTTGCCATTGATAAATTTACTCATAGTGGCAATGAACATGTAATTTCAGTACTCCATGGAATTATTCCATGGAATTAACTCGAATCAGTGTACCCATCCGTAGTACTAACTTTATTTAGAAGTTTCTGACTGTATATTGTGTGTGTTTACCAGCCAAACGATAAGTGGACAAACCCCGAAGACAGTTGCAGCCAGTGCCTATGTATCAACGGGGAGAGCACATGCAGTGTTCCGGACTGTGCCACCCCCGATTGTGGTATTGATGAAGAACCGCAACAGGTAGGCGTATCATAATATGTTGCAAGCTCGCAGTGCTCTATATGTATGGTTTATAAATTCTATTGGATAATTTGAGGACCTTGATTATCTGCTCCCACTTGAAACAGTTTTGAAGTGTCTTGGAAAGAGTTTCTTTTACTTGGATACGAACGGGTTCAGTTGGAGCAGTGGTTCTCAACAGCCGTTCAATGGAAAGTTTCCTGCCGGTCTGCCAATTATATCAGAATATTCTATCTCAATTCCAAAATGCAAGAAGTTAGAATGCTTGTCCATTAATTTAGCATTTCTTTCAAAGGACATTAAACAATCACAATTTAGTTAGATAATTTCGCGAGCTTTGCCATGCAGAAACTTCGATGGTACAATCTAATTTTTGTTTCCAGATTTAAATTTGATTTGCAAACATGGATTATAATAAAACCCAGGGTTAATTTTGATTTTTAAAGATTCAACAGTCCTCAACGTTGGTGTTGAAGTTTTACCCGGCCCACAAGGTCAAAAAGGTTGAGAACTATTGGGTTAGAGTACAGCGGAGATGATTTTGTGGAGTTTGACATAATCCGTATTGCAGCAAACTTAACGACAAACTGCTGGGAAATTAAATAACAGTCTTTGTAAATTTGTGAATTTTATCACATTTTGGTAACAATGCTTTTTTTGTAACAGAATAGGAGTCGTAATCGAGTTTTTTGCATCGGCATACTCACATTTGAACTGCGATTTGCTTATATCAAAATGTTCTGTAGAACGATTTCTGATGCTCTAACTCAGGGCCGGCCAACCCGTGGCCAGCGAGAAGGTTTTGAGTGTCCCGCGAGGTAATTTCCGAAATTAGTAATGTTATCAAAAATTAATTGCACAGATTGTGAACTTGCAAGGCCGACCAAAAATTTGATTAGTCTGGCCGCAACGCTTGAGATGTGATGACTAAAATATCAGTTTCGACTCATTGGCAGATCCATGAGCCAGTCACATTTTGGTAGATCTTTGTACACTACAATAAAGCAGAATAATTTGCGATATATTTATCAAAAGTAAAAATTTTCTACACGCTTCGCGCAATATGTTGTTACTCGATTTCTTGCTTTTAATATTGTTACCCTTATGTGAAAATGAAAGAACGCCTAATGTATCAGATTGAGTCTAACCATATTCGCGATTACGAGACAAAGTGTCGTTCAACATATTCGACCTTGCGATTGCACTCGCAAAACACCGTCAAGTATAAAACCTAGGCACAAAATGATTGACGCATGTTGGTCGAAGCTTTCGATATCGATATGTCTAGGCGCCGAATAGTCCGTTCCTTGCAAACTGAGCCCAGCGATATACAGCAGGCCCGCAATATAGTCAAGTGACAATATTATTGACCTATGAATTTCGAAATATTTTCGCGCTTCGCGCAGCTAGTGGCCCGCGCAATAGTCCATCAACCAAATGTGGCCCTTTGGCTGAAAAGGCTGGCCACTCCTGCTCTCACTCTTGTTTCAGGTCGAAGGAGAATGTTGCCCGCAATGCGTGACAGTTACCAAGCCTACCACGACTACTCTTGAACCGCCCGCTACCACTTCTCCTAGCTCCAGCGTCGTCACAACACCTGCTGGAGAGCGTATGTTGGAAATAACACTTGGCTTATTGCACGAAATGAATAACTTATGCTATACGCCTAATCCTTAATTCCATATTTCTGTAATCTTCCATTAACATTTGTCTTTATGCCTTTGTTCCTTCCTGACAGAATGCGACAAGACGTGCTACTGCATGTACGGATGCGTGAGAGACACGTCTCTGTGTCCCATGCTCTCGAACTGCCCGTACAGATGCATTTGCAACGAAGGCTTTTTCAAGCACAGAGGCCGATGCGCCCATTTGGTGCCGTCAGTGCAATGCTTGCCACCGTCTACGACTGTAACACCAGGTTCGCAGTGTGCTGTTGGCTACAGTAGAAATATTGTTGGTCGTTACTTGCGTTTAAGTTTGAGCTGATGTGTAGGAGTCGTGTACAGAAATTTAGTCGCAAACATGCATACTAGGGTGCTTTTTTCAGGGTTGTAACCAAGTCACAAGTTCATCTGACTTCTATAGTTTTGACTCGAGTCAATTAAGGGATCAACTGGTTTAGTCCGAGTCATGGTGTTAAGACTCGTGTACGGGTTCAAGTCATAGTGTTTACTGTTCAGTATCCAGTTCAAGTTGGGTTCAACTCACCTCAATGAAACTCTCGGGTGATATCGAAGGCTTCGGATCATAATAGACTCTTTTTTTAAACTCTAAACATGTCATTATCAGCAGAGGCTGCCAGAGGTGGTCAGTGAGTAAGTGCTTCTACATTCCAAAGTACTCCAAGTACGTTTTTAAACTGTCACTACTTACTTATGAGGAAATGATTTTGGACTACTTCTGACTAGGCCTAGAATACTTACTTGGAAATTGCTACTTTTACTTCTACTTCAGTATCGAGGATAACCAGTTATCAGATGTAATATTACCGACTAACTAATCCTCTAATACCAGCTCATTTCTCTGTATTTCATAATAAATATGCATGTATTGTTTAATGCATGTGTTTCTTCACTATCCATGGGCTGAGAGTGTTTGATTATTGAATGAATGAATGAATGAATGTGCGATAATAATGATAGCTCCGTCGTTTTTGCAGAAAACGGCACAACTACACCCCCGTCAACATCACCAGGCACTATCCCTCCGGAAATATGTCCGGAGAAGTGCAGCTGCACGCTTGGCTGTGAAGACGATGGGGATTGTTCGGAAGAATACGGATGTTCTGTTGATGTGAGTTTCGCAAATGGGTTTCTAATCCTTTTTTCATGAGAGTGCAAGATATTTTCTTTGAATTTTCTCCACGGGAACCTGTTGACAACCAAACCATTTGCGCCTAGCCACGTTAGTAGCATTGAAACTGAAGTGATGTAAATGAATTTGTTTGGTGCTCACACATGAATGTTATAACAAGGCGATAACATTATTGCCAAGGTGAATGGTACTTGGTCACTGCAGCTGTCAAAATTTGATATTACGATGTGCTTTAGGATAGAGATCATAAATATCTAGAAACATGTTGAATGATGGTTTTTCCTGAAGAATTCCACACTTATAATTCAATATGCCTTAGGATTGTTCTTGCTCGGATGAAAACGCTGACAGGGTGAATGGACGTTGTGCCGGCTACCCAGAAGAAAACAGTTGCCCGCCGACGACCACAACACCAGCTCCAACAACAAGGCCAAGTAAATATACCTTATTCTGTGTTAGTCCTTTGCTAACCAACTTATTATTAGTATATTCGTGGTTTCATACCACATAGAAAACTCTAGCCAAAAAGTTTTGCCACTTCTGTATTATTAACTAGTAACTCTAGTGTATTCCAATGATACCGCTCTCTAGGCTACAGCACACAGGAATGGCATTTTCAATAATTTGAGAAGTCTTGAAAAGATAGACCTGTAATATCAGCATATAATGTATCCACTTGAAAAGTATCGCCATTCATTTCTCCTACTTATGTCACTAATCCCTCACACAGAAGTCAACTTCATGGAGTCTCACTTGGAGTATTCATGGTATCGATGTGTGTCCGCAGTAATTTGAAATTCCGCTCCTAATATGTAATGTGTATTTCGCTGCTCGTAAATCGAATTTGTTTCTAAGCATGCCAACCTGGAAAAGAGATCAAGACCTGCCCTTGCCACAAGACATGCTCTAATATGGCCGACCCTGACTTCGAATGTCCTGCCGTCTCGGATGAGTGTGAATTTGGTTGCGATTGTCCGCAAGGCATGGTCGAACACAACGGCGAATGCATCGAAGAGACGTCCTGCCCATGCTACCATAACGGAAATTACTATAAGGTTAGATCGTCGCTTATTCACTCATCTCATTCGGTTGGCCAACATAGAGTGGTGACTGTGCTACAAATTTCTGCGTATTGTATTGGCAATAGGGCCTGTTGCCAGTTCCCCACAGGCTCATATTCTACTTACATCTGACTCCGTGCAAATACATTCACATGGTGTCTGATGTTTCTTTCAGTTTGGCGATCAAATCGAAGGCGAAAAATCCTGCGAGAAATGCGTTTGTACCGAGCTTGGCATGAACTGCACCAAAACTTGCGCAATCACTCCGGAACAGTGCGCAGCTGAAGCTGGAAGACTGGTCTACATCGACGATTGCTGCCAGTGTCTGCCTGTAACTTCAACTTGTAAGATACCTATTTTCACGGTTTTGAGATATTAGCCACTCATTGAATGCTATTCTTTAGCAGCGACATCGACTGTCTCCAGCACCGCGTCGACTGGAATTAGCACCACCACCACAGAATCTGAGGTAATGAGAACCTATTTTCTTGTTTATATTTAGGCTTTAAGCCATTGATTCTTAACCTTTTTGCCAGCACGAACCGCTAAATTAATGTGGGTGGTTGCGTCACTTGCGTGGATCCCAAACCTTGAACTTTTGGGAGCTGATTACTAATCAATGGTCATAATTTGTCCTAATGATGGCCTCATATCGCCACTTGGTGTAGATCTTGCCTAAAAAGCTACCCGATTACGCAAAACGGGCAATCACTTAGGCTTGAGAACTATAGTGAGCGCTGATAATAAGACAAAATAGGGGCGCAAGTCAAAAATAATGACAATTTTACAATTTTGATTTCAACATTGACCTTGTTTCGACTCCTTAGTCCGCGACCCAGGTTAAGAACCCCAGCTTTAAGCAGTGTTGTTGCCACTTAATTTCCGTAGAATTCCACGTGCTGCTACTTAATCCTGAACTACCGATGTATCAGAATTTATGACTATTTCATTCGTCAGAGTACCACCACTCCAAAAGTGGGAACGCTTTCGACTACTGCAGCAGAAACTGTTTCCACCGAGAAGCCAATTGGAACAACACAAAAGTCGACCACTCTCAAACCCATCGTAACCACACCTTCAGTTGGTATGTCACATTTTGATAGCAAACACCTGTTCATTGTTTTCAACATGAAGAAATTTTAACCACATATTTTGGCTTCCTCTTTTTCCAATGAGACTGGACCGCTACTGGCTATTTAGGGTTACCAATTCAATCGGGGATGTATGATTTCAAAAAACATACGGTAGGGCACTTGTGCATGCATGTGCGATATCTTAAAAGCTACTAATGCACCGACTACATCAGTTATTGGGGAAATCCATCTTCACTGAATCTATCTTTGCCACATATTTGAGTAGGTCGACCTTTTGTTGTACTTGAGGCCAAGTTGAATTGAAGTAATGTTGAGCCCTGCTCAAGTCAGTCCTCTGACAGATCAAACCTCGGTTGATCAAGTAATAGTGTTTTGTCATTTTTACTGCTGGATGCAAAATATTTAATCAGTGTGATAGCATCGACTTTTCTCGTGTGCAGTGTGTGTATCACCGCTGGTGCCGCACGAATGTGGCTGCAACGCCACTTGCGGCGATTTGGACCAAGAATGCAACGAAGATAACTGCAAGCCTGGATGTTACTGTCCAGAGGGCATGCTAATGGATGGGACCAAATGCGTCAAAGACGACCAATGCTCGTGCTACAGCGAGGGCACCAAGTAAGTATTTGGTCGGGTCGGGTGTCTTTAACGTGGCTAAAAGATGTAATTCAGTTGTGGAGAAGTCTACTAAAAACTCAGACCAGCAGACCCATAAAGATGATTGGTTGTCGTGATTCCATGACTATAACATACCAGGCTGTTTGTGACGTATGTTGATTTTAAGCAAGGACATGGATTGATAGGACACGTAATGGCTAATCTACAAAAAAAACTTGAATTGAAGTTGTGTGTCTTACATGAAAGAAATTATTCCGTCTAGTTTTTGTTGTAAACACATGCCATTTTTCATTGGATCCGGAGGCTGGACCTTTGGCACAAGGAATGTAGATCATATCAAAATTGTTTTCCCACTATATTTTGGGCGTTCTGTCAATTAGTGTGTGTGCTTATTTACATAATAGATGATTTACTCCATAGATAAGACTATATGCAATCAAGTTCCTGGACATTTAGTAACACATTAAACAGCCGCCCAGATGTTTGCTGGCGAAACATCAATGACAACACATTGAGTGCAGTTTGTGTTTCGTTCTATTTAGCTGATATCTTCGATGGCAGATTGAACCAGATCACAGTTTCGATAATCTTGATGTAACAGTTGATGGCCTCACTTTCAGATACCCAGAGGGCGGACAATGGAGTACTAGCGATTGCATAACATGTTCGTGCACGTCTGGAGAGATAAAATGCGAGAAGGCTTGCAAGTTGAAATGCGCCACTGGTCGTGAAATGCTGGTCCTCAATGAAGACAGCGATCAGTGCTGCTACTGTAGAGCCTGTGAGTTTTTCATGTCATTGACTCGCAACCGTATGGTAGACACAAATGTATTACAGTGCCTACGACCACAACGAAATCGCAATCTACTACAACTGCGAGTTCGACGGTGTCAATGGGAACAGAGACAACGCCGGTCACTGCCACCACACCGCAGGCGTGTAACGGATGTGTTGTATCTGAAAGGTAGGGCAGATTCACGGCATGCTTAATTTGACCACAGAGATTGGAACTGGAAATAGTGCAGAATTTGATTTGGATGATTAATGATTGTCTACATATATTTTGATTACTATTTTGTGAAATCTCGTACCATAGTACTTTTCACATAAACTGTAGCTCACTAGATTAAAATAAACTGATTGCCCAACCTCTGTTACGCAATCAACGTTTTGATTGATGGTTCTATATTAACAAGGCTCAGACCGTTGAATATTTCGTACTGCATCTAACCCAACTGTTTGTAGCTGTTTGGAAGTTGGCGCCCAATGGGAAGTCGACTCGTGCAAGACCTGTAGCTGTAATAACGCGAATGGTGCCACAGACTGTGTTGTGAAAGAATGCGTTGTGAAAGAGTGCGAATCGGGATATAAGGAAGAAACGCCGGATGGCGAATGCTGTCCCAAATGTGGTAAGTATATATTGCTGTATCAGTGAGAATTATTAAGACACTCAATATTTCTGCTTGAAGACTGAATATTTATGTTAATGCAATCTATTTCCAATTCTCTCTAGTATAATTCTTCCATCTTTCAATTCCATGGGCAGTGGGCACTCAAGAGACCAATTATCATTTTAAAGTATTACATGATGCATATTTGGCAAACGTGGTTTGCGGTACAGAGCTTGGAGATTTCTTTCATCACAGCATCCATTCCAGTTACAAATTTATTATAACTCATAGACTTTACGGGTGTCTCTTATAAAGGGATTCAAACAAATTCAAAGTATGACATAGAAATCAGAATTGCAGACATGAAATTCACATTGTAAATATGACAGCAACAAAACTTGAAGTATATGGTATAGTAATAGCAACGCTAAATATAAAAATGACTTCCTCAAAATAAAAGCAAGCTAATAATAGATTTGTAAGTTGTACAGAAACTCTTCATGTTATCAGCATCTTCAACGTGTGGTATCATTTTTGTCCATTTGATAGTTGATACAATTATCATTCTTTTTATTGTAGTACCGATTTCCTGCCCCGGAGAGTTCCAATGCGGATCGCATAATTGTATTCCATTGAAATGGCGGTGTGATGGAAAGGCAGATTGTCTTGATGGCAGCGACGAATCGGAATGCACCACAACGACATCTGTTCCACCCACAACTGGCAGCACCACAGTATCGACGACTTCGCAGTCCATTAGAACATCACGTAAGTGTATATGACTTGAATATCTGATGGGGGGCACAAAAATAACATTTAATTCATGTGTTTTTTGATTCCATGTTCTGTATGTGTTGTTTCTATGTCGACATATTACGAGGTTAACAGCTCATATATTTGCTTTGCCGTTGTTACTTTAAAGAGTTATGTAATTTAAATTGATATGATTCTCATAACGTACCTTTATATGACGAATCTTCATGATGTAAGTGAGCGGAAACTTTTAAAGAAAATGTATGCAATTAACGGCAATTAATTAATATTTTCCAAATGTATACCCGTTATTCCGAATTATCAATTTTAGTTTGGATTTCATTGACATATCTGACATCTATTTTAGCTGTAACCGGTCACCCGAGTCCAACAACCACAGTTGTGACAGAGAAGACAAGCACAACAACGGAAGGTATCAATTTTTTTCCAACATAACTGTTGAAATTTTGAAAATGAATAAAATCGTAAATACCAATATATTACTGATGAACTCTTGAATATATTTTTTTCCTGTCTAATTTCAAATCAATACTTATTAGAGTCATATTTTCACCCCTAAACATCCCCGGAAGTTCGCAAAACTGGTCATTTTCACTCGTGTTTCCAGAATAATTGAAGGAATCAAGTAAAGTGGATGTCATGCAAATCACTTTATATCTTTTTCGCTAAACTCGATTGATAGATGGCCCCGTACATTAATAGTGGTTTACTGCTAATACCGCTTGTGTCGTTATTTTCTAACCATCGACTACTGCTTGTGAAGTCAACCGTCGAATAAACTAACAATATTAAATAGGAAATTGTTGCTTATCATATTGTGGTCCGCATTAAATGAAATATTTCACTGCTGTTGAAGAAACTGAACCTGTCAAATCGCCAACCACCGCTCCATCGGTGCCAGTCGAGTCCACAACGACTAAGAAAACGCCACCGACAAGCCCGACCACCCAGTCTACAATCAGCGTCGTGATAACCACCACAACATCTGGAGGTGTCATCAGCACGTCAAGTCCTGTCATGACATCAGAATCCGCGATGACGACTGTGCTGCAGTCTGCTGAAACTACAACAGGCTCAAATGTTACGACCACCACAGCGAGTAAGATTATATCGTCAATTTTCACCAATACAGTCAAGCAATACACTATTCCTCAAAAATACTCATAAATTTGACTGGAAATGGTGATATGCCCTGTAAAGGTCTTGCTACTTGTTACTACAGGGAAAAAGGAAACAACAAATGAATAAAAAATATGACAGCAGTTGTTGACCGTAAAAATACATCCAGTACTCACATAAAAGTAGAAGTAATAACATAAATTTCTACTCCAGTGAAACCAGAAGTAGTGATTTCCGGGTTAGTAAAGAAGTAAGTACTCTAGGCCTAATTTTACCTAAAAAGCTGAAAAATCTCTAGTAGTAGTAGTTTTAAAATGATAACCACATGAGTAAATAATGCTAGTGGGCAAAACTGGCTTGGAGTAGAATTGCTTTGTTACTGACCAATGCTGAATTTGGGACAATATTAATCATTCAGCGTTCCCTAACACTGCACTTTAACAGGAGATATTCAATGACATTTTAAATTTATGGTGGAGGGTTTCTTTGAGACCTTGCGGCACGCCTTTTCTAAGTTTTTGTCCCAGAAAAAAAGTTGATTTCTAAAAATAAGAGAAAATAACTCGGTGAAATGGTAGCCAGCGATGACAAGTCAGCTGGTCACATTGTACATTCATTTATACGCCTATATGTTGTAAATATATGTTGTCAAAAGTATAATGAAATAATATGTGTAACAATATATTTAAATGTAATGTGCATATTATATATGTATCTTCTCATCCCATATGTTCAATAGACTGTTGTGTCGAGGCGGAGTTGATGTGATGCATTAACAGATGACCAGATTCTGATGATCTACTTCATTTTATGCAGTCACCTGCCAATCGCCTTTCGTTCCATCCGGATGTAGATGTGCCCGTACTTGTCATATGGCGGCCGCCGGAAAAGATTGTTTTGTCGGAAGGTGCATGCCTGGCTGTGAATGCCCGGACAACATGATCGAGCATGAAGGAACGTGCATCGAAGAAAGACAGTGCCCTTGCTACGATCACGCAAACGGAATACTTCTTGGCGTAAGACATAATTGCGTGTTTACTTATCATTAATTGTGGTAATTCATTCGTACGTTGTCTTTGTAAGATGAACGAGATCATGAGCCAGAGCGATTGTGAAATATGTCGTTGTGGATTCAGCGGGATTGAATGCGAAAAGGCTTGCAACAAGGAATGTACCGACACTCAGGAGCTTGTGGAGAACGACGGAGAATGCTGCTATTGCCGCGAAAAGCAATGCAAGCACGAGGAAGAATATTATGAGGTGATGAATAGGATAAAATCCTACTTTAGATTGAATGTATTTTGGTGTCTTAACGCCTAGTTTGATTGTCGTTTTCCAGGTCAGGTGCTGTAGAAATTAATGCTCTATGGTCTGAATTTTTTGTCACTCCAAACACACAAAGACTACTACGCTTTCCTATCTTTTCATTATATAGCAATCTTGTAGTGTTTTGATCTATCTGATAACATTATTTATTCAAATATCTAACTTTCCCACTAAAACAAGAGATATCTTGCTTGATAGTCTACGAGATTTTATGAATAATAACTTGGGCTGGACATAATCCAGTACCTGAGTGATTTGACTCTGAATTGAGCAACAGGTTTTGATTCCAGTATACGATTCGAACATAAGAGCATGGATGATATGGGGAATTGTAATATACATCTTTTATGTGACCACAAAGAAAGTATTGCCAGCGTCGCTCATGATTTCACAGAAATGTGATTAACGCTAACGGAAGTGGCTTTGTACTACATGTTTGGATGCTGTGGTAGGACCAAATGAGGCTTCAAAGCATTGTAGAAAAGCATAAAACTATAACAATTCTCGTTGATAATCCAACTCTTTGTAGCAAGGGACATATAATTTCTATACTCCAAAAAATCGTTTTTCACCAATCGGCTGAATCCAATTTATGCTCGATCCATACTTGAGCTTTACCTCTTTACCCCATTTTAACGCGACACGGCGGTTGAGAATCACTGCTGTAACTCTTTGATTTATATTTTGTCTGTATTATCAAGGCTGACGAGGTTTGGTACCCTGACAATTGCACTATGTGCAAATGCGACGCCTCTGGCGAGCCAAACTGCGGAGAACATTGCCAGATCAAGCAATGCGACGAGGGTTACGAACTGATCAACGAAGACCCAGATGACGACGTATGCTGCCAGTGCCGACCTCTGAAATACTGCACCGATGAAAACAACAAATTCCATGAGGTATACTATCTGATTCTTACTACTAGACTTGATAGGTCAATGGTGGTCAAACTGCGTCAATTTGAGTCTTTGATCGCGGCTCTTCAATGATTGCGCAAATTCACACGCAGTTCGTAATCTTGCCGAGAGGTTGAATTATGAAGCAATACATTCTATCACGCATTAATAGTATTCCAGGCCTAGTTTCGCTTAAAAGTAGAAGTAGAAAAGTTATTAAGAGCAGAAAATTAATGAGAGCCGCATGAAATTGTTGCGTTGCCTGAGAAAACGCTGGGAAACCAATTTGGCTCAATTCAGACCCACATGGCTGGTAAAGGTTAGTAGAGTTCGGATTTTTAAAAAAGCATCTATGGTAGGTTTGCGATAGTAATAGGGTAGCTATGCCGAACCAACATTGTTGCTCAGTATGTGTGAACGCATTTCGCAGGTTGGTGAGAAGTGGGAAGTAGGACCTTGTAAGACGTGTGAATGCAACGAAGCTGGGCAGACTACATGCACCGAAATCGCATGCGCCGCGTGTCCGGCGGGCGAAGAGGCCGTTCACGTTGAAGGGAAATGCTGTCCGAATTGTGTACGATCAGAAACAACCACTACCTTGTCAGAACCAACTACTGCCTCGACCGGTAAGACCTTGTGTGGCTGAAAATATGCTTTTATCTCTCCTCTATCCGTATTCATCAAATTCTCTGAATGTCAGAGGTACAGAACTTCAATATACAATTGAATAGTATATTCACATTGAAATGAACCGAATATTTTCGTCTGACACTCGTCAGGGGTAATCGTCAGCAGCTAGTAGAGAATTGGAAAGAACACTGTGTATCAACAATATAATTTTATGATGTTATTGTGTTTAAACAATCAAGGTAGTTCTGGTTGTCACAGAGTCCGTCATGATGATATCAGCACCAGTCCATACTGATCAACCAATGTTTTGTACCGTAAAGGCTGCTGCACACTGGCTCTCGCGACACGACAAAACGAGAGAATCGCGCCTGTCTGTGACAAAACCATGCACACAGCGTCGCCAGACTACGCAACAAAGCGTCGGCGGGCTGGCTGCGCAACTCGCCGACAGAGTTGAAAAATTCCAACTTTGTCGCGAGTTGCGGGCTCAGTCGCAGTAGAAAATAAGCACGCGCTCTTCTTTCGACGGTGCTGTTGCAATCTTTTCTAATCGTTCAACTTCTTAATTTAACATACTCGTGTACCAGATGCGTAATTTATCTTGGGATTGACTCAGGGCGCTGTATGATATCCAACAAGCCCAGAAAAAGAATGATTCAACCTCAAGTTGGTAACTTAAAGATGGATGAACGAAATGAAGATATATTTGATAATTAAATTACTATATGTTCACAATACAAGATGAATAACAGAGAACAGGACCGCTAGCCCGCCAATGCCACTGACATGCTTGACATTACGAAAGTACTGGTAGGCCAAGAAGAGTAGGCCTATATATTATAAAGATATCTGATTGATGGAGTATGTCATGGCGTTTCAACGATTAGACACCTTCTTGTTTATATTCTTTGTATATTGGGTACTGTATATTGTGCATCTGCGTCTTGAGTTGAAATAATAGACTGAGTTTTCGAATTTGAGAATATCTTAGTGGCATTTTGGTGTATTCCTTATCAAAATTCGGAGCTGTCAGTACACATAGAAAACACATATGTGTAGGAAGTATCTTGATGTGTTCTTCAATAGTAATAACCAAGAACCTAAACTGTTACGAAATAAATAAGCTGGTACAGAACAGATAGGCCTACGTTACGAGTGTACGACTCGGTGTCCCAGTGTGCAGCAGAACGCAACTACCGCGCAAAGCCAGTGTGCAGCAGCCTTAAATTTGGAGATCTGTGTTCTCCCATTGATTGACGAAATCTCTCCCTCCTTCACTCTCTATCGGTTACAAATAAGACTAGTTGAACGACACCTACGAGATAACATATTTTTTCAACTCGAGGACGGTGTGCCGGTAAGTTTAGCCAGGGGCTCTTAATTCATTTAGTGTAGACCTGTAATTTTCTTTATTGTTTGTGCGAACCTCTTTTGTGACATAGCCTGAAAAAGTATTTTCTGAACTATGTTGATCAGACTTACCGCAATCAAATTAAAATGAAATGGCAACAAAATGACTGTTTCGAATTTCAAATCAAAAAACAGTACATAGAGTTTTGATCGTCTGTTCGCTTCGACTATTTGAATCCTTTTATGCCGGTGACGTCATATTTGGTGATGTGACTGCTACGATGTTCTTTTTAAATCTCTACTAGTTGCAGATAATTACCCCTGCCGAGAGTCGGACGAAAATACATGGGTTTATTTCAATACAACGTGTTGTTCAATGGTATAGTGAAGTTCTGTATCTCCGAGAGTCTCTTTAAATTTAAGATGGAGTGATTTGCTTTTCAATATCGTCAATTCAATCTGAATAATGACTAATCATTAGTCCTTAGTGAGATCAGAGGATGTTGGTGAATTAGTGCGAAGAAACCGATTCCAAAGACTTTGATGGCTTCATACTTTCATTGGTGATAACCTTGCAATACAGAAAACACTGTGGCTTTTTTATCCCCACCATCGCGGGTGATGAAAGTAAAATGAAATGTATTCTTCGCTTCACTTTCTTTTCGCTGACATTTCCTGATGAGTGATGATAATTTAATTTGATATCAGGCTGCAACTGATATGATTTGACAATTATTAAACTGCGTCACTAGAAATCATCAAGATCAACATTAATTTTGATTTCATTTGGTGTCGTGCTAGCATCGATGCTGTGACATAGTTTTATGTGTATTGAAATAAAAATACCAAGAATTTCAATGCTCTTTCACGGACCCCTTAGCACTAGTCTGTGGACCCCCAAGGGCACCATCAATCTCAGTTTAAGAGTCTCTGGCTTAAACAAGTTAAGGTTTTCTGATTTTCCTAGGTTTTATTTGAGTAACTCTCTTCGATTCGACTGGATTTAATTATTACATTCTTCTCTCTTGAACAGAACGTACGACAACACCAATAGTGGTAGTGTGCTTGGATGATCAATTCAGATGTGACATGGGCCAGTGCATCAATGACAGTCAAGTGTGAGTATCGCGTGTCACAATCGTGCTGGTATCTGCTGGGAGAGGCTGTTGAACTAGTTAGCGTTGAAACTAAGTAGAATTATAAGTAACATTGTAAGTACCTAACTAATGACTCTACAAATACGTGATATCGTCAAATACATATCATGTTACATGGGCTATTTCACCTGTGATAATTTCTTGTGACAATATCACTCAATAAAGTGATAAACACTGGTCACTAAACTACTTTCTGCTTTTCATATTCCAAAGTTTATAAAGTATGTGTGGAGTTGTAATGACTCGAGTCACGATTTTTTGGTGTTTCAACTTGACTCGAGTTATTATCTCAAAGTACAGAAAATGACTCGACTCGACTTGAGTCAATCTTTGTGTTGACTCAACTTGTACTCAAGTCATTGCGCATGAGTCCGACCAAGTCATATGACTCGAGGCTCCAACGGCCAAGTCTGACATTTCATTGTAATTTCGAAGAATAGTAAAGTTATCACATTATTGGTATTTTGATTATTAGTACTGGTACAAGAAAATACGACCAGAAACTGTTGAAAGTAAGGAAAATTAGTATCACCAAGCAGAGTTGTAAAAAGTTTGCTTAGCAAAACTAACTCGAAATTGAACAGTTAATACAATGACTTGGACTCGGACTCGATTCATAACACTATTACTAGGACTCGAACCTCTGCTCGCCGACTTGGACTCGGACTTGACTCGGTGGTGCATTGAAAATGACTCGACTTGACTCGAGTCAAAACTATAAAAGTGAGATTGACTTGTGACTCGTAACCTTGGGACGATTATCTTATCTTAATCCTGGTATTTAGTAGAAATATACCACATGAGTAACTCAAGTATACAAAGCCTACTTGAGATAAAACTAGAAGTAATTCATTACTGAAAACCAGTTCTGAGCTTAGTTTTGCTTGAAAAACTGAAAATATGTTAAGTAGGTAGAGTTAACCACTTGAGAATATAGTGTAGGTAGCTACTTGGTTACAGACCATGTCTGGAGCTTGGTGTTTGATTATTATCATCGTTATTTTTCAGATGCGATGAGATCAAAGATTGTGTCAACGGATTAGACGAAGATGAAGACCTCTGTGTACCTCCATCTCCACCTCAGAACACAACATCTCCTGTTACAACAACACCGCAGTCCACAACCACTACAGTTGAGGTAATTATCTTGTCAGAGCAACGGAAAATCACGGCTGCGCTTTATAGCCCTACCTTGAGCACTGAGCAGCGATAACAGCAAATTTGTCCCGTGAAGTTGGTTCAAGCAGAGGGGGCATGGAATGTCGAAAAATCCGAGCACACAAACTCCTTCATATTTTGTGATACGATTGTTGATATAAAATGTTTGCTTCAAATCTCTACCAGTTGCTGACGATTACCCCTGACGAGTGTCAGCCGAAAATATTTGGGTTCATTTCAATGTGAATATACTATTCAATTGTATATTGAAGTTCTGTACCTCCAAGAAGCTGTTAAAATAACGCACCTATCAATAATGCATTTGAAATGCGTCATGCTAATGAGCATGGAGGCTCGATATGATGTAGTTATCAAAGCCAAGCTTTTACTTTTCATTCAGTGTGTCTGCCTCCTATATACATCGTCTAGGCCAAGGTGGGTGTCAGATTTCAAAGACTACTCAGTCGTTTCGACACTTTCCTATCTTTTAATTGTATCGCAATTTTTGTGATGTATTGAACTCATAAAAATTGCTAATAAATCGAACTGGAACTGGAACGGGCCACAGAAGTCATCACCCTAAAAACTTTAGATTATTAGATAAGAAATAAACAAACGCACAGCATCCTGGAAGAATTAGAAATTGAAACACTGAAATACATACCCTCTGAATAAAGCAAAATCTAACATCATTGCTAGATCGATAGTCTTCGATACTTCCCAGCTAATCTTAGGCTTGATTGTTGACACGTACAAAGAATCATTAATATTGTAACTCAGTTAATATAACATTTATATCAACGCTATCGCATGTGCAGTTATTAACCACTATTTCTGTTCTACAACGAAATGGGTGCTCCCAGGGGTGGTCAAAGTAGTCCTCATTTGTACACAAGTAGAAGTAGTGATTTCCAGGTAAGTATTTCTGGTCAGTTTTTGCCTAAAAATGGAAAACTGAAGTATAAGTAGTCGAAAGTATAGCCACTTAATGAAGGAGTGCAAGAAGGCAGAATCATACTTCAGTGCTACGAAAAGTAGAAGTGCTTCGTTATTGACCGCCTTTAGGCGCTACAACATCATATATATTTTACACACAAATACATTGCGAATGCAGCCATCCTGATTTGGTTATGTATCTGTACAGACTACGACGTTACCTTGCGTATTTGAATGCGGAAATGGAGATTGTCTGCCTGCCGAGGAGTTCATATGCGACGGTGAAGTTCAATGCCCCAGCGGCAAAGATGAGGTAGACTGTCCGACTACTCCAGGTGAGTTGACGTACATCAGTTTTCTGTTGCTGATGGGTAGCGTTATATATTTTTTTCTCTGACTCTCGACATTGTACCCAACCTCCATATTTTCAGAGGTGGTAGAAGTAGACATTCTTACTACTCCAGTACAACTAGAAGTGATATCGCATATTTTATACTCAATTACAAGTAGTAGTTTGAAAGAAAGAGTTTGAAAAAGTAGATTTTTTAACAACGCTGCAAACTTTTAGCAGACAATTGGAGATAGCTACAGACTGAGGCAAAATGACTTTAACACTCCAAACAGGTGCCATTATCAAAGATTTAGTCTGTTACTGTGATACAGGTGCGATATCAAGGGTTGCCAACTCAAAACGGGTCACGGGGCACTTTTCAAATTTATCAGAGGCCGCGGGCCACATGAATTCAATATCGACACAGTTTCACAACCAAGTTTATAAATCTTTTCGTCAGTACAACGCTGTGCTCTCTAACAGGCTGGCATATTTGCCACAAAAGAGACAGAATGCTATCAAAGAAATACCAATACAACAGAAATTTTGTGATCATCAGTTTCAATATATTTTGAACAATGAGCTGCGCACGATACCTCACAACACTTTTCAGTGACTGAAGGATTGATATTGGGGTTAACTAGACGCGGTATTTGCTAGAAAACTAGCTCCAGGTCAAGCTTGATCTTTTGAGGATGCCTCAAGTCCTTTTCTAAGCGTTTGGGTCTTGACAGTGTCTAGGCCATTGCACGTCAAGGCAACATGCACATTCATATCAGCTAATTCTTCCTAAATGGAATGCTATTACCATCGCCGAAGCCTTAAGACGTAGTGAGGAATAGTGATGTTGGGCACAGGAGAATAGCTTATTTTGAACAACAACTACAAAATTTCTAAACTGAAATCAATTTCAGCATTTCAAAATGCATTATTAAGCGTTCTTTCAGAAATCTCAAATTAGTAGTGTTGCCTAACGAACTGCTTAGTAAAAGTAGAAGTTGTCTAAGAAGAAGTTGTCTAATAACATAACCGCTCGAGAAAGTGTTGCGAGTAGACAAAATCTACTTGAGCATTCCGAAAAATTACAAGTTCATCGTTACTGACTCTGATTAACTTTATATGAGTATTTCCCATGGGTGTTAAAGCGATCAGGCTGCTGCGAGTGCCAAGTCACGTTTGCAGATTTCAAAGTCCCCCACAGAGTGTGTCCGTTTCATTTGCTGTATCTCCCGAGTCCAGATCATAAGTTCAAATCTATTATGCGACCGACTCTGTCACACCTGTGAAGATGTGTAGCGATTCAATTGCTCGCAAAAATTACAAGGATATTATTTTACAGCACCCCCCACCACGGCACCCACGACCACCTCTGCGCCGACAACCACATCTGCACCCACTACCACCCCGAAGGAGAGACAGCTGTGCCCTTCGACTTGCAACTGCTTGTCGGCTTGCGATGGATCAACTGATCATTGCGTACGGTCGTCGGAATGCAGTATAGAGTAAGAATGCATTACAGTATTGATTATCGGTTCTCATTACAAGGCAGAATCACTTGAATCATGTCAAATTTACAGTGAACCGATGTGTGAACAACTTCCTGTCCCCAATGTTGACCAACCCATTGTGAAGCATAACTTTGTCTGGGAATTCTTGTACCTCGTATTGGTCTAAGATTCGAATCCTACAAAACTGAGCCTTGCATTTGCCAGACTATTGCCGTTATACTGAAAACATAGAGAGAGAGAATCTTGAAATTTGATGATTGGTATCTGTATTTGAAGCAGCTAAATTCATGCATCAGTATTTTTCCAACGACTTACCTCCTGTATTTGATCATTTCTTTTTTCTTGCTAAAAATCGAAACTCTCATAATACAAAGAAGTCGACCAACTATACTAGCCCTGTTATTTGGAACAGGTTGATACAGGACCTTCAGTACCACACTTTGAAAATGAATTATGCCTAACTATACCTTCACCTCCCCCGATCCCATCCTAAATTTGATTTATGTATTATGCCAAGGTAAATTGCATTATTTGCCCCAACCAACCAACCACTAACCAAATTTCTATATCACATTTTTAATTTTCTACTGCAGGGTGTGATCAGACCAGTTGTGCCTACCCAGAATAATATCGATCAAACCCTGTTCTCTACAATTAAGTTTCTTTTGTTGTTATTTTCCTACCTTGTTGGGATTTTACAAATCAATAAATCTCTTTCTTTCTCTCTCTCTGTCAATCTACTTATTTTGCACTGCTAACAGAGTACAAAAATAATTTTCAGCTGTGACTGCACCAATTCGAACAATAATGTTTACGATCGGGCTAACTGGAGATGTATTTTGCCTGTTCCTCAATCAATGTGCACCACCACACCGGCGACAACAACCACATTGGCGCCATCCACTACAACCCAATCAACCGAAGGACCAACTACTGCTGTTACGACTGTACCAACAACACCATCAGGTGAGCTTACGGGACTGATACCGTTTCAATTGGTTTATGTTGATTGTTGATAGGCGTTGACAGCGGTTATTGACACTTTGCAGAATGATTGACTCAGTAGGGTTGTTTACAGTGTTTGCATTCAGTCTAGATTTCATATCCCTGGGTTGGAAAGTGCTATTATTACTGCGGTATAGATACATACCTACGGTGTTCAGTTGGTGATAATGATAACACTGTTGATACAATAAGTCCTTTTGAATTTTTTACCAGTTGCTGAGGAGTACCCCCCCCCCGGCTCTATTTCAATATCATTATATTATCCAATTGTTTACCGAAGTTCTGTACCTGCAACAGTGTCTTCACATGAAGTGTTGTTGATTTGGTAGATTCATTTATCTATAGCATCTGTATTTACAACCGTGTTATCTTTTCACAGGCTGCCCGGAATCCTGCATACAGACATTAACATGCGAGGATCTCGAAGATTTCAGTCCTCTTAATCCTCCGTACTTTGAAGATTATGACTCGTTCTTATGCAGCGAATGTGACTGTCCCACTGGGACTACGCAGGGTAAATAAACCTTAGCATTCTGTGACAGAAAACACTGTTTATTACAGTAAACGATTGCCTGATTCCTTTTGTTCTTCACAATTTGAAGGAGTGGCTGCTGTAGTTTTGTAGCATTGTAATTAATTTGAAATTGTCCAAATATGTCCAAAAATTGGTATTCTTAATATGCACTTATACCTACCCCTGCCTTTTATCTGGATCTGGATATAAAATTACGTGGCGATCAATAAAAAGCTTGTCTATTTTCTATTTCTTTGTGAAATATCTTCTTTCGTTAAGTTTTACTCATTTACTCACTCATTTCTCTTGTCCGAAACCTTAAAGTAACCCTTACATCACCTTAACCTCAACCCGAAGCATCAAGTGTCAGATGCTATTGTGTTGCATACTCACATACAGAGGTGGCCACTGGCCAGTAACAAAGTAATTTTTAGGAGTACTCCAACAGTCTTTGCATAGGAGCACTTTACTCGAGCCGTTTGACTACTTGGACAGTTTCGGCTCTTTTTACAATTTGGATTTTGAAAATTTGAATTTACTTTTGGGAAATGTCAGGTGTCGTAAGGACGGCGCGAAATAGCCCAATATCGCAGTGACCGAATATATTCTCAAAGATTTTACCCATTCGATTTGCAATTTCAGATGACATGTGGAATACGGGACTGTGTCTGAAATTCCCCACGTGCGGCGGTTGTGAGCTGGAAGGCAAAAAACACGCGGCCGGTACTCATTTCGCGAGAGGCACATGCGAACAGTGCACGTGCCTGGTCAACGCCGAAACAGGAGAATATTATACAGAGTGCGAGCCCTTCTGTAATTTATCGCCTTCGGATTGCCGAGTGAGGAGATTCTTTTTGTGCTGGAAAAGTTCTGTTTTGGTAAATTTAGGATGTTATCTGTTTTAGACTGGTACGGTACTTGTGGATTCCGACAATATATGCTGCCATTGTAAGGAAACGGCTACTACCCCTGTCAGCACTACCACTATCTCTACAACCACATCGACTCATTTGGTGTGCGGTTATCATTGCGAAGTCGACGTGACTTGTGAGCAAAGCGTAAGTGTTTCGCTGTATTTTTGGTAATGATTGTCAAACTTATTTTTGTCACTCTTCCACAAGTACACATGACTCTATTAACACTGCTGCTATTCTAGTTTTAGAAATATAGTAGCATATTGGCTATCATAATTTATCTCTTAAATCAAGTATTCGAGATGTATCCCCCACTGATCCCAATTGTTGGAAATTACGCACAACTAAACAGAGGTGTTCACTGTAGCCAGTGTTGCTACTCAAGTATATGTAGAAGTAGCGATTAAGATGACTTGTTCAGTTTCCATGATATAGTTTTTCTTTCTCCTAGTGATTATGACAGAAAGTGATACAAACCTATCCCAAAACTACTTTCTCCTTTCTAAAATGCGAAGCATTAACAGCAAGCAGTTCAGTAGAAGTGGAACTAGTCTGAAAATGTACCCACTTGAGAACGCTGTGCAAGTCAGCAAAATCTGTTGAATACTTCGTTACAGACCACCTCTGGGATTTACTATAGACAAATATATATTATTGAAATTGTGTCGCAATATGACTGCCTCCCATTTCACTCCACACTCAACAATGCCGGCAGAAACTACTTTGTGCTTGAGTTTGAAAATACCTGGTTTTTATATCACGATCTGGTTGTAAAATAGCTCTTTTCTGCATGCAACGCAGAGAGAGTATGCCGAAGGCCAGATGCCGCCGTTCGAAATAGATTGGGATGGCAGTTGCGCAGACTGTGCCTGTCCGGCTTTGACAATCAGAGATCATATGTGGGATTCTGGAAAGTGCATTCGGATGCCGGAGAACTGTCCGGAACCGTGCATGGTTGATGGCGAGGAGAAGAAGGTAAAATCTTAGAGACTGATATTTACTTTTGTTACTTACCTTTCTCAAGTCACTATTTCGAAAACGAAGATACTCGATTCATTTTTCTTAAGCAAATGACTCTAGTCCAATGTTTCTTAACCTCTATATCACTCGTACCGCTTGAGCTTTCAATAAATTTCTCAAACTCCCTGTCCATTGTCCATCCATAGGGGTTTTAACACAACTTTTGATATCGATCATTTTATCACTACCCTTTAGGCCCACGATTCTCAACAAACACATTCTTTCCGTATTGAATAAAGCCTGCGATTACCGACAAGATAGCGTGATGGTGAAGCGTCCGGCTTCTTGATCGGTAGGTCGTGGGTTCGATCCCCGGCCGGGTCAGACCAAAGACCTGATTAGTAACACTGGTATCCATGACATCCCTGCTTGGCGCTCATGCATTACTGGGATAGCATGGAGGGGTGGTGCATGACTTAGAAAGCCGTAAAGGCTATATCTGCACTTGCTTGTCCAGCGGCCTATGCACATCATGCACTCAATGGTATGCATATGCACAGATCGTCTGTATGTTTATCATGAGTTGGTGTATATGCCGCAAAAAAAACATCAAAGACAAAAATAAACTACGTCCTTTCCTTTCCATTACGCTATTCATAGACACACGACTAATGTATCTCGCACACCTTGTTTTGATGCTTCTTACCTCCAAGGGGTCCACTGGCCCCTGTTCCCATGCCCATGC
This sequence comes from Botryllus schlosseri, assembly GCF_051294905.1. Classification (NCBI taxonomy): domain Eukaryota; kingdom Metazoa; phylum Chordata; class Ascidiacea; order Stolidobranchia; family Styelidae; genus Botryllus; species Botryllus schlosseri. Next base: position 8,774,155 of record NC_137251.1, on the reverse strand, counting down.
TCTAGTCCTTTTTCAAAACCGAATAGACTCAAGTCTTTAAAAAAAGCGATTAGACTAGAGTCATTTTTTCAAAAATGAATAGAATCGCATCATTTTTACGATTTATTTTTGTGATCGATTTAACTGGGTCTCAAGTATTTGTCCATGACTCGACAGTTTGGTTTGAAACTTCCATTTGAGAGCAGATATCACGATATTGACTTACTCTATCTGGCATATATTTCTGCCACTTGTGGTTGGGGATGGTCTTACACTGCCATATATTGGTGATTCTCTAGTCCACATAGGGAATTATAGCAGTGACTTCGTGGGGACCCGCTTTGGCCCCGCCTGAAGTGCATTAGAGTATCGACCTTTTTAATGTACAGCAACATTTCAAAGTCTTACGCTTTCCAAAATTATGACACAGGATGGCGACACATACATAAGAGGAGATTGTGAAGTTTGCAACTGTACCTACGTTGCTGGAATCTACAGGGAACAGTGTGCACCATTCTGTACACTTACAGAGGAAGATTGCTTGGCGCAAGGCAAAGTGCTCTTAACGGGAGACGATATATGCTGCCAGTACGTTGATTATGAATCGGTGTCTGTTCTAAATGGAGATATGTTTTAGCACTGGATTTACGAATCAGCACAATTCGCTATGGTTTATATTAATGGATAGAGGGTCATAATCGTACGCCAGTGCTAATGCACCAGTTTGCCTGGCTCCAAGGAAAATTAATTTAGACAATAACTTTGTGTTTACCGTGACTATTCACAGCTTGACGCCACACCAAGGTTTCAAAGCATGAGCAGGCCACGGTGGTAAAAGACTATCTTTCTCATTGATGGAATAACTGGAAACTGGAATAAATCTAAGATAGATCGACTTGGATATGATTACCTGAATTGTAGTGCCTGGTCCTATTATTGTGAACGTCAACCGTTGGAAATTAAATTATTAAAGATGGAAGCAATCTGCTCGTAGTTGTCAACTTCCTACGATTCAATGTCGAGTATAGTTAATTATTTACATCAAATCATTTTTGCTCGCATTTTGAAGGTGTGTCCCAGTGCCCGCTTCAGCGTCGCCAACAACAGCAGAGAAAACAACCACCACTGTCTCGTCAACGACAGAGGAAACAGAGAAAACCACCACAACTGGTAATTATTCTATTTACTATTGAAATTATTATCGTACGGAAAAGGTTAAGCCAATCGCTTGAAGTAAACTATTATTTAACAAGACGGCAGAAGCAAAAATCTTGACTGAATCGGGAGTTTGCTTTATTGATATTACTGCCGCATAACCGTGCTGCTGCAAATTCCCCGACCACAGAACTGTAACAATCTGAACGTTGTCCAGTCATTTTATGAGGTAGAATCGCTGCTAGTTGAACTGTTTTTTTGTCTATAGTACCAGAGGTGGTCATTAACTAACTATTACTGTTTTGCTTAATTAATGAAGTAGTGCCTACTTGCATTAATTACTCGTGGTTATAGTACTTCAACTGTTTTTAGACAAAATTTAGTAATAACGCCAGCTACTTTGACCACCACTGCATAGTGCAGCTGCGTGTACGTTAAATATATATTTTCGGGATGAGAGATAGTCTTTCTTAAATTATCACTAATTTCAACAAGAAAAATCAATGCTCAATTTGATATTCGTAGCATCGACACCTCCGGCACCAGAAACCACCACGCCGACACCCACTTGTTCGGCACATTGCGCTTGCAGTGTTCCATGCGATGGAGATCAGTCAGATTGTCCGAGGGATCCAGAATGTTCTTCGAAATGTGACTGTGAGAACAGGTGCGATATTCATTGCATTGTGAGCTGTGTGTTTTAGAGCGCGCCCATGGAGATAAGTAGATATTTAATATTATGCATGGTCCGAAGGCTTTTTGTCTGCATGGAAACTATATTAGACCCAATTAGGGCCAGACTTACGTATTTTCCAGGTGATAGGGTCTGCAGTACTGCTGTATTGACTTCTGACGGGCTTATGAATCCCCAATGCCAAAAAGTTGAGATTTCTCAAGTACTAGTTTCTTGCTCAGTTGTTACTGTATTGTGAATAAATGAAGTATTATAATCTCATTTTCAAATATGTTGCTTCTTGACATTGGCATTATCGCCTATAATATGCTGTATGGGTAATATCGGTATCAGGTTAGAAATTCTGATACTGGCTAATTACCCCAAAACCAGTTTACTAACCGCACAATAACATCCAATCCAAGTTTTTATCACAATATTACTACATTTTCCTAGGACAATGTGCATTCATTATTCGGAACAGCACCATCTAGTATTCAGCGTTGCAACTATCTACAGCAACTAAGAGTACTAGTTTCTTACCCAGCTGGAGTATGAAATGATGTTTATGGTAAACACGTTTCAAATTACTGCCAGCTGCCGTAACTTGGAATCTCTTGTTGAAATCTGCCGCATTTTGATATTGGCTCTATCTACAAAAATATATTATATAGCCGATTTCGATATCTGGCTGAAAATTCTGTACTCTAGTCTCAATAGCCCCGAAACCAGGTTATTTTCTGGTCAACAACATCCAGTCCGATAACAACATCATTGTTTGCCTCGAGTCTGCAAGATACTACATCAACCTTGTACAATGTACATTCCGTTTTCCTGTATACAACAACAACGTAGTATTAAATATTGTAATCTGTCTACAGCGAGGCAGTACGTATCAACGGCCGTTGCGCTATAGAAGTCGAATGCCCCCCGCCAACCACAACCACCACCACAGCATCCACGGTTTCTACGACAGCCACCACGCCAAGTGCAACCACTCCTGCTGTGTGTGAGGTTCGTTGAATAAGGTCGTACAAGTTGAATGAGACCGGGTAAATCTTTCTCTGTTATCAGGAGGGCAGTATTAGGAATGATAGCAGCTCCTGCCAGACATGCAGGTGTACCGACGGCAAATATGATTGCACCTCCGTATGCACCAAGACTTGCGATGAGGTAAGCACTGCATTATTCAACAACGCTGTGGCGAATCTCCTCGGTTTGAATGAAATGCACTCAAAATAGAAGTAACTGATTAATTCACGATATCCTTGTAAACTTGGGGTTATGCCAGAATTATATTTTTCATAATCGCAACTATGGCTGGCACAATTGAGGGCAAGTAGAAGCCTCGAGTCGAGTATTTTTGTTCCACAATGACATCAGACATAGTAAGAACGAATTACAAAGTTCAAATACATACCTTCGATACAATCGCAATGACAATAATGCCAGTTAGACTTCAGAAAAGTGATTATTTTTCTTATTCACTAACCAAAACTTTTGCATGCAAGCGATAATCCTATAGGTCCATCACTACTCAAAGATGTGTCTCCGCTAACATGCGTGGCGTATTGTTGCATGTTTTGGAAGCTACGATAAAGCATATCGAATTTCAATGCTTCAATGATGGGAAGACAGTGTGTCGAAACGTTAATTACCACAGTTGCAATAGTTCTTTGTCAAATGGAGATTGTATGATTTCGGTACTTAAAAAATCGACCATTACCACACGACTAAAATCTTTTCAATAATAATCCACTCGCATCATTTGCCCAGCGATAATTGTGACGCGACGTCACTTAGTAGCTAGATGAAATTTTTAATCACCCCTTTACTATTTTCATCATGCAAATTCCCTCTGCAAAGTATGAAATATCGACGGTTAAATTATTCCATTTGAAAAATGGGAAATTTTTCAAGTCCGCAATTATTTCCAGAGTTATATAGAATCCTTTTTAGACCAAGGGCGAAAAATTGATCACACCTGCTGGATCCTGCTGCTATTGTTGCCCGGGCACTACGGTATCGACGACTACAACAATCAAGTCTACCACCAGCAAAGGTATGCAGCGTGTTGTCGTTGTCACGTCCCAATCGTAAGCTGTGTTCCAAGCGATCTCATGATTCTGATCCATTGCACCGAGGTGGTCGATTCAGTTATCGTTGGTACTCAAGTAGAAGTATCATTGAGCGATTTCCGATTAAGTGAAAAAGTAAGTTTTCTCAACCTAGTTTCAAAAACTGAAAGGAACACTTGAAATGAAAGTAGTCTATCACATGACCACTTGAAAACACTTCATTACTGACCACCTGTGGTGTGTAAAGGTAAAAAAGCTAGATGCTTTGCCAAAAGACTGTTCCAATACTGGTGACAGTAACCTACATACGTAAACACACGAGTAAGCAGCCAGGGAGGCGAAATCCAATTGGGTACTCTGTAAACTATAAATATTTGGTCACTGACCACCTCTGCAAGCGATACCTATCCCTAATGTCTCCGACAGTTGTACTTGACCTCACTTACCTGGAAAATATTACCAGACAATACTGGTGTGCAAGATAAACTGTGCATCAACAACAGCGTTAAGAGAACAAGAATGATTTTTAAACAAAACAAACTGATGTGACTTTTGCTGTATGATTCGTGTGTCAACCGCGGATTAGAAACACTGGTCTATGGTTTGCTCGTATGAATCAGATAGAAAATAAAATTGATAATCGAATACTTAAAAGTACAAAATTGCTGTCAGACATACTTTTTGCCATGTCCAGATAACAACAAACTCTACGTTACAGCTTCAGAGTCTACGACGTCAAAAACAGCATCCAGCACAACACCAGAAAAGACCGCGTCCACCTTGTCGACCACAAGCAAGTTGCCTGTCGAGACTACCACCGAAATGGAACCCACCACACCAGGAACACCGCCGACCTGCTCATGGGATTGCAAGTGTTATGTCAAGTGCGATGATCAGGCCGTGCTTTCGGAAGGTAACAGATATTTCAATATTTTCTGATTTGAGTGGTGGTTTTATGGTAAAAATTGTTGTTCCAGGGGAATTGCCTGGAAGATGTTCCGAAGTTAACGAAGCATGTAATGTGTGCACTTGCGAAGAAGGTTACGTCAGAGACAACAAGACAAGCAAATGCGTTACATATCAACCGGAATGTAACTGTGAAAATGGAAAGCAGGTTCGTAGACTCTGTCTGTCGAGTTTTTGAATTATTAGTGGTACGATGGTTGATATGCAATGTTTTCTCTGCTATTTGCTGATTGTTTCAATATTAATATGTTATTCAATTGTGTATTGAAGTTCTGCACCACAAGAGTATGTTCGAATTTGAATCATTTACGCTTTGCAAAATTTTTTATGGCTTCCATACCATCCTATGCGGACAAAATATTTTTTCACATGTATTTTAAGGATTTTTTATTGTTTTCAGAATGGAGATATCTACTGGAAGGGTGACTGCATGGAATGCGAATGTGTCGAGGGCGTTGAGAGGTGCAAATCGAATGTCTGCCGACTGAGGGAAAGTGATTGTATCGCCGAAGGAAAAGTGTTCCGAAATGCTACCGGTAAATTATTGTACCTTGCTAACGAATAGTAGAGATGTGCTACATCTTGGAAGGCTACACGAGAGGTGTGCTTCTACTTGTTGGAAAGAAAAGTTTTATTAATGGAAGAACAATGAATTTGTTGAAATTTTCATTTTACACTAAGCATGTGCAATGCACAAACTGTTTTCTTACACTCTCAAATCCTACTTCAGTTGAGTGCAATGCTAGTGAAATATTCATTGTGGATTTGATGTTTGTGAGCATTGTCGATTTTAATCGCTTCATTTCGAAATTTTGCAGGTACCTGCTGTGACTGCGTTTTTATCATACAGGAACCTACTACCAAGGGTACAACATCAGGTATTTCTAGATGTTTGAATGAGATTTCTGGTTTCGATAACATCTAAGCATTCCATTACAGCATCCACCACTACCGCATCGACAAGCTCCGTAGGATCGACAGGTGAAGGTCTTGCCAATATTGTAGTAACTGGGATGGGGGCTGTTGAATAATTTGCTTTGAATCTATGCTCTGCTTTGAATGCGATGTGCACAATGCTTATATAGAAGTTTATTTCATGCTGTTCTTTGGTGATGAAGAGAAATTCATGCAATTGAACGACAATGACTGAGGAGTAACAAAGTACTTCTACTTTTTCCTAGTACTCGAATAGGTTTTTCCTACTTACTCAAGTGTTTATGTTTTTTGACTACTTCAAGTAAAGCAATTTTCATATCTTCATTTTCTACTTCTACTTGTAGTATTGACATGCCATATAGTAAAAACTCATGGCATTATTTCCACTTGAGTAGCAACGATTGCTGCTTTGACCACGTCTAGAGGAAACAGACTTGAATGTTGCAAGAAATACGCCAATTTAATTCAAGTGTAAAGATTAGCCTACCTAACACGACATTTTTACACCGTTTTCAATTTTGATGCACACCTTTGCAGTCGTGACGGGAACCACCACCGCAAGACCGCCATCTGAAGAGTGCCAGATCAACGGCATCAACTACGACACAGACTGGGTGAGTAGAAAATTGTGAAATCGCAACCGGTCTCGCGGGCACGTTCACACTTTGGTCTTGCCGTTCTGTCAGCCTCACAACATCTGGGAAGAGGGCGACTGCACTGTCTGCAAATGTCTGGAAGGGAGCAAGTCTTGCAAGAAGAAATGCAGCATCGAGTCCTGCGCCGAAAACGAGGTGTTCGTCAACGGTACTGAAGACGAATGCTGCCGTTGTGGTGAGTAGATTGTAGATGGCTTGTCGGAAGTAGCTGGCGATGGAAAATTACGATCTGGCGTAATCACGGGTCCCATTCGAGTGTGACATATCGTTTTCATTGTAAGATTGTGACTCTTGACTTCAAACGGTATCGAATTAGCTACTACGGCTCGCTCTGCTGATACCACGTTGTATACCTTCCAGAGTTACAATAAACGTACACAACTGCAGATTACTTTAGTTGTGGAACAAGCTGCTCAGCAGATATTGCTGTTTCTGGGACTCTGAAAATTTGTTGACTGTATTGATCATGTTCCGCTGCAGTTGATATGGGATGTAATCTTTCAAATGACTGTCAATAATTTCAAGTTCTACATGGAATGTGTGATATTTTGATGTCGGCGGAAAATATTTGGTTATCGGCAAAAATAATGGGTATATCGTCACCGGTCCGCTCTAATCATCATCTCTTCCGTGTACAGAACCTTCACCTGTTGGCGGATGTCTACCTAGCACCGAAATGACCAAAGTGCATCATCCCGAGTGCGTGTCTGAAAATGAAGTGCCGCTCACAACCTGCAGTGGCAGCTGTCCTTCGCACTATGGAGTTCTCTTTGCCGCTCCGTATTTCGAGGTAAGCAATCGGCATGATATTGAGGTACCCCATTTCTACATGAATCAAGAAGAATGAGTTACACTCCTTTAAAATTTGACCCATTGCAAATATTCGGATGTGATGAATTCAGCTTGTTCGACTGATGTCATACTTACACGAATAACATTCCCTGCAATAAATGCTTGCTTGGAATCATATTCCCCTGCCTGGCGTAGTACCATCTTCTAAATCAGTTCTTCTAAACCAGCGAAGCTATTTCAAGTTGGTCACAAAACACTTCATAATGTTACAGTTTTCTATTCAATATGTCATAGATAGAGAGCTCTGTTTGGTTGATATGGAATGCTACCAGTCTTCTAATTGATTTGATAGCGATTTTATAGGTATACTTTTGGAATACTATGATCTAACATGTGGCGGTTGGTCGAAAATAAGTGTACTTCAATTGTATGTATTCCTGGATATTTTCCGAGAAGGAAAATCAAGTAAATAAAGCCTAGACTTCATCTGATAGTATCCATCACATGCAGGGCTGGGCAAAATAGAGTTCCTGAGTGATTCGATTCAAAATCACATATTATGCTTAGAGTGGAGATCCCTCATTATGATTTCATGACAGAATATATGATCCTTTTATGCCACCACAAAGAATACCGTGCCTGTTATGCATTACATGAAGATACTCTGGCATTTTTTATCATACATATTTCTTTGCACTTTGTGACAATGTTTTGGGATGATTTCCAGTAATGTTCCTAGCTTTGTACTATGTTTCGTAAGCTGTGACACGGCCAATCAGGGTTTCAAGGTTTCAACAGTTGAAAACAGTATCGAAACTATCATTCTCACTGATAACTTAACTTTCAGTTGCAAGGAGCGTATAATTTCAGTACTCGAAAGAAATCGTCTTTTACTACTCGACTCAAATCATAAATTATTACTCAAATCATTGTGCCCAGCCCTAATTCCATGATATGGAGGCTCAACTTTCGCATTGATAGTAAATTGCATGTGTTTTAAAATATACATGGTTTCTTTTCTCATTGATTTGTTTTCATTCGTTTGTTCATATCTCTCGCGAACTGAAAAAGACTAGGACTGCCTTTTGGGCAATCTGCCAACCAAATATTGCACAAAGATAAGAACGAGGTTTGGTTAGTTTGTAAATTTCTATTATCTGCTGTTCAGAATCAATGTACGTGCTGTAAACCGAAGTCTGTCGTAATGGAAAAAGTGTCTTTGGACTGTGTCAACGGCACCACTGTGGAAGTGGACGTACCAAAAGCCACCGAGTGCTCCTGCACAAAGTGTGACTTCGATCCGTTCAATTTATAGGTATGCACGGCATACCCATTCGTGAATAGCACGGAATACTAAAAAATGCACCTTCTTTTCAACAGGAAACATGTACAAATACCATGATCTGCCTCATGACGAGAATCTGTTGTAAATAGACATATTTCACTATTCCTTCCTGAAACGCATCCGCTCTTAGTTCTCTCATGTAATCCCACTGTAGACAATGAAGTAATTCAAGGCCGAATGGTGCAATCTTACTTATATTATACAGCTCTATCGCTTCAATACACATCTTTCATGCATCCAACAGTTCGTTTATTAACTTGTCAGATATAAAGCGGGGATAGTAAGGTATTCATTAATGAAAGCAGCTGATGCAGGAGTTCTCAGAAGGAAGATGTAGAAAATCAGTGGGATTCGCCTTCTTTGCCAGCAACCTGGAAGAGAGACAGCATTTTAAGCATCAGCATAAATACAAATCAGCAACCAGCGCGACTGGTTGGACACTAGTACTGGCACAAAGGATCACCGTAGTAATTAGTTGTATAAATAAATGTTACACTACATCAATGAGGTAAATTTACACAGAATGGAAAGTAATTTAGCAGTAACGATGTTGCTCCCAATGGAGGGACTTGCTGATCTGTATCAGAGAAAACCATCATATCCTGTGAAATCCATATCAAAACACTTGCATCTCTAAGATAACAAACTTACACGCTTGAAGTCTGACATTTTTGTTGTAGCCACCGTTCTACCTATAATGACCAGATTTTCTATCCTAGTAAGTTCTTCACCACCTTGATTGTCAGCAACAAATATCTGAAAGTATAATGTATGTTGCATCGCGATTGGCCATATTCGTGAAGTAATCAAGTGAACTCACTGTGAGATTGTCCACACTCTGAAACTTTACAAACTTTAAATTGACTACCGCTTCTCCCGAAACGTCATCTTTCGTTAGTCTGAAAACAAAATAGTGATATCAGATTTCGAGTTGTCCTTAAACGAACACAAACTCACACTAGCTCTTGTACGGGATTGCCGTCTCTGGCCGAATCAAAGTCCATGTTGTGCGGTTGATTGATGTACATGCGTAATGTTTTCGGCGCAAAACTCGGCGGGCCTTTGATTTTCAAGGAATGTAGCTTTACTTTCTGGTCGAACTCTAGCGATATTAGCAGCTGAAATAAATCGTAGCATGTCACCCTAACCGCAATGCATACCGCGTTTGTAATATGTTACGAGAGAAATCGGAGATAACAACTCAATGCACAGACTCAAAAATTCGAACCGACAACAACCTGGATTTTAGTTCACAAGTCGTGATGCTGATTGAAGACTTCAATACTTAGTTCGTAACTTGAAACACGGGTCACTCGGGTAAGTGACATGGGCTCATCTATCCTGGACAACTAGCAATTTTTGAGATATACTAAAAGTATATATTCAATTATACATATTAGTATAAGGTCCAGAGCAGATGCTCTCAACCCTATTAGCTAGTGATAGGTAAAACCGGTAACACAGGTGAACCTGTAGGCATCACAACTAACCAGGGTTGTAACCAAGTCACAAGGCTCCGAGTCACTCCACCTTTCGTAGTTTTGACTCGAGTCAAGACGAGTCATTTACAATTCACCACAAAGTCACGTCCGAGACCAAGTCAGCTAGTCGAGTCCGAGTCATAGTGTTTTGACTCGAGTCCAAGTCATTACGTTCACTGTTCAATTTTTAGTGCAATCCAGTTCAACCCACTTTTTTCAAGTCTGCTCGAGTGATGGAATGGCTTGCATTCACAATATAGTAATTTTCCTCAGTCTCAACAGTTTCTGGCCCTATTTTTCCAAGTACCAGGACTGATGGACGAAATACAAAAATGTGGTGACTTTACTACGGTATTCTTCAAAGTGACAATGAAATGTCTGTCATGGCCGTTCTAGTCTCGAGTCATATGACTTTGTTAGAGTCATGCACAATGACTCCAGTCCAAGTTGAGTCAATACAAAAATTCACTCGAGTCGAGTCATTTCATGCATTTGAAAAAATGACTCCAGTCAAGGTGAGTCACCAAAAAATCGCTACTCGAGTCGAGACACGACTCTAGTCATTACAACCCTGCAATTAACCCAAAAAATAATAAATATAAGCAATTCAAAGCAAAGTCTTCTAAGCTTTCACATATGATGATATGACGTTACAAAGACACTACAAATAGGTGCCATTTTCGATAAGATATTCGGTTACCGTGATACAGGAGATGTTCTGCCAAGATGGCACGGCAATTTCACTCATGAAAGTGATGCAAGCATATCCTAAACCAGTGCTCTTCAACCGGGGTTGTCGTACACCCTGGGGTGTACCAGAATTTGCAAAGGGTGTACCACTCGGATGGGGTGTACAGGGGTGTACCAGATCCGAATTACAATGAGCCGATGGCTAGCTATCACAAAGGCAGGTTTATGGACCAGTACAGGTTGACGCACAGGTTAATGAGCAATATGGTACGATGTTATCTCAAGTGTAAACTGTACACCGCTTGATTGTGATGTCATAAGCAAATATTTCTCCTATTCATTTAGCCGTCGGCAATAGACCAATGGATCCGTTTGGTGTTGGAAAGTATGCAGTTAACAAACATGTTTTCAGCTAGTCATATGTCTTTTAGTGATTTTTGAGGGAACCGCCGCGATAGCTCAGACTTCTTGAATCGGTACTTCTTACCCGACGTTAATAAATACCGCAATGCACATAAATGAAGTGACGTAGCCAGCCAGGGTCGCAACAGATTCCATGTTGAAATCGAAAACCTTTTGTTTTGAAATGCCGATTTTATGTCCAATATTTCGCCATACATTTGCAATTTAGTATTTTGTTATTGGTGATGCAAATTAGCGACAATAGACTGTGTATAGCGGCATACGATCTGGGGTTACTGACATCTTTTGCAGCCCAAGTGCTACTATCGACTGTGTGTGGTGTGGGGCAGGCCTGATACGCAGTAGGCTGGTGCGCCTGCTATCATCGCTGATCTGAATTACCGCTTCTGCAGCAGTAACTTTACCTACTATCTCCCCAATACTGTTACATTTAGGTTGATTATCGTTCGTAATGTCATGCTGTTTGGGGGCTGACACGAAATAAATTCCAATTTGCGTGGCGGGCGGCTTAATTGGCTGCGAATAGACTCTGTGACCAAATACTATTTTATTCAAATCCAAATTTTTTGATGGCAATAACTCCTCTTCTACTGGTCGGAATTGAACCAAATTTGAAGAACATCGTTTTTATAGACAACCTAATACTTTCATGGGTGAACAGAAAAATTTCAAATTTTTTGTTATTTATTTTATATAATAAATAGAAACTTTCTTCTCCCGTAGCAATGCGGCTACCGGTTGGAATTGAACCAAATTTGGTGTGTAGGCTTAAGTTAGGTAACCTAACAATTTTATCAAGTAGCCAGTACGATTTGAGAAAAAAAGTCATTTTTGAAGACCCCTAATGAACAGGGGTGTACGAGTTTTGAGCAAACGTTAAAAGGGTGTACCACGCCGAAAAAGGTTGAAGAGCACTGTCCTAAACTACTTTCTACTTAACATAACCCAAAGCATGAAAAGTAAGCAGTTAAGTACAAGCAGGCAAATCCCACGTGAACATTCGGAAAAAGTAGAAGAAATTTGTTACTGACCAGTGACCGCCTCCAACAAACTGACCAATTGTGCCACTTATAGGTGCAATTTTTATGATATTTTCAATTAAAAAATTTGTGCAGAGACATCAAACAACACCACTATATTCTTGAAAAAACAATAAATGCAAAGTACCGGTAGTTTGGTTTCAAAAAATGTTACGATGATATTGGTAAATCAGTCACATTGTGGATCCAAATAAAACCAAATTAAGTAGCCAACTATGAAAAGGTTAAATATTGTTGATGTTGATTAGAAACGACCTTTACCACTGGATTCAGATGACTTGGTCTATTAATCAATGAGTAAATATAGAATTTGCAATCAATCAAGTGGCCTAATTGCAGCATAGCCTACCATAATTGCTCGGGCATAATACATGCTATTACGGTTCCAAATTCATGTAGCCGAGAGGGTATCTCATACATAGGGATAGTAAATGTGAACTGTAGGCTACTTTTCAATGTTATCGTTCAATGTCACCACTTAAGCCTATTATTACATTCACAAACTTCACTGGCAACTCTATATCCTATAACTAGTACACAAATAACCAACACAAATATTGCCACACCATAGCAGACTCACAGAGCCTAGCTTGTCTGTAAACTGGTCATCATCACAGCTAAACATATCTACAATACCCGATACCCGTGCACAGAACGACATCTTACCTCTTCATCACAATCAGATTCCAAGTACAAGTCGTCGTTTTTTTCAAAAATATTCTTCACAGGATGATTGTCACTCTCATTCAAGCAAGTCAGTTGAGACATGGTGATGTTTGGCGTGAGATCACTCTGAAAATACAAACAGTAATCAATGCTAAATTCAACAATTGGAACAGCTGCAAAAGCGACTGACCATTCCGGGTACTCCGACATCTGTACTTGAGCCAGCGCCTCCGCTATCGGATGCGAGTTCTTGAAGCTTTTGGCGGAGTTCACCCGCATTCGCACCTTGGATTGTGTGAAGGGTTTGTCGATTTCGAATGAACAAGAATGTCGGCATGGCTCGAACCCCATACGTTTGCTGTGTGTTCTGTGAGAGAATTGATACAGATCCCCAGATATTGAAATTCAAACATTTTTTGGTTCAAGTTGAAAAGTCCAATTTGATATCGTATTTACTTCTTACTCATAATATATTCCCACCTAAGCTTTACTTACCTCACACTTGTCAACGTCCACTTTTAAAAATACAACGTCTCCAAATTCGTTTGATAGCTGTTCGAAAACTGGTGCTATCGTTCTGCATGGTCCACACCTAACATATCGAAAGTTTGAGTGATAACAGAGACAGTGTTGAGGACATTGTTGCCAACCACTTCAGACTTCACCCATTTAGATAGCCATCCGGTAGCCTAGCGGCTACATAGACATGAGGTAGGCCTACTGGTACTTTTGGAATGATTTCGTTAAGAAACATAATTAACTACTAAACTGCAACTCACCCTCACAATACAAAACCTATATATCTGAATCACATTTCAATTTCATTAGATTTCCAGTTTTGGGCTTCAGCTTCCAAGTATTATTCATTTTTGACGTCCATGAATAGTCACAAATTTTCGATACAAAGACTTATGTGTATAGGCTAAGCATGTGTAGACGGTATAGGCGGCCCTGTGGAGATAAAGCTGTATCAGCTGTACCAGCTGTATCAGCTGTATCACTCTGTGGATATAAAGCTGTATCAGCTGTATCACCCTGTGGATATAAAGCTGTATCAGCTGTATCACCCTGTGGATATAAAGCTGTATCAGCTGTATCACTCTGTGGATATAAAGCTGTATCACCCTGTGGATATAAAGCTGTATCAGCTGTATCACCCTGTGGATATAAAGCTGTATCAGCTGTATCACCCTGTGGATATAAAGCTGTATCAGCTATCAGCTGTAACACGGCTCTATCAGCTGTATCACTCTACCTGTATGGAATCTGTGTCTTGTGTTCAATCAATTCTTGATTTTTTTATTATTATTTTTTTTAATTACTTTTAACTTTGAGAATCATCGCTGCTCCCATATTATAGACAGGGGTTCTCAACCTGGGGAGCGCGATTTGCCTCCAATGCAGGCGTGTTTCTCTTTATATAGACCCAATTTCATATTTTTTATTCTCTCATCAACATTCATAACCGACCATACCACCAAACAATCTGTTGGGGTTGCTAGCATCCCAGTTGGATTTTGTGATATGACGATAAGGGGGGCGCGAATGACGATAAGGGGGCGCGAAATTTTTCACTATCAAAAAGGGGGGCGCGTCAAAAAAAGGTTGTGAACCACTGTTATAGACAAGCCGTACCGAGATTCACCCAGGTATCACTCTGCAATTAGTATCAGGTCTATACTATGTCTGGGATGCGCGAAATAGTCTAGTAGGCTGTCACACATTTAGTGAGTCAGCTCTACTCGCCTACACGCGCGAAGAAAGAGAAATTTCTATATTTCATGATTGAGTCGGTCAATATATGATCGGGAATTGCATATAGATTGCTATCAATTTTTATAACGTCTATCTGCTCACGTAATCTAATTTAGGCTACCGGCTGCTGGTAGAGCTGAGTGAGGTGTGCTTGAAAAGGTAGGAGCCCTCGAATAATAATTAATTAAACATCTCCGGGTGAGTATACCCGTTGGCAGGAACGAAACAGCACTTCGTCAGGCTCGCAAAAAACCTGGTATCTTGGGCTCTTATACGGTGATAAAACGTCCCCAATCACGTTGTTCGCTTTATTGCCACGAAATTATTGTTGTAATGTTTAGTAAGCCAGCGTGAAGCGCAAAAATTTTCAATAATTCATGATAAAATCGGCCTATAAGATCGAGATACAGCTGTGATACAGCTGATACAGCTTTATATCCACAGGGTGATACAGCTGATACAGCTTTATATCCACAGGGTGATACAGCTTTATATCCACAGAGTGATACAGCTGATACAGCTTTATATCCACAGGGTGATACAGCTGATACAGCTTTATATCCACAGGGTGATACAGCTGATACAGCTTTATATCCACAGAGTGATACAGCTGATACAGCTTTATATCCACAGGGCCGTATAGGCCTACTCACTCACCAGGTTGCAAAAAAATCAATTACAATCAAAGATGACCCAGCATCATTGAACGCTCGTTGAAAAGCAGCATCGTCTTCGACGTGTTGAACAGGCATTGTAGTCGTAGCCTACGGTAGTAAATTATGTCTGAGTACAGGGTGGGAGTGTTATTACCATTTCACGCTCATAATCTCATATAATACAACGCTTACACTATCGAATGTGACTACAATCTCCATACTTACACTACAAAAAGATTACTCGTACTTGGTGTCAAAGTCTTAAAGTGACATATCAACAAATTTGTTAGATCAACAAGTACAACAACAGTTGTGATATGAGGCCTCGGGAGTCTTGCTATAGGGATTTGGCCCATGTTGTGAGTTACGATGCCGTTTGATCTGGCCCCTTGGGATAACCCTACTATATTGTATCATGAGAAACCAAAAGCATTTAACCCCATATGTATTCCAACCAACTCGACTATACAAAACAGTTGTCATCGCGGTGCCCACGAAAACAACTCAAGATTACTACCGAACTCACGGGCATCCCTAAAAGACAGAGAAGCGGAGGCAGCGGAGACAGCGGAGGCAGCGGAGAACGGACCCTAAAACGCGGAAGCAACGGAGACGGCGGAGAGAGCCAAAAATGCCGATTCCTAAAAGACGGAGACAGCGGACCTAGCGGAGAGCGGAGCTTTCGGTCATTAACCTTTATAGACACGCGCGACATAGCGGACGGATACTGAAAGCGGAGTTCGGGACCCCGCGAAATGGACATAGCGGACGGTTATATAATATAGAAAGCGGAGATCAGGGCGTATCGGAAGATGTTTCGAAGCAGTGGAGAATAACGGAGAAGTCAGCCATATGCAAGTTCAAGGCCAATTGGGCGACTGATTGCCCATCGATGAGATGACATAGCGGGCGGTTATATAGTACAAAGAAAGCGGAGTTCGGGGCGTATCGGAAGATGTTTCGAAGCAGTGGAGAATAACGGAGAAGTCAGCCATGCTATTTCAAGGCCGATTTGGCGACTGATTGCCCGTCGATGAGATGACATAGCGGACGGATACTGAAAGCGGAGTTCGGGCCCCCGCGAAATAGACATAGCGGACGGTTATATAATATAGAAAGCGGAGATCAGGGCGTATCGGAAGATGTTTCGAAGCAGTGGAGAATAACGGAGAAGTCAGCCATGCAAGTTCAAGGCCAATTGGGCGACTGATTGCCCGTCGATGAGATGACATAGCGGGCGGTTATATAGTACAAAGAAAGCGGAGTTCGGGGCGTATCGGAAGATGTTTAGAAGCAGTGGAGAATAACGGAGAAGTCAGCCATGCTATTTCAAGGCCAATTTGGCGACTGATTGCCCGTCGATGAGATGACATAGCGGACGGATACTGAAAGCGGAGTTCGGGGCCCCGCGAAATGGACATAGCGGACGGTTATATAATATAGAAAGCGGAGATCAGGGCGTATCGGAAGATGTTTCGAAGCAGTGGAGAATAACGGAGATGTCAGCCATGCAAGTTAAAGGCCAATTGGGCGACTGATTGCCCGTCGATGAGATGACATAGCGGGCGGTTATAGAGTACAAAGAATGCGGAGTTCGGGGCGTATCGGAAGATGTTAGGAAACAGCGGTGAAAAACGGAAAAGTCAACCATGCAATTTGGTGTATTTCAAAGTATTCGATAATATATAACCGGCACATATTTTTTTCGATCTGAGAACTAATAATTCACTCCAAAATTTTCTAAAAACCCGAAACTGCTCATCTAACGTTACCGTCACACAGGGTTGTAACCAAGTCACAAGGCTCCGAGTCACCAGTCAATCTCAGTTTTGACTCGAGGTCTGATACGATCTGAGGTTAGATCGATCTCAAAGTGCGGCGTTGGAGCATTGAGCAAGCGCTTTCCCAGTCAAGCCCTTTGATTCGAGGACTTACTCATTCACTTTTTTTACGGTTTGGCCAATAATATTGAGTGCATGGAAATTGTGCTGTGAGCATGTTTGGTGCCTGAATTCACAATTTCAATTGTAATATATACAGAGGTGGTCAGTAACGAAGTAGCCTACTTCTACTTTTTCGAAGTGCTCAAGTAGTTTTCCTCTACTTCTAGTACTTATTCAAGGAGATCCGATTTTCACTACTTCTACTTCGTAATATTTTGTGATCTACTTACTTTTCGCTATTTTCAGTTTGTCAAGTAGAAGTAGCCTAATCCTCCAATCAGAAAGATAGCCTGAGGAATTTCGGGGCTGTTTTCACGGGAGTATCCACATCTAATTTTCATAAAAGTTGAGTAAAGCCCAGAATTTTCATCGCGTTTCGCGCGCAGTGGATGCGGCATAAATAAAGCTACACTATATGGCATTTTTACGACGCACTATATTTTTATTAGCGTTTACTAATCGCGCAAGGTGTTTACACCGTATCCTATACAACTTCTCCGTATTGCGCTTTGACTAAACTGCGGGCCTTATAATATGGAGGAGGGTGCGATACCATGATATGTTATAAAACGTGCTGTTCGAGTATACACTTTATAGCTTAAGCTATGCATAGATAGCCAATTTGCTGCACATCTGAACAAAATGTTGTTCAGTATCTTCATCTTCTTTTTTGTATGACAACTTTCGGTTAGTTTGTGCGAATGAAATTTCTTTTGCAAAAAAGTGTGGATGAAACTCAAAAATTAATATACCACGTAACTGAAATGTTAGACATGACGTCATAGGTTCGGGTTCACACAGAACCTGAACCATTCCGGGGTACACAGTACACACCATCACTAGAGCAGTTTACTTACGACGTTTAGCATTTCTACGCGTGCGTCGGCTAAACAACGCTTTTTTGCATGCATATTAAACTCTATCTTCGTTCCTCGATTTCACTGACTTGCGTAGTGATGATTGGAATGCGATATCAGAAAGTGATATTACATATGCAGAGCTATAAGCCGATTCCTCATCTGCCATTGGTGTCATGAATAAATCGAAATGGGATAACTGCGACAGCAGCTTATGTAAAGGTAGTAAAGACCAAGATCAGCAGATAATGTGTGTGAAATGTCGAAGATGGTTCCACAAGTCCTGCCTAGTCGATGAAAAGGCTGATGAGATGACAAACTTCATTTGCTACCGCAAAAACTGCTTATCTGCTAAAATTCAGCCGTGAACTTTAATTTAACCTTTTATCATGACTGTATAGTGTATATATTTTCTTCGTTTCATTCATTGTTTCATTTTGGTAACATCTGTATATAATTTGTAAAAGATATTTCGTTATAATGAAGTGACATGTGTTAGCAAATAAGGAGAAGATCGAGTCGAGCAAAGGTGGATTAAGGCCAGGCAAAATGCCCCGATATTGGGTTCAGAGGTCTCAAACTAGAATGTGCTCACGGGCCAATTTCCTGGTTTGATGGCGTCGCACGCCGCAGCACCAATAACGCTGATCTACAGGATTTTTGCGCCAGGACTTCTTCGGGTCAATTATGCCTAATTTGGGGGCGCTGAATACGAATCTGACGTTATTTTTGCTTTATCACATCACGTTGTTCAGATATTATATATGTTGAATATTTCTACTTTTTCGAGATTTGGGCTATTTCCGGCACTTACTGAAGTGGTAATGTTTCGCAATTACTTCAACATCTACCTGAACAGTATTCTGGATGAAATAATTACATTTGCAATTCGGTTTTTGTAAAGTAGAAAGTAGTTCAGTATAATATTCCACAACTATCAACAGTTAAATTGTCATACGAAACGCGTCCGCTATGTCATCTCATCGATGGGCAAGCAATCACCGAATTGGCCTGAAACTCGCATGGCAGACTTCTCCGTTATTCTCTGCTGTTTCGAAATATATTTCGCTACGCCCCAAACTCCGTTTTCAGTATATTATAACGATATAACCGTCTGCTATGTCATCTCATCGATGGGCAATCAGTCACCAATAATTGGTCTGAAACTCGCATGGCTGAATTCTCCGTTATTCTCTGCTGTTTCGAAATATATTTCGCTACGCCCCAAACTCCGCTTTCAGTATATTATAACGATATAACCGTCTGCTATGTCATCTCATCGATGGGCAATCAGTCGCCCAATTGGCCTTGAACTTGCATGGCTGACTTCTCCGTTATTCTCCACTGCTTCGAAACATCTTCCGATACGCCCCGAACTCCGCTTTCCTTGTATTATATAACCGCCCGATATGTCATCTCATCGATGGGCAATCAGTCGCCCAATTGGCCTTGAACTTGCATGGCTGACTTCTCCGTTATTCTCCACTGCTTCGAAACATCTTCCGATACGCCCCGAACTCCGCTTTCCTTGTATTATATAACCGCCCGCTATGCCATCTCATCGATGGGCAATCAGTCGCCCAACTTGCCTTGAACTCGCATGGCTGACTTCTCCGTTATCCTCCACTGCTTCGAAACATCTTCCGATACGCCCCGAACTCCGCTTTCCTTGTATTATATAACCGCCCGCTATATGTCATCTCATCGATGGGCAATCAGTCGCCTTGAACTCGCATGGCTGACTTCTCCGCTATTCTCCACTGTTTCGAAACATCTTCCGATACGCCCTGATCTCCGCTTTCTATATTATATAACCTTCCGCTATGTCTATTTCGCGGGGCCCCGAACTCCGCTTTCAGTATCCGTCCGCTATGTCATCTCATCGGAGGGCAATCAGTCGCCTTGAACTCGCCTTGTACTCGCATGGCTGACTTCTCCGTTATTCTCCCCTGCTTCGAAACATGTTCCGATACGCCCTGATCTCCGCTTTCTATATTATATAACCGTCCGCTATGTCTATTTCGCGGGGCCCCGAACTCCGCTTTCAGTATCCGTCCGCTATGTCATCTCAACGACGGGCAATCAGTCGCGAAATTGGCCTTGAAATAGCATGGCTGACTTCTCCGTTATTCTCCACTGCTTCGAAACATCTTCCAATGCGCCCCGAACTCCGCTTTCTTTGTACTATATAACCGCCCGCTATGTCATCTCATCGATGGGCAATCAGTCGCCCAATTGGCCTTGAACTTGCATGGCTGACTTCTCCGTTATTCTCCACTGCTTCGAAACATCTTCGGATGCGCCCTGATCTCCGCTTTCTATATTATATGACCGTCCGCTATGTCCATTTCGCGGGGTCCCGAACTCCGCTTTCAGTATCCGTCCGCTATGTCGCGCGTGTCTATAAAGGTTAATGACCTAAAGCTCCGATCTCCGCTAGGTCCGCTGTCTCCGTCTTTTAGGAATCGGCATTTTTGGCTCTCTCCGCCGTCTCCGTTGCTTCCGCGTTTTAGGGTCCGTTCTCCGCTGCCTCCGCTGTCTCCGCTGCCTCCGCTTCTCCGTCTTTTAGGGATGCCCGAACTCACTGCACAATAATAATGAGGCCCTGTGGATATACGCAGTTCACGCAGTTCACGCAGCTCACGCAGTTCACACAGGTATCAACGCAGTTCACGCAGGTAGGTTATCATGTCTTGAGTTTTTTTGTCGCCGATTTTTAAATTCGTTGTATTTGCATTTTGTCAGATGGTTTGCTAGCGTGACCTGAACTAGCATCAAACAGGCGGCCTTGGACGCAGTTCACGCAGCTCACACAGTTCACGCATTTATTATCTGTCTGAAACGAGTTTTAGCTTCCTCTTTGAAAGTAACTCGCAACGAAGCTTGCCAATTAAATTGGTGAACAGCAAAGAAATTATATAGTAGCCAATTATTCCACTACATCAATAATGATATCAACTAATCTAAGAACAGCTGTGCAAACTCCATATTATCTGTCCGAAAATTCGCATCTTTGTGACGTACGTCCAAAGTAGACCATGAGTTGACTATGACGACATTGAGGTGTTATTTCTTTAATTAATGGACATAAGCGATCAACTTGATGTATTTGGGAATAGAGATACGAAATATCCCGTTCTTCACATTCGCTTCCTTTTCGCTCCTTCATCAAGGATCACATATGAACTTTCGCCGATCGGGATCTGCGTTCCAAATGTTGGAAGAAACCAGCACTACCGGTAGCAGTATAGATTTTGCTTCCAAGGCCGCCTGTTCGATGCTAGTCCACGTCGTCAGCTCACTCGAGCACAGTGTCTCCTTCAGCCGCTTCAAACCATCTGGCAAAATGCAAATTCAACGAATTTTAAAATAGGTGACTGATAAACTCAAGATATGATAACGTACCTGCGTGAACTGCGTTGATACCTGCGTGAGCTGCGTGAACTGCGTATATCCACAGGGCCTAATAATGATAAAGCATAATAAAATTTGAAAGTCTATGGTTTTCTACGCATGAGTAACTCATAGCAATATTGAGCAGTAGCTTCACTATAGATAACTAACCTACGGAGGTTAGTTATCTATAGCTTCACCGAATCACCACCACTGAGCTATATAAACATAGTCGTTTACAGCTGCTGTATGACTATGATATAAACACCACGGTATGATTTGAATATTGAAATCCTCTCGTATAGAACCGAAAGGGAAGTACATGATCGTTAATATGTATCAAAAAAACTTCTGTATCAATCACGACGAAACTCCTACAGAGTACATTTATAGAGTAATATATGTGAAGATATCGGGGGGGGGGGTAGTTTTGGAGCCATCCAAGCACGCGGCACGGGTTCGATTCCCGCCGTCGGAGGTTATTCTGTCGCTAATCTTACGGCGACAAAAAAGTCAAGAAAAAAAAAGACCCGAAAGAACGAAAAAGAGGAATGAATAGCTTCTAAAAAAGGACCGACGAAGAAGACTGTGACATCGGGCACTAGTTCAAGATGGATAAGGGGAAAGTAGACTTTTTGTGGACACCGCATTGTGTTTTTTGTACATCGCATTCCATTGTAGGCCTATATTATGTGTGTGTCGTGGGCAGATGAAATATAATCTGTCGATTGATTGATGGACCGTATGTATTTGGCTGATAAGAATATTTTTTGTCTTTTCGACTTCTTCGTATCTTTTGATTGTATCGCAATCCAATAACGTTCTGAAATTATATCAATGTTTATGCTATGCTCCAACTTTCATGATGCCGCCAACATTTTGACAAGTCCGAGATGATTAATAATAATCAGCTCAATTATTTTCATCCGTCCAAAACACACAGCATACAATGCGTTACACAAGAGCAGATAGTATCTCATATTTAGCAGTTACGGTCTATCAAAAAACATCTGACTCTACCTACAGACTGACTGACTGCTATCGTCTTTCGACTGTGTGCCTTTTTAGCGCTGTGTTAGATCGGTTCCTCCTTCATGTGGTTTCACTGGCCTCTTTTGCCGAGACTCTATAAGAGTTGGGCAGTGGCAAAGAAACCAGAATAAACCCCCGCAACTTATTAACGTGCTACAGCCGAGACTCCAACGTATAGATCAACCAACTCCCCCGCTATAACCTGGAGTTAAATTCGTCCTACAGTGAGTTTCAACGTTCTTTTTTTCGTGATAACCTATGCAGCAGTTGCGGCAAACCTCTACATTTCAATGCTACGCTGATAATTGCTTCAACTGATACATCATCAAGATACGATGAGCAACAATTACAACCATAACCGTAAGGTAGCAATTACTGATTACAATAATAAGTAATGGTGATTATTCGATTTGAGACTGTGACCACACTAGGCACGATCAAGATGAGGCTGATGGAAAACATGGTAACATTCCATAATTCTACAATATCTCTACAATACAACACGAGGCTTGGACAAAAGAATTTGATCTTAAGTATAACCAAGCACATAACAGCAGAAATAATAGGCTGATGTAAATAAGAAAGTAGCGCAGGCATCGAAGATACCAGACGTTAGCGCAATTTAGTCAAACTCTCTATGGTCGCGAACAACACTTCTTGTGCGGTTATTACAAGGTAAAAATCAGTAGTATATTCCATTGTCGTTCATATACGCAGAACAGTAACTGTCAGGATCTACAGATGTGTTGCACTACACTCCACTATAATTATATAGCAATGAATTTCAACATCATATCCCAAGGTTGAGTCGTTGGTAGTTTCATAGTTCTTCATGAGCAATTTTCGGATGTTCCTCCTCGAAGGCCCAAAAATAATTTGGCAGACCTTTGACCTCCCTGTCCCGTACAGCAAACGAAGTGAAGGTTGACACGCAATTTCCAATGAAAGCATCGGCCATCGTCATTATCGCCATGTCCACTACCGGGTAGTTGGACGGATACTTAACGAGCTAAAATGAAAAGGAACGTGGAATCGATTTCAGATTGTACCAAAAATATGTACTTTCATGATAAATTCAATAAAAAGTCTCGCCACCACAATTATATGTGGCTTCTGCGTGAATCCCAGGGGTGCACAACGGGTCAAAAAGAGCTGAAGTGTAAAATCATATAATTTTATCAACAATTGTTATATATCTCACTCAAGTTTCAAGAATTGTGACATCGATAACCAGTGAATTCGGCGAATTTGGCATTAACAATGTATTTACTACTATCATTATGAAAGCGAATAAGCGATGCATCAATATTGCATCACTATCGAATATTTTTGGCAGACACTTAGCAGTAGGGCAATTTTTTTTAATGTCAAAAAAAGTCAAAATTAGGTCGAAATTGTTGAGTTAGGTCAAAAATTGCCAGTCAAAATTGTAGACGGCCCATTGTCTGCTCATTGTGAATCATAAACATTCAAATAAAACGAATAGGTTGACATGGTGTTATGCTCAACGTACCGCAATATCCTAACTGAAGCAAGACTGCTGGGTATTGTATGGTTCTTATCTCAAGAAGCGCATTATGAAAACTGTGAAGTAGACACCATTGTCAGAATGAAGCATCACGTTGTGTCACCAGCAGTGTACGCACGCACAACTTCAATGTTGTCAGCTAACAAACAACTGCTACTGTTGAATGTTCCTTCTCGATTCTTGCCAAGCTACTTAGTAAGAACAGACACTTTCTACTCGAGAATGCTGGAAAGTATCTTTCGTTGTACTACAACAGATATCAATTACTTCTGCAATAATACGCCATGTAGGCTAACTACTGGAATTCTTCATAGGGCTAGATTTCGTTAAAAATGTCAATTTTTGGGTCCAAAAAGTTTGTTCAGGCCGAACTACTTCGTAAGAACAGACAGTTCGAACCTAAGTAGTTCAATCCAAACATTACATGGGAAAACACGTAATTTGAATACGTTGGGTCAATATTATGTTTTTGAAGGTCAAAATATGTCAAAAGTTAGATTTTTAGGTCAAACTCTTCCGTTTTTAGATAAAAAAAAATTGCCCCACTTATCAGGTCGTCTCTATTCTCTACTAGTTGCTGACGATCATCCCACAGTCGTTTCGACATCTGCCTATCCTTTTGTTGTGTCGTAGTTTTGTGGTGTTTTGAAATGATGAAAACATTAATAAACTGATACTGAGTGTCAGGACTCGGGTACATTTTAATATGAATGTTACTAAATTGTATATTGAAGTTCTGTACTTCCAAGAGTTTCTTCCAACATTGTAGTAATAAATACGAAAATCATTGCTACACCAAATACGAGAATGAATTGTGATATAAGTCACTTGTTGAATGCGGCACTTACTATGTAAGTATTAATGCGTTCTGGTAAGGTTTCAAGGTTAGGCCAGGATTAGGATTCAAGGCAGTCAAGTACCAAATTCACTGGTAATCGTGACAGCACCGTCAAAGTGTTTATCTGGCATATAATTACTCCCACGCCCCATCAGTTAATATAAAACACGAAACGAATGCAACACAATATTCCACATCGTTTAACAGCTGACAAAATTCGAGAGAAATAAAAACAACAAGGCTGCACCCACCTCAAGTCCGGTATCCCTGAATTCCGCCAGCATCGCGTCTTTGTCGGTGGCGATAAAGACATGCGACACGTTATGGAGCGCGGAAACACGTCTGACTTTCTCAACGATAGAAGTCTTTGTGGGAAGGCACATCTCCTTAGTGAGAGTGTGTTTTTTTCTAGGGTCATACCCGCAGCACTGTGCAGACCCCATAAAGTCATGGTACACGGTCGACCCGCCTACGTGTTCGCACGACCGAACCCAGTCCATTCCATTCCTCAAATGCACGGCGAGGTAGGGTCTTTTCAGAGACTTTTCAATGAAACTTAAAGCGATATCTTGAATTTTGGAAGAAAATTTCACATACTTCTGAAGTCCCCTGTCCTCTTGCTTGATGGGGAAACTTCCGGGGGCACCCATAAACGCAATGACCGGGTGCGCTGACGGAGGATAGCCTTCCACCCATTTCTTAGCATTGTAACCCCACATTTTTCCATAATCAAACACTTCCGATCCGCCAGTAAATTCGATATTAGAATGATCCCAAAATGGCCCGAATGGGTTACCGATTTTTGCGGGACAAGATTTTCCATCGTCGCTTCTTTTAGTAGCCCCATCTGGACAATATACTTTCCTAGATTTCCCATCATCAGGCCAATGAATCGGTGCTAGTTCCTTCATAAATGTCTCCATAGGAATGGCGCGATGGTATTTGTTCAACTCGTCCATATCAAACCATGACGAGTAAGACGTGAAGCTAGTCCCCTCTTCATGGTTGTACGCAACCCAAGGCGGGACGACAATAGTTCTGTTCATCTCTTTAATAAATCGTAGAGCTCCTAGAAATTGTTCGACTTGATTACCGAAACGCCCCATACAAGGGCAATACAGTACGTATCCGTTAGCGTCCCATTCTACATCTGATGACGCGACGACACAGTCTAGTACAAGCAACACTAATACGAAAAACCTTGACATCGTCATCTTTACTTCAATACCAGAATATAGACGGCGCTCAGCACGCATGAGATAGCGACCCCTATGTGCAGTCTCGTTCCAATGACAGCAGCTGTGAATAAGAAGGAAATTAGTAACTTCCATATTGTCGTGTATCGGCGAAGGATGGATTTATAAGCTGCCCTAAAATTGATGTTCATGAATAGTAATTTGTACGTTGAATTCGAATAAGGAAATTGCTATTATTTATGAACTACTTCCAAATTTAACAACAGAACATTCTCAATATTTCCATACACTTGTGTTCATCATTCATTGGCTATTTTAATGAATTGTCAAACACAGTAAGTAGGCTCTGTAGCGTTGAGATGAAATTTCTCAAAGAATATCATTTTATTTTATAACACCGATATCAAGGACTACAAAACATGGACATCAATATATCCAATAAAGCATCTACTACTAGGATTGATCCCAAATCAAATTAATGCATTTATAAAATAAAATGAACAACCATCACGAAAAGCATGTGATCTCGCCGTCTCGGAAAGCAGCTTGGGACAAGTCCTTGTTACCTCTGTCAGACCAAAGTAAGTGACAATTTTTTACAAGCCAAGATCCAGCTTAATGACTAATCTAACAGCCCTACTGAATGGTGCAGTTGGACTGGAAGTTGTGTATGGAATATATCAAAATTAAGAAGTGTAGCAAAATCGTTGATAGCGTTCCAGACAGAGACGGAAAGAAACAATTATTTCTTTAGGAAACAATATTTATATTCATTCACTCAGTAGGTCTATGTTAGGGTTGCCATACGTCCAGAATGCCCGGACATGTCCGGAATTTCACTTTAAAACTGTGTCCGGGTAGAAATTTTAAAATATGCCTAAATGTCTGGAATTTTGAAGGCTTGAAGTAAGCTGAAAATATTTTCGTAAATCAACATAAACAATATTATTTTTAGACAGATTTCAGCTATTTAAAATTTTTCTTCGTGTATATATTGATATTAATATGGGGACACGCACCGCCCTCGCTACAAATGCAATCAAAAATGAATAAAAATGACCCTCATTTACTGAAATAAGTCTAAGTTGTAATTACAATTTTAAGATAAGAGTATGTTACTGAAGTTGGTTAACGCAATTTGGGTGCTTTAGTAAAAGACAGTTTTCTAAACCTGGGGGTGGTTCGCCTTTATTCTGGGAATCGCAAAGATGTTGGACGCTATCAGCTTCCAAAATAGGCCTCGAGTAAGTCTGGGCAAGCTGACCTTTTTTAGTTATCAAAAATCAGCCTATCAATTTTAGAGCTTGACCACGGAACATTTTCAAATTGGAAATGACGTCGCAACCATAAAAAGTTGGAAACCATCGGATGCGCAACCTGCTGGTGCGTTTCATAGTAGGCTACTATGTGGAAGAACCAATATTACTGAGAGAATTCATTCACAAAATTTAACAGCAGATGCATATAGTATAAGCCCCCTAGAAGTTGCATCGATTACCCTATGGTGGTCCAAAGATCAGTGCATTTTTTGCGGAAGGAGGCTCAAAGAATGTTGTTTCTGACCTGGTTAACACACAACCAGATAACTGCACCGACCTAAAAGTATAGCAGCCGTCTGTCAAACACACGAGCGGCGGACCGGACAAGGTCCACCAGACGATTTCATCCGGCCTGTGAAGAAATCTGTCACAGACGCAAGCAATCACCAGAGATCACAATAGAGATGGCCCAATTTAGAACCTATGTTCTACTGATCCACTCCCGTATACAGCCGATAGGCGAAGCTTTGCTAGCGTGACGTCATATTGACTGGCAATGTGTTCATACCTCATTGTGAAACCCGCTAGTGGGCGCTGAAGAGTGTTCAGAATTGGCGCCACAAAAATATGGTAACCCTAGTCTACGTGTTTCTTCAGTCACCCTACTTACAGCAAAACTCACCTTTATAAAATACGCCCCACACCCCTTTCTTCTCACTGAACATCCACTGCTTGAGTCGTGGAATTTTCTTCAAATAAGCGCAGGTGCATATGAGAAGCAGTCCAAACACAATCATGCCATCGAAGGAGTAGACTGCAATATGAAAAAATTGATTCGATTTAGTTTCATCTATGTTGATCGTGCCTGCGCCGTGTTATCATCTTGAATTTCATATGCACTTGATTTGGTTAGGCCAGTTTAGTTCTAGTGCTACTTATAGTAGATTATGTTGGGAGTTGAAATGATAAAATTAATGTGCTGTTTTGACATCTATTGGTCATTTGATAGCGACTGACTTTGATGACAATTTTAAATAAAATCAAAACCAGTACGGCACCACCCCCACCCCTGCAAGGATAAAATAACAGACCCGGCGGAAGATGCATGCATGGGAACAGAATGAAAGGGCAAGAAAGAACACAGATATCGTGAATCTATTATCAATATCACCAGAATGCTGGCCAATAGTACTAATGACATCAGCAGGCTGTAGTGACAGTTGGATACTAACAGGAGAGGTATCGTGTATAATTAATATGATTGTTTGTCTTATTTGTTCATTGCATCGTATATTGTGTGTTGATCGAAATATAATCTTTGTAGGGTTACTGGAGATTATTGTTTGCGTATTGTTAGGCGTATGAGGAAAGGAGGTTGGCACAGTGCACAGTTGGTTAATCCAAAGCTTTCGGAATGAGAGACCCCGTTTCGAGTCCCAGCAGTAGCATGTTTCATATTATTATGTACCGTATCACATCAGAGGTTTATCACTGAAGCAGCCAAAGCAACATCATCAAAGGGTAACCCTAAAAGGAGGGAACGCGGAAACTGCGGAAAACGCGGAAACGGCCCCTAAAACGCGGAAACTGCGGAAAAAGCGGGAAACCTCGATTCCTAAAGCGCTGAAACAAGAGGAAAACGCGGAACGCGGAACAGTCGGTCATTGACCTTTATAGATCACACAGTAGGCACTAAAACGAGGAAACAGCGGAAAAGGCGGAACGCGGGACAGTCGGTCATTGACATTTGTAGATCTCATAGAGAACTCTAAAGTCTAAAACGACGAAACTGCGGGACACCAATTTTAGATTAGGGTTAGGGGAGGTGGGATATTAGGGTTATGGGTTAGGGTTAGCTTAGGATTAGGGTTAGGTTAGGGTTATGATTAGGGTTAGGTTAGGATTAGGGTTAGGGGAGGTGGAATATTATGGTTAGGGGAGGTGGGATATTAGGGTTAGGGGAGGTGGGATATTAGGGTTGGAGAGAGGGGGATGTTAGGGTTGGGGAGAGGGGTGATATTTGGGTTGGAGAAGAGGCTTAGGGACATGATATCCAACCCTAACATCCCCTCTTCCTCAACCCTAATATCACCCTCTCCCTCAACCCTAATATCCCACCTCCCCTAACCCTAATCCTAAGCTAACCCTAATATCCCACCTCCCCTAACCCTAATATCCCACCTCCCCTAACCCTAATATTCCACCTCCCCTAACCTTAATATCCCACCTCACTCAACCCAAATATCCCACCTCCCCTAACCCTAATCCTAAGCTAACCCTAACCCTAATATCCCACCTCCCCTAACCATAACCTAATCCTAAGCTAACCCTAACCCCTAACCCTAATATCCCACCTCCCCTAACCCTAATCTAAAATTGGTGTCCCGCGGTTTCGTCGTTTTAGACTTTAGAGTTCCTCTGTGAGATCTACAAATGTCAATGATCGACTGTCCCGCGTTCCGCCTTTTCCGCTGTTTCCTCGTTTAGTGCCTACTTTGTGATCTATAGAGGTCAATGACCGACTGTTCCGCGTTCCGCGTTTTCCTCTGTTTCAGCGCTTTAGGAATCGAGGTTTCCCGCATTTTCCGCGTTTTAGGGGCCATTTCCGCGAGTTCCGCGTTTTCCGCAGTTTCCGCGTTCCCTCCTTTTAGGGTTACCCATCATCAAACACTGTTTTGAATGGTGGATATTTGATTGAGAGAAACTTGGTCGGTTCGCCATCCTCCTATCTGCTCATTGCATTGTGTCTTGTGCATCGCGTGCTTTGAGCGGATGAGAATAACAAAATTGTGACAACAATAGTTGAGAATAGTTGCTCAATTCTCACAAGTTACACGGCATATGTCAATGGGTTTTTCCAACGATAGTACACCAACTAATTCAAGGCTCAATTATCCATACTTACCATTTGTCATGCTTTCATCGCTGGCAACAGAGTCCCGACGAAATAGAACGAACAAGGTGTCAATCAGGGTTGCCAACTGCTGGTGGTCCAAAAGAGCCAAATTTCTCTCCAAAATGTGCCAAATGGCCCTTCAAGGAGCCAACTATTTTCGATTTCAACAAATATGCTTATAAATTACACCTAATAAAACACGAAAATGATACGTTGTCAACAGCCTGTGCACTTTCACATTAGAGTGGAGTGAAAATACCTTTTTTTAATCGAATAAAGGGGGTTCTTAAATCCCAACAAACGACCTGACACTTCAATAAAAATTGACTTTAGGGAATTGCCCCTATTTTCCAGCCGGCAACCCCCCCATTTCTGCGCACGAAGGGGTAAAATTGCACAACTCGACAACTACTGCTCGTTGAGCCATGATATATAGCTCAAAAGCTGCCAAGATATCATGTTTCTATCTGTCTTAAGAAGAAAGTATTCTTTATTGTGAACACAAAACGAGTTACAGCCAAAAACAGTAAATTATTGAAGCGGGTAAATGGCAGGAGTGACTAAGTTACATGTTAGTGTGATTCACACAAGAACACCTAAATAAACCAATCCCATTATATAAAAGCTCACTGGTAAAAGAGCTGTTACTCCATTTTTTAGAACAGGCACGCGGGCGACTCATCTGGTCCTTACGGGCTACCTTCGTCCTTAAGCCCTCGTTGGTGACCCGTGATCTAGCATATTGAGTACGAGAGAAGCACTGTGATGGCAATTAGCCACTCAAATGATGACATAGAGGCCTTCAAATCCTAATATACAAGGTTAGAACGAGAACTAAAGAAGAGCGATTCGACTTTACATCAGTTTCAGTTGTT
Source organism: Botryllus schlosseri (assembly GCF_051294905.1). Classification (NCBI taxonomy): domain Eukaryota; kingdom Metazoa; phylum Chordata; class Ascidiacea; order Stolidobranchia; family Styelidae; genus Botryllus; species Botryllus schlosseri. Next base: position 8,743,047 of record NC_137251.1, on the reverse strand, counting down.
AAATGATTTTATAGTAAAATGCGCCAAATTGGAGCCAACGCGCCAAACGTAACTTTTCGTTGCCAACCGACCTTTAAAAGAGCCAAATTTCCGAAATTTGGCTCCCAAATGCGCCAATTGGCAACACTGGTGTCAATAGCAAAGAAGCACGGCCGAACTCAGTAACGTCATTCATTCAAGATGTTGATATCTCGTTGCGCTTGAGTGAGTACCGGAGAACGCAACGTAGCTAGAGTGCCATTAATGCGTATGTGAAGATTGTTAAGTACAATATAATCAATAAGAGAGGCGTGCTTATCACATATAAAACATTGCCAAATAGATTTTGTCATCGCTTACTTACTAATAAGTCTCGTAAATATCAGATTTTTATACGAAATCGTTCTATCGTGATGCGAGCTGTGTTCACACATTCAATCTAGAAGTACTGGTCTGCAGAAGTTCATTTGTTTTGCAGCATAGCCTTGTAAGATTTGCAGCGGTCATGCGGCAGTCGTACTTTGTACAGTTCATTGGGTGCTGAGGACGTTCTGGAAAGCATTTCCTTTTGCTATGACGACTTGGACTGTCTACAGTTAAAAGACTCGTGTTATGGATGGATCTGTACTTAATCGGCAGCAGCTACTGCTCTTTTGTCTGCTATTTTGTGGCTATACTTTATATACGATAACTCGGCAATCTCTGTCTTACAACATCCCCAACATCAAACTCAATGAAAACGTTGACAACGAACAGATCGGAGGATTAACAAGTGCTCTCGCATTAGGCTACGCAATCGGCAAGTTCGTAAGCGGAATATTAGTGGATTTTACTAGTCCCAGAAAGCTGTTCTCCATCGGTTTATTCACTTGTGGCGCCATCAACCTTGCCTTCAGCTACGTTTCTTCTTATCATGTTCTAACAACGCTCTGGCTTTTGAATGGATTATTTCAGGGATTCGGCTGGCCATCTTGTGCGAAGCTACTGAAGAGGTAATTGGAATTATCAATTTATTGCATTCAAAATATCATTCTGTTGTGCTATATATTTACTTGTAGTTGAGTGATTGTATCTTGTTATGCTGTTTGTTATGTGTTTTTAGATAGTCCTACAAAATGAAATCGGTGGTCAGAGTAGTGGCAGAGACTATGAGTGAAGTTTTGATCTGTGATATGGTAGCCTTATAATATTCATTCCCTCATCCTATGTGACTGCTGACTGATATTCAAGTTCTTTGCAATAAGTTTCTGCTGATAAATCGAAATACTCCATAATGGGATATAGAACATACAGTGGAAATAATAAGATCTTGCATATTTTAAATAAGAATTTCTCCAGCCTTTTCAGATATCATGTACTGCTTAATAAATGAACTGTTCTTAGTGATAGGAACGTAAATTCCTTCGTACAACTAAGTAGGCCTACTGAAGATGATAATAATTTTTCAATGATATCAAGATTTAGAAACATGTATTTGGAAATGAACTTATTATTACTAAAAGCTAAACCTTCTACTTATGAAGCGTCTATAACTTGCATCAATTTTTTATTAACAACTTAACACCCCCAGGGGTTGTTCAAGTTTTGTGGGTAGTTGCAAGTACCATCAAAATTTCAGAAGTCAATGACTGGAAGGTCACCACATCAAGCTCAACTCTATTCAGCCTATTGCATGCCTAAAATAGGATAACTAACATGGCTAGAAAAGGCAATTACAGCCCCACTCACTCAAAGCATAATCAGTTTTTGTAGATTCATGGACCCATACACATCAATATACACATTAATATTATTGTTTTGTTTTTCTGTTTTGAGTATTTTTTTTGCATACTCATTCTGTTTATCCCGGTTGACGAAGAGATGAACCTCTCTCTCTTTACAACTAGTTCGCAAACCCCAAGGGGCACATGCTCTGGAGTTTAAGAACCCCCTGTTATAAAGGGATTATACTTATTGGGTAAAGCAGATTTGATATTGAAATAGTGGTTTATATATGACTGCTACAAACATTTAATGATCACATTTATCACATTTCATTCAGATGGTACAACCCATCGTTGTTCGGGACATTATGGAGTCTGCTTAGTGCCAGCATGAATGTAGCAGCAGCGATCGGCCCTGCTTTTTCCAACCTTGCCATGGATGAATTCGGTTCTTGGAGAATCTCGATGAGAATATTTGGATTTCTGTCCATCATAACCAGTGCACTGTGCTTCATATTGATTCGTGACTCTTTCGATATGCCTCATTCCGAGGTCGAGGATAAAGCTGATGTTTCCTCTGGTCCAGCTGTAAAAACTGAGAGGCCAACATTTTTAAATGCACTTCGACGTATATTCAATAGCCCCCTCATTTACATCATGTCTTACGGATTCATGGCCTGCCTCTTTTGCAAAGGAGTGATGTCGGACTGGGTGCCTTTGTACCTAATAGTGGTAAGAATGCATGTGTTACAATATCTATTATTACTATTTCTAGCCTAAGGATATATCTCAAAGTGTGACTTCACGGCTGCGAAACAGTATAGCCTATGGCATGCAATTTCTGGTTTCTTCAACAAATAGGGTAAGATTATAGCTGGCAACCTGAGTGCAAAATGTATTAGCCTAATCGTCCTGATTCCAATAATATAAATTATAATAATTACGGTACCATATTTGACCAGGAATTGCTTTTTGTGTCCGGTTACCCAACCGTGCAGTCATGTTCCGCATCTATCTGTGGGTTAGTTATCTATAGTTACAGGAGCTAGGTGCCCAAGGTATGAGTCCAATGAAATCTGTAAATGTCGGCAGCAGACGGCAGGTGCATAGTGAATCACCGATTATAGTTATCACCGATATTTTGTGAATTGCAATTAAATGATAGATACTCCTGACAATGCAGGTGCAATTGAAGTGTTGAGCTTGACTTTGATTTCATCGACTCTACAACCCACATATATTCTCTTTCTGTTCATAATTGTAGCCGATGAACCAGTCTAAGACATTTAACTGTAAATTTCGTTGTGTTGCCTGTAGAATATCATTGTACAATTGGTTGACACCTTTTTAACAATTGTCATTGGGTTGACACATTGTCGTTGATTAGCAGTCGCTGATGAGGCTCGTATCGTTTTGTTGTCTAAATACGACCTTTCTACTGGTGACAAATGCCAACAGGGTTTAGTGATATTGTTATTTTTAATGATTTCAAGTGATGATTTAATCTTTAGGAAAAAAATGCAAGCAGAGAAATGGCCGCATCGTTTACAACCGCTTTTCAAGTGGGCGGCATCACTGGAAATATTTCATCAGGTAAATTGTGAAATACAAGACAGAAAGCTAAAACATGATCTCGGTGACATGGCATGGCATACAGAATTAGCCTTGTACCTAAACTCTTAGCTCTAGCTATTGTGAAATACTCAGAGGTGGTCAAAGCAGTGAAGAAGGCTACTAAAGTAGAAGTAGCGACGCAAAACTCTACTCAAGTAGAAGTAGTACCTTACCGCAGGGTTAACTTGGACAATTTTTCACAATTTCGCTTTATATCTCGGGAATGCTAGAATGCAGGGAATAAAGTTATGTTTTTCCAAGGTTATGGAGTTCTAAGGTTAAGGAGTTCGTGTACCACCTAAAAATAGTAGCCTACATTAAACGCTCTCTCATTCGAAAATTCATTTTCATTTCATCCGAAAATATTCAACTTTATTTCAATTTGCATATACTATTCAATTGTATATTGAAGTTCTTTACCTCCAAGAAGCCCTTAAAATATAAGAGGGTAACTTTGGCCATGATATTCTTATATATTGCTCCGGGGGATAGCCTGTTGGTATCTTTGCCATGGATTAAGACTACTTGCAGGTCATTGCTGTCAATTTCTGAGTCCATGGGTCGCATGCTAACAATGTTTGGTTTCTAGAAGTTAAATTAACCACGTCATTAATTTATCAATGATGGGTCGAGTTATCTGGTAGTGAAATTAATCCACATTTATTGAGACATGCCATGTGCTGCCAGATTACAATACGATAGGTAGATGCTAGATTGTGAAACCTTAGTTCCAAATGTTTTGATGAGCCAAATTTACTGTGATGGAGCATTTCATATGGTCGGCAATGTAGTGTGAACAGAACCACGCAACCCACCACCTAAATTATATTCACCGATACTTTCGTGAAAACATATTTGTTTCTCCATATCTACTTTGTGGGAAGCGAGACAAATATTCTAGGCTTTGCCAAGCGAGATAGTGTAATGGTTGTGCGTCCGGCTTCTCGGTCGGTAGGTCGTAGTTTCGATCCCCGGCCGGGTCAGACCAAAGACTCGAAAACTGGTATCTGCGGCTATCCTGCTAGGCACTCAGCAATCACGGATAGCATGGAGGAGAAAAAAACCGGGGTTGCAGACTAGATGACCTTACTATAAAGGCCGTATCGCAATCTCGATGGTGCAGGCGAAAAAGAATATCATATCTCTGTCTCTCTCTGCTCAACTTTGTTTGGGCTCCGTTAAAATAGCCCAGAGATTCCTCAGTCTCTCACTAATTGAATGAATATAATACTTCTACTTGACAAACTGAAGATAGCGAAAAAGTAAATAATTTAAATCACAAAATGTTACGAAGTAGAAGTTGTGGAAAATTAGATTTACTTGAGTATGAACTGAAAGTAGTGGAAAACTACTTGAGTACTTGGAAAAGGTAGAATTACTTCGTTACAAACCACTTCCGGAAATACTTTAACAGCAGTGATATTGGGTCAGCAATAACTGTAAAGCATTCTTCATTTGCAGGCGCAATCGGGGATTGGATGAAATCCAGATACGGAAAAAGAGAAAATGGCCATCCACGCAATTTCCTGCTAATGCCACTTGTGGGGCTTTTGGGTCTATTTATTTTTATTCTAAGCAATTATATTGATGACATGCTCAGTCAATATGCTTATGTTCTGACTCTGGCATTTGCAATTGGGTACATTCAATTTTCATTGATCAGCATCGTTGGAGTTACTGTTGTAGAAATATCAGCATCTGACATTTCAGGTGGGTATTTTACCAATGTCCTAATTTCGAAAATGTTTTGTGTTACATATTCGAAAATATCGATTATGTGTTTTGTCGTACTTCGCTACTCATTGAGTCCATTATTTGATCTTACGTCTAAACCATGAACCGGATAAAGAACTCTTCAACATTGTGGTTGGATTGGATGATATCAATCATTAACTGTGTCTGTCCTCTGGGACTACTCCAAGTCGTTTTGACACCTTCCTATCTTTTCATTGTATCGCAGTTTTGTGGTGAAATGTTGAAAGTATTGATTAACTGATACTGATAACTTTAATTAGTGCCTGAATTTCATTTCATTCAACTGACTTCATTTATTCTTTGTTCTCCAGGTACAGGCCATGCGGTGGCAGCTTTATTTGGGAATGTTGGTCTCATCGTCAGCGGTCTTCCCTTTACCATGGTGGTGCAGAGTTACTCTTGGCATGCCGCTTTTAGCAGTCTCGAATTTGTTTTACTCATCTGGTTTCTTATGGCTGTCATGTCTCAGTTTTTCGTATTTTCAATTGGAGTTATGAAGTCCAAGGTGGAATGAACATTGAAGATTTACGTAAGGCGTGTAATAGATCATGAAAATTCATGTCGACCCCTTTTGAAACACTATGATTAGGAGTTAGGACAGTGTTAATGTTCTTGTATTTATGCAAATACACCTCTCATTGACAAGTGATGAACTGAACTTCTGTGACTTGTATTTTTAAGTAAGGTATGTGCGGTGTAACACGTCAGAAATTGTGATAGAGAGCAGTGACCAAGACCGACTAAGATTGCTAGAATACAACTGCTCATCGTTTATCTACCTGATGACAAACCAAATCAGGTTTCAATGAGTAATCACTCAACTATGATACCAGATATCCTATATTATTCCATCCAAATCATATATTGGATACGGTTGTCTTCCATATGTTCTCTGTGGCATTGAATCAGGGTAGGCATTAATGGAAGTGTAGTACAAGTAGAAGTGTTGATTTTTCAAGACAAGCTACAGCAGGGGCGGGCAACTTCTCCAGTCGGCGGGCCGGATGTGGGAAAATGAAGTACTTGGCGGGCCTGATTCCTGAATCGATAAATAAATCACGTATTTATCCACCTATATAAGAAATGAATCCTATTTAATGTTAATTTGAAGCGTAAAGCACAGAGACCAAAATCAGTATAGTCAATGAATTTACTAACACAATGTACTTCAAGAGCTGTTGAAGTCGGTGAGACATCTGTGGTCGATCAAAGTTGTCAACAAATTCTTTGAACTCTGGCTGCATGTTGGAAGTGCAACCCTTAGGAAAGACTGCACGTGAACAACTGAAAATCAGTTCGATTGGAACGCCGCTTTGTCTTGTTCATGTTCATCGCCGAAAACATTTGCGCGCAAATGCATGTAGATTCGGGCCACATCATGTAAGACTGGAAGCTGTCCCCGGGCCGCTCAAAATCCCGTTGAGGGCCGGATCCGGCCCGCCCCTGCGCTACAGCTTCTTGAAGTAGCAAACAGGTTCAACACTGGGTTGGAACCAAGTCACAAGTCAATTATAATTTTTAGTTGATTCATTTTCAATTCACCACCGAGTCCAAGTCATTATGTTCAGTTTTCAGTTCAATCCACTTTTTTCAACTCTGCTTGAGTGATATAGAATGGCTCGAATTCATAATATAGTAATTTTCCTCAGTTTTAACAGTTTCTGGCCCTATTTTCCAAGTACCAGGACTGAGACGAAATGCCAATATGTGGTGACTTTACTATTCCTCGAAGTTACACTGAAATGTCTGTCTAGCTAGGTCATTTCTCTGACTTGACTTCAATATAGCCGTTTTAACGCGTTATCGCCCCCTTTGTCCATTTTCGCCCCCTAATTGAGTTAAGTAATATTAGAATTAACAAAAAAGAGGAGGCAAGGTCTCCCCTGATCGTCAAAAAATTGTCTCATTCAGGCCTGCCGAAACTGCGCAAAATCTTATCTCGCACACCAGCAATACCGGTAACTTTTAAACATCCTAAGGTCAGCCCAAACTTCCAGACTGGAAACAGTGGTTGTTTTCGTCAATAAGTTGCGCGTGACAGAAGGGTTTCTTCCATAGAATAATTAAAGAATTCAATGAAAAGTTGCGCGTGACGTTTGCCACCAATTCCACTCTGGCCAAACTTCAAGTCAAAAACAACTTGCGACAAAAATGTATTTTATATGCTCAAATCAAAGGAGAAAGCCATGAATATCAAGTCGATTATAAGTGGAAGTAATAATCTTATGGCATAGAAGTTACCAGGAAATCATAAGTGACATCTCTGTATTATGTAAACAAACTAACACAGAACTGATATTGGCACAATGGATAGGTGACATTTTCAAAATTAACCCCTGTTATAGTGATAGATGGCAGCGATGAGCATGGATTCAGATTTTAGAAGAAACACAATTGAAGAATATGGCCGGTTGTTTTAGAGGTTGAATTTGGATATGGATATCGAATTTATGATAATTCCATGCGACATCTGAAACATTTTCAGGAATTACCGGATATGGTCTTGGGATTTGAAACAATACAAAATGGAGTTCTGGATTTGAACAAAAACAATAGGATCTGGATTTGAATACAAAAATGGGATCTGGATTTGAAACATCAAAACCGCCCGATTCATAAAGAGGAGCTATGTCAACTGGTTGACATGACACTTTTACTGATAAATGATGCAGATCTAGCCTACATCATAAAAACTATGACTGTTGTAACAAAAGATACACCTAAAATAAAAAGAAGTTTAACTTGACCGATGATCCAGTAACAGGAAACTACACAGCATAACCACTATATCTGCCGAAATGTCGATTTTTACTACAGAATGGAAATTTGTCTTTGTGTTTGAACAAGAAAATCAGTAATTTAGGAAATCGTTTGGAGTAAAATTTCCAATAACCACCTAGTGCTTCATAATACTCTTTTTCAGTAGCACTCATTTTTTTAGTTTCCCAACAGTGAACTTTTCTGTTTCTGATGTATCTAACTAAATCGTGCAAGGAAGTGCCATTGTACGGTGGTTTCACATCAGTTTTACGAAATACCATGTTCCCGGCAATGGCACAATCCTCATCATCCTTTAACCAATCGGGCTGTTCACTCAGAGTATTGCACATGCTGGTCAAATTTTCCTCGGTAGATGTCATTTCTTTTTTTAATTTCCTCCATGTCCGCATGTCTGTACCATCTACGTTGATTCTGACCAGTTCACGTCCCTTTATCTGATACTGTTCAATTTTCATGCATTTGCCGCCAGCCTTGTTGAAAAATAGATCCTTATTCATTTGTGTGACATTTTCTTTTTTAGTTATCACGGTTTTCTCAGCCGGCTTAATCTTCAATTCTTCTATCCAATTTCCAGAAAATACTTCTTTACTGAATGAGGCTTCCAGCGCATTAAGTATTAAAGGTGTTGCTCCAACAGAATCATACAAATCAGTTATAAAATCTGCTTTTTCCTTGTCTGACCAAAAGATGGGATGCTCCAGAAATTTGTCGATGTCAATGTCGTTTTGGATAGCAATGTGTATTAGATCATATGCAGTTTCAATTGCTTCTGTTGATTTGATGAATACTTCATCTCCAACCAAGTCTTGTATAAAGCATTTTTCAAGTTTGTCTTTATCAATGTTACCGTTGAGATGGCATCCATTTGTAAAAATGAAATAAGATATCCTTCCTAAGCTGATTATATCAGTATCAGGTATTTCTGAACTTTCATCTCCCCTCCAAATAAAGGGGCGATGTTTTGCGTCGTTGCTCACTGTGATGCATTTCGGATTCAAATTCTTATGATCCACTCCATGCGCATGGTAGAACTTCACACCAACCGCTATATCCTTAAGCAGCTGTACTCTTTCAGTCCAGTGCAGTTTGTTCGGCACAGGCTTAGACAAAATGAAGTCTGCGAGACTTTGCTGATGAATATCAATTACTTGAAACGGACCGACACCATTGTTTGACTTGCATCCTACTCCACCATCAAATTCTACACATGCATATGGATAACTCTTGGGCTCAGGTAGTTCGGTATTTGGTGCACCAGTTTCATGGTCAATCCAGAAAGTAGCCGAACCACAGCGACGCTTGATAGCATTTTGGGGAATGGCCGGAATCATGTTACCAAGAACATTCGTACTCTTATCATTAGATGGCACGACATGATCTCCATGATTTTCTTGGGGCATTTGCATAGGTTGCTTGACATCAACGTTTCCTTCCGACAAATAAAGCTTGTCAGACATGTTTACTAGTAAATTACCTGTATTTATATGTTAACTAAGAATGTGAGCGATAAATCTAAAAATATACAATCAATACCAGGGGAGGTGCAGCAGTGGGTACATCAGTCGACGCGAGAGAACTCATAGTTCAAGTGTCGGCAGTGGCACATTTTGAAGGGTCGGAGGTTTATATGTTCGTAGAGTGTCTTTAGAAAAAAAAGCCCATAAAAAATCACAGTGAACTGGAACGAAAGGGAACGAAAAGATCAAAGAAAAGAGTCTTAACAAAGACAGCCAAAAGATCAAGATTGAACACTTCCATCAGCCACTAAGTCGTATAAGACCGTAGGTCGTTTCAACATCACATGGTGTATCGCATTGTAGGCCTACATTGTGTTTAAGAGGATTAAAGCTTAAAAGCTTATACGATTATTATTACAATTAAGTTTGATACAAAATATGTTATTACCAAACAAAATCGATTCTTTTTCCCTGGGTACGCCGAATTATCTAGTCTTACTTTGTAATTCTATACACTCGATACCAGGGGTCAGCAACCATCTTTTTGAAGCCAAGAGCTAATTCTTGGGTATCAGTACTGATTACTGCAAAGGGCTACCCGACAGGCCGATACTACCGCCGTTTACTTGTTCATGGTTTCCGGTATTTACCCAAAAGAGATAACGAGGCATCGAGTCGAGGATCGGTAACATTATCGAGGTTGCCTGACGCTTTACATGAGGTGGGAATTTCTGATACAGCACAATCACATGACTGCAGAGACACAATGCAACCTCGCACGAATCGCGACTTCTATTCAACCGCACAAATGTAAGCGAAAAACGATACTCTTGTTTTGTTAGCAACTATAGGTGAATTTGCTTTGTTAGAAACACCCACTTGACACAGTTCAGAACAAAGTCACTCAACTATAAGTTGATGAGTAACTTCTGACTTCGGATCGGTTCAGTATCAGTATAGATAACTAACCTACGTTCGATACTATTAGAAATGTCACTCAACTATGACTAGACAGACTCAACTAGTTGAGTTACTTTTGAGTATCATACAGACTACCTCTTTACACTACACCTCATTCCAGGGGTCACCAACTGTTTTGAAACCAAGAGCTATCGGCGTTTTTTTCCGAAAAATGATGCTTCACTTTTCAAAACTGAAAAACACGACCTCAATGGGATGCGAACGTCAATGGACTCGGAACGTCAACGCCTACCCAACTATGCCACGAAGCAAGACAAGAGCTGGTCACCGCGCGTGTGTATAATCGAGAAAACGAAAACTGTCTTAATGAGCACAATATGTCTAATAAGATGCGTCTCATTGGTCTGATTTTCAAGACTGAATGATTGTGACAAGTCTATATGGTATCAAAAAGATAATTCAGTCTTAATTTTAAGACCTTACTTCATCAGTAAGACTGAAATTGCTGAAAATGAGACCAAATCATCCTTACGTCTTAAATTTGGGATCAAATTTGTCTAATTTTTTTTTGTAGTGTATAATTCCCGTTAACCCTCCGTCCGCGTAGGCGACGACTCCGACGAGCGACGGCCCGACCCGATCGAAAACAGCGTTCGTCTGTTCCTTACGGTCAGGGTTGCCAGACATCTTCTGCGAAAAAGGGCCAAACAGCGCCGGAAAAGGGGCCAAATTGGCCAATAAAAGGGCCAAATTGTTCAATAACGTCAATAACGCTGCAACATTACCCATAGACACCTGGAATTCCAGTTTTATATTGTTGATACTGTTGTAGGACACCAAATCCACTACCTGCAACTACACTGGATCCAACTACAATCACTTCTTCATTATTTCAAGCCTTTTCCGACTGAATATAAAATCGTGAAATAAAACTTTTTGTGCTATAAATTAGCCTATAGTATGAGAGTGATTAAATTTTATGAATTTTAATTAAACATCGAGAGAATAAGTTTCTTTACATTTGAAACTTATCCAACTTATCTACCGAATTTTTAGGTTTCACACCAAAAAACTTAAGGTTATGTTGATTTTTTTTCTTTGAAATTTTTATCAATCATTAAGTAGGGTGCTCTTCTTCAGACTTTTTCTGCTACATAGCTTCCAGCCATGTTCGCTGCTTTTTCGTCCACCTGTTCACAAATCTGTATTTACAATTCCAACACAGTCTACATTCTACAAAAACAAATCCAAATCTTCTACACTGTTTCCACTCGAATCTTTGACATTGGCATAAACATTGTCAGCCCAATTTGCGAGACAGAATTATTTTAATAGTTAGTATGACGGTATGTCTCAACTGTTTCCTAAAAGGGCCAAAAATTGAAAATAAAGGGCCAAGGGGCCAAATTATTATTTTGGGGCCAACTGTCTCTAAAAAGGGCCAAATTTCACGAATTTGGCCCCGAAAGGGCCAATCTGGCAACCCTGCTTACGGTCGACTCCGACTGACCCATGTTCAACTTATGAAACCCTTCTTCGCTTTGACTTTCAAATCTCTCATTTCAATATTTGCTATTGCAATTTGCAAGCACGTCCGCGGGCAGGGATATCCCTGGTCCGCGGGCTACTCATTTGGTTCTCGCGGGTGACGGGCGCCGCGTTGTTGATTGGTGACCACTGAGCCGAACACGAAATCTGTGTTTCGCATTGGGGGAAGTCAGCATTCCAAAGAAAGACTGCCGCCACTGGCGGTAGTCAGCGTCCATAACGTCATTCGGTCATTATTGAAATTTGAATCGATTCAAAACAACACAAGATTGCAATATAATGAAAAGATAGGAGGGCACCCAACTTCGAAAAATGAGTTCTTTCTTTCGTTGGTCTTTTTCTGGGCTTTTCTGTCGCAGTAAGAACGGCAGCGGTGTGGGAAGAGAAGCTCAGATAAACACCCGACGTGAATCGAACCTGGAGCCGCCCGATTGGTAAGCGCTTCATAACATCGTTGGGTTATATTTTTCATCTGAACAAGTCACACACAATGTACAATTATAGATTACTAACCTACTGAGGTTAGTAATCTACAGTACAATGCGACGTCATGAACAGAGGAGGATGTCGAACGACACGCATCAGTAGCGATCCTTTACTCTAACTAGAATGTAAACGTCGACCAGCGACCGATTTTGCAGCTTCGTTCCGCTTCGCTGAAGCTTTACTCAGACTTATTTTACGGCAGCTACTGTAGAATTACTGGCAATCCAAAAGTTGTCCTCCAGAGCTCAGAATTTACTGAATCCGGTCTTGATCGAAAGCTACTGTCGCACTGATTTCGAAAATATCAATCAAAATATGGTGAAGCACCGTACTGAGATGAAAAACCACCATCAACATCTAAAATCTGCATTGTTCAGAACAATCGGATGACCGCAAAACAATGACCATAACAATGACCCATTGCGGCTCTTCGATTGTTCGGACAATGCCGATAATTCAGACTTGGAGGGCGAATTCTAATCGGTTCAGTACCTGATCATATTTTTATTTACATTTTCGGAATCAGTGCGATAGTAGCTTTCGATCAAGACCAGATTCAGTAAATTCTGAGCTCTGGAAGACAACTTTTGGATTGCCAGAAATCCTACAGTAGCTGCCGTAAAATAAGTCTGAGTAAAGCTTCAGCGAAGCGGAACGAAGCTGCAAAATCGGTCGCTGCCATTCCATGTTTACATTCTATACACTAACCCAGGCCTGGGCAAAGTGCGGCCCGCGAAGCTATTTCATGCGGCCCGCGAAAGGTTGCATGGAATTCAAAACATAAAACTTGCTTTTTGAATGACTAAAACCATGGGCTGTAGCTGTATCCCCTCAACAGGAAATTCGTTAACTTTGAAGCCTGTTCATTAATCTGCCACGATTAAGCTGCCTACGTAGGCTACATCGCATGCGTAATCCAGATTCAAAATAGAGGCAATGTGGCAAGGTATGAGTAGCAATTAAAGTTACAACAAATCACTTGTTTGTTGCCATTGTCACATTACGCATTATACGGTATGTGTTTAAAATTGTGCTAAGTTTCGTGCTACGTTTCGTGCTACGTGCTACGTTTCCAAATTCCTAATTCGTAAAACAAGTCAATCAGTGCTCGCGATTACTATATTACTCATCATATCTATCACGGTCCATAAAGGATATTTGTATATTGGAGTCAGGGGTGAACCTGTCATTTTAGTTTTTTACGAGCATGTCGCCGAGATTATGTATTTAATTAATGTCGGTCTTATGACAAAAGTACGAAACACTCGGTCAAGGGAGGGCGAAGTTCAGAAAAACGCAAGCTTCGCTCAACATCATGGGGCTATTTAAGCTGCACATTGCTTGGAAGTCAGTGACCAAGAAAATAAGCTTTGTGCTATTGCGCATACATTTCAGTGCAGTGGTTCTCGAAGTGGGAGACGTGAAAGCATCAGAAGAGGGGCGCGAAGCCGAAGTTTATTGAAAAAATTTACGCCCAGAGTACAGTTATTGCTCTGTGTATTGTCTGACTTTGATATTTCAGAATTCACTCATCAACAGCCATAAACTTTCATGCCATCAAACTATCCGTTGGGATTGCTAGCATTCTTGTTGCACTTTTTAACATTTTCCGATATCATGATAAGGGGGCGCCAAATTTTTCACTATCATAAAGGGAGACGTGCCTAAAAAAGTTTGAGAACCACTGTGCTAGTGTCTTAATATAGGCACGTGGAAAGCGGTTTAAAGAGAGTTAAAAATGTATCATGTTAACATTGTTTCGAATCATGACAGCAAATAGATGTTTTAATTAAATGTCAATTTCTCATTACCTGACATGAACACATTCACTGCGCAGCATGCAGTGGCGGGCTGGCGGCTCGTGACAATATCGGGTGGTGGGGCAAGGGGTGCTTGCGATGTTAATAATCTAAATGACGTCGCAATAGTGTATTCCGTCCTGAAAATGTGACTTCGTCGTCGTCACACACAGTTTGTATGGTGTATAGATATTAGGCTAGGCATAGTTGACTAGGCTTACGCATTTAAAATTTTAATAATATATTCATGACAGAAATATATTAAAACCCAAAGCTTTTCGAGCTGACACTCTTCAAATTATTCGGAAGAAAATATGAAGTACATTAGTTCATACCTGCATATTTTACCGTTTGTATCAGTAGGCGCATTGCGCGCGGCGTGATTTCATAGTTGCAAGATGTTCAATGACGAATTCATTGAAATCTGGAATACCCATAATGACAGCGCTGAGAATCCTGAGCACATCTACTATAACTCATCGAGCCTATATCTTTACACATCCTGATTCTAAGAGAAGTCTCGATGCGTTTTAATGTGCTGAAACCACGCTTGGATTCTGCGGATGAAATCGGGGTGGTCAATTTGATATTAAAAAAGCCAGTTACTGCAGCAAAGTTGATAGAAAGCGATTTTTCAACTATAGGAATTTTGAAAGTTCACCACTGGTTACTACTTCGAAAAAAAGATGCATTCGAATATAAGCCAGTCAACTCTAACCGAGTAATGTCGACGATCGAGTAATATCGAGACACCGTTTGCAGTGGAGATCACATGATTCAGATCACGATACCCAATTTTGTTCCAACTAGATAGACTGCCTCTGGCACCAGCAGTGTAAAAGTGTATAACAAGGCGTCCTTATCCTCGCTTATACTTCGGCTATTAATTTTTATCGAAATATGTTGGAAAAAAAGGTAAGAGTGCGCTTTCCTCCCGCGTACGATTAGATTAATGGACAATTTCTTGGCTGATAATGACCGAGTCTCTTTACCTCTAATTATATTGCTTTAAAGAAAACTGCATAAACGGCGTACGGGGCAGAAATTCAACACGATTCATGTTCGCAATTGACCGCTGGCTAAAAATCTGCACACATAAGACTATAACTCGAGATATTGTGTATAGCCTAACCCAGTGGTTCCCAACCTTTTTCGTCTCGTGGCCCCCTTGGCCGATATTTGAGCTGAAATCCCCCCCCCCCCCCTATGAAAAATTTGCCTGTGACTGAAAAAGGTGCTTTTTAACGCACAACCATTAGTTGACTGAGCAATTACTGGACAATCATATTCAGATATGTCCGTATTATGTCGAATGCGGACCGCACTGCACTTTGGTAAAGTACAGCTAAACTAGACCTGTTTTTTTTACCGGTCGGGTAGGCGCTGACGAAACGTAAATCACTAAGTCCGCTTGCTATGGCCTTGAGTCCAATCGATGAATTTGATATGTTTTTCACATTAGCTCATATGTTGAATTAAAAAGGTAAACAATTTCACCAGCGGCCTTGTGCTCAATTTGGCTTGACTTTTTCCTGCTTAGTAGCAATTTGGTCGGGAGGCTGTCGCGGGCCCAACGAAATCGTCTCGCGAGCCTCACTATATCAGCGGGTGTATAATATATCACGGAAGGCCCCCGGTTGGGAACCACTGTCCTAACCGGAAAGGTCAACTAGTTCAGACACAAACGCCATTGTTATCTCATAGATTGGGCCTGTCATATTGAATCCAACACATAATTTTAAATTTTAAGAGTATGACGAAAGCAGCCTCGGAATTTCGGTCTCGGAACAACGTAGGAGATTTTTGCCTTGAAACTGTAGACTGTGACATAACACATATGGCTTACTGTCTAGAAATCTGCTGCTAAATCGGCACTGGAAGACACATTACTGAATAAATACGTGAATGAAAGCTGTAAACTTAGTACACTGTTACATGACATCATCGAGAAGTACCCTCATGACCCTTTTCGATATGGTACTGTCAAAATTAATATGGACAGCCTGTTCGGAACAGACCAACACCGAATTTTGCGTAAAATTTACTGAGGAAAAGACTGATCAAGTGATCAGCTGTTAGCAGTCATCGAAAACGAAATAGCTTTCGCGCTTGACAGGGGGTTGTAAGCAAATGGCTTGAAGACCACAATTTCACGGTGAAATTGACATTGGAAAGTAAAATTTGAATGCAAAACGAGAATGGTCGTAAACTGTTTCATGATATCATCGTCTCATCACCTATCTCAGTATGGAGCACAGTTAACGTTAGCACAGACACACCGGCTTTTGCGTGAAATCCGCAATGCGTTAGGTAGGCTATAAGTGTCAGATCGCCGCACATCTTACCATACTCGACCCCGATAACGAAATTACTGCCCTAATCATTGAGTGTTAACCTTGAGACTTGGCACAGCGTTCGATACTGAAATCGAGACATACCGTGCAAAAGCTCATGACAGATGTAGATAAGTAGCATCGTTAAAATCAATAGAGACCAATACCGGCTTTGCGTAAAATCTGTTAGCGATAAATGACGAGTCAGCTCTCACTCGACTTAGGAAACGAAATTACCACTAACAGAGTTCAGTGACAAACTTGAAACTTGGTACAGCGTTCGATCTCGGTATGAAACATCGTCAAAATCATTGGACACCAATACCGGCTTTTGAGTAAAATCTGTTTGCGATACATGACGGATCAGCACACACTCAATTTCGGAAACGGAATTACTACCCTAATCTTTAAGTACCAACCCTTAAACTTGGGACAGTGTTAAATACCACCATCACGACATAACACACCAAGTTTCAAGAATTATCATGGTGTGAAACACCGTCAAAATGGTCGTATACCAGCTAAGGTCGACTCAACGCATATGAAGGTAACCAAGTTCAGATATAGATACGATTGTTACATCACACCTTAAGGGCAACGAGTCTATGTTGCCACACCTGCTTGATAATTTTATCAATAGAAGAGAGTAAATCACCGTTTCTTTATTGTGCGCGGCTTTGAGAGAATAGACAGTGAAAGCTTGTTTTGAGCGCTACCGGGGCATGCCCCGGCTAGGCATTCGCAAAGCGAAAACACGGAAGAGAATTCGATTTTCGCAGAGACTTCGCTATATATGAGCATTTACAAACGAAAGCACAAGAAGAATGCGATTTTCGCTGTGATGTCGGTATATATTGATTGCTGTGCGTCGATAAATGATAAATAATTGTTATTGAATCGAATTTTAGGTGGGGCAATGCCCCAGTCGCCCTATAGGACGAGCCGCCACTGGCAGCATGTATTAACAATGTAATTTCGAAATAAAATTAAAATACGCTGGAGAATACAACTAAAATGTTTCACTCGGCCCGCCATCGTATTTTTTACTTCTCATGTGGCCCGCGGAGAAAAATAATTGCCCACCCCTGCCCTAACCAATGATATATCTATCATTGCTCTCAGGGCCGTAACAGCACTTCGTCAGCCCCCCCCCCCCCAAAAAAAAATACGTTGGTCCCCCCCCCCCCCCCATATGGTGATATTGCTTGATGTCAATTTTTATCCTCTCTCTGCCCACGTAATCTGATTTACCGGGAGAGCTGTGTGAGGTGTGTTTGAAAAGGTGTAGGATCTCCCATTAATAATTAAGCATCTCCGGGTGTATACCCGTTGGCAGGAACGAAACAGCACTTCGTCAATCCCCCCCCCCCCAAAAAAAAAGAAAACTTGAATAGTCTTGGGCTCCCATAGGGTGAGATAAACTGACCCCCCTATTACGTTGTTCGCTTTTGCCACTAATTTATTATTGTACTGTCTAGTGATGGCTGGCGCAAGGCGCGAATATACTTTCGATAATACATGATAAAATCGGTCAATAAGATCGAGAACTCCATATACATTGCTATCAATTGCTTATCCTCTCTGCTCACGTAATCAGATTTACCTGTATAGCTGAGTGTGGTGTCTTTGAAACTGCAGTGGCCCGTAAATAATAATTGAACATCTTCGGGCAGACCCGTTGGTATGACTTCGTTACATGAGGCTATTTCGTGACCTCCTGTCTGCTATATCAAAAAATATAGAATCGCCTAAACGTACTAAACTAAAAGAGCATACGATTTCAGATTGGTATTTCTTCACTGGCATATAATTTTTCCCTGCGAGTTGGTATTTGTCTTGTGAGGTTCAGATTGCCCAGACAGGAATATTCGGCGCCATAGTCATTTAGGCGCCTATGGACAATTAAACCTATATTTGTTTTGTAGGCCTATATATATAACGAAGTTTTCGGTCAGCATAAGGGCAATCCTTTTCGGCTAAGGTTTCTTCGCTGCCAATCGTTCTGGCACACTTCTTGGAGTCGCATGTTACATGGCCTAAAACTTTGTATGTGTTGGTGTGTCGTGGCGGGGTAGGCTCATGGCCAACGCCGATATGCCCCTTTCCAGGGATACCTAGTTCTAGATATCCCTGCCCCTTTATATAAATTTGCGTATTTTTTCTTGGGGGAAGAGTACCCAACAATCAAGATATTCAGCAACTTAAAATCGCGCCGCGCGCGAAAAAAGTTTGAAAAAGTTGCGTAAATTTTCAAAAAATACTCGATAATTTATGGTAATTCACGAAATAATTTTGGGCCCCCTTCGACCCCGTCCCCCTCCCCAATTGGGGGGTTTGGGTGCGGCAGTTGCGGCCCTGATTGCTCTAACATCCACCTCGGCCTAGAGAGCCCGATGTCACAGTACTTTTCGATGTTGATCTTTTTTTCAAGCCGCGGCCCTTTCTACTAGTTCTTTCCATTTCTTGTGAGTGCTTTCTTTCGTCGGGCCTTTGGGAGAAGAGGAGTCCAGATAAACCTTCGACGGGAATCGAACCCAGTCCGTCAGATTGGTGGGCGCTTTTCCTAACCCCGTATATAGACAACTATAGATTCATTCAACTTTCTTCTTTCCAAATTTGTTAATATACTGCAGTATGATTTTATCCTGGTAAATCTACAATAAGTTTCTGACCATCACTACTTGCTATACTATTTGGCTGTTCTGTGTTATTAAAGAAAGCTCCTTGGATCTGCGTGTGTGATCAGGAATGCAAGAGAACTAGAGCGGTCATTAGTCTGTCTGCTAGTGCGCACAACAGAAACTGTAACATCGACTCCAATCGAGCACTAGGCTATACCAGCGTGTCTTGCAACAAGTCGTTGCAGCGACCGCTACATGGTCAATTGAATAATGGTTGATTCTAACACTTTTAAATGAATTAAGGATCTGCCTCGCGCAATGGCAGTAAACATTTCGTCATTATAGTTTTGGGCGCAAGAAGGGTTCTTCCTTAAATGTTGGCCGATGGACGAAGCGTATGCTTGATACTCGTCATAAGAGTCGGTTTTTGCAGCTAATTTGCATTGGCGTGCGAACTCCGTACGATCATTTGCGCAAATTTTTGAGGAAATCAATTTGGGGATGTGTTGCGTTATCCGTTCAAACAATCTTTGTGATGCACGTCCTACATACCTACTATCACAGTGGCACTTAAATTCGTAGACGACGTTACTTGCATTAAAGGCAGGAAGCGCATCCTTTCGAAAGTTTGGCAAAAGTGGTTTGGTTATACACCACTTGCTTATTAACACTATAATAACTAGGGTTGCATTAAAAACAACAATAAATTTATAACAAACACGTTTAAAACAAGGCCATAATTTAAAACATGTTTTCATTTGTTTTTTTTCAAGCCATGACGTCATGAATATTCAATTGCGACGTCATAGTGGATTGAGATTGACAATTGAAAATATAGGGTAAAGCCTATAGCTCCTTTTGAAGGAATATCTGTGCTTGATGTTGAACCGACTCTTTTGCGGGTTCCAACCATCCCATATCGATATACGTCGGCTATAGCCGGTGGTAATTGTCCGTAGGCTCATACAACATGTTTTTCGAAAGTATTTCACAATTATGGCATAATTTTACAACTTAAAAAAACACAATTTTTTTCAAATACCTTTGTTTAAAACGCTGTTTAAAACATGTTTTAAACGAAGCGTTTTAAAACACCGATTGATTTAAATGCAACCCTAATAATAACAACGGTGAACCACTTGCACGAGTCTGCACGAGTCGCTAAACTTCACCATTAAAAAGATTCTGGCGGCTCACTCGCATTTCTCGACGTAGTGGCGGAAAAGAGCAACCTTGGTTTCATTACTTCAGTATATAGGAAACCAACATTTACTGTTCACTATATTCTAGGGTTACCCATACGTCCTCCTTTAGGAGGATTTGTCCTCCTTTTTCAGGTTTTTGAAAATGTCCTCCGAGGACGCCAAAATGTCCTCCTTTTTGGCAATTCACATGTATCGCGCTTTCCTGCGCTTCTGTAACCTACATGTCTGAAATATTTATATTTATTTCTGCATAAAATTTAGAATTTTCATTGACATATTCAAAACTTTGGAATTTAATCACATTTTCAAGGAGCGCAACTTGGAGTCGACCAGTAAAAAGAAGCAAACACCATGGCACGCCACGAATCAGAGATTCACCGAGCCTGGATTGCAGCTGATGGCAAGAATATAAAAATGCTTCAGTGAAAATGGAGTATTCAGAAACATTGTTGACGTTTTGAGCTGCTATGCATTGGATTGCCATACTCTAAAGGAGTAGTTCTCAAACAGGAGAAAGCATTTGATGGGGCGTGAAGCCGCAGTCAACTAAAATCCTTTTTGCACATGGCAGCTTGTAGTTATTTCTCTGTGTATGGTCAGAATTTAATATTTAAATAGTATATTCATATTGAAATGAACCCGAATATTTTCGGCTGACACTCGTCAGGGGTAATCGTCAGCAACTAGTAGAGAATTGGAAAGAACATTGTATATCAACAATCGTATCACAAAATATGACGTCACCAGCATGAAATTTCGAATGAGAGAGCGTTCAATGTACTATTTTTAGGTGATACACGAACTCCTTTTGTTGACAGAGTTTTGGTTGGTGTATTTTGATAAAAGTTGATTCCAAGGCACACAAATGGAATTGTGAACGGCCTCGACCTACGATTCGAAATCGGTCGTCTCGATAATTATTCGCACAAATCGGATTATCCAACAGATGTTTGCCGATGGCAGAATTAATTGCCTTTGATCGATCAGCATCAATCTTAAGTGGATGAGTTAAGGGTGAGCTTTTCACATCGCGTGACGCACGTGTTCTGATAAATCTGGGGACATGTTGGTTTATGCGGTCCTGCAGACGTCTTGACGTTCTTCCCACGTAGCCACAATCACAGTGGCACCTATATTCGTACACTACATTACTTTGTTGAAGTGCAGGAAGCACGTCTTTGCGTGTTGAAGGGAGCAGTTGTGTTGTTGTAAAAATCACATTGGTTTTGACTGTATCGTAACATTTACCGACAGCAGAAATCAATTGTTTTTCAAAGCGGGTGGAAATGGGGC
Organism: Botryllus schlosseri; assembly: GCF_051294905.1. Classification (NCBI taxonomy): domain Eukaryota; kingdom Metazoa; phylum Chordata; class Ascidiacea; order Stolidobranchia; family Styelidae; genus Botryllus; species Botryllus schlosseri. Next base: position 8,721,552 of record NC_137251.1, on the reverse strand, counting down.
CAATCCAAGGTAGATGGATATAAACATCTTTTATTGTTCGTGCGGTGGGCTCTGTTCGTTTTTCTGCGTTGAATTGCGTTAATTTCCTCTCCATGCCGCGGCTGATGACGTGTTCAGGGTAACCGTTATCAAGTAAGATTTTTCGGATGTAGTCAAGTTCTAAACTCAGTTTGTTACCCGAACATATCATCAACGCTCTATGCACGAGTGTGCCTATGAGGTTAATTTTTCTGCGCCGAGGACTAAATGAATTCCAGCGAAGGTATTGGCCTGTGAATGTCGGTTTTCTGAAAACAGACGTTTCAAATTTGTTGGTATTGCGCTTTTCAACTAATACGTCCAGAAATGATAATGAGTTATTGCGTTCTTTTTCTATTGTGAATTGCAAGGCCGGGTGAAGCGAGTTTAAGCGAATGAGAAATTGGTCACACTCCGATTCATTCCTGAAAATGACAAATGTATCATCTACGTATCGGCGGTACAATAGTGGTTTGGCGGACTCACGCTGGCGAGCTTCTGTCCCAGCGTGAGTCCGCCAAACCACTATTGTACCGCCGATACGTAGATGATACATTTGTCATTTTCAGGAATGAATCGGAGTGTGACCAATTTCTCATTCGCTTAAACTCGCTTCACCCGGCCTTGCAATTCACAATAGAAAAAGAACGCAATAACTCATTATCATTTCTGGACGTATTAGTTGAAAAGCGCAATACCAACAAATTTGAAACGTCTGTTTTCAGAAAACCGACATTCACAGGCCAATACCTTCGCTGGAATTCATTTAGTCCTCGGCGCAGAAAAATTAACCTCATAGGCACACTCGTGCATAGAGCGTTGATGATATGTTCGGGTAACAAACTGAGTTTAGAACTTGACTACATCCGAAAAATCTTACTTGATAACGGTTACCCTGAACACGTCATCAGCCGCGGCATGGAGAGGAAATTAACGCAATTCAACGCAGAAAAACGAACAGAGCCCACCGCACGAACAATAAAAGATGTTTATATCCATCTACCTTGGATTGGCCCCATTTCCACCCGCTTTGAAAAACAATTGATTTCTGCTGTCGGTAAATGTTACGATACAGTCAAAACCAATGTGATTTTTACAACAACACAACTGCTCCCTTCAACACGCAAAGACGTGCTTCCTGCACTTCAACAAAGTAATGTAGTGTACGAATATAGGTGCCACTGTGATTGTGGCTACGTGGGAAGAACGTCAAGACGTCTGCAGGACCGCATAAACCAACATGTCCCCAGATTTATCAGAACACGTGCGTCACGCGATGTGAAAAGCTCACCCTTAACTCATCCACTTAAGATTGATGCTGATCGATCAAAGGCAATTAATTCTGCCATCGGCAAACATCTGTTGGATAATCCGATTTGTGCGAATAATTATCGAGACGACCGATTTCGAATCGTAGGTCGAGGCCGTTCACAATTCCATTTGTGTGCCTTGGAATCAACTTTTATCAAAATACACCAACCAAAACTCTGTCAACAAAAGGAGTTCGTGTATCACCTAAAAATAGTACATTGAACGCTCTCTCATTCGAAATTTCATGCTGGTGACGTCATATTTTGTGATACGATTGTTGATATACAATGTTCTTTCCAATTCTCTACTAGTTGCTGACGATTACCCCTGACGAGTGTCAGCCGAAAATATTCGGGTTCATTTCAATATGAATATACTATTTAATTGTATATTGAAGTTCTGTACCTCCAAGAAGCTCTTCAAATTTAATATTTGAATATTCTCTCATCAACAACCATTACTGTCACTGCCATCCAACTATCCGTTGGGATTTCTAGCGTTCTGGTTGCTTTTTTTAATTTTATGATACGACGATAAGGTGTGTGTGAAAGTTTTTGCTATCATAAGGGGGTTGTGTCCAAAAATGTTTGAGAACCACTGCCCTAATGACTTCCAGATTTCATTTTTTGCAGCAGACTTGTAAATAACAACAAAATCTTTTCTATCAATCTCCAAAATTTGTATGAACTCAAAGAAACGATTTCTTTGTTGTTTAAACAAAAGTGATTGGCATTAACCTGATCTAAATACTTGTAATGCAAGCAAGCACTAGAATATTTTTGATGCCTGGTTAGCAGGCCCAATTTCATTAAGAGTAAAAAAATACTTATGGTTGGTTATCGTGGTAGTGGTAGTTATACTGATACATTCATTGTTTGTTTGTTTATAATAAAATTAGAAATTTACAAACCATAATTTGATCAGATTTAAATAGGTTGTAATGATTTGGTTGATCATGTTTTCCGCTAACGGACGTAACCAATTAATTTGATTCCATGCCCCTGTTACGAAAGTTTAAGATGCTAAATGATATTTTGTTATCACTATCTCGATGCACTCATTTTCATGATTGAGCGAGTTGCATGATATTTGTAGAGAGTTTTCTCTTAATCATTTGTGATGTTCGTGATTTCATGGACTATTTTGGAAACGGTTTCAACTGCTGATTTAAATCTACTAAACCCTGTCCCAACAGCTAATGGAAATTTGAATGTTTACATGTGTTTAATCACCCAGGTTGGGTATTATAAGCGTCATTTAATAATGAATCAATGAAATCTGATTTTATTTTGAGCCCTGCGTCCGGTGACTATTCAACCACCCACTTTGAGACGGACACTTTTTAGGTAAACACTTTTAATTTAAACACTTCGCAACACTTCCAGGCGTTCAATTTTTGGATCACGTTTCGTGTTCAATTTTCCGGGTTGAGCAACACTTCTAACTAAACTTAGAGTGTGGACATCCTGTCTGTGATTGTGATTAACGTAAGTATTATGTGTGTGCTCCCGACGCTCCTTTCACGCGATCGACAGAACGGGCTCGAAGGCGAGAAGACTGGTTGTGCGGTTTTTACGGAAACGTTTTAAATACATTGAACTATATTACAAGCTATCGCGGCCCAATGGCGAATATGAAGTTAACTGATATTGTGAAGAATTACGTAGATTATCCAACGTCTGGGGATTTTGCAAAGTGGGTTGAGAAACTAGAGCTGGTTGCCGAGCTTCAAGAACTGACGGAGAAATTGCCAACTATTTTCCCATTGCTATTGGATGGTGCTGCATTTGCAGTGTTCAAGCAGTTGCCAGAGGCGGACAGCAAGTCAAAAGAAGCTATTTTGAATGCGTTCGGGGTAAATTGTTACGACGCGTATGGCCAATTTCAGCGAAGAATACTGCTGGATGACGAGCCTGTCGATGTGTACCTTTCCGACCTAAAAAGGCTGGCGCTATTGATTGGGTTGAAGGTGGATGCATCCGAGGCGTTAATTCGGTGCGCATTTGTAAATGGACTCCCATCAGAAGTTTCAGGCCAGTTAAAGTCTGTAGCAGGATTGGACAAAATGAATTTGTGTGATCTTGTTGCATGGGCAGTGGGCACGAGTAATAATGTCGGTCCGCAGCACCTTCAGTGTATCGTGCGCGAGTAGTATAGTAGATCGCTCTGGGGGTGGCCCGCTCGCATGTCGCATGGAAACTTGTGTTGGCATATCGCGCTTTTAGACCCCCCTTCCGCTCGCACATCGCCATTGGTTCTTATGGATCCGCTCGCATGTCGCACTTTCAGGTATAGGCATCTCTCGCACATCGCATGGAAAACTCGTGGTCGCATGTCGCACTTTCAGGTATAGGCATCTCTCGCACGTCGCATGGAAAACCGACGATGATGTGCCTGTCATGTATTCTTACGGGATCTGTGGTGACTCGCCATGTGTTCTTCTGGGTGCGTCGGCATATCGCCCTTTCGGGTATAGTCAACTCTCGACCGGTGTTGAATAGGTATCAGGAATGGTAAATAGTCACGTGATTGATTCTTAGTTAATGTGTATACTACAAATTATTAAATATGACCGATTCGACTTAATCCCAACGTTTACGGTGAGTACGACAATGATATATCGTTAGTCTTATGGCGGGGGTCGCAAGCGGCTATTGTGTCTTATGGGTGCGGCCGTGAATCGCCCTTTCAGGCATCTCTCGCACGGTGTTGAATATGTATCAAGTAGGCTTACCATACGTCCTCTTTTTTGACTTTTTTGAAAGTGTCCTCGGAGGTCGCCCTTTTGTCCTCTTTTTTGAGATTTTGTCCTCTTTTTTGAAAATTTAGGTCAGATTTAGAGGAAATTGCGAGTGATATGCCGCAAATTAGCGCAGAAGTGAAGCTCCGGCGGGTATTTCGGAGGGAAAAGTGGTGATTTCAGCTCTGAGCGAAAAGAAGACCTTTTTTTTTTTTTAGTCATCCGCCTAGCAATGTGGAGTGAAAAACGTGTTTTTGAGCTCTGAGCGGAAGTGGTGACCTTTTTTTTTTTTTTTTTTTTTTTAGTCAACCGATCATGAAGCGGGTGAAATTTACCTGTTTTTGAGAATTCTTCTCCAGTTTTGCTTGTCTGAAATTTCTGAAAAAGTGTCCTCTTTTTTCATTTCCGAAATATGGTAAGCCTATATCAAGTAAATAGTCATGTGAATGAACCTTTGTTAATGTGTATATCGTAAATTATTATATATGATGTAGTTTAGTCGTGACAAATGACCGATCGTGTTCTAAGTCTTTCCTCGCTATCGATCCCTGCGTAACCTGAATAGCACGCTGACTTTCAGATCGGATTATTCACACCTTCCATACCGCTGTTTCGCACCTATAGAATAGTCTGCTGTTCACAGTCGCGACTTCACCGCGATAGCACAATATTCGCACCTCGAGCAGTAGAACAACACCGCGCTAACCCAGTTGTCGAATCACATAGGTCAAGCATTTTACACGAAATGAAATATTGTATTGTGGTATACAAATACGCAAACTATTCTTTCAATTCAACAAGTCTAGTTAACTGATCGATTTTCAATCTACCGACACAGTTTTTAACACGAGTGAGTTGATATTTCTTCCCGGGTACGAGCGAGGCTTTGTTCCATTGATCAACACGACCTCTCCGGTATCATCTTTCAATGTAAAACTGTATAATTTCAACTCCTTTCCGGTGCCGGAATTGACCATCTTCTCCTCTCGAGAAACACACGTAGCGGTGATCGATACGTATTCATCTTTATGTCCGTATACCGATTCACAGGTCAATAATGGATATTCTTCAGTCGTATGTCTCGATTTTCCGTGCGGGGTTACCGACGAAGCCCGACCCAGTAACACAGTCGGTTTACCAGTAAATTTATCAATTTGGACCCAACCGGATTTGACCATGAGTTTTTTTCGTTTGGAGAACGCTTTCTCAATGTTCCCGAACAATTCATGATTGAAACACGTGAAAGATATCTCTTCATTATTTCCGTCGATGAATATACCTTTGAGATATTGACTAACGCCGCCTCTTTTGGGTGATGAGACGAATTTGCCACCGACGTGGAAATTTGAAGTTGCTCCGACTTGCATGCTGTTGACGCTGTTCGATGCCATATCGTTTGGTAAAGTGGGAGTCATCAGCAAATCAATCGTCATTTATAGAATTAGCCGCGTGTTATAAAACAGGTTAACAGGCTTTGTATAACGCTGATGATCCGTGCGAATAGATTTGGTTTGAAGTAGACTTTACAGGAGTTCTGTAGGAAATTACACCATTCGCAAGTGGCAAATGACACGAATGAATTTTCTTCTTACCCAGTCACTTATCAATGTACTGTAGTGAGTAGGCTATTCAAGATGTCTGTTGTTAAATCTCTGTACAATGCAATCGAACGAATGTCGCTTTTCCTCGCTGCAATGCTTATGACACTAAAAACGCCATTCCAGTCGCGCCGTATAACCGAATCGAGTTAACCAATGCGGCGAAATCACACTTTCGAACACGGTTCACGTTTTGTCCATGTACGTAGAAATCTAGTACTCTGTGGATGAATTTTTCCGTCTTGCTCAAGGTGGGGGTTGTTAAGTTATGATAATACAGAAAATAATTCTCAATAATCGCGCTAGTTGCCATAACAGATGTCTGTAACAATAACCACGAAGAGAACCTCAATAAGGTGTGAAACGCCGCGCGGTGTCGAGAGGGAAAGGGTTGTTACACAATAGCAATAAAAAGCGAATCGCCTAAGCGTGCGAAAATGAGCTCTATAAAAAGACATCACCACGTGCCGTACTTTATTGATCCAGACATAATCCGTGGGTTGAAACAGTTAAAATTGAGTTATAGTAACGACGTATTTGGTGAGCTGAGCGTATTCCAGAGCGAGTCTATGGTTAACTACTTAATAGGTAAGTTATCTGATATGACTACTTTAATTTACGAATATGATTTGTTGTTCGATTATCCTACAGACACAACAAGCGTGGAATTAAAGAATTATATCGGTGAGTTATTACTGTTCAGAATGATAGGAGCATGATGTAATGATTTTGTTGTTGAACAGACAGAGCAAACTCAAGGATTAATAACAACACGCAAGTCTACTGGTAAGTTGTCTGCTATAGCACTATGTTAGCGACATAGTTTGACGTGTTACTTGTTTAGTATAAAGACCCAAGGAAGATACCGCCAAAGAAACCGCATTGTAAGTAACGCTGGTTTAATATTAGAAAGTGTTGAATTTGACCCTGTGTTATCGCTTCTACAGATGAGTCGACGACGGAGAAATCGCATTCGCGAGGAAGAAGACACACCACCAGAGACAGGCGACCAATACCAAGAAATTGTATCCCAGAACTGGCAAGCGATAAAATCGTATGTAGTGAACAAGACTAACCATGTGTATAATATTCGAGTCATTGGTCGGGAGCTAGCGGATGTTTTCCGTGATATACAAGCTATATTTTTCTCAGAGTCGACCCGTTTCAAAGTCAATTTCGCGTATGCATTTATTTTGTACCAGTGTTGGGATGACTCGAGTCATGACTTGACTCGAGTCTGACTCGAGTCACCTTTTTCGTATGACTTGACTTGACTCGAGTCACTCTGCTAAAATGACTTGACTTGACTTGACTCGGCGCATCAGAAATGTGGATTGACTCGTGACTCGGAGCAAAATTCACGAGTCAATTTCAAGTCATCAAGTAATCGGTTTCGATAAAAATCACTGTATCTTGCATTTGTTCGGATTGTTCGCGAAACGCTGATGTAACCCGTGAGAGCGACCAATCATTCAATGATCGTGCGTTTTACTGAGCCTCCATTGTTCTCTCACAAATATATTTACCGCAAGCGAAGTGATCGAAGCTTACAGCTTACGTTGTCGTAGACTAGTATAGTAAGAATTTTATAGCAAAATGTTTATTTCTGTTCTCCGTTCTTACCTTAACCAAACTTCTTGTTTTATTGAAATTGAATTCGAATATTATATCGTCCTCAACCGTTGGCGCAGATTCGAATTGTATCATATCAATTTGTAAATGGGTACTGTATTGCATCTAATTAATTCGTTTCTCTCACTCTATTTTGGCCGTTGACTATAAACTGAGGCTATGCAATTATATGCATACGTAGTTTAGCAGTTCTACTCATATGTGAACGATACAGCGCTTTCTTGTGTGTATATTTAAATCTATATTTTTTCATCGGTTCAAAATCAATGACCACTCAGTCTGTATTTCAGACAGCTAGCAAAATGCCATAACGTAGCATACCTCATACTTCGAAAAGGCAACTTGACTTGAAATGTGACTTGACTCGTGACTTGACTTGACTTGACTCGACTTGACTCGAGTCACCTCCAAAAATCGAGTGACTTGACTTGACTCGAGTCACCTTCGAAAATCGATTGACTTGACTTGACTCGAGTCAAAATGTTCAATGACTCGAAATGACTCTTGACTCGAAGGTAATGACTTGATCCCAACACTGAACAATGATTGGAAACTACCGTGAGCTCTGCGTTTCAGCGTGTTCCTGGTCACGCTTCATCGCATACACAGTTGTGCTGTAAACAAAGGCTTCCTCAGCAATACTTCGTTGAGGAACTAGCGATGATATTTAATTCATTGGGTATATTTATCAGTGGCAATTAGCGTCAACGTGTTAAGTAGCTTTAAAAGCGCATTTCTTTCTCGCGTCTGGCATTTTTCTTCTGATTATGCTAGCGGACCGCTGCCATATAATCGTTGATTCACGTACACGTACTTCGTACAGTCGTACACCTAGTTCACAAGATAAATTTCGCGCGTCATGCGCGTATCGTAAATCCAATTCACACATTGACGACTCGCAATTACACGCAATCCCCGTGATGTAGCCTTGTGACGACCAACGAGGCTTATGTTCACACAGTCGCGGACGTTCAACCTTTGTTGCAAGGGACACAACCTTCATTCCAACTTGAGGTGTCGCTTTTCCATCATATTCCTACATCAATAACATCATATATAATTAAATATCAAGCAGACGTAGTTTTTAAAGGAGTAATTCTAGTTATTTTGAGTACTCGAGTAGGTTTGCCTACTTCCGCGGGTGATTGTGTTTTCATACTACTCACCAAACAAAAACATCACAACTTTTTTTTTCTGGGGATATCTAGATCTCCTGAGTTTTGAAAATAGCACGCACATATTCAATGGCCATTTTGCGGTAGTCACTAAGCTTAACCCTGCAATTTCAAAAGTGACTATTTCCAACTGACTCCGAGCGAACAACCAAATCTACTTTTAGAACTTTTTAAAAGTACTATACACATTTATATTTTCGCTACTTCTATTTGAACCTGAGTAAATCATTGTAGCAATACTTCCACTACTTCAGTAGCAACGTTGCATACATCACCCACCTCTGAAAAAAGTCACCTATCCATGATCATTCCACAAAATCTCGATGCCTTACAATACAGAATTGAATTTTCAGGATTCCATCATGTTATGTAAAGAAATGAGGAAGATACATACACTTCACAGATAGAACATTTACGAATACATAATTTAATCCTCAAATCCCTAATTCATGTGTATATGACCGAAATAATGATGCAGGCATTTGAAAAAAGTAACATTAATATGCAACTGTACAGAACTAGACCAATGCAAAAATAACCATGTGGACAACAAAAACAGTTTATGCGTGATTTGTTAAGCAATAACAGTGCTAGATATCAATTTTTGTCATCTTCAACTTGGGAAAAGTATTTGGATGATGTCCTTAATAATGCAGCAGTACACTCGCTTTCGTTGGCTCAAGAATGGCCAAATACGACCCGAACGATGCCGTATCTACTCTTGATGAAATCTGCCTTGTTTAGCTGGTTTGTCCATCTTTGCTTGCTCTTGCCCGAATCATTGGTAGGATGGGGAACATTATTTTTCCGTAATTTTATATGATATCAAGGTGTCACCAAATTCATTAATATATGTAGTGCAGAATAAGGATTCGGCTATTTGACCGTACCTGTCCATGGTTATTAAATGCATAAATGGTTATCGAGACCCAAGAATTTTTTAGTTTTCTAAGTTGCTGTTCCTTCAGCACAAGAATCTATTCATTTTCGCATTTTAGGCAAGAAATCATTTTCCAGCCAGTCCAAGCGTGAATCGTCTGGACTGCAATATGGCTTCAAGTCGGCGTTGTAGCTGAACTTGGTTGATGTATTCATAATGTCGAACCACTTGTAAATACCTGCAAACCATGCAGAAGCTTCTTTAGCGTCACCTCTCCTGCTCGCATAATACGCGCAACACTATTAGACAGAAGCTGAGCTGCAAAAATCTCCCGCATCTTTGCCAAGCTTTGCATACGAAAATGTGCATCCGTCAATTTGCAGCATCTCAATTCCGTCAGTTCAAACAGCCGTAAAATGCCGCCGACGAATAATTTTACCATCCTTGTTGAGAAGTTTCGTACCACCAGTGCGGCTGACGTCGAGGTTGTTGCGTACGCTCTTGGAACATCTTGCGATTTGCACTGAGTCCATCAGCAACAAACGCAGCTACCCGAAATCCACAATCCTCCAAGATGCCGACACATTTCCAGAATATAGGCATACTCGAAAGTTGAAATGAAGCCACCGACTTTGTTGCGCAGTATGCCAAGGGTTTGGAAACAGACGTTACCTGGCCACTGGCATAAACTTGAAGAGCGTGTGTAGCTGGTTCATCATCATCTACAGGTCTCGACTCCCCAAGATCAACGAATCCTACCATTCCGTCTTTCGTTGTACTGAATACAATATTCTGTTTCACTGAAAATGCAAAAAATCAGAAGTAGTTAGACACATGAAACATCACCGTGAACAGCATTGCTGAAATATTCGCGATGAAGTTTTCGACACAGCTATAAAGTCATGAGAACACAATCTAGCCAATTTACAGGCAAATTTAAGGTTGGAATTGCTCCAATTTGCAAATTGATCGATTTGTGTCCTATACGCAAGAGCAAATGCATTAGACATTAAAACGAAACTCGTTTCATCAGCTTACCAGTCAACTACCATGGGAATCAAAATATATAGTCAAGGTAGCCCACCACTCTGTAGTGCTTATGCAATGATGAAGAGTAGGCTACAGTATAGAATCATTTCCTCACCTTTCAACAAATCAGGTGACGCGAATGAAGTTCGCAAATCTTTAAATCGTCTTTTTTTGTACAATTGATCCAGCCACGATCTTGACGCATGCTCCTTATAAATTTCTCAAGGTTTTCCGCCCATTCATATTTGGCGCCAGTGCAAAAACGTTTTGCTGGAACAATTGCGCATTGGCAGAGGTTTTAGCACACCCTGGTATGCAAAACTATCTCACATCTGACGCCACCAACTATTCATCAATCAACTATTAGTGAGAAAAAAGAGTTATAAATATTATAGTAGCCTTCAATAAAGTTGCTTTCTGTTAAATGGGTCTCATCGAATTTTCAGGTAGGCCACCCACCAGCAATAAGATTACTCACAAAAGCATCTTAATCAGTTTCGCTTTCAAGATATCAGATGGCGTAATTGATGCTTACAAATGTTCGAATCTCAATCTGTCCTAATTTTCCAAGCTTTTTTACGCTTATCCACAGGTGCAAAAACCTAAGCAGCTAGTCAGTACCTGAATATTGCGCATTGGCGGAAGTTTGATTAGACCTTAGTATGCAGTACTGTCTCACTACGCTCGCAAAACCTGTTAACAATCAACCAACAAACGAAAAACAGTGGAATAACTGCCAGCAAAGATGATAGCAGTACTCCACCACGGCCAACATTACTCAATGAAGTGTATGCAGTCAACCTTATCCGCGCACACGCTGATTTCGGCGGGAGTAAACCTTACAGCGTTAGGGGGCGTGGCAGTTTCCAATCATTGTATATATATCATTGGGTAATACCGAATCCAGTTAGGCATTTGGCTGAAGACATCTTGACGAAGGTACGAGAGAGCGATCCAGTAAGAGGTGACTGGAGAGTATATCGTGATGGCAGAGCGCAAATATGGTGCGATGCGAGCAATATGGCGGTGGCATGCTGTTTGACCGTAAATGGGAAGGTTGTCGAAGATGCAGCATGGATGAGGAAAGAGGACGACGGGACGCATATAAATGTCGCGGAGCTCGACGCTGTCGCAAAGGGATTGAGTTTGGTGCTGAGATGGGGTTTCACAAATGTGGAAGTTGTGACCGACTCGGTCAGTGTGTTCCATTGGGTCACGTCAATATTGGAAGATTCGCGCCGACCTAGAGTCAGCGGGCTAAGTGAAATGATTATTAAAAGAAGATTGGGAATTATCGCGCAGCTCTTTCAGGAATACTGCATGGAGGTTACAATCCGTTGGGTACCATCGTCGGAGAATCTCGCAGATGCACTAACGAGAGTCCCGCAACGCTGGCTAAAGAAGGTGTGTCTTGGAGTAAACCGGCGTAATGAGAACGTGATTGAACAGGTACGGACTCTTCATAACGTGCATCACCTAGGTGTGAATCGGACGCTTTTCGTGGCCAAAAGAAGCATTGGCGAAGCTGTTACTCGTGATGTTGTTCAACGAGTAATCAATGAGTGCAACATCTGTCGCAGAATTGATCCGAGTCCCGTGAGATGGGAACACGGACAACTTTCCGTTCCCGTTGTCTGGGAGCGCCTGGCACTTGACATTACGTACGTCAGCACTCGACCATACCTGAGTTTGATCGACTGCGGGCCTAGTCGATTTGCGATATGGCGGGCGGTGCGAAATGAAACGGCCGATAAAATCATCCAGATCCTTGAACAAGTCTTCTCGGAAAGAGGTGCGCCGAGTGAAATTCTGAGTGATAACGGACCTTGTTTTACTAGCCAGAAAATGCGCCAGTTTTTGAACAGTTGGGGGGTGGAACATGTGTTCAGCTGCGCCTACCGGCATTCTGGAAACGGTATTGTGGAGCGGAATCACAGAACTATCAAAAGAATGGCCGCGAGATCTGGATGTAGTGTTGAACGAATGGTGTATTGGTACAATCACACTCCGAATTCGGAGGATATTGTACCTGCGGATAAGGTGTTTCGCTAGGAATCTGGTTTGCCATCTTCAATGATCCGCGCAAGCAGAAAGAGATTGGACCGACAAAATAGTTCCAACCCATACCGAGTCGGTGATGTAGTGTTCGTGAAGCCACCAAATGCTCGATGTACTACTCCATGGAATAGAGGTGTCGTTACCAGGGTTGTCGCCGACGTGGTGGTTGAGGTTGACGGGATGAATCGACATCTTTCTGACGTTAGACTCGCTGTCGGGGATCTACCTAACCCACCAGGAAGTGTTACCAGAGTGTACTCAAAGAGTGTACCCTTTGAGTACACTCTGGTGTTACGACGTGCGAAATCGACTTGAATTGTAGCAGAGGAGATGATGCCATTGATACGGAAAACAGCAGTAACTCGGGTGAAGCTAATGGTCCAGTCGGTACGGAAGAGAATATCACCGATGGGAATAACTCGGCTAATCTGGATCAACCTGGTGATGACAATGTCGATCAAGATATTGAGGGAAATAACTCTGAACATTCGCGACCAAATCGGGATCGAGCGCCGCCACAATGGTTGGCTGATTTTTATGTAGGCTAGACGTTGTGTGTATCTGTACTAAGAATAAGTGATTTTTTTTTACATTTTGATTTGTTCGCGCGTAATGCTTATGCCTTGTGATGATTGCATATACCTTGCAAGTTTTAGCCTTCAAGTACGAATTCTGTATGCTACAAATTCCAGTTGTCATCGCTTTCGTCCATCGTTTGAGGCACACCTACACCGCAGTTTTTCGTTTCTTGTACGCCAGTATGTTTTAGTTGTGGGATCCACTTTGTGTGCTTCTAATAGCAGACGATTCGTGTTAATTTATTCAGAATTAGCCCATTGGCCAGACAGTCGTATATAGGCTCACTGCGGGGTTACACTCAAAAGCTTTAAATTTGGTTCAGTGATCAATAGATCACGGGGGTAGGAAGACCAAATGACTCCCCGTCCCTATCAATAGATCACAGGCATATAACACTTATCACGTTGACTTGGCTTCCCGTGCGATCTTTAGACCAAGGGGAAGTTTGACGTTTCATGTATACACTCTTTTAGAATTGTTCACCTGATTTTCACGTTTGAAGTTACATCGTTGCGTTATGTGTTGGTTTCCCTTGTGATCTTTAGATCAAGGGGAAGTGTGATTGTGATTAACGTAATTATTATGTGTGTGCTCCCGACGCTCCTGTCACGCGATCGACAGAACGTGCTCGATGGCGAGAAGACTGGTTGTGCGGTTTTTACGGAAACGTTTTAAATACATTGAACTATACTACACTGTCTTGGATGAGGCAGGACTATTTTGCCCGGACATATAGGTCATATATAGGTCACTCCCGAAATAGCCGCCGGAGCGTTACTTCAGTACTGATTTAATGTATCTCAGTCGAATTTCGCCCTATATTTAACCAAAATTCTCAAAAAAGAGGACATTTGACCGTCCTCCGAGGACACTTTCAAAAAGTCAAAAATAGGACAAATCCGATTGGATGCTTCAGTCACAGACAGTGGTTCCAAATCTTGGGGTCGTTTGCCTTTATCTGGGAATCGCGATGATGTTGGACGTAATCAGCTTCCTAGGCCGTGAGTAAGTTTGGGCAAGCTGAAATTTTTTAGTAATTAGCTTCAACTTATCAAGTTTTGAGCTTGGCCACGGCACATTTTAAAGTTGGAAATGACGTTGCCACCATAAAAAGTTGGAAATCACCGAATGTGCAACCTGCTGGTGCATTTTATAGTTGCCTAATATATGGAAGTATCAATATTATCGACAGATTCATTGATAAATTTTAACAGCCAAATGCATACAGTAAATGCCCAAGAAGATACACCGATTACCCTCTGGTGGGCCCAACACCAGGCTTTATTTGGGCGGAAGGGGACAGAAAAAATGTTGTTTCAGACCTGATTAAAACAAACAACCAGATAGCCGCACCGACTTAACAGTATAGTAGGGCTGACAAACACAATCCGGACAGGCCAGATACGGCCCGACAGACGATTTCATCCGGCACGTGGAGAAATTTGTTGCAGACCCTGGCAAGTAGCAATCACCAGATATCACATTACAAATGACCCAATTCATGGCCTATGTTCCACTCCATTCGTATACAGTCGTTGGGCAATGTTTTGCTAGTGTGACGTCATATTGACAGACAATGTGTTACACCTCATTTTGAATCCGCTAGTGGGCGCTAAAGGGTGTCCGGAATTTGCTTCACAAAAATATGGTAACCCTACCCTAGACACGATGTCCGGATGGCAACACAATCCGAACACACCCTAGGCATGATGTCCTAGTTGCAACACTTTCCGAACGCACCCAAGACATGATGTCGGAACACACACCAGACACGATGTCCGAGGGGCAAAACAATCCGAACTCACCCCAGGCACGATGTCCGAATGGCAACATATTCCGAACACACCCCAGGCATGATGTCCGAACACCCTCCAGACACGATGTCCAAGTGGCAGCACAGTCCTAACACCCCAGACATGATGTCTGAACACGCACTCGACATGATGTCCTAATGGCAACACATCACGAACACACCCTAGGCACGATGTCCGAGTTGCAAAACTGTCCAATCGCACCCAAGACATGATGTCCCGAACACCCCCACACACGATGTCCGAGGGGCAAAACAGTCCGAACTCATCCCAGACAGGATGTCCGAATTGCAACACAGTCCGAACACATCCCAGACATGATGTCCGCACACACCCCAGACTCGATGTCCGAGCACGCCCTACTAGTACTGCATTTCCGTGTACAAAATTAATGAAGTGTACTCTTGAAACTGCAATTTCATCACTTTACAGTCTCAAAACCAAAATCAAACAGCTATGAACGAATTCTCCTTGAAGCAAACTTTCATTTAAGATAGGCTTACCATATTTTGAAAATCTAAAAATAGGACACTTTTTCAGAAATTTGCAACTAAACCGGACTAGAATTCTTAAAAACCGGTTAATTTTTCCCACTTTGTGATCGGTTGACTAAAAAAAAAGGTCTTCTTCTCCGCTCAGAGCTCAAAATACCGTTTTTCTCTCCACACTACCAGGTGGATGACTAAAAAAAAAAAAAAAGGTCATCTTTGCTCAGACCTAAAATCACCGTTTTTCACTCCGAAATACACGCCGGAGCTTCACTTCTGTGCTAATTTGCGGCATATCACTCGCAATTTGCTCTAAATCTGACCTAAATTTTCAAAAAAGAGGACAAAAGGGCGTCCTCCGAGGACACTTTCAAAAAAGCCAAAAAAGAGGACAAATCCTCTTAAAAGAGGACGTATGGTAAGCCTAATTTAAGATCGTTTTTTCTAAAATATTTTAATATATGTTTTTGAGCAATCCGCAGTCTAAATCGTGTAATACCTGACTGATTTTAGATTTCCTCCCCAATTTAACCTTTGACCCTACCCTACAGGGTATTAAATTTCACTTGGAAATATAGACGATCAGACAAGCTTCAGATAAATCCAAGTGCCGTATCTCAACTGTCGTCCAACATCTAGCTACACCTTCTTGAATATTTCATTGATAAAACCTAAGACGTCCAGAAAATTGTCAATTTTCAAAGTGACGTAACTTTTGATATATATATTCATGATATATTCATATTACAAAATACAAATATATTAAAACCCGAAGCTTTTCGAGCCAACACTCTTCAGGGGTAATCGTCGGTATAAAGAGAATTTCAAAAATTTGTATATAACTACATTGCATACTACATTGCATCAACCACGCTTATGCCAGCAGAAGGAACGTTTGCTTCAGCTAAAAATTGGCCACTAGCTGCGCTCGCGGTTTGTCTGCACTTGATGCTGTTTTGTTTCTATGACGTCACAATTGGCTATACGCAATGCAGTTATATTATAGAGACTGTAGGTAGTCTCTATAGTTAAGTTATATGCAAGTTTTTGAATTTCTCTCCGACGATTACCCCTGAAGTGTGTTGGCTCGAAAAGCTTCGGGTTTTAACATATTTGTAATATGAATATATTATTAAAATGTATATTAAAGTTCTGTACACCAAAAAGTCTCTTCAAATATGAATGTATTATTCTAATTTTGTGTTTACCAAAGTCACTCAACTATGTCATAGTCGAGTGACTTTGGTGTTTACAGTCTCCGATCCAAGCCTCGAACTACTGCCATCTCCGGCTAAGCAAATTTGCGTGGTCAGTGGTCACCATGTTGCAGATGCATTGTGGGTAGTAGGCTGGACGACTTAGTACAGGCGCTTATGGAAAAACGTCCAGTTTTAAAATATATTTGATTCGTATTGGGTTTGTAGTATTTTATATGAATGGAGCTTTGAATGAATAATCATCGTAACATTCAGGATTTGTTTAAGCCCAATATCTCGTGTTTATATCGGTGCTATCTGTGTATTTCGACATGTCGAAGACATCTCGTTTTGGTGGTAGTGTTTGTTGCGCCTATGGGTGCAGTAAAAGGCAGAAAAATATATCCACGGAGTCATATATGAGAAGTAATAGCGATGGTAGTAGCGATGAAGAGTCTTTGGTAAAGCGTCGGCATTCAAGAACATTTCACCGGTGAGTGAATGGCAGAATATGCAGGGCAGCAAGACTACTACTATCTTCGAAGAATCAGTTTCTATTTTTAATATCTCCTGACCATCACAGTCAATCAATGTCCAGATAAGCCACAGCATTAATGAATAGGCCATGTTAAAATGTCATTATGCCAGAACATTTTGTCACAAGTATATGGATGTTGGTATGATCAGAGCAGACTATATCAGCAGTCCCAGCACCATGTCAGTTCATCAGTATACCTGTAATAGCATGACCAGCCAGGTCACTGTTTGTATTCTGTATGGGCAGTTCAGCCAATAACTAGCTTAGTACTCAATCCTTGCTTAAAATTGTCGTGAAGGTTGGAAGTAGGACTAGAAGGAAAGGCATAATTGAGGGCCACACGGTTTTGTCCAGCATAGTTGAGCATTTTGGTATCCTTTTCGCTTCCCTCAATGTTGAGGCCACTTTCTTCATATGCTGCAGAATTTTCATTATTGTAATTCTGTACTAACCGTTTTTCGTATCTTTACAGAAGATTATTAATTATGGATATGGATATTGATAAATTATCATTTGTGTACGAAGAAGAAAAATATGAAGAAAAAACTGAAGAAAAAAATGGAGAAAAAAAATGAAGAAAATAGACCGAAACCGGAAGATACAACGGCTAAAAGGTATCCCAATGAATATGTCATTATTACTTGCATTTACATTTAATACTATTTTTCAGAGCTCGAAACATATGGGACTTATCCCCCACTGTAGAGAAAAAACGTTGTCGTGACATCAAGGTATGTCGATCAATGTGTCTTCAAGTGAACAATTTCTCATATGTTAGTTCATTTATCTTGAACAGTGCCCCAAAACGACGTCGTCGTCGTAGGCCCCGCAGTGGGGTGGCCTTTAATGTGACTGTGCCTGTGCTGCGTAAGAAGAGAAGAAATTCCATTAAATTGGAACTAAGATCAGAACCGGTTCGTTTATTATACCTCGTTCGCAGATATTAAGCCCTAACTTATCCCACATTTTACTTCCAGATCACCGTTAATTACGCCGAAGGCGACGTAAAGTCGATCACGATTAATTAATTTATTTCTGTTTTTATTTTTTCATGTTGTTATTTTAATGGAAAAATCCGTTTTTTGGAACTCCTGCACATTCCGCCGTCCTTTACTCGTACATGTGAATCACTATTTATGTAGTGTTTTACATGTATTTTTTATCTAAACTCAAGTGTTTCTCCATGAACATCGAAATTACGTATACATTTTAGGGCTTATAATACATGAATTCCATATAGAATCAAATGCAACAAGCAACCAATCTTCGCGGTACTACTTTTAAACATCTAAAGCAGATTCAAACAAGAAAAAAAATATTTTTTATCATTTTTTTTATATTTTTTTTTACGTGACTTTCTGTCTATGATTTTATGCGCTGTTTGATCGTGTTCGATTCACGATTCCGTGAGCGAGTCGTATGTGTGAGTTAGGGATGGGGCCTTCACATCAAACCACGTCCGAATTAGGCGATTGCAATAGAGTTAAACACAGCTTTCGGAGATCGCATGAGTCCATTTCCACAGCTGCTCCTCGTGTGTACTCGTAGCTTGTTTGTGTATGCTGAGGTGTACGTATACCTCCGGCCCATTCGCCCGAGTTCAGTCTTCGTGATTGGTATGGCTTTGTTCCGCGTAGTCAGATGATACAATTTGTCGTCATTCAAGTTCTGTTCATAATGAGGGGGTTTCCCGACTGCATGGCCAATGGCCATGTATGGCCGTCAACCCCTCATCCAAGACTACCGCTCTGATACAGCCCCGCATGGCCTCTTTTAGGGTTGTAGTCGGAATATCCTGGCCCAACTCGTCCTTTAGGAGTTGTTGCACGTATTCCGGAGGCCTATACGAAGATTGGCAAGTTCAACTGCTCGGTTGCATAGCCTTAACCGTTCCAATTATGTCTTTACTATCTTATCAGTTCCATCATACAGTTCATACGTTTTTATCGGGCCGCGACCATGTCTATAGAGGCCGTGGCGCGGTTTTGATGTCGGTGGAGAGAGGGCGAGCGTATCAGTATTCAGTGGGGCTTCCGCACTCGATTTTTCTGACTCTGAAGGGGTTGCGTGCCCGCATCCAACTTCACGCCGGCGGTAAAAACGCCCGCCGGGGACCCTTTTTCTGGAGAGGCTTGCATATAGCCTCCAGACTCTTCTTTATCCACGAAATTTGTCACATCAGTGTGGATGTCGACAGCTGCTTTCAATGTAATCTTCTCGGTATGCGGCACAACTGCTGCGGCCATGGGGCCGTCGTAAACGATTCCCACTCTTCTATCGTGGCGAATGCAGTGGCCGTTGTTTTCAGGAATCTCTTGAACATAATGTTCCTGAGAGGTGCTAGCGGGGCTTCCGCGCTCAGCACGCAAGGATTTCGGGGTCACAGCGCTCACCCGACTTAATTTTGTATCTGTGGTTCCTCCACACTTGGCGCAAAATCCTTCCGAGAGACAGGGACATCTTTGGTCCCGAGGGGCGTCAGCTGGGCTTCCAGTCTCGACGCTGTGTAACGTTGCAGCTTCCACCGACCCATCACCAGTAGCAGCGTTGCAAGTACTGCTTCCAGCTATGATTTTTGCCGTGTCCGAATACACGGACAATGATAGTTCATAATTCACTGTAGTGGGATCTTTCAATTCTGTCGCTACTGAGGGTAGCCGTTGAACTTGCTCAATCCATTTCAGTCCGATAATGTTTAACGGGACTCCTTCACCAGTTGCAAACGGAACCGGTAGGTTGTCCAGCTTGATGATGACGACAAAGTCGACACTGGATGATCCTCCTATGCCGCGTAATTTCATATCGAGTGGCTGTCTTTCAGTCCAGCTTTCTGGGTAGGTAGCTTTAACGGCATCTTGGGTTATCAGGTTAGGAACACTTCCTGTATCCGCAAGAAATTGTGTACCTGTTTTTGTGTCTTGGGTGTTCGAAATCTGACTCGCCTCTTGACTGTTAGACGGCGTCAGCTGCGAATGGTCAACCCCGACGCCCGAATCGTGAGTCTGCGAAAGGCCGCGTCCCCTCTGGTCGGACGCTGGCATTCCCGGAGCCGTTCGCACGTTCTGAGAGTTTCGCGAATGCGGGTTGTTGTTTCTTCTAGCGTCGGGCTGTCTTCCCGTCCTTCCTGAGACCCGCGATCCCGTCTGCCCCCCGGGTGCAGCGCTCCTCCGATAGGGGTTTTCACCGGCCATCACGTCATTAGGAAAACGATTTGTTTCAGCTGTTCGGGCAGGATTTCGCCGCGGCGGCGGATTACGATTTGGTGCTGGGTATCGCTGACGTCCGGTTGCTAGCGAAGATTGGGGAGGCCTGCCAGCCGGCAGGCAGGCAGCCCCGGTGGTTGCACATTATAGATATGCACTGGTGGTAGGGGTGACATAGTGTCAGCATTTTTTCCTTTACCCTCTTCTTGATCACCCTTTTAGACTGCTTCTACTTTTACTATGCACATTTTAGCTACTCAGAAGTAGACAGAAGATTTGGAATTGGGTTGTTTTAGTTTTATAAATGGAACTGTCATAGCAGGAACTTGCTGAAATAGCCACAGTAAGATAGGGGCCAAATACATTTTTGAAAGTTGCTGTTTTCGCAGTGTCTTGTGACATTTTGGGAAGTTGCGAATATTCATTTTGCAATTTCCAAAGCAACCACTAGTGATTTACTGCTACAAAGGGAACCGCCAATGAAATTTACTTTTTTTTTTTAATCATTTATTCTATACTGGAAATAGATACTTCTACTTAACTACCAATGCTCAATGCTCATGCTGATCACTTTGACCACATCTGGTGTCGGGCCATACGCGGTATCAGGGAATTTAAGTAAAATAGAGATGATCTATTTAGAATTCTGATGTGTTCTGAAGCGGCCAGGAAATTTTACTTCGTACCAGGGCTTTCGTGGATTTGACGTGTCCCTTGACTGCCGGATGGGGTTATTTTCATTGCGTTCATTGAGTCTCTCCTTGAATACGTTCGGCTGGTCAGTGGCGTTTCGGGCGAGCTGTTTTTTTTTTGTTCCATGATATCTTCTTGGCTGCGATGTGTTGCTTTGGCCTACTGGATTCCAGGTCCAGTCCTGACGCTGCCTCCAACGTAGGGTGTGTTTTCCATCAAAGTTGTTCAAGGACAGGATACGTTAGACTTGAGGTGCTCAGTGCTCACGCTCACACTGCACGAAATCGGAATTTAGGCAAATCGTCCACGCAGAAGGTGCTGGTATACGAGGTCTCAGATGTGATACTGTTTGCCTCTGTCGTGAGCTTTTCGAATTGGCTTTATGTGTCGATAGGTGGGACGAGGTGACGTTAGGGGTCGAGTCCCGATTGGCAATTGCAGATAGGTGGGTGCTGATCGACAATTATTCGTCTCCAGACTCTC
The DNA here is from genome assembly GCF_051294905.1 of Botryllus schlosseri. Classification (NCBI taxonomy): domain Eukaryota; kingdom Metazoa; phylum Chordata; class Ascidiacea; order Stolidobranchia; family Styelidae; genus Botryllus; species Botryllus schlosseri. The sequence continues at coordinate 8,700,120 of NC_137251.1, read as the reverse complement.
CCCCGTCCTCTGGAACTGCCGGGAAATGACGTTTAACGCCGGAAGAAACGGTTGGGACCTCCAGTTTTTTATAGTGTAGCCCCAAAACGATTGATTTGCGGGTAGTCTACACTTAGTTCAATTTGCTTCACAGTGTTGAACGTCGTCCCAGTTCGTTACGCTTTCTTCACTCCCTTTACGCGCCTTGTTGGTGATTGGTGGCGCGGATTGAAGTATTGGCTGCAGCTTGATCGAAGTAAGCAATGACCTTTCCAGGCCCAGAGGCTCATAATAATCAATATATGATTAAAATATAGCTTAATACAACCAAATACTCCAATTATTAGCCATCTGTGGTCCACACTAATTGAATAAATACAGCCACAATCATGCAACATTCAAATAAAATTGGCCTCGAACCTCAGTTCAAGAATTTCGTATGCAAGAAAAAATGGTGGCCCCATTTAAAAACAATCCGACAGCGATACAAGCATGCATAGTCAATTACATATAGGCCTAAACAGTCTTTAGGCACTTGGTGTGGTCGCTTGTGTTGTTAAGCAACATATTCAGACAAAAAGTACATCACACAATGGCTAAATAAATTTACACATTGGTTTCAGTTCCGGTATGGGGATGGAATGCCTATGTAACACTAAATTCAAACATCGTGCAATTACCCAACATAGAAAATATGCCACAATTACGACACCCAAAAAATACTCAGACAAGCAAATACATGGCGAGTTCATTTCCACCCACCATCCGGATCTACCCACTCTTTTCCAGTCTCTTATCTTGATAGTAATTAAGATTTTTTATTATTATGACCAGGGCAAGCTATTCCCTGTTAGGCATAATACTTATCTACTTTTATATTTGATTTTCGATTTCGGGGACCATCCACTCTTATATAGGGGCGGGAGGATATAGCCCAATTTTCTGCTTTTACGCATATAGGTTCGACTCCAGTGTCAAGAATGCCACCGTCTTAGCTCAATGAAAACAGCTATCGTGCCAAATATGGCGCAGTACTTGTGATATTATTCTTGACCAAGTATTTATTCAGCATTACTTTCTTCGAATTGTCTTTATGCGTAAGGTTACAGATTTATAATTATATTATTTAACACAAGCAAGATAGGGTGGTTACATATCTGTCGCTTTCGCAACGGCATATTCCTTATTATAGCAGCTTCGTATGGGTAGCTAGGTGATTCATAGATCACCCCTGATTGTTTCAGTTACTATAGCCTTCTTCATAATCTAGACATTATGGTGCTATTTTCTTAGCTTTTAGGGGGGAATATCGACCTTACCGGAATCCTAAAGAGACCGTGTCGATCTATTTAATATGTACATGACTACATAATTGACTTATATCATCAGTATTTCATTGTTGTTAGTACACTGATATATCACAAAACAAGCGAATTCCAAGCATTCCGTGTACAGTACATATATTACACCATTGCTATGCATTAAGTTGTACAATTGTAGTACTTAGGGCATATGCATTATAATTCTCAATTAATTAAATATCAGCAGTTATATTTAGGGTTAGCTAGTTTCAGGTTCGCAATTAAAACTAGCATCATTTTTACAATTACAATACATGATACAAGTAGGGATGTATATTATTTTTTTCACATTTTTGGTTAAATTTTTATCTTTTGCAACTCTTTAAAATGTTAATGTTCTACATACAAGCATCATTTTTTTGTTCATTTCTATATCATTTTCACTCTCTGACGGATACCATAAAATATGTTCAACGAAGTTACCTTCCCCCTTCTTTTAATTAGCGGAGGATGCCATGAAGCCATGCATCCCTAGTGTCGTGAGTAGTTATATAGATCGGTCAACCGGTGGCAGGGGTTCTTATGGGCGGGGTGGTGAGCGGCTGGAAAACCGGGGGTGGTGAGCGGCTCTTATTTCTTATGGCGGGGGTGGTGAGCGGCTATTGCGTCTTATGGCGGGGGTGGTGAGCGGCTCTTATTTCTTATGGCGGGGGTCGTGAGCGGCTGGAAAACCGGGGGTGGTGAGCGGCTCTTTTGTCTTATGGCGGGGGTGGTGAGCGGCTATTGTGTCTTGTGGTCGCACGGTAACCCTTTTCAGTATAGGGATCGGTCGCAAGCGGCTCTTATTTCTTATGGCGGGGGTGGTGAGCGGCTATTGCGTCTTATGGCGGGGGTGGTGAGCGGCTCTTATTTCTTATGGCGGGGGTCGTGAGCGGCTGGAAAACCGGGGGTGGTGAGCGGCTCTTTTGTCTTATGGCGGGGGTGGTGAGCGGCTATTGTGTCTTGTGGTCGCACGGTAACCCTTTTCAGTATAGGGATCGGTCGCAAGCGGCTCTTATTTCTTATGGCGGGGGTCGTGAGCGGCTATTTCGTACTTTCAGGCATCTCTCTCGCGTGGTGTTGAATAGTCACCAACAATAACCACACAAACGGAAACGCGGCTTGTAAGAGGATTTACGCAGTGCGTGCGACCTATATTTCGAATGACCTGCGCGCTGAATTGTTACCCGTGCAGCTGTGTGCTACTATCGATTATTACACTATTCCATTCAGTGCGAAATAGTTTGATCGTAAATTATGATATATGATGTCGTAGTTTAGTCGTGTCAAATGACCGATCGTGTTCTCTTTCCTCGCTATTGATTGCTAGCTGAATAATACTTTCGGCTTATTCGCTGCTTCGTGCCTACAAAATAGTCTGCTGTTCACAGTCGCGACTTCACCGCGATAGCGCAATTTTCACACCTCGATCAGTAGAACAACACTGCACTAACCCAGTTATCGAAACACATAGGTCATACATTTTACGTGAAATGAAATATTGTATTGTGGTATAGAAATATGCAAACTATTCTTTCAATTCAACAAGTCTAGTTAACGAATCGATTTTCAAGCTGCCGACACAGTTTTTAACACGAGTGAGTTGGTATTTCTTCCCGGGTACGAGCGAGGCTTTGTTCCATTGGTCCAAAACCACCTCTCCGGTATCGTCTTTTAATGTAAAACTGTATAATTTCAACTCCTTTCCGGCACCAGAATTGACCATCTTCTCCTCTCGAGAAACACAAGTAGCGGCGATCGATACGTATTCATCTTTATTTCCGTATACCGATTCACAGGTCAATAATGGGTATTCTTCAGTCGTATGTCTCGATTTTCCATGTAGAGTTACTGACGAAGCCCGTCCCAGTAATACAGCAGGTTTTCCAGTAAACTTGTCAATTTGGACCCAACCGGATTTGACCATGAGTTTTTTTCGTTTGGAGAATGCTTTCTCAATGACCCCGAACAATTCACGATTGAAACACGTGAAAGATATCTCTTCCTTATTACCGTCGATGAATATACCTTTCAGATATTGACTAACGCCACCTCTTTTGGGTGATGAGACGAATTTGACACCGACGTGAAAATTTGAAACTGCTCCGACTTGCATACTGCTGACGCTGTTCGATGCCATATCGTTTGGTAAAGTGAGAGTCATCAACAAATCCGTCGATATTTATAGAATTAGGTGGGTGGTATTGAGTGAGTTAACAGTCTTTGTATAATCCTGATGACCCGCGTGAATAGACTTGGATTGAAATAAACTTTACAGGAGTTCTGTAAGAAATGATACCGTTCACAAGCGACAAACGACACGAATGAATTTTCTTCTTACCCAGTCACTTATCAATGTACTGTAGTGAGTATTCAAGATGTCTGTTGCTAAATCTCTGTACACCGCTAGGGTACGTATGTCACTTTTCATCGCCGCAATGCTTATGACACTAAAAACCCCATTCCAGTCGATGCCGTATGATCGAATCGAGTTAACTAATGTGGTAAAATCGCACTTTCGAACACGGCTCACGTTTTCTCCATGTACATAGAAATCTAGTACTCCGTGAATGAATTTTTCCGTTTCGCTCAATGTGGGGGTTGTCAAGTTATGATAGTACAGAAGATAATTCTCAATAATCGCGCTAGTTGCCATAACGAGTATATGTAACTATCAACTGAAAAAGTAAACCATGAGAATGACACCACAATGTGTTAAAATGGTGAAATACACCGCTCAGATTTCGAAAAAACAGATGTTGGCGGGTGCGTTTGACATGTGTGGCGCAATAAAAATCGGCCGTTGCGCTAAACAGGAAATTCACTAAAGCGCAGTGCGCTGTGCGATTTTGAAAAATCAGATATCTGTAGCGACGTTTTGATCTGTGACACACTAAATACGTCCGGTTCTGAAAGTCGGAAACGCGATCGGTTCTGAGGATTACGCAGTGTGCGTGCGACCTATATTTCGAATGACCTGCACGCCGAATTATTTTCCATCCAACCGCGTGCTACTATCAAATTAAATCTATAAATAGCCAACACCCACGAGTCGATTGTTATACTTCGCTGTCGCAGACATAAACGTTGGTTGGAGCAGTTAGATTAATTATTATACAATGGCCGAGGTTCAGATAGATAATCTTGACAAATTTGGTTATGAACCAAATGCATTCGAATCGCAATTTGAAGAGAACGCGGATATCTTTGAAGTGATTAATCCTGGTGATCTGATGACACCGGATTTAAGAGTTGAATCCGCAGAACGCGACCTTACGGCAACGATCGAAATGCAGTCAAACTATACAGATATAGCGCGCCAGGCGTGGTTGAAGTCGGGTCAACTAGCTAGAGAAAGCGCGATTAACGATCTCACGAACTTGGTGACGATACCGTGTGTACCGACCGACGAGACAGCCGTTAGCAACGAATTACCGAATCCCGAGAAACCGTCGACTTCTGGGATGACGATACCGCGCCCCGCGGGGTTGCTATCGGCGACTGATACTCCTAAATCTGTATCAACCGGCAAGCCGACTCGAAAAAGAACCACATCGACAACGGCGGGCATACCACCGGCTAAACAGCTTCGCAATGGGAAATCGAAAAATTTGAATCGTACCGAACCCAGACAGAAGGTTGGTAAGAAACCTGTGAAATCTAAAAGTGCGAGTGACGATGATTTTCGCGACGACGTGAAGGGAAAAAAGAAGCAGGAAGAAAAGTTATGTCAATACACAGTTGACAAGATGGTCACCTACCTCCAGACTATTGACGTTGTTAAACCGCATTTAGGTTCAATACTATGTTATGTTGATTCGTTGACGGAGAAAAAAAATTTGACTGTCACAAAGCTCATGGCTGACATCAAACGATTGCTTACTGTCAAGGGTCAGCGTTGGAGTCTTGATGAGATTCAGCCTGAATTAAATACCGCAACCGATGAGTACTTGCATCGACTTCTAGAAATTAGAACGAAATTGAAGTATAATTTGTGATTGGGCTGAATGATTTTCATTGTTGTGAGTGTCTATTCTCAATTTCTGTTTTCCGTTTCAGATTTTACATTAGAGCCATAAATAAACAATAGCTTCTGAAAGCACAACCACTAGCGGCGCTGGTGCTCTTGTAATCTCGAATCAGCGGTTTAGGTCTTTCTCTCCGGGTGTCGAGCGGTGAACAACGTGGCTTACTGGTTGGGTATATTCGATCGCAGATTGCCGGATAAGGAGTTAATTAGTAAGTTATTCGGCACGATTACTTTGATTTATGAATATAATATGTTATTCGTTTATCCTACAGACAAAACAAGCGTCAGAATTGAAGTAAAGAATTGCATAGGTGAGTTATTACTGTTTAGAACTAGTGAACATGATGTAATTCTCTATGTTGTTGACAGACAGAGCAAACTCAAGTTGAACGCACGAGTCTACTGGTAAGTTATCCGCTATAACACAACGTTAGTGGACATAGATTGATGTGTTGCTTGTTTTATTAAGCATAAAGAATCGAAGACACCGGCAAAGAAACTAGATTGTAAGTAAGACTAGTTTAATGTTCCCCAAGTGCTGAATTTGACCGCGTGTTATTAATTTTACAGATGAGTCGACGCAGACGGAATCGTGTTCGCGAAGAACCGAATGCACCACCAGAGATTGGGGACGAACGTCAAGAAGTTGTAAATCAGAACTGGCAAGCGATAAAATCGTATGTAGTGAAAAAGACTGGTCATGTGTATAATATTCGAGTCATCGGTCGGGAGCTAGCGGATGTTTTCCGTGATATACAAGCTATATTTTTCTCTGAGTCACATACCTTTAAAGTGAACTACGCACATGCCTTTATTTTATATCACACTGAGACTCTGCGATTTCGTTATTTTCATGCGTCGGCGAACGTCGATAGTGTATTAGAAACACCAGCGCTAATTTCAACACTATCTGAGTTTGATGAATTTGTTGAATCTATTCGCCTGGAAACCGCACTTGATTTGTTACAAAACTCTCGAGCAGATACAAAGTCACTACCAGTGTGTCTGACTAATGTCCAGTTTTATGTATACCCTACGAGTCGTTTACTGATTGGTTGAGCTGATATCGAAATACCACCAGGACTTGCACAATCATTTATTTATACGTCGAAAAACTAAGACGCCGATGTGTCTTTTCATGATCTCAATCATTCTCATAATGATCCAAGAAAATGATCCCGTCATTGAATTTTATTGAGATGTACTTGTATGTATTGCGTGTGGTGTTATTTGGATATATTTGTACATTTTGTTTGTTTAATATGATTTTTTTTATTGTTTGTTAATGTATCGTTTGTTTTCCAGGTGGATAACATTATTTCATATCTCAAGTCGGTTATGTCATTAGATTTGAATAGTTTACATATAGAGATTACATTGACACAGGATTAAGGGTTTAATAGGTAAGTTATTCGATGCGAATACTTTGATTTATGAATATAATTTGTTATTTATTTATCCACCAGACAAAACGAGCGTGGGATTAAAGAATTGAAACGGTGAGTTATTACTGTGTAGAACTATTAAGCATGATGTAATGATTTTGTTGTTGAACAGACAAAGCGAACTCAATGATTAAGTGGGATACACAAGTCTACTGGTGAGTTATCTGTTATATTACTATGTTAGTGACATAGTTTGACGTGTTACTTGTTTAGTATAAAGATCCAAGGAAGATACCGAAAAAGAAACCGCATTGTAAGTAACACTAGTTTAATATTCCCAAGTGTTGAATGTAACCACGCGGTATCAATTTTTACAGATGACTCGACACCTTTGGAATCATAAAGAACACGCACCGCCAGAGATCGACAACCAAAAACAACAAATGACATCTCAGAACTGGCAAGCGGTGAAATCGTATGTAGTGAACAGTAACCGTGTGTATAATATTCACGACTTGAACCGTAAGCGGTCGGATGTTTTCCCAGATACCCAATCGATCTGTCTGATCAACCCGCAGTTATATGAATATCCTACCGAGGGTGTGTTGATTGGTTGTGTTGGTATTAAACTACCGACATGGCTTGCGCAGTCGAAATCGATCATGCCATTTACACGTCGGAAAAATAAGAATCGGTACAATGACAATCTCTGCGCTTTTCGCTGTATTGGTCACTCGATAGGTAAAGACACCAAAGCAATGGCCCAACAATTCACTTCAGCATATGGTGTAAATGTAGAATCCGGTGTGACTCTTGACATGTTGGATGATATCGAGGATTTGTTTAATGTCGCTATATTTGTATACACCAAGACCGAGGGTAAAGCTAGCGCTCTCCGACGTAGTACGTTTGAAGGGAAACCTGTGTACTTACATTTAGAACATGCACACTTCTGTCTCATTACTGACATGAGGCGGTATATAGAGACCTATAAATGTGATGTTTGTCTACGATTATTTAACGAACAGTATGAATTGACCAGACACAAATGTACAACGGGTGTCGTTGAAGTGTTTCCAGGTGGCGTGTATACACCTCCTCTGAACATCTTTGAAAAGCTTGATTTAGAAGGGGTGTTTGTTCCTCACCAGCTTCGTTATTTCAAATACCGTATCGCGTTCGACATAGAGAGCATGTTTGAAAAGTGTGATATTCCAGATTCCTCCAAAACTTCATGGGAGTGTAAACATATTCCCATTTCGGTTAGCATCTCTTCTAATGTGGAAGGGTTCTTGGAACCGTATGTAATTGTCTCGAACGGTGACCCAAATGACTTGTGTGCGGAAATGGTTGATCATTTTCATGATATTCAAAGTGAGTCATTTAGGTTGCTACAGACGGAATATCAACACTACTTGGACATGCTCGAAACTAAAATTACCGAAATGAGAGCGCTCGATCCTTCCGAAAGAAAAATACCTCTTGAACGTTTACAAGAGGAGTTTATGCGATATTTAAAACAAATCCCTGTTTTGTCGTTCAATGGTGGTCGGTATGACTTGAACTGTCTCAAAGAGTACTTGATGGGTTTACTCGTTGATGAAAATCTGAATGTATTGAAACGAGGTAACAACTTCCTCTCGTTGACAACTAACAGACTTAAATTTTTGGATATTGTGAATTACTTGGCACCCGGGTTCTCGTACGATGCTTATTTGAAGGCCTTCAAATGTAGCGCCGCTAAGGGTCATTTTCCGTATGAGTTTCTGACTAGTTTAGAAAAGCTGGATTATACGAGTCTTCCTAGCCACAGCGACTTTTACAGCTCGCTAAAGGGTCGTAATATCTCCACAGCTGAATATGAAAACTGTTTGAAGGTTTGGAATGATAACAAAATGACAACTTTACGTGATTATCTCAAATGGTACAACGCAATCGATACTCACTACTTCATTGAGGGGTTAGAAAAACAATTTCAATCTTTCAAAAGTCAGTTCAGTGTGGATATATTCAAAGAAGCTGTCTCCCTACCCGGGGTTGTATCGAGGCATCTTTTCAATAGCATCCCACGTGATTTTACCTTGTTCAATGATAAACACCAGGATCTGGTTTCGCTATTCAGAGACAATTTAGTGGGTGGACCGTCAGTCATTTTCCATCGATATCAAAAACAGGGTGAAACTCGAATCAAAGAATTTTTTTACAAGGAAAACGCTCAGATTACCCAACATGTAACAGGGCTGGACAGCAATTCGTTATACCTTTTTGCTTTGAGTGAACCTAGTCCAACTGGTTTCCCGGTACATTGGCAACCACTCGATGCTGAGTGTACTAAATTCAAACCGGTGAAGACCGCACCGAAATGGGGGGGGACAGCAGCTCAATGGTTAAACTGGTATTCTCACATTCACAATGTACATGTCCACCATGCTTTTAATGGACCTGAAATACGCGTAGGAGCTCGTAATTATCCTGCCGATGGGTTCTATCGTAATTCAGCTGGTCAGGGGGTAATCTTGTCTTTTCTTGGGTGTCATTTTCATGCACATCAGTGCAGATTTGGCTGTGATGACTTGGAACGTCGAGAACGAACTAAACGTGTTCATGATTATTACAAAAGCCTCAATTATCAAGTCGTATGTAAATGGGAATGTGACTGGCGCACGGAGAAACAGGAAAATCCTGATATTGTGCGATATCTTAATGGCATCCAACCGCAATTGAATAGAACCAAGTCTGTCACCGCGCATAAATTGATGGAGATGGTAATGACCGGTACATTCTTTGGGTGTTTATCAGTCGATATTTTTACGCCAAAACATTTGCAAAGGAAGTTTGTTGAACTATGTCCGATATTCAAAAATACGATGGTGTCTCGCGAGCATTTGTCAGGACACATGAAACAGTTTGCCATTGATCGTAAATTACTCACCAAACCCACGCGCATGTTAGTTGCTTCATACTGGGGCAAGAAAATCTTGTTGACCTCTGACTTGATCAAGTGGTATGTAGAGCACGGATTGATTATATCAAAAATCCATGAGGCGGTCGAATTCACAAAAAAGACCTGTTTTGACAACTTTGCGAAAAATGTCTCAGACTGTCGACGCGCTGGGGACCGTGACCCTAACCTAGAGATTATTGCCCTGACACAAAAATTAGCCGGAAACAGCAGCTATGGTCGGGTCTTGATGAATCCACGTAAATTCAAACGAACCACCTACTGTGATAAAAGTGAATTGGATGTCAATGTTGAGGATCGCTTTTTTGTGAAATATGATGAATTGAACGCTGATCTATTTGAAGTAACGAAGCGACCTAAAACGATCAAGTGGGGTAACTGTATTCAAGTGGGGTTCTGGGTTTATAACAATGCTAAGCTCAAGATGCTCTCGTTTTTTTATGACTGCTTGTGTAAATATTTCCGCGACGAGTGCTTCATGCTATTAATGATGGACACAGACTCCCTCTATCTTTCGCATTCAGCCTCATTCGACGATATCCTTATCCCCGAGAAAAGAGATGAATTTTATGTGGAATACGAGAACTGGTTTCCACGCTATTTTTGTGACGAGCATCGAGCTGAGTTTTTGGCTGATCCGGTTTCTTTTGACCGTTCGCGACAGTGTTGCAAAGACACGTATGCCTATTACCTTCGTCAACCGGGTTTGATGAAAGTGGAGTACGAGGGTGGTACATCTTTCTGCGGTCTCCAATCCAAAAATTACTTTTGTGATGGACCAAAGAAAAAATTAGCTTCCAAAGGCCTCCAGAAATCCAACCCAGTCGATTTCGAAACTTTCCTGGGTGTCTTGACATCTAGGCAATCTGTCGGGGGAGTGAACAAGGGGTTTCGGTGCAGAGATAGGGGTGTCTATACATACAAACAACAGCGTAAAACATTTTCCTATTTCTATGCCAAACGCCGAGTGCTCGAGGATGGTGTATCAACCCTGCCATTGAATGTGTAATTGTATATTTTGTGTGCTATTGTATTTTATCTGTGTGTCTGCTATTATTATGATTTATTTGTATTTTTTATGTGTTGATGTGTCATTTGTTTTCCAGATGGATAACGCTATTTCATATATTGAGTCAGTAATGTCAGAATTGGATTTAAATAGTTTGCACAAAGAGACGCTTGAACTGGAGCAGGAATTAACACAGCTCTCGATTCACGGTACCGACGACAACTCACAAGACCGCACGATACCCGATCGATCCAAGGCGCGCCGTCAGGAACTAGACGAGAAATGGACCCGTGACCGAAGTGTCTGCATAGAAGCGCTACTTCAACTACAATTTCCTGATCGAAAGATGCCGAGTGATAACCACATCCTATTCAACAGAGCAAAGCTTACAAATCATGTGGTCCTGGGAAGAAATTGTTCGTGGATACCGCTTTTCGGTCACGAAGAGAGACAAGCCTACTTGAGAACCCGCAAGCGACATCGAAAATTCCAATTTTTCCTTGATCAACATCGAGTTGCAAACAGTTTGAAACGAACTCGTTCTGACTCTGAAAGTAGCGATGCTACAACCGATGATTTTTGCAAACATGATTCCCTTGGTCATTGTGAACATAATCCTGTGGTGAACACTGATAGTTTTAGGTGAAACTTTGTTTACAATCTGTGGGTGTTTTCGAAATGTCAACTTGTAACTAAAACGTTTTAGTAATAATATTTCCTGAAATCTGTGTCTTGTTTTACAGATGGCTAGTGATTACATAATATCTGTTCTGGAACAACCAGACCTGACTCGGTTACACGAAAAGACACTTGTACAACGCCGCGATCATGTACACTTCGTGGAGCTGTATTTGAATCGAGAGATATCGCATGAATTATACGAACAACGCGTGTCGAGACAACATAAAGATTTGAAAGAGTGTTCCAAGGGTGAATACTATAGTTGTTATAGAAACACTGTTAGATTTTAAAGCGCTATGAATCCTCTCTTATTATGAATCCTCTTATGTGATTTATTATTTTGCAGCTTGGGATCAGCTGCTTGATGACCTGAATAAAGCGTTCGTAACACTACAACTTCCACTGACGATGAGGGACAGATGAAGATTTCATAACCCGTGGAAAATTGTTAAATCGGACTCTACTGGGATTATATATTCCACTAGAACAAGATGACTACAACAGTGGATATTCCCAACCTTGTTGATATATAAACAAATGCACTTTATCGAGTTTTCAATAAACAACAAATGATGGAATTGATCCACCCATTCGCGTGTATTGTGAGTGGTCCTTCAAGAAGTGGGAAGACTACTTTTGTTGCAAAGCTGATTAGGCATGCGACATCAATGATTAAACCTAGTGTATCCAGGGTCGTATATTGTTACAATAATTATCAGGAGGTTTTCAAGACGATGCATAATGTAGAATTCCACGCGGGTCTAGATATTTTAGAAGAGTTGAAGGTTTGCTCTGAAGACACCTTGATTATAGTGGATGATTTCATGACTGAGACAGCGAAAATTGCAGACTACTTTACAAGATTTTCTCATCATTCGGCAAAGTCAATTTGCTATATCACACAGAACCTGTACCACAAGGGTAAAGGAGCACGTGACTTGAGTCTCTCGAGTTCGTATATGGTGATTTTCAAGAATCCGCGCGACCAACAGCAGATCAGTTTTCTTGGTCGACAAATGTACCCAAACTCTAGATTTTTAACAGAGGCTTATCGTGACGCTGCTAGACGACCTCATGGTTATTTATTTCTTGATGTCACGCAAGAAGCGCCTGAAAATCGACGAGTTATGACCAATATATTTCCTGGTGAAACCATGGTGGTTTATAGCCCGCTGGTATAAATAGCCAAGCACAGAGACGACTTTAAACTCAAAATGACGAAGGTGCCAGCTCGGACACGGCGGCATATACCCACACTAGAGTTCCTACATAAAAGTAAACCCGAGATACGCAAGCAAATTATATCGGGAGCCAGCAAAGAATTGATCGAGTGTATATGCGATTGTACAAAGAACATTTTAAACGGTAACATCCCTCTTTCAAAGTATAAAAGAAAGCGACTATCAGCTCATAAATGTAGTTTACGTCGACTTGTCAGGAAAGACATCCCCATTCGACATAAAAAACGTATTGTTAACCAGCATGGGGGTATGTTTATGACTCTATTATCAAGCATCCTACCCGTCGTCACTGGTTTACTCGGTAATCTTTTCAAAAAATGACTTCTTTTAAAAAAATCCTCATAAATCCGAGCCCGATCAACGGAGCTGACGTTCAGAAATTGAATTTGGATATCGACAAATGTATGAGCGACATATTACAGATGAACATACCCCAAGAACGAAAATTAGCCTTATATAACGACGCACTAAATCGTTATCAAACAAAACACGACACACTGAATCAACCGATGAAAATCGATATATCAGAACAAAGGAATCTATTTTCGGCTAGTGAGTTGGACGCACTGCGACGCCTGATCAAGGGTGAACCATCAAGGATTCCTATACCATCACCGAGTAGCCAACGAAGCAAAGTAAAGACTCAGCATGCCAAGACGAAAAGCGGTCGTACACCCAAGACCCCGAGACGATACGGATGGGAGCCATACTAAGTATTTCACGCCAGGGCTACCCGGTAGTTATCGCGGTGCATACGTATTCTCTAGAGGGCGGAATAGAGCCAAAGTCAAGGAGTTTCTTTCGAGCAAGGACGCGTACACAAAACATTTTCCCTACCGAAAGAAATTTAAGAGACCTAGAGTGATTACATCCGGTCTCGGTGTTCAGTATCAAACCGATCTCATGCATATGCAAAATCTTTCAAAAGAAAACGACAATTTTAAATATGTGTTGGTGACGATCGATTGTTTCAGTCGATTTTTATATCTGTATCCACTCAAAAACAAAACCTCGCAAGGTATTATTCGCGGATTCAAGGAAATATTTAAGGATCGTATACCTCATGTTATTCAAAGTGATCAGGGTTCTGAGTTTACCAATCGTGCGTTTCAGACTTTCTTGAAAGATAACAATGTGCGACATTTTCATACAAATAGTGAACTGAAAGCATCGATATGCGAGCGTGTTATTCGTACTGTGAAGCAAGTGTTATACCGTTATTTCACGCATAATAAGACTTTGAATTATGTCAGTGTCCTGTCCGAGATATGCCAGGGGTATAACACTACTTTTCACGTTGCTATAGGGTGTCCTCCAGCGGATGTTGATTATTCAAATCAAGAACAAATTTTCCATAGGTTATACGGCGACATGACCCCTAAAAAACCCAAACTAACTATCGGCACACCCGTCAGGATTTCGAAATCACGTGGTAATTTTGTAAAAAGTGCCTTGGCGAGTTGGACCGAAGAAATCTTTTTCGTATCTCAATGTCGTAAAGGTGACCCTCCTACTTATCAATTGAAAGACTACCATGGTGAAGTTATAGACGGTCGCTTTCAGCGTGAAGAGTTACAACCAATAACGAAAAATAATAATATTTACAATATCGAAAAAATCCTGTCTACTCGCAGGAAAGGAAAGAAAACGCAATATCTTGTAAAATGGTTGGGTTATCCGTCTACATTTAATTCTTGGGTCTCGGATTTGTATAAATAGACACCGAAAATGTTGTTCAACCAAACTATGGATTCTGATAACGTCTCATCTCGCATGGGTCAAGTCTCGAACAGTCTGAAAAACCAGATTGTGTTTATTGTACAGATTTGTATGTTAGTGTGTGTAATCGTGTTTTCATTATATCAAATTTCTGTCGGGGTGGATCGTGAGATATATTTAACGCTACTGTCTTCTTCACTTGGGTATTTATTACCGAATCCATCACCTCACCGTATATGTTGAAAGAAACAATAAAATGTTGTTGACTCTACCTTCGAATGCGAGTTTGGATAAATTTCCGAATACTAGCACAGATTTTCAAACGGAACTTTACAAAGAATTAGAAATGAGTCGCCATGAGCTGGGATTATGTGAGCTAACCTTCCCCAATGATTTTCAACCGCGAATTGAAGTGACAGCGAAAAGTATCGGTTTTGGATTTGTCGATGCGAATGGATACACCGATCGGTATTATATTCCCGAAGGCTCGTATTACAGCATCGGTGAAATGTTAGAATCGTACGAGAAATATTACATGGGGGACATTTTCATTTTACAAGGATTCGGAGACTTTAGAATCACATTCAGAAGATTAGTCACGAGTAAAAAAAGACCCAAGCGGGGTGTACCCATAAATACCGACACCGCAGACTCTAGCGCCAGACACGTACCCCGTACCACACATGATTCACCCGAGCCTTACGGACTGATACCACTTGGTTCTGTGTTGGACACAATAACATTTAGACGTGTTGTATCCCGTCGCCGCGGAGTGGTAGAATTTATATTTACACCCGCGATAAAGTTGGAACGGATTGATAAGGTTTATGTGTATTGCGATCTGATACAACCAAGACCACACGGTAACAAGCTGCAACAACTTTTACGGGTGGTTACTGTAACCGCTAAACCGAATGAAAACCAAATCAATATATTCCCAAAACCATACTTCTTTGCTTTAGCGAGAAACAATTTTAGAACAATACGAATTTATCTACGTGATGCCGCTGGCAACCCCATTAAATTTCGAAAAGCACCAGTGACAGTGACCCTACGCTTCCGTCGTAGAGCTGTTGATTCAATATGAGTTACATCACGTTGTCTGGCACCCAGGGCGAATTCTCAGTGGTGTTACCGAACGAAATTATTTGTAATGAACTCGCATTGATGGATATGAGTTTTGTCAGTGAATCTCTTGATCGAATTATAATCAATCACGATCAAGCACTCTGGGAGCTACATAATGAGAAAGATCGAATAGTAGATGCGTACCTAACACCACTTGGGAATTATGCAAACAACCTCGAGTTGACGCGAAGAATATTAGCTGAAAGTTTCAAACACTGTTTCACCGAAAGAATCAACGATGAACTTTTCCGAATTCGTTACTCGAAACGTATCACACTCCACCCCACGGATATATTCACGAATTATTTCAGTGTAGTTGATCAAGTGTCGACACCAGTATGTAATGTCACGTCGATCAAACCTAAACCAACTCAACCCCACCTCAGATATCTTTTTGTGTATATCAATGTACTACGACATCATCCGGTGGGTGATTACATGAGTCAATTGCTTCGTGTGATCCAAGTAAATAACGAGATGTGTATGAGACAAGAAGTTGTATATGAAAAACCGTTTTATTTCCCAGTGTCGATTAACCACATCCGCGATATAAAAATCACCATCCGAGACCAATACGGTCAGTTAGTACATGATATAGAGACCACATTGACACTCCACGCACGATGAAAATAGTGACGTTAACCACCTCTATGCTTGGTGTTGATTTTGAACACAGACTACTCACCATCAACAACATCCCGACGAGATATTGTGAATTAGCCCTCATGGAGATCGATTTCACTTTAACCGAACCGGCGATTGGTCAATATTTGTTTGTGTATTGTGATATTATTCACCCTCACTTACTTGGAGATACGTTAGCGCGTTTATTACGAGTTATACCACTGACAACTAGTGATGTCACGCATAATTGGGTAGCGACAAATCCGTATTATTTCCCTGTTTCAAAAGATGTTGTAGATTCTGTATGTCTTTACCTCAGGGATGAGTTTGGGGAACCTATAAATATAATAAGTCGTTCATTGCAAGCTACATTTAACATTAGGAAGCGATTATGAAAGTTGTTTTCACGTGTGACCATCATTCTGTCCATCGTCATTATAACCAGACAGGTGATGGTTATGGATATTTTAGTGGTGGAGTTCAAGCCGGTTCCGGTATCGGGAGTTTGTTTAAATCACTTGGTCGTTTAGTGACACCTATTGCGAAATATGCTGGTGGTCAATTGTTACGGACTGGAGGTGAAATAGCGAGAGATCTATTACGGGGTAATTCGATCAAGTCTAGTGTCGTCAAGAGAAGTAAACAAGCTGGCGGTCGAGTGATTGATAAAATTTTAACCCCAAAAGCTATAAAAAGGAAAAAAACAAAGTCAAAGAACACTTCATCCAAACGTCGTCGTAAACAGCAGGATATATTCGACTAAGAACTATGTTGATGCACGCGGGTTCCAGAGAATGTCATAACTCGGGATTAAACATATTTAGTATACCCCACACACAAACCAGTATTGAGGAATCGCAATATGTCGTCGTCAAACCCCATAGTTTAGGGAATGTCATGGAAGTACAATTACCAAGGACGGATCGATATATGGATCTACAAAACACGTTCTTGAGATTACGTTTGAAGCTCACTAAACGCGATGGAACTGATTTAGCAAACGATACACAAGTGGGTCTGGTCAATAACATGTTGGATTCTCTTTTCAAACAAATCGATGTAACTATTTCAAATGAGGTTATCACAAATTCGGATAATTGTCATGCGTACAAAGCTTATATCTCTCGGTTGTTGAATGATACACATGATGCCTCGGAGAGTTTTGTGCAAGGACAAGGTTTTTATAAAGATGTCGCTGGATCTATGGATGTTCTTGGTGTAGCGAATACTGGATATGTTAAACGAAAAGACCTTACAAAAAACAGCACTCCGCTAGAGTTGATCGGAAAAATTCGAATGGGTCTTTTTGAACAGTCTAGATGTATGTTGGATAATGTCGACATGAAATTAAAATTTACACGTAACGAAGATAATTTCTGTCTGCTTGGCGACGCGGAAGATGTACAAATTGTTTTACTCGAAATGGAGGTGTATGTCAAACAGATGAAGATCGCTGAAAGTGTAAGCTTAGCACACAAGTCTGTATTACAGAAGAATACTGCCAAGTACCCCTGGATACGCTTACAAATGTCGACTCATACATTCGCCGCGGGTTTGTCGAAAATTGATAGAGAGTTAGTTAGCGGCACCATGCCAAAGAAGATCGTAATTGGTTTAGTTGAGACCACGACATTTAACGGTGTTCGAACCAAAAATCCATTCAACTTTAAACACTTTGATGTTCAAAATCTTTCGTTAAGTGTGGACGGGCGACAAATTAACGGACGCGAATTTCATTTCGATTTTGGTAAACACGGTGGACTCGAAGGTTATATGACACTATTCTCTCAGACAGGTCGCTGGGAATCCGAGGCACCTTTAAATATTTCTCGCGAAGATTATGTCAAGGGGTACACTCTTTTTGTGTTTGATTTGACACCTGATAATAGTTTGGGATGTTATCAACTTCATAAGACAGGAACTGTGCATCTGGTTTTGACTACATCGAAACCTTTACCAACCTCCGTAACCTTGTTATGTTTGAAGGAGTTTCAACATCTTCTACAACTGAATCAAAAAAGACAAGTCGTCGAAATATGAATACGTCTGAGATCGATGATATTCTCTATAACCACCCTGACACACAAAGTCTATATCTAGGAACTTATCCAGTAGATCAGTTACCGAAGAAACCAACTAGCGGAAAATTCGCTATCACCATTAATTACGATGAGTCGAGTTTACCTGGGTCTCACTGGGTGTCTATATACAGAGATGACGATACTCATTTTCATGATTCGCTAGGCTTCGGACCACTAAAACCTCAGATAATCGAATTCCTGGAGCCGGATGAATTTTCAGTGACTGGGAAACAGTTACAGAGTAAAACTTCAGATGTGTGTGGAGATCATGCTATCGCATTCTTGATAAAAAGAGCTCAAGGGTTTTCAACAGAGGAATACTTGGATAATTTTGGCGATGATAAAAAAGTGAATGATACGATTGTACATGTTTTTGTGAAGAGTTTGATTTCAGAGTAATAAACGAATGTGTAAATGTATATACTTGTGATTCTTGTTGCGCCTGTGAACAGCAGACTATTTTGTAGGCACGAAGCAGCGAATAAGCCGAAAGTATTATTCAGCTAGCAATCAATAGCGAGGAAAGAGAACACGATCGGTCATTTGACACGACTAAACTACGACATCATATATCATAATTTACGATCAAACTATTTCGCACTGAATGGAATAGTGTAATAATCGATAGTAGCACACAGCTGCACGGGTAACAATTCAGCGCGCAGGTCATTCGAAATATAGGTCGCACGCACTGCGTAAATCCTCTTACAAGCCGCGTTTCCGTTTGTGTGGTTATTGTTGGTGACTATTCAACACCACGCGAGAGAGATGCCTGAAAGTACGAAATAGCCGCTCACGACCCCCGCCATAAGAAATAAGAGCCGCTTGCGACCGATCCCTATACTGAAAAGGGTTACCGTGCGACCACAAGACACAATAGCCGCTCACCACCCCCGCCATAAGACAAAAGAGCCGCTCACCACCCCCGGTTTTCCAGCCGCTCACGACCCCCGCCATAAGAAATAAGAGCCGCTCACCACCCCCGCCATAAGACGCAATAGCCGCTCACCACCCCCGCCATAAGAAATAAGAGCCGCTCACCACCCCCGGTTTTCCAGCCGCTCACCACCCCGCCCATAAGAACCCCTGCCACCGGTTGACCGATCTATATAACTACTGTCGTGGCAGTAGAGAATGTGAGCATGGTTTTTCCTCAAACAGAATAATTTATTTTTTAAATGGCGACTAGGCGCAGCGTCTGGTAATCAAAGTGCGCTGCCTCCCTTTGGGAGTGGGGGTAATAAAGGGCATTATGATTACACTCAATCCAGTATAATAATAGGATATCTACAAGCAAATAGGTTAGTGCGCAGTCGCACTAAACATAGCCTGATAACTACAAGTACCATGATGACAAAATGCTCGATACCAACTGTAAACAATTAGAGTAGTATATAACCCATTATTAGCCAATCAATAATATCATATGTGCGCCATAAATCACATTTATAGATATGAAAGGGTAATTCATACGGGTGCTGACAGCAAATATTCCGTCTCAAATAGAGGAAGTGTCACATAAATTCAAACCTTTAGGTGGAGTAGTTCGGCGTTGTTTCTGGTAACTAACGCCATATCGCGCTGCCACAAATAGGGATCATTAACAGAATTTAAACACGAAAAGTAAGGCATATACCAACATAAAGGTGCATCGTCCACCCTGGCTACGGGGCGTATTTAGTGTTATGGGGTGTTTCTGTATAGGATCCCCAATTTGCTGGATCAATCAAGAATAAAACTAGACCGTTAATTGACCAATTTTTTCCTCCCAACATGCGCTAAAACAGCAGTGCTACGCAAAGTGAGGGAACGCCATAATAGTGTTACAAGCTGGCGAGTATTTCTAATAATAGGGAATCACATTGGTTTCAAAAATATATCACCAGCATTGTGCCACAATAGATCTTGAGTCATGACAACTCTGTGCTTAGCCAAATTAGTAGGTGGCTCTGAGCATGCCGAGTCGGGTTTACAAAAGCGTTATCAACCACAATAATTCGTTGCACTATGTTAGCTGATCAGTATACGGACTGAGTACCTGGTTTTCCGCAACAGCGAGTGAGCACAGATTTAAATGTTGGGTAATCACGCATGCGCAAAACTGCTAAAAGCCCTAGTATATATAGAGAGCAGAGCCTGAAGTATTAGAAATTGTGAAGTCGATATGACGTAGCACCAAAATCGCATGCACATTGCACAGCACATTCATCAGATACCCTTCCGAAAACACACTATATGCCTACGAAAGTGTAAAGGCATAAGCATTATTTATTCGATTTTAGCCATGCACGAAGCTTGCTACAAGTGAGCACCAAAACACTGTGGAGAGTGGATAATAGACATTCCATGAAAAAGAGCTGCGCACCACAAGCCAGATCACTCAAACATCATTTTAGCCCGAGCAAAATTTAGCAATACTGAATAACGGGTTGTTTTTGAACCGCGTATTTCAACCAATTTCAAATCACTTATCACCGTTTTAAACGCCTTGCACATATGTCACGGACTATAGCGCTTTTTCAAGCGTATCGCATCCGCACACTATTTTAGGCAATATATTGATCGGAACAGAGATTATTAGCTCGGGGGTAATGAATGCGTATGTTTTGGCTTGATCATAGGTTATAAGTGCGCCACCAATACTTTTACGGAAGGTCTACATCTATTTGGTAGCGAACTTATTGAAATTGTGCAAAGGCTTGATAATTACCACTAGCTGACGCCGTGAATCTAGTGTTGTTCAGAAAAGTTTTATGGAGCTGATACAGAATCAACTTTGGCGAGATCTAGCGCAATTCCACTTGCGTCACGCACGATTTAATGCGAATTGATTTTACGATTCCAATACCGCAGTGTCGTGTAATCTGATCTCAACAGCACAAACGCTAGCCGCCGAAGAAAACCAGGTGATCCATGAAAAATACCAACTTGGGAATTGGGTACGTCTCACGAAAGAGTGTCGTTTACGGCACACCTAGGCGAGTCCAACATTTTTCCCAATCCCGATAGGACGCCCAGAAACCAACGCATGTAACGAAATGACCGATATTAGGGCGACCATTCCTTGATATACATAAAAAATCAAAAATTTTGTCATAATTATATCGTTATGTCCATAATTTGTCAAACCTATATACTTAATTCAAATTTGCTTTGTAAACAGCATTTTGTAAGTCACGTACGGATTGCAACGACGGTGACTTCACCCTTGGCCATTTTAGACCATCCCCTGTAGCCTACTTCAAGGCCTTGGGTTTTCCAAACTTACGCTCATAACGTAATTCTGAATCTGAAATTTGACGGCGTGGGGACATAGTTTCTCGTAGTACAGTGATTCTCAACGGAAGTGTGATTCTCGAGATCACCATAAAATTTATGTTAGGTTGCGGTCAAAAAATTACGATGTAGTCAATACTTTTGGTGTGAAACAGCGTGTGTGTTATTACCAACCTATGCGCAGCAATGCCTTATTTAAATACTTGAATGCAAAATTTTGTCAAAATTAAACTCTTAATGTTGATGAATGCAAAAACTGTGCATTTATTTAGTGCAAAATCTACCATTTTTTTTTAATCAATACCAATTGTCCCACCCAAAGATACATCATCATTAATATTAGACACAAATTTTCGAAGACTTACGCTCATTGATAACAATGATGAATCACACCATAGGGGTCGGGAAAGGACAAATACTATATCGCAATATCTGCAACTACAAATATCAATGACGAAATTCATATATGGATTCGATAAATCGCAGTATTTACTCGTGACATGACTTCTCTCGGTGCGCCCAAGCCGATACGAACAAACACATTAGTCCTTACTTCATCGGGCACGGATCTTTTAACATGGAATATCGGGCGTCCAGTTACTTCACAACCGAACACTGGAATACGGCAGTAGGCTATATTAATAAACAGAATATGGCCATACATAGAGAAAAGTTGGCGACCCCTGGTTTAGGGAGTATAGGGATGCTCACAATATGCGTGAAATCAAATTCAAACCGAGGCCGTAAATTAGCTGCAAATCAAAACATGCGTATGCACCATTATTCATTATACCGTTATTACATTTGGATTTCTAAGTACACGACACATGATGCCACCTTCCTTAATTATACGATCTAGTTTTAATAGCCACATCGTTACTTGGATAGAAATCGGATTAAAGACCTTGATATACACATATTTCCCAATTCTGAAATTTAGGCTTGTTGAAGCGACTTGCTTGCAACCGAGAACCTTGATTTCGCCAAAATATTTCAAAGTCTTGATCTAAACCCGGCCATGACGCAATTCTGAGCGTCCCAAGAAAAATTGAAAGTAACGCCCATGTAGGAATTTATGACGTAACAATTGAAGTTACAATTTAGTCACTGTTTCCATGCACAGTTAAGTTCAAATCTTGTTCGTTGCCCGTGTTACGACATTCAATCTATACCCTTGTTCCAAGCCAAATCAGTTTACTCCTCTTTAGGGAGGTGACTCAAGTCAATTTCTTAGTCAAATCAACATAAATTTCCAAAATAGAAGACATGACTCAAGGTCAATAGATTTTGCAGACAAATTAACCCAATACGATGGACTGCCGATCCATTTGCGAGTTAGTTTACCAATTTAAAGCTTGTTCCAATCATAATGCACAATAACATGCTCAAATTGCATATTTGTTAGATTCAAATACTATAGTGGGACGGTTCCAAATCCTATAACAGGCTCACATAGAAACTCTGGTCAAGGTGAATGGCGATAGCACACTATGGTAAAGTCCTAAATTACAGAACAATTAGGCCACCCAACACTATTATAGTCGCAAGACCGCTTCCCCAATTATGATGGAAACATAGCACTTACTGTTATCACCACGAATTAAGACGTATACAAAATACTTCATCGTGTGTACGGCTCTAATGCACACGCACCTTGTTGATTCCGAAAGCTAAAAGCGTAGATGTAAGAATAGCCTTGCAAGTTCAATCGATAACTTCACAATAGTGCAGACTGCCTAGTGCCCATACATCTGATACAGGATTCCTTGCTCGAGTTACGATACTCACTTAGATATTGAAGCGATTCTGATCACTCTATGTTTTTATTTGATGTAGCTGACCTCAAATCTTTGCTCATATATATACGCAAAACAAAATAATTTTCCAACAGGTAAGTAGTTTTCAACCCATAGATATCTCGGTCGCGTAGCTATGTAGGCTATATGTAGATCAGACTGATCCATTCCAAGTCCTTATTCTACGTCTACTTGTAATGATAGGACAATACGCATAATACCAATGGTATACATTAGTACATAAAGACGAGTACAGGAACATACAGTCATACACACATATGAATGTGAATAAGTCAACCTCAGTTTTTCCAAGCTTTCATCTGAGTATAACTACAAAGATAGACGATTAGGTTGTTATCTAACTCCAACCTAAGTACATACTGATGAAGAAGTTAACGTACAAATGCTTATATGCCTTCAGAGTAAGGAATTGCGTCATCGTTAAAAGGGTGTGGTGGATGACAAGATAATCGTTCTGCTATTTTGCGAAGTCAATTACCGTACCCAGCGCCCCAGGAAACTGTCACGAAAACCCCTACATTCCTACATAAGGGATCAGTATCCGGATGGCCAGTGGTGTTTCCTTTCCAGAAATTGCACGTTGCAGTAGTACCGGAATGTTTCAACTCCCACGGCATGCCGTGAGCGTCTGCCCTCCACTTATGACCCTCCCAAAAACCGCACACACAAAAAGAATATTACAACATGGGTTTCCCATATTTGGTAATGGAGCGTTTTCGCCGCGCACGCGATAAGAATGACATAAGGCAGAACATTAGCTGCAAACTCGATTTTGCAGTACTTTGTTAAGACACGATTGCCGTCACAGATTTATTGCCCGTACTACACAGACTTGGCGCATAGCAGTATGAGTATTACTCCGGTCTACTGCACGAAACCTGCGAACTATATCAGTTTTTGCCCCATTTTCTAGAATACGATGGTGGCGTTACAAACTTACCAACAACGACAATCCGAGCAAAATCGCAGTATCACGTTCCACGATTACGGTATGACGTATTAAATTAATATGTTTTACACACTCCGTGTGGTGATTTCTACGGAGGAAATCATTAATTAAAAATTTACATTTTGATCGAAATATGTTGGGCAGAACAAGTACTGCCTCGACCATGCAGGATCGTTACCCAGGCCGGATGGCTGGCACCATATGCCTTGTACGATTTAAACTTTAAACGAGGTGATATTGAGTCTCGCCATGCGTCCAAAAAGAACTAGTGGACCAAGGGAATTATCCTCACAACCAATTTATAGCAAGCAAGCAAGCATTCATGTATCAATTTAGCCCATGACCGCAGAAACGAGTGCGACACTTTTACAAATAGTTTAACCAGGCCGATGAATGAAAATGCCGAGGTAAAGTGGACTCGCGTCACAATGGTCAATTCAAGTTAAGAGCCTTTATTTATTGGTAAACGGGCGTCCGGAAGTTAAAACCGAATTTAGAGAAATTACAGATCTTACGCGTAGAGGCAATTTACTGACTGAATACCCAGTATGTGCTTGTGCGCCAATACTTTTGCATTTTAACATTCAATATTACCACACGTGTACGTACAGCCTCATTGCGCGATGTTGTATCACTTTTGTCATTACGGAGTGCTTTATACCGGACGCAAATGACGACAGTAACTATCGCCTTTAATTCTGATCTATCGTATACGGTCAACCATAGACGGGAATGTCAAACTCGGTTTAGCGTCGCGGGCCGGACCAAAACCTTGATCGTTTGAGCCGGGCCAGTCTAATCAAGCCTGATATCTACCTATAAAACTAGACATATGGTCATAAGTTCAATTTAAAGTCCATGCACACAGACGGATTACAGAAACACGGGCTCTATTCTAGCAATACGTTCCCGAGAACACATTTTCGAAGCAATCATACTATCGGGTTGTTGTTCTTTTCGTGCTAGTCGTTTTCCGAGTAATGACCTAAGATGTCCAATGTCCATATACGTCACTAGTAATCGCTATTATGCCTTTCAATCATTCCGCGCTTGTGTGTTTATTGCGTTAACGAGACACCATCCACATTATCATTATTAATACAACAATTATGGTAGCTTAGGTAACATTTTGAAACTACTCCCAATTACTCACCACCGATGAAAGGTTTCTTACGATGTATGTGTTCCCCTTCATTTGTGATACTTTCGAGATGCTCGTCATGTAGCTGGAATTCTTTAGCGATAACGGTAAAGCTGAGGTCAATTGACGTATATTTCGTGGTGCAAAATTCGCGTGATTCAGGGGTTGTCGTAGTCAGCTCCTGCATCGAGTCGCCCTTCTCCGTTCGTCGCCATTCGACTGATAAATACACCAGTGTGGTAACATGATGGAAATTATCTTGCTTACCCGTCACCGATGTTGCATTCGGAGATTTAATGATAAATTTACTTGACATGATATTAGCTCGGTCGGGAAGAAAACCGGAGTGGTTGGTATATATACTTTAGCCGAAGTCCGCCATTGCGTCACCAACAATTTCCATGGGTGCAGGTTACCTGAAACGAACTGCTTAAACCATAAAACATGTCGCCATTTTAGATTTACATTGCTATATGTGAAAAGCACATTCTCGTGGGGACTATATCTGACCGTCAGTTCCAGGCGTGTCTGTTTAGTTCAGTTCTGTTGTGATTGGCGTCTGTTGCATGAATAAACTCCCACATTGTTGATTCGTCGTATTGGTATGTTCGATATTAAGACGGCAAAGTTACACGTATTTGTATGATATTTCCTTTTTAACCGAGCGCATAATGTTGCCGGCATGCCTCTGCACAAAATGTTACATTTTTAGGTTTGAAGGTTTGCTCGCAAGCGCCCACTCCAGTCTTCATTTCTGGGTATGGCAAATCCACGTTTTAACATCCTAGGGCTTATAATACACCTGTTCCATATGGGTCGTACTACTCAATCCACCCGCTAATTTCCCATTTATGTGCAACATTTACACCAGTGGTTCTTAACCTTTTTTCCTCCAGCGCCCCCTTTCAAAAATTATCGTGCTCCAGCGCCCCCCAACCGCATATTGTAAGGAATGTAATAAAGACAATGAGTAAGAGGGAGGTCCGTAACAGCACTTCGTCATCCCCCCTAAAAATGATTGCCTTGCGCACCCATAGCGCGATAAACCAAACTTTCGAGGGGTTCGTCCCAAGAACCCCGTAGCGTGATTTTGATGGTCAGCAAAGTTTGTGTGGCATGGTCGCCCTAGGTAACAAAATTTTCTTAATGCATGAATGAATAGGTGGTAATTACATATATAAGTCGCTATAAACTTTTTATCCTCTCAGCCGACGTTATCAGATTTACAAGTAGCGCTGATTGAGCTGTTGTATGGGAAGATGGAGGGCACGTAATTCATAATTAAACTATTCGGGCGTGCCCGTAGGTACAATTAATTCGTTACCAGGGCCGTAACAGCACTTCGTCAGCCCCCCCCAAAAAAAAAACGTTGGTCTTAGCCCCCCCCCCCCCCCATCGGGTGATAAACCAAATTTCCGGGGGGCTTCGCCCCCAGACCCCCATTTGGCTATCCACTATTTGCTGATACTAGTCATCTACATTGGGTGTCCATTTACTGAGCTAGGTATTCCCGCCTAGACGCGCGAAGCGCGAAAAATTTCAATAATTAATGATTGAATTGGTAAATATGATCGGGAATTGCATGTATAGTGATATCAAATTTTATCCTCTCTCTGCTCACGTAAACAAATTTAGCGGTAGAGCTGAGTGATGTGTGATTGAAAAGGTAGGACCCCTCAATAATAATTATACATCTTCGGGCGTATACCCGTTGGCAGGAACGAAACGGCACTTCGTCAGGCCCCCCGAAAAAACTTGGGTCTTGGGCTCCCATAGGGTGATAAACCGACCGCCCCCATCACGTTGTTCGTTTTGCCACGAAATCAGCTGTAGACCTACTGTTTAGCGAGCCAGTGCGAAGTGCGAAAACTTTCGATAATTCATGATAAAATCGGTCAGTAAGATCGGGAATTGCAGAAATATTGCTATTAATTTTTTGTCCTCTCTGCTCACGTTACCAGATTTACCGGTAGAGCTGAGTGAGGTGCAATGTTCCGTCTAAGCTGCTCACGTGTGCAGTGCTGACATGGTATCTGTGCACAGAAAATCTACGTTGCGCACAACTAATCCGAAGTTTTGACCCTTTTTTAGTCGTTACGCACTGTTGTCCAAGGGTCTGCGCAGTGAGTTTATTGACTGTGCGCAGACTCTTCAAAACGTGGAGCGAACAATGTGAGGTGTCTTGAAAACTGCAGGGCCCGTAACTAATAATTAAACATATTCGGGCGGGCGAACCCGTTGGTATGACTTCGTTGCATGATGTTATTTCGTGACCTCCTGTCTGCTATATCAAAAAATATAGAATCGCCCAACAGGGATATCGCCCAACAAGAATATCTAGTTTTAGATATCCCTGTCGCCCAATCGTACTAAACTAAAAGACGAACACGATTTCAAATTGGTATTTCTTCACTGGCATATAATTTTTCCCTGCCGGATGGAATTCGTCTTCTGGGGTTCAGATTGCCAACACAGGAATATTCGGTGCCAGTCATTTAGGCACCCATGGACAGGCCGATTTAATATATCGCAATGCGATATTGCGATATATTACTTAAAATATCGCAGATTAGAGCCCTTAATATATCGCAAATATCGCACCCCATCTAAACCAACCCAAAAGCATTGAAAGCACTAGTTTTGTAAGGAAATATATCGTTTAATGCACTGCTCGTGTGAACACGCCAACAACGAATCGAGGTTCTTTCTTTGTCGAGCAAACAAGACACCTTCAAGAGAAAAATCAGAGAGTGCAGTGTTCAACTCGTCTTTGCGGTAGTTGATGAAGGAGAAGTCTGCTTCCACACGAGATGTGGTGGGCATGACCGTTGCAAAACCAGCAGCAAACTGACGTGAGGATGCAAAACGCTGTCCAGCGGTAGCCCACACCTCGTTGAAGGACGCACTGTCTTCCACCTTCAGCAACGAAGCCTTGAATCTGGGCTCTTTGGCAACGGCCTCTTGCAATATAAGGTTCTCATCTGTGATCCTCTTGAAAAAGTTATGAAAATACACCACAATCGTCGAGTTTAGTCACTGCCTTCTTTGTGACGAGGTTGAGCTGATGCGCAACTCACCACAAACGATAAAACGCTTCCTTGCACAAAGATTCATTCCCTATACGAGGGTCGAGAACTCTGCGGTATGGCCTGTCATATTTCCAGCTCCATCCGTTGATGAACCAATCAACTTCATGCGCCAATCACAACACAAAGCGTCCATGAGCTTGATAAATTGATCAACATAAACTTTCCCTGTGTGTGAGAGGGCAAACAGTGCTATGGCAAGAAGATGGAACTCATTCGTGACTTCAGCGCTGCCTTCAAATCCAACAACCGATGGGAATCGAATCCTCAAATCAAGGTGGGAGTCCTGTGAAACCTTATTGTTCGACTCATCGCAGCCAATGGAGAGTGCCCACGACGCTTTCATGATTTCAGACAGCGTCTGCAAACCAATCTCACATGCAGTACGCGACATTTTCGAGGCTTCTCCCGGTGATATGGTGCCCACTTTCGTAGCGGCAGCAGCCAAATTTTCTCGATCAGATCGCACAACTTTTGCAACCTGACGAAAGCTGAGAGCTGCAGCAACACAATCAAGCACATGGTTAAATTGTGCCTTGTTTCGAATGGCAACACTGTACGGACGCATCGCGATGTCTCCAGCCAATGACTCTTCGGTCGAGTCGAACAACATCTCTTTGACGACGACCTCGACAATCTACTTGTCAATGGAGTATGACAACCTCCCGTTCACGTCGTCCTTCTTGAAAAAGAACGCTTGCAGCTGAGCCTGAGAGAAGAACTCTTTGAAAGCGTCCGGCGCTTCTTCCTGATTATCTCTTGCTTGAATGTACTCCTTCCACTTATTCGGATCCTGTTGTTGCATATGCTTGAGAATGTTTCCTGGATTGAACTTGTCCTTCGTGAACGTTTGGAATGCCTTGGTGTTCTTGCATTTCCGAACTGCTGCATCAGTTAGATGGGTTTCACGACCAAACACCTAGCAGAAAGAACACACAGCGGAATCAACGACGCATCTGGCATCACGGCTTGCAACGCGTATGCCGAATCGCTCAACATAGGCCTTCTGAAATGGATACCTGCGTTCAGGAGGCATGTTGTTATATGCGGTCCTGTAGACGCAGTGCCGTTCTTGCCACGTAGCCACAATCACAGTGGCGCTTATACTCCCATAGATTACATTGCTTTGTTCTTTACTTTGTCCTAACAATTACTGACCGCAGAAACCAATCGTAACTGATCGCAGGGTAACATTTCACGGCTTGCAAGTTGCAACGCCTATGCCGAGTCGCTCAACGTATAGGCCTTCTGACATGGATACTTGCGGGAGGCATGTTCAACAAGGTTAAGTAAGGAATGACAAGTGCCAGGAGCTGCTCACGGCCTTGGAACCGCCCCACGGCCTGCCGTACGGCAGATTAATATATCGCACTTTTCGAGGCTTAATATATCTCATTGCGATATATTAAGGCAATTGCGATATATTAAATCGGCCTGCCCATGGACAATTAAACCTATATGTCTTTTGTAGGCTATATATAACGACGTTTTCGGTGTTCATTTTCTCTGAATACTCATTAAGGATATGTCCTACCACCCCATCATCTACTGCGAAGCCATTTTTCTCCAGCGCCCCCCATACCGCCCCCCTGAGCCCAGCGCCCCCCATATCGCCCCCTGAGCGTTTCCGCCCCCTTTCAAAATCGCCAGCGCCCCCTGGGGGGCGCTGGAGGCAAGGTTAAGAACCACTGATTTACACGTATACAGTGAAACACTTTAATATCTACACTCAGTGTTTCCATTACACCCCGTTATTCGTTACGGTCTTTACTTCACATGTACCCGTTTTTTTAATAGAAAAATTCGTTTCTCATCTCATAACTGAAGCTGGTGTTTCTGAAAACGAAAGTTCAGCATTTTGGTACGAGACAGTACAGCGCCGTATTTCGTGTGACGAGGCAGTACAGCGCGTTATTGCGTGTGACCACAGAAATGGTTGATCTAAAGCCAGGTTCGAGTGCATCATCTACTAGGGTAGGCAAGTATCGTGGGCAGAAAAACTGTGTTGAAATGTTCACATGTCCAGTTAGTTTTGAATCTAATCTAATTTCTGGTTTCATGAAAGTGCAAAACGAGCCAAGCTTCATGAACACACGTACACGTAGGCTATATGGGTAGCTATAGGTGTAATTATGATCAAATACATGTACGCCATCTAGATTGTATCTTGTGCCGCAATGATTCGATAAAATTAATATTTATTATGAACTCCCACAGTGCATAGATTGCTGTAACCAACATAGCCTCAATTTCACTGTGAATTAGGCAATTCTAGCTACATCTGAATAAGGACCCATGCATTTCTTGTTTCTCTCATTCAGTCACTTCTTCAGAAATCACTACCCCATCGCTACACATAGCAGACATAACTTTACTTTCTCTTTTTTGGATTTATTTAAATACGCTGAAACAATAAATACGTAGAATAACCACAATGGCATTCAATTGATTTCAGCAGTGCCTTTTGATATGTCCCATGATGCTGAATTTTCTCCATCAGCAATGTAGCTGGCAGTTACAGCATTCACATCAGCTCCATTGCAGTATGAAGATTTTGAATCCAGGATAGGTAATTCTGAGGCACGCTCCGATAATAACTTCAAGCTGGCAATCGTAGATGCTCTTACTTCCTATAGATACATATATCTGAAAGATAACTGAACTGGCATTATACATCTTTTGACAGCTTGGTTATTTCTGTACACGTAAAATATGCCAGCTTGTTGCTATCCAACATTAGTAATAAAAGCAAACTGCAATGTGTATTAGTATCATTGCATATACGGTGACCTGAAACTGAAGGTGTTACGTTCTTGATCTTGGTTGAACAATAACTCAATACGACGAGGTTGCAATACGAAATCAGTATATATTAACAGCAGAATAACTTCAAGGCAGGCGACACGATCCAGAGTTCAGTTAAATGAAAAGACCACGAGACAACAGAACACAGGGTATAAATACAAGCACGACACACGAGGAAATAATGATTGGCTGTAATTACTAATCCTATAGAAAGAAAGTTGTACGACACTAAAACGTAAATGCACGAACATAACAGTCCTCCCCTATAAGTTGAGAGGGTTGCCCACATTTACGTAGGTCTGTAGAAATCGGTTGGCTTTCTGTTCCTAAGAGGATAACGTCTACCCGACGTACGGGCAGGACTAGCTGCAGGACCTTGTGCCCTGTTCCTAACCAATGGTTGCTTAGCTTGTGACTGTTGAGGCTGAGCAACTTCCTGTGTGGCTGTATTATTGCCAGCTGAAATCAAGCGTGGTTGGAGTTGGTTCTTGTGCCTTCTCCAATACCCATGATCTGTTCTTATAATGTACACAACACGCCCCAGTATTTCCGTCACCACGCCAGCAACCCACTTTGGTCCGCTTCGGTAACTGCGAGCGTAAACCGAGGGACCAATCTCGAAATGAGTGACTGATTGTCTAGGCCAAGGGTCGGCAACCTACGGCCCGCCAAGCGAAATCGTCCGGCCCGCGACATAATAATTAGTTATCACAAGAATACGGCCCGACGTTTCACAATGCTTTTCAATCTGCAGTGTCGCACACTCGCACTCCTTGGAAAGAATGCGGTATTGCTACGATATCAGTTTCCTACATCGTATTAGTCTATTGTGACGCCATAAACGGAGGCGGTTAAGTAGGAGATGAAGATTGTCGGTATAGAGCAGTGGTTCCCAAACGGTGGGGAATTCCCCACTGGTGGGGAATTCAATGATTTCTGGTGGGGAATAGACGAATTTGTTCGGAATTATATACAGTACAGTCTACATATTCACGGAGACACATGCGCAATTACCGCTACCAGTTAACTGCTCTGGAATGTATGTATCGAAAATTATATTGTGTGTTGTTCACAAAACCTAATTTTTGACTCTGGATGACCAATCATTGCGTCACAAACGCATCCAGCACCACTAATTTGACGTGAAATAACGCTTTCGCGAAATTATGAGCGTTACTGGTATCGATTCACAAGTCGTTTTATGTTCCAGTTATAGGCGATTTTCTTGCGTACTGGTGTGGTTGTGTGTCTTGTGTAGTCAAACCAGCAGATAGCTGCTCTGTGACGACAAAAGTGATGGGTAGTGGGGAACACTCAAAACAGGACCGTAACTGCCGCACCCCAAACCCCCAATTAGGGAGGGGGCGAGCTCGAAGGGGCCCAAAATTATTTCGTGAACTAACATAAATTAAAGTATTTTTGTGTAATTTATGCCACTTTTTCGAAAAATTTTCGCGCCTGGTGCGCGATTTAATATTGCCAAATGTCTGATTATTGGGTACTCTTCCCCCACGAAACTACGTAGAATTTATAGAAATGGAGATTTCGGCGTCGGCCATTACTGCGCCACGACGCACCAATGCATATGAAGTTATAGGCCATGTAACATGCATCTCCGTGAAGTTTGTCAGAGCAATCAGCAGCGAGAAGACCTTGGCCGTGAAGGAATGCCCTTATGGTGACCCAAAACTTCGATATATATGTTTAATTGGTTGGCTTTAAATGGCTGGCGCCGAATGTTCCTGTCCTAGCGATCTCAACCCCACAGGACAAATGCCATCTCGCAGGGAAAAATAATTTGCCTGAAGCAATACCAATATGAAATCGTGCGTGCCTTTTAGTTTTGGCGATTCCATATCTTTTGACATAACAGATATAGGAGGTCACGAAATAGCATAATGTAACGAAGTCAATATCCCAACGGGTCCGCCCGAAGATGTTCAATTTTTCTTTAGGGGTCCTACCTTTTCCAACACACCTCCCTCAGCTCTACCGGTAAATCTGATTCGTGAGCAGAGGGGGGATGAAAAATTGATAGCTAAATATATGAAATTCCCGATCATATTGTCCGATTCAAACGCGAATTAGATAACTTTTTCGCGCTTCGCGCGTTTCGTCGTAGTAAGGCGACGCACTAAACAGTAGATCCAATGTAGCTGATAAGTTGTAGGGAAAAGTGTACAGGCTCAGCGGGGCTGAGGAGGTTCTGGGGGCCCAAGACCAACGTTTTTCTGGCGGGGCTGACAAAGAGTTGTTACGGTCCTGGTGGGGAATGAAGGCTCGAAATGAATCTGAAGTGGGGAATGAAGACAAAAAGGTTGGGAACCACTGGTATAGAGTCTGTATCAGTGCTTATCAATCTGGTGTATCTCGCAACCGAAAGTGTACTATACTTTTTAACGAGTTTACCGATGGGGTGTGACAATAAAGGTGTCCTTCCTCTGCTTCAAAAACGCTTGAAACATCTCAGACGCAATGACAAAATCTTACACTGTTTAATTACAGATAACTAGCCTCCGTAGGTTAGTTATCCCTAATTTAATTCCCAAAAGGCATTGTGCGCCAAGACAACAAACCTGAAGTGTTTTGGCCACAATGATGAAAACTGTTAATATGATTTTGTCTCACAAACTGAATCACCTACATTGTTACGCCAAATATTACTAAAAGCATAGAATCAATATGGCGATGTAATGTATATCTGCCATGTTCGCGCATTAAGTCGAGCAGCTATGCTTGCACGAGTCTATGAACTGAGAAATGAAATAGCAACTTTACTCGAAAATACAAATATCGCCGACTCATAATCTTATAATTGAAAATGGGTACCTAGTCTTGCTCTCCTGGTACATTTAACGTCACATCTGAACAAATTGAATTTGCAACTCCGGGGAAAAAAAACTGAATACATGAGATGTTGAGGCACATTCGAAACAAATCTGCGTCTCGGGGAATTTCAACAGATACAAAGAAAAATACGCTCACTTTCCTATACTGGAGGAGAGAAAACCTAGTACCAACGCTATATTTGTAACTGTGATACGAAATTTAATTACTGAATATTCACCCGCTTTACCGACATTCCTTCTATACAAAATAAATTCTGAATATTCAGTACTTCATACGTGGACGCCAATAGCAATGCCTGAAAATTTCAAATGGGCATTTTTGAAATGCAATGCAGTGGGATTGAATGACAAATTTCATACAAAGAGCATATCGCTGCATGACTTTGATAAAGAGTACGTTCTTGAAATTTATCTTTATCCCAGCTTGTCCATGTCCAACAATGCAAAAGACATTGCATCGATTTTTGGTAGCATGTACGCATGTGAGCAAGAGTTTTGAACAATAAAATTCACGAAGAGCAAGTTAAGATCACGTATTTCGGACGCCCATTTAGAATATGGTCTGATTCTTTCTTCATCTGACTTGTTATCAGAAGCTGAAAACCTTTCACAAAGCAAGCTGCGTCAATTGTCACATTTATTCTGCGTTGTTGAAGTGTAAATACGTGTGTTTTGTGATTGGTATGATTGAGATTGCAGCAATGTAGGATAATATACCGAAGTAAGCGTAAAATATAGTATTAAGAAAAATTCCGGCCCGCCAAAAAGTTGCACACACGAAATTTGGCCCGTGACTAGCAAAAGGTTGCCGACTCCTGGTCTAGGCGTAACGGGTTTCGATTTATCGAAGGGCGAGCACAAACTTAACAAATTGCGCGGCTGTCGACCATGTAAAATCTCGGCAGGCGTTTTCCAGTCTATGCCCGGGTGCGGTGCACATCGGTATGTAGCGAGAAGTGTTTGGAGCGCAAAGTTGAGATCTTTTCCCCCGTCGCAATTTTTTATCAATCCAGCTTTCAGAGTCTGGACGAAACGCTCCGCTTCCCCGTTCGAGGCAGGGTGAAAAGATGCTGATACGATATGGCTGATTGCCAAATTCGAACAAAACGTATCGAATTCATTCGATGTGAATTGCGGCCCGCCATCCGTGACAATTGTCACGGGCAAGCCTTCGATAGAGAAGACTTCCCTCAAAGCGTTGACCACACACAAGGTTGTGGTAGAACCGACATTCATTACTTTAACGAAAGGATATTTCGAATGCGCATCGACGATGACAAGAAACATTTTATTGTTTATTGGACCTGCGAAATCCAAGTGAATTCGTTCAAAGCTTTCAGACGTTTTAGGCCATTCGCGATACTGACGATCAGGCGCTTTCATTACCTTACGGCAAGCGTCGCAACTCTTAACGAGTGACTGCGGAATTACTACGCGCTGAAAACCATCAATATTGAGCATGACTATGTCTTCGTGCAAAGAAAGCGAATGTTTGCGAGTCGAAAACCAAGAAAAATCATCAATGTGCGTCTTTGGATTCCAATTACCTCGAGTCACAGATAATTTTACTAGTTTCATGGTTTTGTCCTTCAGCGTCGCGTCGCGAATTTCATTGCGAGTTAACGGTAAGCCATCGAATGCCATATTAATAGCGTGAACGACCTCCGCGTTTTCACGAATTTCCAGTTCGTCAAACTCAGGGTCTGGACCTTTTGGTAGGCGAGATAAACCGTCGGCGTTTCCGTGCTGATTAGTCGGTTTATAGCGAATATCGTATTGGTAAGCCATGAGCGTTAGTGCCCATCGCTGTAAGCGTTGCGCTGTAATCACGGGAATTTTCTTGTCCGGCGAGAAAATAGCTAAAAGCTGTTTGTGGTCCGTTACCAGCGTAAATTTTCTGCCATACAAGAATTGACGAAATTTAGTGACTCCGTAAATGATTGACAGAGCTTCCTTCTCTATTTGAGAGTAGGATTTTTGCGAATCGGAAAGCATTTTCGATGCGTGCGCGATCGGTCTCTCTTCGCCATCGTGCTCGATTGAGAGTACAGCGCCGATTCCGAATTGAGAAGCATCCGTTGACAAAATGAGCTGCTTGTTTATATCATAATTAGGGCTGGGCAAAATCGAGTATCTGGGTGATTCGATTCTGAATCACGCAATATGCTTCGAGTCGAGTCGAGTAATCGAGTATCACTCATTATGACGTCATAGCAGAACGTAATACGTGAAAATTTATATATATGTACCTTTTATGCGACCACAAAGAATACAATGCATGTTATCCATCACATTAAAGATACTTTGGTATTTGCACTTGGTGACATGTTGTGGGTTGATCATGACTTCGGAAATGTGCTAGTTCTAGTAACGTTCGTAGCTTTGTACTATATGTTTCGTATGCTACGATACGCCCACTCAAGGTTTCAAGGCTTCACCAGTGAAAATTACTGTCGAAAATATAATTTCCCGTGATAAATTATCTGTCAGTGGCGAGAAGCGTATAATTTCAGTACTCGAAAAAATGGTATTTTACAACTCGACTCGAATCATTACAATTAATACTCGATTCAGATTCGAGTACTCGAATCATTTTGCCCAGCCCTAATCATAATGAGCTAACTGCGTAGCGTCGATTACGTCGTTTTTGAGAATGCGAAAAGCTGCGTCACAGTCCGTATTCCAAATGAATTCCGCGTCTTTTTGCAGAAGACGGTACAAGGCAGCGGCTTTATTCGTGAAATTAGGAATAAACGCGCGATAATAATTGACTTTGGCCAGGAATGCCTGTAGCTGGCGAACATCCTGAGGTTTAGGCAACTGTTTGATTGCTTCAACGGATTTGTGAGACGGGCGTTTGCCGTCCTTGCCGATTATGTGACCAAGATACTCGATACTACTTTTGAAAAATTCACATTTAGCGAAGTTGGCGGTGAAACCGTATTCGGTGAGGCACTCAAAGAGTAGCGATAACTTGCGAAAATGATCGCGCTCATCAATGCCAGTAACGATTATATGTCATCGATAAAATAGCTGGTTCGTGGCACAGAACTTGAATATAGCTTTCAATACAACATCCATTGTAGCAGTATATTTATTAAACTCGAAGACTTTTCGGGTGCCTCTTTTCAAGAGTTATCGGCACACTGAAGGGATTTAAACAGATTTAAAAGCAAAACCAAAAAGGCAAAGTATGACGCAACAATCAAAATCACAGACCATAAAATTCGCATTGTATCAATGGCAACAATAACAAACTACGAAGTATACGGACGGTTGCCAGTAAATTCGGCACTCGGTAAATTCGGCCAGTGAATTCGGCCCTCGGTCACTTCGGCCTTCGCTAAATTCAGCGTTCGGTAAATTCGGCCCCCGGTAAATTCGGCCAGGGTAACAATAACAGTTACAATAACATTACCTAACCTTAACCCTAACCTAACCCTAACCCTAACCTAACCCTAATCCTAACCTAATCATAATCCTAACCTAACCCTAATCCTAACCCTAAGCTAACCCTAATCCTAACCCTAACCTAACCCTAATCATAACCCTAACCTAACCCTAATCCTAACCCTAAGCTAACCCTAATCCTAATCCTAACCTAACCCTAATCCTAACCCTAAGCTCCTAATCACTTGATAATAATATAATTATGTATTATAATTCACATTAATAGTTAGTTGGTAATACAATTTTACACAAAATTCTCCGAGGGCCGAATTTACCGATTGAATTCGGTGGTCAGTAAATTCTGCCCCGTAAATATCCGCGTTATCTCCCGTGACTGTACGATATACGCATACCCTGACCTTCAAATCACCCGATAATAAAATAATTATGTAATTCATTCACATTAATAGTTGTAGTAGTAATAGTAATAGTAAATTCGGCCATCGGTAAATTCGGCCCCGTGAATATCCGCGCTATCTCCCACGATTATGCGATCTACGCATACCCTGACATCCATATCACATAATAATAGTATAATTATGTAATTAATTCATGTTAACGGTTGGAAATACATTTTAATACAGGGGTCTCCAACACGCGGCCCGCGACCTGATTTGAAAAAAATTCAGAAAAACGCTTAGTAAATCATGTTGAAACGCTAAAATTGATTTCAGTTGAAACATAATGTTGTTGTTTTTCAAAGTGAGCCGTTCTATGTGCCCACTATCACTATTACTCACTAGTTGATACGGCTTCGGCATGGTAATATCATTCCATGGATGAAGAATTTGCTGGTACGAATGGGCATATTGCCTTGACGTGCAATGGCCCACCACTGCCAAGACCGAGACGCCTGCAAAACGACTTCGGGCGCTCCAAAAGACCATGCTTTACGAGGAGATAGTTGTCTAGCAAGTAGGCCTACCGTGTATAGCTAACCCCAATATTGATTCTTCAATCCATGGGTGGCCAATCTGCAGCAGTAGAAGGAAAATTATGCGGCTGTCGACACTTGTAATAACAACCCTAAGTTTTCGCAGATATCCCCTGCATCAGCTGTATCTGGGAATCTGATCACATTGGCCGAGAAAGGATAAATATTTTATAGTAATATGTGAAACTATACTAATATTTATTGACGAAATTCACTCATGAACATGAAAAATTTTTCGCGCTTCGCGCGACTACAGATTGGTTCTCTGTGGCTCTTTACAACATAACTACTAACGATTTGGTGCGCATAGTAAGCCGATATGTGCATATAGATTAGTTCGGAGTGTACCGGCAATGGACATGGACATGATAACGTGGGTATTTGGCCCCAGCTAGTTTATCACGACTAACCACCGGTATGCGGCCGCAGGCTACATGAGTACGCGAAATGCGGCCGTGAATTACAAAAATGTTGGCCACCCCTGTTTTAGCGGCTAAAGAGTGTTGTCATTGTCAGGTATCGTGTACAGCTCATAGTCCGAAATATAATGACATTGATGATCATGATACTTTTTGTTGTATTTGTGTTTGTTCAATAAAATATTAGTTCTTTTGTGGTGACTATAACCGTCGCCTATGTTAGAAAGCACAGCGTTGTAATAACGTAGAGTTATCAGACGTGGTTGTTGAACTGCGTTGCCTACTTTTATATCGATATTGATGTCATGCGGCCCGCGGCCTCCAGGAATTTGGAAAAGTGGCCCGCGACCTATTTTGAGTTGGCGACCCCTGTTTTAATACAATATTCTCGGAGGGCCGAATTTACCGAGGTCATGGGCCGAATTCACTGGCCGAATTTACCGAGGGCCGAATTTACTGGCAACCATACGGACATACGGTACTATAGTAGCAGCACAATTTGTAAATAAACAATTACACGCACGGAACAACACGGACTAATGAGAAATTTGTAGGTTATAGAGGAAATCTTTCTGTCTGCATAAAATAGGTTTGCTCAACTGAATAATAGTAGACTCCAACACTCAACAACACTCAACAACAATCGGTCAGCATCTGAGCGAAAACCTTGCCAGTGCACACGCACAGCACTATGATGACAATATGTTCACTGTCATTGCGCGTGGTAGGTCTGTGTTTTATTTAAAAGTGTTGGAGTCTACTATTATTCAGTTGAGCAAACCTATTTTATGCAGACAGAAAGATTTCCTCTATAACCTACAAATTTCTCATTAGTGCGTGTTGTTCCGTGCGTGTAATTGTTTATTTACAAATTGTGCTGCTACTATAGTACCGTATGTCCGTATACTTCGTAGTTTGTTATTGTTGCCATTGATACAATGCGAATTTAATGGTCTGTGATTTTGATTGTTGCGTCATACTTTGCCTTTTTGGTTTTGCTTTTAAATCTGTTTAAATCCCTTCAGTGTGCCGATAACTCTTGAAAAGAGGCACCCGAAAAGTCTTTGAGTTTAATAAATATACTGCTACAATGGATGTTGTATTGAAAGCTATATTCATCGATAAAACTAGCAACACCGGGTAAGCCGGCGATCATGGCATCAATAGACACTTAC
Source organism: Botryllus schlosseri (assembly GCF_051294905.1). Lineage (NCBI taxonomy): Eukaryota > Metazoa > Chordata > Ascidiacea > Stolidobranchia > Styelidae > Botryllus > Botryllus schlosseri. The sequence goes on along the minus strand of NC_137251.1, from coordinate 8,660,040 downwards.
GTGACCTTTGACACGAACCAATGGGGTTGCAGCAGGATGTAAACAAACATCAAGGCCGGGCAAGCTTACAATGAGCTCTTATGGAAAAGGGTTGAAAAGTGAAGGTTTTTAGCAAAATTACATTGAATTGGGGATGACTGGCCCTGATGAATAGTAATAGCGTAGAGCTAGTATGTGATTGCAGCGTTTTATTCTATAATGAACATGGATGGTGGCAAATACGCATCAGCATGGTGTGTCCAAATGCATGGAGTTATGACAACTTTTCGGATTAAGCAACGGTTGTTGTATACTATACTATAGGATTGAGGTAATGCATATTTTGACGATTTCATAGGCTCAGGTCACGAGAAAAATTTTCAAGCATATCTCATGTTCAGAAATATATGCAAGAAAAATATAGCTCCTGCCACACATTACAATTTTGGTGTATATTGATTAAAAGCTATGGAGATTCTATCGGGTGTTTGGAGTTCAGTGGAACAGTATTTTCTTCTACCACCGCGGAGAAAGCTACGAAGTATTTCATGGGGCGCTACGTACAGGACTTCGGGATAAAGATTGAGGAGACAATCCACTCTTATTGTGGAAGCAATATTCTAGTGAACAGTAAATGTTATCGCAACTTGCATAAGAGTAAGATACCACACCCAATGGAAATATTTCAGAAAATCTATTATTGATTCACCTTGCACTTGTAAGTCAGGGTAAGTAAGGAAAGAGACATTTCTTCAGAGACTCATGCAATAGATATTGTGATGTGACCATGATTTATTTTCCGACTAGGTTCTGATAGATGCTCTCATGCATATGCATGGATCAAGACAATCTAACACCTGAAGCTCTCAAGCTACAAGTGCTGAAAGAAATACTTTGTGATTTGCATCAGCATCAGTGAGCTCGATCGTGATTGCCAAGCCATCTCTCGGCCGTACTCGCAACCCATCAACTCCTGCCTCAAGGTAGATTTTGGTGTCTTTGGTTTTGTAACATTTCACCAAACACAAATAATCCTACAACATCTGCATTTTCTGCCATGATAGCATCTCTTGGTGCACCATAGGTCCATGTGAATAGTTCTCGCACAAAAATTAGTGCACCACAATCGATCAACCCATTCCAAGTTGTATGTGATTTACGGACAGAATGATGTTGTGAATATAATCACAATGGGCCCGGCGGTGGTTTTTCTTAAAGGGGCACTGCACTCTAAAAATGATGTTGTCTCTAATTAAAGGGTAGAACGAGAAAAAAATTGGGCCACAGCCTTTTTCTTCAGAATGGCACCATAATGGAGCTGCAATTTATTGAAATTGCCACAGGGGTTTCACGCTCCAGCAGTCACGCAGAGATCGATTTTAATATAGTTGTCAGCAGAGGTGGCCACAGTCCGGTTCAGGAGCCGGAGCCGGAGCAGGATTTTGATGAATTTTACTATGGCCGGATCGGAGCCGGATTCTGAAACTGCCATATGGGCCGGATTTAAACAGGATTTGATATTCATAAAAAAAATTGGGTGATAAAGGTTCAAGATATCTTATATTCAATGAAAAAAGCTGCTGCTATATTATTTCCGTAGTTAAATGCATTCATTGCGATGGATCAAGCCCAGGCTGGTTCCGACAATAAATGACAACGTTGAAACCGCTGCTACCGGTCACGTCGTTGAAATGCGTATGCAACATAAGTAAAGTTTCTGCAATGATGAGATTACTGCTGGATGAGATGAGGACGAAGGCAGGCTCCAGCAAGCGAGCTGTAGAAGTGTTTGTTTTCGAATTCAGTTGTTCATTAGATATTGATTCTTATACTTCCTGTTCATCAGCCATTAGGGTACTTGATACCAGTTGTCAGGATGACAGAAAACCGAGGTATCGGTGTTGTTGCAGAATGCAGAGGTAACTCATGGTGGTTCTGATTTCTGAGGCCCTGTGGATATACGCAGTTCACGCAGTTCACGCAGCTCACGCAGTTCACGCAGATCACGCAGGTTACGCAGATCACGCAGGTATCACGTAGGTATCACTCTCCCACGTTGTTCTGGTGCTCAGGTATCAAGTCTGGAGTGTTGTGGAGATGTGTTCAAGTTTGTTTAGTAATCAGGTACCTCGGAGGTAAACCTCCAGCACTTAGGAATCGAACTCTGAAGTCGACCTCGGACGGACTCGAACCCGTGTGTTCACGCTAGTTATCATGTCTTGTGTTTATTTGTCGCCGATTTTTAAATTCGTTGAATTTGCATTTTGCCGGATGGTTTGAAGCGGTTGAAGGAGACACTTTGCTCGCGTGAGCTGACGACCTGGACTAGCATCGAACAGGCGGCCTTGGAAGCAAAATCTATACTGCTACCGGTAGTGGTTACTTCCAACATTTGGAATGCAGATCCCAAGCGGCGAAAGTTCATATGTGATCCTTGATGAAGGAGCGAATGTGAAGAACGGGATTTCGTATCTCAATTCCCAAATACATCAAGTTGAACGCTTGTCCATTAATTAAAGAAATAACACCTCAATGTCGTCATAGTCAATTCATGGTCTACTTTCGACGTACGTCACAAAGATGCGAATTTTCGGACAGATAATATGGAGTTTGCGCAGCTGTTCTCAGATTAGTTGATATCATTATTGATGCAGTGGAATAATTGGCTACTATATAATTTATTTGCTGTTCACCAATATAATTGGCAACCTTCGTTGCGAGTTACTTTCAAAGAGTAAGCTAAAACTCGTTTCAGACAGATAATAAATGCGTGTGAACTGCGTGAACTGCGTGAACTGCGTATATCCACAGGGCCGATAATAAATGCGTGTGAACTGCGTGAACTGCGTATATCCACAGGGCCGATTTCTGATGTCATTTGGAATGATTTTGTGGTGTGGTAATGTATGAATACATGCTGGCATGGTCAATTGGTCATGTTTATGATTTCGGAAACACACTAGAACTGAAGTACTACCGGTACTCTCTGATTGATTGTGCACACCATCATGCTGATTATATAATATTATATATATTTCCTATTCATTGCTGCTCTATCAACTCAAGTGATCATTTTGATTGATTCATCCAATTTGTTTGATACGTGTCTGTTCTGTGAAAATTTAGTTCCATTCTTCAGTAGTACCATAGGCCTAGTTGTCTTGGCCAAGTCACAATGCACAATATCTGATTTTGTTGTTGGCATCATGGCATGCCTGGGTTACTATGTTTAACCTCTCCGTAAAGCAACTAATATTGCTTTCTCTGTTCTCACGGTCTTTTTAGCTCATTTCCCCTGCCTAGTTACTACTACTCGCATTTATATTCAAGATATATACCGTACCTAACCTAACATTGATTTGAAATGTGATATAAATAAACCCTTGTAAGGCATTACTTGATACTTATTTGTTGATTATAATGTTCATATCTGTTTTGCAGGCTATATTTAATGTGAAATAGCACTAAAACAATAGCAGGATTTTTTCGGATCCTAATTTTGGTGCTCAACTGTCGGACTCCGAAATCCTATTTGACTGTCGGATCAGGACGGATACGGATTCCCAAAATCTGGAATCCGCCCATCTCTGGTTGTCAGCCGATGTTATGAAGGAACTATGCCGTAGGCTACACACCAAGGTGGTTAAGATACCGCGTTCAACGGAAAGTGTCCAGTCAGGAGTCAAAATCGGGTCTAGTGTATTCTATTTCTTTAGGACAGACATATTTCCTTCATAACAACCAGAGATGAGCGGATTTGAAATTTCTATGTCCTAATCCAATCCAAATCTGAACCTTCAAATCCAAATCCACATCCTAATCCATAACTTTTTCATATTCAAGTCCATGTCCAATCCTAATCCGATTCCAACTGGAAATTCAGAAAAAATACTAATTTATGCAATGAAGGGATTCGAAAATTTTCTTTCACAACCAACGATTCACTTGATTCAAGATCATAAGTACATTAATAACTGATCTGAATAAAGTTTGTCACCATTCGCCACACGACATTTCAATCTCCCAGAAAATCGGTCAATCCAATCCAAATCCTAATCCGTTCCGAAAAAAATGTCTAATCCAAATCCGTCAAAATTTCACAAATCCTGTTTTTTCAAAACCTAATCCTAATCCATGCTCATCTCTGATAACAACTATATAAATTTCGATCTCTGCGTGACTGCTGGAGCGTGAAACCGCTGTGGAAATTTCAATGAACTGCAGGTCCATTATGGTGGCGTTCTGAAGAAAACGGCTGCGGTCAAAATTTTTTTTTTCGTTTTGCCCTTCAATCTAAGATCACATCATTTTTAGAGTGCAGTGCCCCTCTAATCAGTTCAGTACAGTCCATAATCATTTAAGATTTGAGAATTCACGAATGAATGCAAATGGTGCATTTTTAAGAACCACTTCTCTACATAGCCAAATCGAAATTTAATGAAGCCGTTATACATACGGTTCGCCCAATGGATTAATACTATGCTTACTACAATAATAGAAATATGACTTCAGTAGGATAAGTCGGGCAATTCAGAAAGAATTTAATGTAGTCCAGTATAAAATTTCATCAGCTTCTCCACATCTTTTGACACTATGGTGCCTTGAAAGCTTAACTTCACTAGCAATAATTGTCCGTCAATTTGTAATTTTCCTGGACAAGTTTCCTGTTTTGTGCTTCCATACTTCTTCTGGAAATTTGATTTTCTTGCGTTTTATCCATCAACTGCCTCTTTCTGCAGCTTCATAAAAGATATCCATCAAGCCTGCACAAAATATCAAATATCTTTATTTACTGCTGTGCAGGCACCTATCAACGCGTACTCATGCGACTAATGTGATCAACTATCCATCTCATTATTGAATATATTGCTTTCAAGAATTTCAATCCATTACACACCATCAAGCAACAAACACTGGAGCGGAATAATATGAGACACACACCAAGTCGATTGTCGCATCAACAACGAAAGCGGTGTGACTGCATTTCAGTTTGGACACATTTTGAAACGCAAAATTGTTCTAAATTTATGTGACGATTCAACATTTTTGGTACAATAATACATGCGTCATTTTATTAATAAAATGAGAATTCAGATGACTATAAGGAAGTTCACATGCCTTTATCCCGATCTTACATTCTTCCGTGCATGTTATCGGCTCTGGAGAAGGTAGAAGCGTACACCAGGAACGGGCTGGGTAGCTGGGTAGGCTATTAGCACAGTGTTTATCCGGCATTTATCCTGATTGATTCAATACATGATCTAGAGAGCAAACAATGACGATTTCAGCTGGGAACGGATCATGTTGCCTAACATAAGTTATATTTATATGTTGATTATAGAATATGCAGACAAGTGTCCAGTGTAACAGTAATTTGCTAGATAATGATACAAACTATACCACTATACCATGTACGATTCAATAAATAGAACGCATACAACACCGGGCACACATAATGAATACCCCACCTATCCTGTCTCAAGATTCCTCTAGCTATTTGGTACGAAAATCCTATAGTACTGTATACGACTAAGGATAATATAGCAATAGTTGCTTCATCCGAAAAGTTGTCAGAAATCCATTCATTTGTACACTCCATGCTGATGCGTGCTTGCCACCATTCATGTTTATTCTAAGTTAGAATACTGCAAATACGTACTAGCTCTATGTTATTACCATCATTCACCAAAGCCAACTATCCCCAATTCAATGTCAATTTGCTAAAAATTTTCATTTATCAGCCCTTTTCAATAAGAGCTCACAGTAAGTTTGCCCGGGCTTGATGTTTGTTTACATCCTGCTGCAGCCTGATTGGTTCGTGTCAAAGGCCACGTAAGTGTCTATACAGCGTTGAAAATTTGCGGGACTAGATGCGACTCCGAAACACATGCGTCGATAACGGAATAGACCGAATTGCGTGTTGATGACACACAAATTCTTCGCATCATCATCAATTCTAGCTGAAAATAAGCATCGGCAAGATCAATTTTCGTGAAAATACAACCACCCTGTAACTTGTGAAGGATTTCATCCAAGGAGGGCAGGGGGTGTTGATCTATCTGAATTTGTTGATTCAATGCTTTGAAGTCACCACAAATGCGTACTGATCCATTTGATTTAGTGACGGCAACAATTGGTGCTGCCCAATCACTGTAATTGATTGGTTCGAGGATACCTTGATTGACTAATCTATTCAATTCGGTTTGAATAGCGATTTGCCTTGCGAAAGGCAAAGGACGTGGCTTGTATCAGTTGTATCATTGGTTTATTAGCAATTTTATCAGTTCAATACACCACAAATTTGCGATACAATGAAAAGACAGGAAGATGTCGAAGCGACAAGGAGTAGTCTATGGAATCTGACACCCACCTTGGCCTAGGCGATGTAAAGAGGAGGCATGCACACTGAATGAAAGTAAAGAAGATAGTATAGAAGAAGAATGCGACAAGAAATAGGGCGGCATGTCATGGGAAGCGAGATCGATAGGTCAGTCGTGGTCCGGTAATCTTGAGGATGGACTGTATTTATTTAGTAGTAATTGCTTGTATTTCGACTTGAATGTGGACATGCTCGTCGACTGTCGGATGGCCGGCGGGATACTGTTCCACAAATCAGGTCCGGCATATTTGATGGAGCGATGATCTTTTCGGTCGATCATATGATATTTGGACGACGTGGACGCGCGTGTGTTGTAGCCTACTTGTGCGCTTTTGATTCAGAGGTAAAGAAGTCATTGAAATATTCGGGGCAACGACCGCAGTGAAACTGATACATAAACTTGGGGATTTCTAGTTTCCGCATAGGCCTATCTTCTGTGTTTAGGACGCCGAATCTCTTCAGCAGCGACTTATTGGATGGGCAGCCAGGCCCCTTTGGGGCCCTAGCTATGATTCGGAGCACTTTATGCTGTAGTTTCTGCAGTGGCTTGAGTGCAGTTTTACTGGCAGCCCCCCAACAGAGGATGCCATAATGTAACTTCGATTGGATTAAGGATTTAAAGAGTATCAGAAGAACCCATGCTGGCATGAAGCGCCCAAGGCTGTAGAACAGGCCGCATTTCGGTGATAATTTAGTTTCTAGGGACTGAATATGACTCTTCCAGGACATGTTCGAGTCCAGTAAAACTCCGAGATATTTGGCATTATCTGTGTTGGAAACGGGCTGACCAGCGATATTAACGGCTTGTTAAATACGGGCTTGGCATTAGGTTTCAAGTGAATTGTCACCTTTGTCTTGGTGCATCGTCCTAATACATTAGAGAAAACGGAGGGAAATTTGGACTGAAAAGATACCAATTTGTCGTTCGAATCAGAAATGTCGATAGTATTACACGATTGCGATTTGACCATCTGCGAGGAAATTGCATCCAAAGCAGACGTTCCCTTAGCGGTCATGGAGAAAGCATCGCTCCAATCGAGACCAAAAATGTTTTGCCCACGGTGTTCGTCGAGAACTACCAATTTTAAGCCAACTCGAACTTCGTGACACAGCTGCACGGTTACAGCATAGTGTCGACACAAGCAAATCTCACGGCTCAGTGAAATTGGTGCACGTGACACTTTCCATTTGGCTGAAGGCAATTTGACGGTAATTTTTGACCGACTTGCCGAGCATCAAATTTGATAAAACGGGTATCAATCGAAAGCTGCCGCTGTACTGATTACGAAAATATAAATTTTATTCCGCTCGCGGCCCTGGAACCCCCACAATCAGCCTCTAATTTTTCATTGTTATGGAGATTGGCATTGGGACGCAACAATGCTGTCTAGCGAAACGAGACAGGTGCTGAAGAAGAAGGGAGCCAGACAGCATTGTTGCGTCACTCGTTTCGCCAGACAGCATTGTTACGTCCCAATGCCAATCTCCATAACAATGAAAAATTAGAGGCTGATTGTGGGGGTTCCAGGGCCGCGAGCGGAATATAATTTAGATTTTCGTAATCAGTGCAGAGTCAGCTTTCGATTGATACCCATTCTACCAAATTTAATGCTCGGCAAGCCGGTCAAAAATGACCGTCCAATTGCCTGTAGCCAAATGGAAAGTGTGACGTGAACCAATTTCACTGAGCCGTGAGATTTGCTTGTGTCGACACCATATAGGACACTATGGTTACAGTGCAAATACCTTTCACTTTCAGTGGCTTGTCACCGTACGCTACGAAAGAGCAATGGTATGCTGAGAGTTTCGGAGAGCTCAAAGTTTTGTACCCAGTCAATCCCACCATGGCGGAGGGCGCACCAGTGTCCCACTGTGTCGGCAACGGAATGCCGTTGATGCTGGAGTTGATCCAGAGCTGGTTTCCCACGCGTCGATATAGTTGATCGATGTCGAAGGAGAGGAGTGGCACTGAGCAGAAATTTACGGATGTGACCTGTTGTGTGACACTAGGTTTGGTAGACATGCACACAGGTTTGATATGACCTTTACGACCACATTTCTGACATACTGCATGTCGATATTGACAGTCTTTTCTCTGGGGATCGATGAAACAGCGGCTGCAGGATTTCAGTCTTTCCGGGAAGTTGCCTTGGATGGATTTGGAAGGTTTTTCCCCTTCTGATAACTTCCCGTCATCTTGTTGACGATAGAAGTGTCTTTACTGCTACTCTCGCCCTGGATAACTCTTATCAGTTTCCAGCGTTCTCACGTGTGTTGAGAACGTCGTCTAGGGATGGATTGGTTTGTGTTAGACAATACCGTCTCACATCTGCGTGCGGCGTTTCTTTAATGATGAGATCGCCCATTAGCTCATCAACGTAGCTCTGATCACAGCCTTCTCTTGAGCATGTGAAGTTGCAATCCTTGGAGATTCCGCGTAGAGTAGCGATCCAATCAGCATATGATTGTCCCGGCTGCATTTTGCAATTGTAAAATTCGTACCTGGCTGCTTGCACATGAATGGAGTCTTTGAAGTGTGTAGACAACTTATCAGTCAACGCGTCGAAGGTTTGTGCACTGACATCAGCAGCACCAAACCAATTACGTAGGAGCGAGTACGTTTCAGGTCCAACCCATGAGAGTAGACACGCTCTTTTCTTCTCCATATTGGAAATGCCGTAAATTGCAAGGTGGTGGTTGAATCGTTGCAGATATTGGTCCCATCTCTCCTTCGATTTTACAAACGAATCAAACTTGGGAGCGGTAGCTTCAGATGTTGACGCACCGGGACTCGACCTCTGTGTTAACTGCGCCATCTCTGTCATGACTTTTGCCATTGCTTCGTCATGCTTTGCTTGCTGCTCCGCTTGTTGCTTCAAATCTTCTCTGTGCTGTGCGTGTTGTTGCTCCAGCTGTGCTTTTTGGTTTGCCATTGTTTCATGTAGGCTCGCCATCATTGCCTGCTGCTTCTCGAGCAGCTTCAATATACCTGAATCCATGCTTTCTTCGTCGCAGAAATAACTATGAATCCTACTTCTGACACCAATTGTTATATTCTTGATCTTGGTTGAACAATAACTCAATACGACGTGGTTGCAATACGAAATCAGTATATATTAACAGCAGAATAACTTCAAGGCAGGCGACACGATCCAGAGTTCAGTTAAATGAAAAGACCACGAGACAACAGAACACAGGGTATAAATACAAGCACGACACACGAGGAAATAATGATTGGCTGTAATTACTAATCCTATAGAAAGAAAGTTATACGACACTAAAACGTAAATGCACGAACATAACAGAAGGTAAGGAGTAATAAGACAGCATCAGAAAACTTCCTCAGGATAAACGGTATCATACCTAGGGCTGGGCAAAATCGAGTACCTGAGTGATTCGATTCTGAATCACGTATCATGCTTCGAGTCGAGTCGAGTATTCGAGTATCACACATTATGACGTCATAACAGAATGTAATATGTCAAAGTTCAAATATGTACCTTTTATGCCACAGCAAAGAATATAATGCCTGTTATCCATCACATTAAAGATGCTTTGATATTTTTTCGACCATGCCGATTTCATTGCACTTCGGGACAAGGTTATGGTATGATTATGACTTCGAAAATGTGTTATATCACGTAAGCTTTGTAGGTTTGTATTATGTTTCGTATGCTTCAATGCAGTCAATCAGTGTTTTAAGCCTTCCACATTGGAAACTAGCATCAAAACTATAATTCTCGTAGATAAATTAACTTTCAGTAGCGAGGAGCTTGTAATTTCAGTACTCTAAAATATCGTCTTTTACTACTCGACTCGAATCATTAGAATTAATACTCGATTCAGATTCGAGTACTCGAATCATTGTGCCCAGCCCTAATCATACCCAAGTCAAATTGTTAATGCCATGGCGATCGCCTTATCCAAGTAATTGTGATAAAGGCACTCGGCGACCATATAAATTTCTAAACATAAATACGTTTATTTAGCTGGATACAACGAGTAAAGCAATCTACATCAGGAATATAACCTCAAATAAATACATACGATGACACATAGACAACCTTATTTTGAGACGGAGTTAAACCCGCTCAGAGGCCAAACGCCAGACGCCAAACGCCGAGCGGCGGCCGAATGTCTATACGGCGTTTGGCGTCTGGTTTTCTGAGACGCCGAGTATCTATACGGCGTTTGGCGTCTGTTATGTTGAGACGCCGAGTAGCTATACGGCGTTTGGCGTCTGGTTTTCTGAGACGCCGAGTATCTATACGGCGTTTGGCGTCTGTTATGTTGAGACGCCGAGTAGCTATACGGCGTTTGGCGTCTGCTATGTTCAGACGCCGAGTAGCTATACGGCGTTCGGCGTCTGGTATGTTGAGACGCCGAGTAGCTATACGGCGTTTGGCGTCTCGATAAACTGAGCAGAGGCTAAATCCTTTCATGGCGCGACTATTGAGTTCTCGCAACTATATGATACCGAAGATTGCATATTGTTACATTTTTTTCATAATAAGCGTTGGCAGAATCCCAAATGATTGTATGTTCACTGTTCAGATTCAAAAAAGACCTGCTTGATCACCTCCTGTCGTTATAGGCTACTACTAACTCGACTCACAATGTTTTTGCTGACCTGAGTTATTTTCTTAAAATGGATTTACTCATTCTATGGCTTATTCAAGAATAGTAGCCTATATCAGGACTGATGAAAGAAAAATAGGCCCTAAACCTGCTGTTTATCTGTTACAATAAACATGTTCAGAGCGGGAAAAAATGAACATATGAATTATCCGAGGCCTTCGATATGACCCCTGAGAGTTCCACGGAAGTGACCTAAAGCTGAACTGGATGGGGAAACATTAAACACCATGACTTGGACTCGACCCAGTGCTCTCGGAATTGACTCGAGTCAAATTGACTTGGTTACAACCCTGTCACCACGCCATATCATTGTTGGGATGACTCGAGTCATGACTTGACTCAAGTCACCTTTTTCGTATGACTTGACTTGACTCGAGTGAGTCAAAATGTGCAATGACTCGTGACTCGAAGGTAGTGACTTGAACCCAACCCTTTATTTGTACACTCGCAATGAATTTTCAGACCCCAAGTCTGTAGATACAGTATGTAATGAAACCACAATAAGAAATATGCAACGAATACCACAGCAAATATTATCAAGAAGCAAGCAACAAAACCACAGAAAAAGTCACAAAGAAATATGCAGCGGAACCACAGTAGAAGTCACAGAGAAATAAGCAATGGAACCACAGCAAACGTCATTGAGAAATCAGCAGTGGAACCACAGTAAAAGTGACCGAGATATAAGCAATGAAACCACAGTAAAAATCATTATGAAACAAGCAACGAAACCACAGTAAAAGTCATTAGTAAATACGCAACGAAACCACAGTAAAATGACCCCAATAAATATACAAACATCAGAATTTACATCTGGGTACATAGCATGCAATAAAAATCAGGATCAGGTATCTGCTGTCCCGGGCAACAGTGCTCGTGCGTCCATCGACCACAGCCGTCACACGCATCCTGGAAACAAGTTAGAATCAATATACCTGACAAATGTAATCTCGTAATTGCATAGGAAAGATGTGGTACCGATGGATCAGGGTTGTAATGACTCGAGTCATGACTCGACACGAGTCACGATTTTTTGATGACTCGACTTGACTCAAATCATTTTCTCAAAAATCGGACTCGAACCTCTGCTCGATGACTTGGACTCGGACTTGACTCGGTGGTAAATTGAAAATGACTCGACTTGACTCGAGTCAAAACTATAAAAGTGAGATTGACTTGTGACTTGGTTACAACCCTGCGATGGATCAGTAATTGCAAATGATGTCTGGCCCTCAAATCTTCAGCTGATAACATATCTTTTGCTGGCTCAACACTTTGATCCAAGCTCTACGTATCTTGGACATTTACATGAATATCTGCTTTTTTAAAAAATATTCATGACCGTTCAAAATTTGTTGCTCGAACGCATCATTGGTCCCCACTCAGTAGGTCCAAAGGCACACGAGTGACACAACCATGGGACCTGGGACCACCTTCAAGAATAAAATAGATTATTTGATTATATCAACTCAAATGTTGGGAGTAAAATGAAATTTCGATTTACGCCCAAAACAACAAAATTATTGGCACATACATATTACCCGTAAATCGACATTTTGACTTTCAATTACCTCGTTATAGCGATAAAGCACCACAGGAAACTATGATTTGCAGCCTCTATATGTGTAGGCATGTTTCTGTTGTTAAGTGATTAGTTGATTCAAACATTTTGCTTGATTTGGTTATGGTACCATAGGCCCCCCACCCTATAAATATTGTAATTGAATTGTCAATGTGTGTGAATAGTCAACTCGAGGATGGTATTGAATTATAAAAGATGTGGCATTATATACCCTGATACAAGCCCTACACTTCACATTAAAAATAATGGCTGGTTTGTTAGTGTGAAAGATTCTGCCAGCATGCATTTGTAGACAAATTCGCGTACAGTAATCATAGGATTATCTCAGATAATTTTTCAAGTATTTTCGGTCCCACTGTCTCATCGGTAGCACATCTCCCCTACCCATTTCATGTTTTTTTATTGGGTTTGGACCACTGCATTCAATGCAATAATCTCCCAATTCTTATTCATCTGCATGCAAAACATACTACGTATTTAAAATGGTTTTAATCCAACATTGACTAACATACCCGTTGCATCAAGCAAGATTTGACCAAACTGCTGGCGGTAGCTTTCGCAAGCTCGTCGAGAATGATCAAAATCCAGGTTTGCATCGGGTAGAGTTCGGCGGCCTATTATGTGAAAGTAGATTGCAAATCAATTTTCTCAAATCTCCATACGTGAACGCATCACAAACCTTCAAAGCAAGTACTCCACAATTTCATCCATCTTTTTGAACATCAATCCTGGTCTTTAACCTTGGACTTCTCACAACCGAAGATCATTTGGAGTATACTTGTGTTGTGTAGAATTTTGCATAGTAATATGGAAACGAAATTTTAGGTGTGTCTTGAACACGATCTCAGTGACGCGAACTGTTGATTTACCACAGCATACGTGAAGTGGAGATACAAAGGATTTTGCAGCTGTTTCAGTGTAGTCTAGAATCAATCACTAACCAACTATAGGCCTACCGTACTAGAAAACAATAAAATATCTTGTTACTACACGTCACATACTGTAATCTTCTTGCGGATGTCAAGTTCCCCTCAACAAATCATGCAGTACGGTATCTGTAGTAACGTGACTGACGATCTGTCTAATACGAAACGTGCATGTTCTCAAGCAGCCAGATCTTCAGTGTCGACCCAGCACCTAAGCACACGCGATGTCGTCACAGCATGTACGGTACAGTTTAGTGTACAGGTACACACGAACCAACCATCAAATCACTTGCCCACTGGCCAATGATATGACATGCTTTGCTTAGATTTAGCTGCAGAAAACTACTGCTATCATCGTAGCACGATTTTCATATAAACGGAAATAAAAAATGAGTCACCATGAACATGAAAATACAGAATGTGCTAAATCTACAATAGTAGGACTATTATAAGTAGTTTCTCGATTAAGATATAGCTTAATAAATTAGCACTGTCGTTTTAAGTCAACAGGAATCAAATACACATCGATAAAAAAGTCATGTATGAATTGCGCTGATGAGTAGCGCGTCTGCATATTTTTCCAATTTCAGATAAAATCATCCAGGAACGTTTTCCAAGGACCGCTCTGATTCTAATATACTCATCTAACTATATACTTTAAGATAAGGGTAAATTTGTACATTTTTAGGTACGACACGATGTCCAACTATCACTTTGAATTTGGCCTATCTATACGCGTAAATTGCCATTATCAGCCGCGCCTATGTACCATTTTCAAAGTTCATTTAGCAATACCCTGGACAGTTTCCCGAGGACCAATCTGGTTTTAATATACTCCAATGATCATCAACGTTGATATAAAAGTAAAATCAAACAATTCCAGGTCCGACACGATGTCCAACTATCACTTTGAATATGCCCTATCAATACGCGTAAATTGCGATTACCAGCCGCGCCTATGTGCCTTTTTCAAAGTTCATTTAGCAATACCCTGGACAGTTTCCCGAAGACCAATTTGGTTTTAATATACTCCAATGATCATAAACGTTGATATAAAAGTAAATTCAAACAATTTTAGGTCCGACACGATGTCCAACTATCACTTTGAATATGCCCTATCAATACGCGTAAATTGCGATTACCAGCCCCGCCTATGTACCTTTTTCAAAGTTCATTTAGCAATACCCTGGACAGTTTCCCGAGGACCAATCTGGTTTTAATATACTCCAATGATCATCAACGTTGATATAAAAGTAAAATCAAACAATTCCAGGTCCGACACGATGTCCATCTATCACTTTGAATATTCCCTATCAATACGCGTAAATTGCGATTACCAGCCGCGCCTATATGTGCCATTTTCAAAGTTCATTTAGCAATACCCTGGACGGTTTCCCGAGGACCAATCTGGTTTTAATATACTCCAATGATGATAAACGTTGATATAAAAGTAAATTCAAACAATTCCAGGTCCGACACGATGTCCAACTATCGTTTTGAATATGCCCTATCAATACGCGTAAATTGCGATTACCAGCCGCGCCTATGTGCCTTTTTCAAAGTTCATTTAGCAATACCCTGGACAGTTTCCCGAGGACCAATCTGGTTTTAATATACTCCAATGATCATCAACGTTGATACAAAAGTAAAATCAAACAATTCCAGGTCCGACACGATGTCCATCTATCACTTTGAATATTCCCTATCAATACGCGTAAATTGCGATTACCAGCCGCGCCTATGTGCCATTTTCAAAGTTCATTTAGCAATACCCTGGACGGTTTCCCGAGGACCAATCTGGTTTTAATATACTCCAATGATGATAAACGTTGATATAAAAGTAAATTCAAACAATTCCAGGTCCGACACGATGTCCAACTATCGTTTTGAATATGCCCTATCAATACGCGTAAATTGCGATTACCAGCCGCGCCTATGTGCCTTTTTCAAAGTTCATTTAGCAATACCCTGGACAGTTTCCCGAGGACCAATCTGGTTTTAATATACTCCAATGATCATCAACGTTGATACAAAAGTAAAATCAAACAATTCCAGGTCCGACACGATGTCCATCTATCACTTTGAATATTCCCTATCAATACGCGTAAATTGCGATTACCAGCCGCGCCTATGTGCCATTTTCAAAGTTCATTTAGCAATACCCTGGACAGTTTCCCGAGGACCAATTTGGTTTTAATATACTCAAATGATCATAAACGTTGATATAAAAGTAAATTCAAACAATTGTAGGTCCGACACGATGTCCAACTATCACTTTGAATATGCCCTATCAATACGCGTAAATTGCGATTACCAGCCGCGCCTATGTGCCATTTTCAAAGTTCATTTAGCAATACCCTGGACGGTTTCCCGAGGACCAATCTGGTTTTAATATACTCCAATGATGATAAACGTTGATATAAAAGTAAATTCAAACAATTCCAGGTCCGACACGATGTCCAACTATCACTTTGAATATGCCCTATCAATACGCGTAAATTGCGATTACCAGCCGCGCCTATGTGCCTTTTTCAAAGTTCATTTAGCAATACCCTGGACAGTTTCCCGAGGACCAATCTGGTTTTAATATACTCCAATGATCATAAACGTTGATATAAAAGTAAATTCAAACATGTCATCACAAGTCTTTGGTATGTGGTGATTGGAGTATCACGTATAAAATGCTGTAAATGACATAATGCGATTCTGTCTGTATGCTGCAGATCGATCGCATGTTGAAACGTCCACGTCCATTGATCACGTCACTCCATGTCCATGGAAACCATTGGATATTCTTGGTATGAGCATTGTGCATTGAATTTGTCTTGTGACCTGCATAGTTTAGGCCTACATCGAACAATATGTTATTGCATTTAATAGGGAATTGATTTTGATTGCGGTAAAATAACAATTTACGATCCCATGGGCCATGAAGACAATTATGAAGAAAATATTACGAAAAACTGCAGGTTAGTTGACGTATTGTACGTATTGACGTATAAAATAACGATAATCATGATTTATGGTCATTTGGTGTACATTTATTATACAATACAAATTTACCATTTAAACTATATTTTTATCAGGAACTTTCTCAACCTCTACACTGCACATCGCCATTCTTTGCAAAAGAACATTTATCACCACGAGCAACAACAGGATGGATTCAATTGTGGAGTATTGGTGTTAAAAGTAATCTAATGATATGAAGTGTACAACGAAATTAATTTCCTCACTATCTCAATATTACACAGTTTGCGGAGCGTCTTTTGAGAGGTCTCCCAATTGACTTCCCCCATGACGAAAAGAGTTGCGACCAATATAGGGAACACTTTGGGAACATAATTCTGAACTATGAGAGGTAATGTGAAGTCACATGTATTATATTCAATCAAACTGTGGTTCATCTATGTAATTCCATTTAGGCATGAGGAATGTCAAGCACCTGCTTCCGAGAACTGATTTGCGTCGGAATCGGTTCTTTAAATTTTGTGTTTTCTTTATTAAAACCATTTTGTTTTGCTTTGCCTGAATTCTACTGTTTGTATATGATCGAAGGATTGTGAATTGTCCGGGGTGTTGCTTAATGAACTTTAAAAATGGTACATAGGCGCGGCTGATAATCGCAATTTACGCGTATTGATAGGACATATTCAAAATGATAGTTGGACATCGTGTCGGACCTGGAATTGTTTGAATTTACTTTTATATCAACGTTTATGATCATTGGAGTATATTAAAACCAGATTGGTCCTCGGGAAACCGTCCAGGGTATTGCTAAATGAACTTTGAAAATGGCACATAGGCGCGGCTGGTAATCGCAATTTACGCGTATTGATAGGGAATATTTAAAGTGATAGATGGACATCGTGTCGGACCTGGAATTGTTTGATTTTACTTTTATATCAACGTTGATGATCATTGGAGTATATTAAAATCAGATTGGTCCTCGGGAAACTGTCCAGGGTATTGCTAAATGAACTTTGAAAATGGCACATAGGCGCGGCTGGTAATCGCAATTTACGCGTATTGATAGGGAATATTCAAAGTGATAGATGGACATCGTGTCGGACCTGGAATTGTTTGAATTTACTTTTATATAAACGTTGATGATCATTGGAGTATATTAAAACCAGATTGGTCCTCGGGAAACTGTCCAGGGTATTGCTAAATGAACTTTGAAAATGGCACCTAGGCGCGGCTGGTAATCGCAATTTACGCGTATTGATAGGGCATATTCAAAGTGATAGTTGGACATCGTGTCGGACCTAAAATTGTTTGAATTTACTTTTATATCAACGTTTATGATCATTGGAGTATATTAAAACCAAATTGGTCCTCGGGAAACTGTCCAGGGTATTGCTAAATGAACTTTGAAAAAGGCACATAGGCGCGGCTGGTAATCGCAATTTACGCGTATTGATAGGGCATATTCAAAGTGATAGTTGGACATCGTGTCGGACCTAAAATTGTTTGAATTTACTTTTATATCAACGTTTATGATCATTGGAGTATATTAAAACCAGATTGGTCCTCGGGAAACTGTCCAGGGTATTGCTAAATGAACTTTGAAAAAGGCACATAGGCGCGGCTGGTAATCGCAATTTACGCGTATTGATAGGGCATATTCAAAGTGATAGTTGGACATCGTGTCGGACCTAAAATTGTTTGAATTTACTTTTATATCAACGTTTATGATCATTGGAGTATATTAAAACCAAATTGGTCCTCGGGAAACTGTCCAGGGTATTGCTAAATGAACTTTGAAAATGGCACATAGGCGCGGCTGGTAATCGCAATTTACGCGTATTGATAGGGAATATTCAAAGTGATAGATGGACATCGTGTCGGACCTGGAATTGTTTGAATTTACTTTTATATCAACGTTTATGATCATTGGAGTATATTAAAACCAAATTGGTCCTCGGGAAACTGTCCAGGGTATTGCTAAATGAACTTTGAAAAAGGCACATAGGCGCGGCTGGTAATCGCAATTTACGCGTATTGATAGGGCATATTCAAAGTGATAGTTGGACATCGTGTCGGACCTAAGATTGTTTGAATTTACTTTTATATCAACGTTTATGATCATTGGAGTATATTAAAACCAGATTGGTCCTCGGGAAACTGTCCAGGGTATTGCTAAATGAACTTTGAAAAAGGCACATAGGCGCGGCTGGTAATCGCAATTTACGCGTATTGTTAGGGCATATTCAAAGTGATAGTTGGACATCGTGTCGGACCTGGAATTGTTTGATTTTACATTTATATCAACGTTTGTGATCATTGGAGTATATTAAAACCAAATTGGTCCTCGGGAAACTGTCCAGGGTATTGCTAAATGAACTTTGAAAAAGGCACATAGGCGCGGCTGGTAATCGCAATTTACGCGTATTGATAGGGCATATTCAAAGTGATAGTTGGACATCGTGTCGGACCTGGAATTGTTTGATTTTACTTTTATATCAACGTTGATGATCATTGGAGTATATTAAAACCAGATTGGTCCTCGGGAAACTGTCCAGGGTATTGCTAAATGAACTTTGAAAATGGTACATAGGCGCGGCCGATAATGGCAATTTACGCGTATAGATAGGCCAAATTCAAAGTGATAGTTGGACATCGTGTCGTACCTAAAAATGTACAAATTTACCCTTATCTTAAAGTATATAGTTAGATGAGTATTTTAGAATCAGAGCGGTCCTTGGAAAACGTTCCTGGATGATTTTATCTGAAATTGGAAAAATATGCAGACGCGCTACTCATCAGCGCAATTCATACATGACTTTTTTATCGATGTGTATTTGATTCCTGTTGACTTAAAACGACAGTGCTAATTTATTAAGCTATATCTTAATCGAGAAACTACTTATAATAGTCCTACTATTGTAGATTTAGCACATTTTGTATTTTCATGTTCATGGTGACTCATTTTTTATTTCCGTTTATATGAAAATCGTGCTACGATGATAGCAGTAGAAAACTCCTGTTCAAGCCTCAACCTTCAAATCAAACCCTATTATCAACATACCAGATGCCGAACGCCGTATAGCTACTCGGCGTCTGAACTGACACCAAACGCCGTATAGCTACTCGGCGTCTGAACATAACAGACGCCAAACGCCGTATAGCTACTCGGCGTCTCAGAAAACCAGACGCCAAACGCCGTATAGACATTCGGCCGCCGTGCGGCGTTTGGCGTCTGGCGTTTGGCCTCTGAGCGGGTTTAACCCCTGTTGCTTATTTTACCACGAACAATCGAAACCACTTATTTCTTCGACATGTCGAAATACACAGATAACACAGATATAAACACGAGATATTGAGCTGAAACAAATCCTGAATGTTACGATGATTATTCATTCAAAGCTCCATTCGTATAAAATACTACAAACCCAATACTCGAATCAAATATATTATAAAACTGGACGTTTTTCCATAAGCTCCTGTACTAAATCGTCCAGCCTACTACCCACAATGCAACTGTTTCTAGTGACAACGTAAATATCGCGAGTAGCGCACTCCAGTGTTTATATAGCTCAGTGTCTCCGATTCGACGCTCAATATGACGTCACAAACAGTACGAAACGTTAATCATCGGTCAATCATTGTGACTCTCTTACTGTTCGGAAACAATACAAATTATTGACTTTCGAGGTGATTTTAGGTGAGTTTCAGCGCTCTGAGCAGATTACAAATTATATTTTCGGAATTGATGCGACAGCAGCTTTCGATAGCAAGACTAGTTTATTTAAATTTTGCTGTCAGGCTGCCTGCAAATGCCGTGGGAATATGAGAGTTGCATCCCATTACACGGTGTCTCTGGACGAGAGCACTGAATCGGTCTGTCTCTTCTCGTCTCGTCTCTTCTCGTCTCTGAGCTTTGGGATATTGTCATGTGGCTCGAGAATGAAACAGGAGGACTCTGAGACAGTCATCGACATTAGGTGGCGCTAAATCAATTTGTGGCTGGTCGCCAATCGCCATCGCCAGTCGCCATACAAGAATATAATACTTAGCTCGCGGTGACGAACTTAACGATTAACTCCGTTCGTTTTGTTGGCTAAATCGTCGAATCCAACTACGCAGTGGCTGAGCAGTATTCGGATTAACTATCTCAGTTTGCCCTTTGTGTTGGTTTGGTGGATAGGTATAGCCCGCTTTGTTACTGTTCATGCGTTTTTACCCCGCCATAGCTTGATTTTACGCAGCCGCGAGGATTGGATGAGCTGAAGATGAAATCTTGTTTTGCCTGCCATGCCGCACAATCAGAAAGAAGATGATTATGGTTCTTACAGGCTATAATAAAGTATGTCCTCTTCTAAGTTTTGAAGGTATTCGAAATTATAAAACCTGTGTTAAAGTTGGAACATAAAGCTAGATCATTCGAAGTCATCAAACCATTGATAAAGGACGTAAGACGTCTGCATGATTTTCAAAAGGACACAAAACTAACCATCCATTAAGCCTAATATTGTCTATCGTGTGGATGGACACAATCTAGCAAAATGGCTCAACACGGTCAATTAACAAGTTTGATCCTTTAGAACTCAATCCATCGAAGATTCTTCTCAGCCAGCTGTGAATAATCTCTTTGATACCGGTACCAATGTGCCTTAACTTTTGAAATTTCTGCAGATACACTTTATAGCAACATGCCTGAACCACCTAAATTAACATGTGAAGTATTTGTTCCATTGTTGAAAACTACTGCTATAGCTCTGTAAACTCGGTTGTATTAAGCTTCAAATTCCATGACATGATGATACCGTCTACCGCGGTGACTTTGGTAGTCAGTGTGACTTCGATAACTGTGAAAAAAAGGTCATCACTTCGGCTCAACTCCCGAATTACCCATTCTTTACCTATACATAGTTCTGTGTTTTTGACTGAAAAAAAAACTGTTTTTACTCCCATGTGCCCTGTCATCTATCTTCGAGGCCAAAATTTAGCGTCATTTATAGTCTATGGGGGCATTAAAAGCTAAAAAAGTAACAAAACAGAGGATATTTAGGCGAAGGATGGACATTTCTTCAGAAAGGAGGACAAATCGTCCTAAGGAGGTTGTATGGAAACTATAGTTCCAATAGCAAGTTTCAAAGCAGCAAAGGATACGATCTAATATTGTGGAATTCTGTAACAAGTTTGGGCTAGGGTTAGTTCAGATCTGGGCGAACCAAATGCGTCCCGTGACGCGATTCTGACCAGCTCCTACAGTTAACTTTGGATTTAGAAGATGAACCTACGTTTAGGAACCGTGTGACAATTGTGATAGCCTGTTCCATGAACTCTGTCTTGAGAGAGAAGGGACAACCAGCGCAACTGCAAGTTCCAACTAATTGTCAGAATTATGGTGATGTCTGGACATTTTAGAAAACTTTGTATTGGTGGAGTAATTTGTGTTGGTGGATGTTTCTTCATATCATGTCTAGTTTTTTTTTTAAACAATTGGTTATAAAAGAGGCACCAATAAGGAGGTGAATTTGATAACAAATTGCTTTTTCATCGAGTATCAAAATGATCTGGTATTGTAACGGTGTGTCTTAGGCGTGTCACAACAGTGTATTGCACGCCTTATGCGTACGTGACGTAATTTCCTATTACGATAATATCGACCATTTATAAACTCGTGCGATAGCAAATTCGAGGAGACTTCATGCTAAACCTACTGAAATTACGTACAATAAATAGACTGTGTTGAACAATATATTCGTCTGAAGAGTTCACGATACGACAGCGGTCGAAGAGGACGTTCTATCTCTCAGTTAAGTACAGACAGAGTGCAGCCTACGCCAGGACAACTACTTGTCTGAGTTCTAATTACAGAGACAATAATACCTCATTTAACCTTACTGTCACAGTATATTGATAGCCAGGAGCCACATTGTTACTAGCTCAAAGAATAAGGAATGAAAAATCCCTTCAACCTACTCAAAACGTACCAGAAGTGCCAAAAACTATCAAAGTCACCCCTTGCTCCCTGATGTTATCGCCAGAGTCCAACCTACCTTGGCTAATATATTTGTGGGAGACCATGGAAAGAAGTAGTTGACACCGTCACAAAACAAAAAGATACATTGATGGCACGTAGACATCTTTGACTTTTCAGAGGTAGCTCGAGTGTGCCAATTTCTTTGCATTATTGAACGGTCTCTAATCTCTCTCTCTTGATGTCCGTGTTCGAAAACCTACGTTAACTCGGTTTGGTCACCTCGGTAGATTCTTGTGTTGTGTCATTTGAGAGTATCGGATTGTACAATCATTCGGCAGAGTGATTCACATAGTAGTGATGGAGTGACAAATATGTTTTCACAAAAGTATCAGTGAATATAATTTAGGTACCGGATTGCTTTGTTCCTCGCACACCGCATTGTCGCCCATATCAAATATTTCAGCACAGTAAATATGGCCCACCATAACGTTTGAAACAAACCGTTTTGCAATCTAGCAATTACCTATCATATCGTAATCTAGCAGCCCATTACTTGTCTTGCTAATCTGGAAAATCCAGCTTTTTTTAACGTTACACCAACGATCACCTTTGAAGCTTTATGGACAAAAGACATGAAATATATTTTCTGCTTTACACAAGTTGTACTTTTGAAACTACTCGAGTTATTTTAAGATGTTCATTTTCTACTGGATGTAGCTCTTATCTGTAGAAAGGTGCCTCGCGACTACGAAGTATGTGGCGTCTGGACCGAATCTATTTTGCAAAATTACCTTAAGAGTACTATTCAGATCTTCATTTTTGAGGGCCACTTCAAGTATAGTTTTGACATGTCTTAAAATTCACTACCTCACATGTAATTGAGTAGAAATTTACCATGTTACTATTATTAGTACTTCTTGAGCAATAAAGCTGACTTCACCACCCATAGTCATTTCAAACAAGTTCATACTTTATTACTGTCTGTGTGCACTGGTATGACACCGGTGTCCATAGCACGCTCAATCATACAGACTTGGTCTACTATTGCATTCATGCACGTAGTGTGATCTGAAAAGCTGGCTGGAGCTATAAAGGCCCACTACCCCAAAACAAATGCTAGAAGTCAATTTCGGCCAAGTCCGTAGTCACCACATCAACTTCCCAACGTTGCCAACCTGGATTTTAATGCTTGTATATTTGATTGTTATTCAGACACTACACAGATATAAGGGCTGGTGTATTGATAAGTGAATAATTTTTTCTTTGCGTATCCCTGTCTCGTCATTGCGATTGCCATGAATCCTGTAGAAGCCTGTCAATCAACTGCTGCCGAGACAAGACTACAAAAAGAAAGTAAGTTCTGAAATTTTAGTACCAATAGGCTTTTGTGTGAGATGTACTTTTCACATCAGTCATGACAATGAGGATGAGGGATATATCATATATGTCCAATGTACTTGCCACTTTTACACCATCGGGTTGGTTTTAGGGTAAACCGCCCGGTTTGATCAGACTGACATTAATACAATCAACAAGATAGGTGGCTTGTCGGGGATCCTCGATCGCTAGGTTCGCAGTTTTAATCTCACCGTTCCTTCTCATCTCCATTGTTAAAGCCCCGCAATGGTACAAACAAATAGATAACTTCCTTCCGTAGAAATACAGTAATGTCATGAGATAGGTAATGCGTGATATGCTTAATTTGACTGGCTATTAATAATATTTAGTTTATTAGTTGGAAGTGCAAAATTAAAGTCCGAACTTGTATCACATGTCATGATTTCTTGATTTGGAAAGATGAAATCTAGGAACACCTGAGCTGATATTACTATGTCTTGAAACAAAGTTGAATAAATTTTTAATTTCATTTAGTCAAGTTGCTAGCTGACTATTTACACATTTTGTGTGCCATGGCATGTAGCATGTATATAATCATTCATCTACAACTGTGACACTCGTAGACTTTAGAACTTTAAATTGTGTGGCACCGGTAATACAGAATTGTGCGATGTATTAGAATTCCTCAGGATTGTGGCAAATTTAACGATCTACCTTGTCTGCAATATTTTCAGTGTTAAACCGTTAATGTTGTGTTTTAATATCCACTCGAATATGACGTCGTGCAGTTGAATTGCATTGTGTAATCTTGTAATTATGTTAATAAAGTTAATACCTGGTTGCAGTACTAGATTCAATGTGAGCGAGCAAAGATCTCCACCACATTCTCAGTTGATTTACTATAGTCACACAAAGCAATAATAAAAAACTCGATCGAATTAACTACCCTTTATTGCCAATCGCAGATTTGAATTCGGGATGTGTGCACCGGGCTCGAACCAGATGGTAAATAAGCCCGTACCCGATGGTTGTTGTAACAACGATGATTCGATTCTGTCCCGAATATAGCACGTATGTAATTACGATATCGTTAATTAGTTCAGTGGAATACTTCCAATGGCGAAGTCCCAACCTGAAAAGACCGACTGACTTACACCTCTTACCCATTGTTAATTACTAAAATCCATGAAATATGGGCTGGGGGGGCGCCAGACCTAAGACAATTTTTGAAAAGTGGCGCTAGAGGAAAACAGGTTGAGAACCACTGATATACCGTACATAGTCCGGCACCATGTGCTCACTCCATACCAATATGACGCATTCTTTGCAATTTGGGTGTACGCTGTGCCTGATTTTGTATCAAGCAGGCAAGCATTGTTAGGAGAGACATGGTTACGTTACAAGTACCATTACAGAAAGCCGGCATGTCGTCAGTTATTTGTCTCGTATGTCAACACCATGAGCTCTGTACCAAGATTACACACTCTCTGTTGAACTGAAGACTGCATTTACATTATCCAACTTTCCTGGCCCTTCATTGCACGATAAAACAGACACTTGTGGCTTGTGCTGTCTCGCCAGTTTCAGTATACCAATCTGCAATCATAGCCTACTGAAAAATGAAATTCATTAATATTTTTATTTAGAAATTATTCCATCAACAATATCTCCAAAACGCCAAGACACTGAAGATCTGATACAAAAAATCAACCGCGAGACTCGAAAGCGAATCAAAATTTTCCATCTTGGAGATCGGTTGTTTCCCGATAAGGAATTCTCTGTTGAGATCCCGACTTTGGTGGAGAACCGGAATCAAAATCCCACTCCTGAAATCCGTCCGTTGAAAGACATTTTCCGTGATTTCAAGACTGGGGTGATTCATTTTTGGGGACCTGCCGGAAGTGGAAAAACCACTCTACTGAAAGAAATAACCAGGAGGGTTTATGAAGAAGAATTTGAAAGCTTACTAGGCGTAGAAGTGGTGCTATTCCTCAGATGTGCTGATATAAATGCAGAAAAGGAGTCGAGTCCCATCAAACTTTTACTTTCTCACCTGGAACCGGAACCGACCACCGATGAGATGCATTTGTTTCACACTATTTTGAGCACGGCATCAGAAAAAGTATTAATTCTACTGGATGGGCTGGATACACTTCCCGAATACTTTTTATTGAAATCGACCGGCCAGACTGAATGTCTAGGAAGCGAATTACAGAATTACAAAATCATTACTGATTTGCTAAATGGTCGTCTCCATCAAGGATGCCGCATCATTACTTCAGCCAGAGAAGGGGATTTGCAGCATTTGAGAGCCAGTCCTCGATCCAGTGTTTTTCTATTGGGACTTCAAGGCGAATCGATCTTCAAAATCAGTCGGCAATACCTAGATATCACCGACGCCAACAGCATGATGACCATGCTGAGTGGTCAACAAGAATTAATGGAGTTATGCCAAACTCCAATGTTTTTGAATTCATTTCTTATTGCCTGGAAAAAGGATAACCAGTTTCGCAATATTTCTTCTGTAACTGACAGTCTTTTGAATCTTATGAATTGGTTTATCGAAGTACAAGATAATTTGATGGATATCACGGACAAAGCGAATTTAAAACAACTTGCTTTTAATCTTCTGGAGCATAATCATATCGATTTCTCCAAACAAACATTGAATGACAATGGTTTGACTCCAGAAAATATTGAGAGCTTGATATTCTATTCACCATACGGCCAGAACAGAGTTGTGTTTTTTGTTCATCAATTTATCCATGAAGCGCTCGCTGCTTTACATCTTGTCGGACTGAAAAAATCAAGTTTCGGAGAGACGCTGAAGAAATGTATGCAAATAGAATCATTTTCGTTTGCTATTCTGATGGTGTGCAGGATTATATGTAATAAGAATACTCTGGATTTAGCCAAGAAGGATGATCTACTTCAGCTGGGTGAGCAAATTTTATCATTTATAAACTGTCCATGGCGATCGAGACACTTTGAGATATCTTATCGACCATATATTTAGATTGTGAGAATTTGAATGCCATGTTATTGGAACGAAGTCGTTACAATCCTAGACATTTTGCCAATCATACTATTGACATACTGAGAAGTGACCTTCATCAAGATTAGAATTCGAAAAATTTTGTCCCAACATGACATAATAATGATTAAAACGAACACTTGTTAATGTAGCATGCACAGTAGAACGCACGATACATGCTACGTTAGGAATTTGCTGAATTACTTATGCTTCAATGTACCCCAATGTGTTGTATTTGCAGACGACGGTTTAATAACGAAACGGGACATACTTCTTGGGTTACTTAAAGAGAGACTTCACCATTTTCATGTTTACGATAATGAAATTTTGGAACGCGATAATGGAATTTTGAAACTTTGGACTTTACGTGCGCTTCATGAATGCGGGGAATTTGCCATTCCAATCATCAACGAATTGAACCATATCCATCTGCGTTTGCCTCCTTTCGAGCAGCTCAGCACAAGTCATTTATTCGCTGTTATGTCGGTAGCTACAAAATCGAGGAAACTGACTACTTTATCTCTGCGTGGATGTAGACTAAATCCAATTCATCTGAAAGCGATGCACCAGATGATTAGTGTCACACCTGTCCAGGTATGTAGCTTGAACACGAAAAATAATATTTTTGTTTATGGCGGAAATCTCTTATTTTCATCAGATTGACAATTTGGACTTCTCTGTCAACAATCTAGATACGGAAGCCATCCTACTTGTTGGCGACATCACTCGTTTATGTCGTGCTAAAGAATTGAATGTCTCCGGTTGTACTGGTCTTTGCTCGGACTCCCCGGACACTGTTCTATCTAATTTGAAAATGACACTGAGAGATTTCAAGGTTTGCAACACCTATAATAGTAATGGAATATTCGTTCCAATATTTTCAAGCTAAAATTACATGTATTCCAATTCTGGTCAAAATTGCCTCATTGCTTTACCATTCTAGCTGGAAGTGCTGGATGTCAGTTACAATAGTGGATCTCTCAATGAGAGTGAAATGACTGAAGATATGAAGAAGAAAACAACACGTATCTCTTATCAACGTGTAGGCGGCCGACATGATCCGAGAGACGATCTACCTGATATGGTAATTTGAAAGTCGGGCCACCGCATGAATGCAGATTTATTCAGTTTTATCCGTCAATGGGAGGCAGTCGGTTAGGCTGCCTTGTCTTATCCTTGTGATACATTTTGAGATTTCCACCCCAACTATCTTCAAGGTTTTAACTCACCTTTCCAACCATTATAGAAGATAAACTTGGCTGTTTCTTGATTTAATTAGGTTGATATTCATTTACAGATCACAGCAGCATTTCCTGTCTTCGGGAAATGGAATGAGGCTTCTTACGACTTCGTTCGTTCAGTTTTAAAGCTCATGGAGAATGTGACAAAAAAACTTGTGCTACGCTGTTGGAAGTTCTCGAAGGAGAGAAGAGATATGATGCGAAATTGCCCAAATGCCTGTCCAGTGAGTGCAGGACCAGAATTGGTGGGCCACAGTGCATGACGATTTAGACCTCGAGTGTAAAGCCCGGCGTATGCAAGATAAATTTGCCTTTCTTCCATAAGGAGAATTACGCTGAAAGTCAGCAACCGTGTCTACCGCTCCATGAAAATATGCGTGCCCCGGAATGTTGGGTAACAAGGTTTGCTTGCTTGACGGCTGTCAGTCAATAATGATTGCGAAATTAGCTTTATCTTGCTAATTAAAACTCGGCCTTGACGCTAGCACTCGCATCATATCAAGCATCAAATTTCAACAGTAAGCTTCTTTATGTGCACTTGGCATTTTCTCGGGAATAACGAGAAGGTTCTCCATCGGCGCCGAGTTTGTGGGGGTATGCCTGATGTGACATTTTGATACTGGCACAGCACTCAATAATATCAATCCATACAGTCGAATTTAATCTGGAAATGGTACAATTAGTATATATATATATATTATGCGAGTGTAACATATATATATTATGCGAGTGTAACAATGTCACCATTCTGTCCGATGGCGATCAATTTATTGTAATATAGGGTTCTCGTTCATACGAATTGAATCAAATCATATTTTGTACCTCCGAGATTCTCGTGTGGCATAAATTTTTGTTCGTGCAATACGCCATACTATGCACTGACAAATGACGTTTCACCACAATTCCTGAACAAAAGTATGTCAAGAAGAGGAGAAAATATAATACACACACACACAGATAAGTTGATTTTAAGAATGAGAATGTGCATTTGCTCGTCTAACCGAGAGATGGTACGGTGCTTTTCAGCGTGCAAAATCGACATCTCTAACGAGGTTGATTTTTAAGCTTGCGCTTCGTGTGATTACTAATTAATGATCTACGTTTGTGCATCATTCGTTTGCTGGGATAAGCATGAGTACGTTTTGCGATCTTGTCTAACCGCACAATTGGTAAGCTAGGTTCTGCTGATGACAAAATTGTGTGTATTTAATTACAACTTTGCATCATTTGCGAAATGTTTCTTTCCTCAAATATGGTTCATCCAAATTTGGTATTGCACATCACTCCACAGGGACAGAAACGTGGTAGCGGTAGCAGAACCATGTTGTTGCGATTTCTCTATCTTTACAGATCGTAGTGTGATTGACTTGCAATAATCTAATATAAATACACAGACTGTGTATTACGTGGGATTTATTACCTGGCATGCCAACCATACCTGTTTTCGGCGCCCATGGGGATATCGATAAGGGGCTAAATATGCGCTTGGTCTTGAATGTTGACTGTATGATCGCTGCCCACCATTAGTTACAGAAAAATAAACCCACACATACTAGCGGATTTCTGCTTGGTCATGCACAAGATATCGTGGTCGAGATGGAGCATTCGGTTTCATGACGCCAGCTAATTTACCAGGGGTCAACCATTCGCGAATCTCTGCAAAGATTTAAGAGAACATTTCAGAAGACTTTATTTGCCAATTTTGTTTTTAGGGTTTGAAACTTGAATTGTATGATAACGACATTCTGATGCCAAAATCAGTGGACAACGGAGCTGTGAAATCCGAATCCAGGGAAAATACGCCTACATCGGATCTGAAAAATGAGACCGATCAATGTGTCGACTGTACAGCATCTTCTGAACCCCCTGAAAACTTTTCAAAAACTTGGACCGATCAAACAGAAGGCTCGGATGCGTCAAATGATTCCGTATCAGGGAGAATTGACAACATTAACTGTGATGACAATCATGTTCCTGGTAAGTCATATTCTGCCGCCGTGTGGCTGTATGGTGAATCGCTTACCCTGGCAATAACAATGGCTGGATAGGTGACGGATATGATTCTGAATTGAGTTTTAGTTTTGGAGTGGAGTCAAGTATTCCAGTATCACTCTTTATCACATCATGATGATTTGAATGACTTGAAAAGTCCTAATATTAACCTTTTATGTGACTATAAAGAAAATAACACCAATTCTTCCCTACAAAGGTAGTTTTGTATTATTTTCATCATTCTTGTATCCTTTCATTTTGTGACAATGTGCTGTCCGCAACTTCGCAGAAATGTTATTTCCTCTAATGTACATTGCATACCAGTGCTTTGCATACCATATGACTAAGGCATTCACAGTGGAACAAATGTAAACTTTATTTCGCCTTAATGAATCAACTTGCCTCTTGCCCGTTCTAAATTAAAACGGGCGTGAATTTATTGTTTTATCATAAATTGATGATATCAGATTAATGATAACCCACATATTTTGAAGATGAAAAGAGGACATCGCATCCAGCAGTACTTCTGGATCGTAAAGAAGTTAAAAATCTTTCCGGAGTATATCATCGTACTATGAATGCAGTAGATGTACAGAATATCGTGAATGGTCTTAAGCAGAAGTCTCACATATGCGAGTTGGAATTCCGTCAATGCGGTCTCAACGAAAACCTTGTGAAGATGCTAATCAACAGACTCCGTGGATTGGAAATTCCGGTAAACACCATTGATTCGTAGTTTAGGTCAGGGGTCTGGATATAGTATGTCACAACACGTTCCAGTCACCGTCACTGATCGTTATAAGTTTGAGTTCAATTAAGTATGCCATCTGTATAATGAGACTCGACTTTTAAATGCCTTCTATCTTCACTGCATTGTTACATTAAAAATTGTAATTGCGGGTGAAACGAAGAAGAGTACCGCACCGAAACAATGTTCAATAGGCCTGTGTACACTAGTTGGGCTGGAGCAGTAGCTGTGCTTTCTCATTCAATAAGTGTAATCTGTCCCAGGCTGGAATAAAAAAACTCAGCGTCACAGCCCACGATGACGTTGAAACACTCCTGCCCGTCATCTGCGAGTTGATGAAGGAGTGCGGCTCGACGGAGCTAAATTTGGAAGAAAGTACCGGATCTGACGATGTTCTCATCAATTTGAACAGACTTATCAAGCAGCACGAGGTATTGGCAGTGGAAAAAGCTTAGAACTGATCTAGCAGTAGAAATTAGATTTCTTATTGCTTCATTTCCACAGGTGAAATTGCAAAAACTCGACCTCAGCTACAGAGAAAACATCAACATTGGACAACTAGGGACTATTCTTACAAGCGGACTAACTGATTTGTCACTTGTGAACTGCCACTTGCAGCCAGAAGATTTCGCTGCCATGCAGGCCAAGAACAGCAAGGTGAGCGTACGTCTTGCGTGGTTGATATTTCTGTATAGTTGGTAATAGTCTCTACTCTCTGTAGTTGCGTGGAGTCCATTTAAGATTAATTACGGTAATTCCATTTTAATCTTGGGACATTTCGCTTGTCTATCGTGACAGGACTGTCTTTATTTCTGATTGATAATGATCGTAAATGGGTGGTTTTCCTTTTTTGTTTAGCTCCAATATCTCGACATCAGCTACAATCAAATTGATGAAGAGTGTATTGAAGCGCTGCCTGGTTTACTTTGCAAAGACAAACCGGTTACTCTTGTCATGAAAGGATGCGACCTTACAGCCGATGAAATTTCCGCTTTAGAAAGTTTGGGCAATATCGAGGTAACCGGGGGTTTGTAAAATTTTTTGTGCGTCTCCTTGAAATTGTTTTCTGGGTTTCCTAGGTTGAAAACCTTGATCTGAGTTATAATACCGATTTGGGACCGGACGGCTTGGAGGAAATTGGGCGCTTTGTAAGGAAGCGTAATACAAAAACAGTTGGACTTTCAGCTTGCGAGTTGGATGGAGATTCATTGACCTCGTTCAAAAATGGTCTGGAAAATCATCAGGTGATCCATATGAACTAGATGCTTGTTATTTTTTCTAACAACAGTCGAAGTCAGTCGCAGAGTAACACTTATTAAAGTTTCTAGTCATCTAGTAAATTATCAAATTTAATTTACCGACAGAATTTATCATGATTTAAATTATCCTGTTCATGTCTGTTTATATGAGGTACCATTATGAGCAAGACGTTATCAATTACTGGTTCATTTGGATGGTAGTGGGTTCTATAACATAATGTCAACCTTTGTAGCTTTTTTGTATTGCATCATACTACTGTTGACAAATATCATGAGTAATCGATGACATCTGTCAAGTCGTTTGTAGTCTCGTGCAAATATCTGAACTTTGCGCTACGTTTTAGCTGCATTCGCTGGATTTAAGCAGAAATCCCGGCATTTCCTCCTGCCACAAAAAAGTAACAGAGATTCTTCGCGAGTCCCATGTGGAAGAATCCAATCTCAGCAATTGCAGGCTGCTTTCTATACATATCCGGAATCTGGGCGAGGCTATGGGGAAGCAATGCACTTCAGTAAGATCTTTCTGTTGCCTCGTGGTTTCCGATCAAGATTGAATGTTGTTTTTGAAACTGATGTAAACTTCTGAATGGTCAATAACAGGTAAAGACCGTCGACCTGAGTGACAGCGATAGAAAAAAAGTGGACCAGGAATATGTGGATTCCATTAAGAATTTCCTGGGATATAATCCTGAATGTCGCCCTGTTAAACTGATCTTGCCGCACTTGGATGATAGAGACAAGAAAACCTTGAGGCAACAACTGCCCTAGCTCAGTAAGTCAATATTGTCCAAACAAATATATGTATATGGGTTAAAATTTAGTGGCCATTTTTCATTACTTAATGATACTTGTCGTGACCGGTATACCATGCCAAGATTCTTGTTGATGTAAATACGCTGATTTTAATGTAGCGTAGGTGGGATTGGCCAAGAAATAAACTTAAGTAAAATATTCTTGTAATGAACATCGGCATAGTCAATTTTCGTAACATTATTGCCACGGGAATACCATCAGTCAATAGTTCTGTATTCACCAATTTCTTCTGTATTCACCAATTTCTTTCAACTGACGTGTGGCACTTGCATTTGTTGAGATGCTCTTAGAAGTAATGAATAAGTCATTCATTTTCTTTGAACTTGCGATGTCAATGTCGCAAAGTATGCAGCTCCATGGCAAGCATAAAAATTTGATTGTCTTGTGAATTAAATGATATGTTTATCAAGTGATGAAAATCGTGCGGTATTGCTACTGCAATTGTAAGACAATCATTTTCTGTTTTCAGGAACGCAAACAAAACACCGCTGACCTTTTCGAGATCTACATTTATTTTAAATAATTTGTGCCTGTGGTACAGAACTTCTAAACTGCTTTCCCAACTATGCCCATTGACCCATTGTATACATACATTTCAATAAACAATAATTATGTCCATAGTGGCAAATTTATTCCACTCTAAGCTTTTTCACCGATTTCCATCAGGAGCAGTGAACCAAATTCGAAATATAGAAAGAGTTTCGTTGTGATGTAACGATGAAAAGTTTGCTATAACAACATACTGCTAACAGTATAACGGAAAAAAAATCAGCTATTAAAATTACAGAACCGAATTTAGCCTGCGAATATTTCGCAAGTATTGTTATAATTTGTTAGCCAAATTCGTCTATTAAACCATAGGGTCCTAGTCCTGCAGTGGTCTGGACACAGCCAAAAATCACACAGCTCACTGAGGTTGGGATATGTGTCATTCTGTCCGTTTGACCAAAGGCAATTTACCAAGTGCAAAATTTGATGGAATTGTTATCAATCGAGAGCTACCCCGCGTTACTGAGTACGAAACTATAAATTCTATTGTGCTCGGGGCCCTGGAACCCCAGAAAATCAGCACCAAAGTTTGAATTGTCGTGGAGTTCAGCATTGGGATGAAACAATGCCCTTTGAAACAACGATGACGCAGCTCAGGAGCAAGTGAGCAGCAGCGCAAACCACAAGTGTATTGCCCATTGTTACACAAGCAATTGAGCACACACACTCGCCGCGCTACTGCTCCTGAACTGCCGTGGCATGGTTGTTCCAGAGGGCTTTGTTACATCACAATATAAAATTTAAGGCTGATTTTAGGGGGTTCCAGGGCCCCGAGCAGAAAAAAGTTATATTTCCGTAATCAGTACTGCAGTAGCTTTCGATTGATAACAATTCCATCAAATTTTGCGCTCGGCAAGCCAGTTTAAATAGTGCCGTAAATTGCCTTTGGTCAAACGGGACAGTATGACGTAGTCCAATCTCACTGAGCCGTGAAATTTGGGTGTGTCCGCAGCACTGAAGGACACTGTGATTAAACGGTTAGCAGTATGACATGTGTCGTTATTTTGTCGCCTTGACGCACCCTTTCTATATTTCGAATTTGTTGTATCACATTTACCGGCGTTCGCTCCTGACGGGAGGCAGTCAAGAAGCTCAGGGGTATAAATTTGCTAATATGAACATGTTTGTGGCGATAATGAAGCCCTGCACCACCAGAATCTTGTTCTGACGTACATTTGTCTACTTATTATCTTCGAGTGCCTCTTCTCAAGAGCTGTCGGTACACTACAGGATCCACATCTCTTGATAGACTCACTCGCAAATCCTTCAATTGCTAAATGCATATCAGCGACCGCAATAGGTGTAGCCATGAAAGCACTCTTTAAGTTCTGCACCACAAACTTTGTAGGAAAGATTTTCTGTGTATCAACAGTAGTGCGATTATTTACTTTTAATCAATTTGAATATAATACTGTGTGAATTGTCTGCTTTGTATTATTTGGAATGACGATGGCGCTTGACTGCTACACCTACATGGACTGGACATTTTCGCAACAGATATATTTTGTTATCACATGCTGTGTGCACTGTGAAGGTACGAACACCGGACCGGAAATTTCTGGATTTCATAGCAGCTGGGAGCTCATTATCAATCTAAATCAGAGGTCTCAAACTCAAATGAGATCGCGTGCCAATTTCCTAATTTTGATGACCCCGCGGGTCGCATCATCAATAGATATATCCAATGTATAATTTCCAAGTAGGCCTTATTTGACGGCAGCTTGCAGACAGGCATTTCGCAAACATCGTGAAAATGTAATTAGTTATTACACTATTCTCGCTTGGCACGTAAAAATCACATTTTCAAATAATTGAATAAAATAGTTTTTGTGTCGGGCATAATTTGTTAGAATAATGAGTTATAGACATCATACGAGAGGCGCATGGCGACACCGTATAAGCTGTCGGGGTATAATATTGCAGCTAGTGGACCTTTGACACGCCACAATTTTATGTAGAATATTTTAGAATTTACTAAAGATTGATCTGATATCAGAGCATGTGAGCGGTGTAGCCTAATAGGAGTTTATGATGTAGTCGTGATAAGTAGGCCATTGATAAAGTCAAATGAAACCAGCGTTAAATTTTCTTCGATTAAAATTTAACAGATCAATAACAACATAAATATAATCATTATTGTTCCGTAGTAATAGCATTGTTCCTTAACCGTTTTAGCGATCGTACCCCTTGTGCTTTCAATAAGATTCCCCGTGCCCCCTGTCCATTTTCGGCACAACTTCTGATGGTTCCTATCCTATATAAAAATTAGGAATCCTATTCACATGAAATTCCGCGTAGCGCGAAGAATATTTTTCAGATGAATAGTTTGGTCCGAAAACATTCCACAGCATATAGGTCTATTTTCACAATGCATCTCATATCCCCTGATGTGGTGTTTCGTACTGCGAAGGGGCTACGGACCCCTGGAATCGAAATGACCAATCGCCGAAGAATCCAATGGTGTTACAGCTGTGGAGCGTACCACCACCTTGCTCGCCACCGATAATAACATGGATAAAAAGAACAAACAACACCCAGGATGTAACAAAATATACGTCACGGGGGCCACAGAATGCCAATGGTTTCCATACAGACCTGATTAGATATCTATAGCCTATACCCTGCGCAACGCAAGCTACGGGCTTTTGATATATTACTATTCCCCACGACAGTTTCATAGATCGGTGCGTCCGTAGGATTATCAAGTCACTATTCCGAGACGTAAGTCCTTCTCTGATTTTAACGTTTGACCCGACTCAACTCGAATCATTTTTAGTTTATCAACCAGTCAATCCAAAATCGAGTATAATTTGACGAAAAATCGCACCAAACTAAATCACAATTTTCAGTCACGAATCATCAACGGGTCATGTTTTATCACCATGAACCTGAAATGTGACGTAATAGCGATCTTCCACCCCGTGGTAGATTTTAGAAATGATGTAATAGTGATGTACGTTTAGATTTCAGGTTTTTGTAGTAGTTTTAGAGTAGGGTTGCCATACGTCCGGAATTTCCCGGACATGTCCGGAATTTCACTGAAAAATCTGCGTCCGGGAGGAATTTCAGAAATATGCCTAAATGTCCGGAATTTTAAAGGCTGGAAGCAGGATCAAAAGTTTTTCGTAAATCAACATAAACAATATTATTTTCAAGCAGATTTATGCTATTCAAGATTGTTCTTCGCGCCGCGCGCGAGCTAATGCAACGTATCATGATATTAGTATGGGCACCATGCACTACTCTCGCCAAAATGCAATCAAAATAAATATAAATAGCCTAACCATCATTTACTGAAATAATTCTGATTGTAATCGCAATTACAAGCTAACGGTATATTCCTAGAGTTGGTTAAGGCCGATTGGATGCTTCAATCAAAGACAGTGGTTCCAAATCTTGGAGTCGCCCGCGTTTATCTGTGGATCGTGATGATGTTGGACGTAATCAGCTTCCTATAGGCCGTAAGTGTCGGCAAGCTGAATTGTTTTAGTAATCACTAATCAGCTTATCAAGTTTTGAGCTTTGCCGCGGAACATTTTCAAATGGGAAATGAGGTCGCGACCATAAAAGGTTGGAAATCACCGGATGTGCAGCCTGCTGGTGCATTTTATAGTAGCCTAATATATCGAAGAATCAATATTACTGACAGAATTCATGCATAAAATTTAAAAGCCAAATGCATAGTAAGTGCCCAACAAGTTACATCGACTACCCTATGGTGGGCCCAAGATCAGTGCTTTTTTGGGCGGAAGGGGGGAGAAAAAATGTTGTTTCAGATCTGATTAAAACACATAAACAGATACCCGCACCGACCTAACTGTATAGCAGTGGCGGCTCGTCCTATAGGGCAACTGGGGCATTGCCCCACCTAAAATTCTGTTCAATAACAATTTAACCATTTATAGACGCACAGCGCTCAATATATATCGAGATCACAGCGAAACCCGCGTTCTTCTTGTGCTTTCGCTTGCAAATGCCCATACATAGCGAAGTCTCCGCGAAAATCGAATTCTCTTCTGTGTTTTCGCTTTGTGAATGCCTAGCCGGGGCTTGCCCCGGTAGCGCTCATAACAAGCTTTCACTATCTATTCTCTCAAAGCTGCGCACAATTAAGAAACGTTGCTTTACTCTCTCCTATTCGTAAAATGGCCGAGCAACCGGGGCAAATATGCTTGCTCGCCCCTAAGGTGTGATGTAACAATCGTATCTATATCTGAACTCGGATACCGTGATATGCGTTGAGTCGACCGTTGCTGGTACAGGTCGATTTTGATGGTGTTTCACACCATGATAATTCTTGAAACTTGGTATGTCATGTCGTGATGGTGGTATTTAACACTGTCCTAAGTTTCAGGGTTTCTACTCAAAGTTTAGGGCAGCAATTTCGTTATTAAGTTCGAGTATGGTAGAGATGTGCGCTGATCTGACACTTAGCCTACCTAACGCATTGCGGATTTCACGCAAAAGCCGGTGTATCTGTGTTCCATACTGAGATAGGTGATGAGATGATGATATCATGAAACAGTTTACTAACATCCTCGGTTTGCATTCAAATATTTAGTTTTATTTTATATTCTCCAATGTCAATTTCACCGTGGAATGGTGGCCTTCGGGCCATTTGCTCACAATTACAACCCCTGTCAAGCGCGATAGCTGTTTCGTTTTCGATGGCGGCTAACAGCTGATCGCTTGATCAGCCGATTCCTCAGTAAATATTACGCAAAATTCGGCGTTGATCTGTTCGTATTAATTTTGACAGTGTACCATACCGAAAACGGTCATGAGGCTATACTTCTCGATGATTTCATGTAACAGTGTACCAAGTTTTCGGCTTTCATCCACGTATTTATTCGGTAATATATTTTCCGAAGGCGATTTTGCAGCAGACATATAGACACTATAGACCGTAAGCCGTATGTGTCGTGTGACAGTCTCCAGCCTCAAGGCCAGAATCTCCCAAGCTGTACCGGGACCGAATTTCCGAGGCTGCTATCCGTAGTTCTTCAGAATGATGTTTTGGATTCAATATGACATTTCCTTGTCCAATCTATGAGATAACAATTGCGTATGTGTCCGAACTCGTTGACCTTTCCAGTTAGGCATACGCAATCTCTCGATTTATAGTCATTTCCATTTCTGCAGATAAGTAGTCAGGTCAAGTGCGAACATGAACTCGTTATTGAACATTTTGCTAATAAGAAATCACGTCGCGCACAATACTTATACAAGACATAAATTAATGCTGGTGGGCGGACGACTGTACACATCATGTTCTTTCCGAATAATTTCAATCAAGTGAGCCCAGGTAACTCAACCATGTCTATGGCTAAGGAAAAGTGAGTGGTTTTCATCCTTATTACTCGAGGCACACTGACAGTTAATTTACCGATATATTTTGTTATGGCTATGGAAAAAAAGTGAAAAATTCATCAAGATGAAATAATTTATTCATGAGATTGTTTAATGCGATATGTGCTCGCATTTCAATTTAACACAATGCTTTGATTCCTGCTTGAATGATGGCAGGCAGACTCGTAATTAATCTTCCATGGATAACAGCTTGCTTTTTATAATGTTTTACGTTTATGGGTGCCACCGCTTTGATTGCCTATCCCCTGGTCGTAACGCATCAGGATCGTGTACCAAACACTTTCGGACGAGGGCAAATCGATTTGACTCGCTTTCGGGACGAGAATCCATATACAAATCGGGTCGGAGGCGCTGCAGCACTTTACAGAATTGCTGAGCATGGGACGATTAAAACACCACAAGGTGTCATGCGAATGCTCTTTGTAGGTAGTTGGTCTGTGTATTTTTGGTATAGTCTTACTCGGCGCTTGCGTAATCTCCACCACGAAATCATAACGCATGCTACTAAGGATAACCTGATGATTGATTCGTGGCATGGGAACGATTCTTAGTTCGCGTACATTTTGTAAAATAATCATTTGAATAAAAAACAATGAATAAAACATTTGTTACCGCACTTCAAGTCACGCCACCGGCAAACCTCTCGCAGCACCTACGTTAAAAATCATTGTTTACGGGAAATTCATGTGGCCATCATGAACGTTGAAAAACGCTACTGTGACGTCATATTGATAACAAGTCGCTTGCGGCCCTTGCCCCACCACCCGATATTGTGACGAGCCGCCACTGGCAGCAACCTCTTACAGAGGTGGTCACTTACGAAGTACTTCTACCTTTTCGGAGCACTCAAGTTGACTTTTGTCTGCTTGGACTTTCTTTTATCTCTGCGGACATCTCACAAATACGTCTACGAATGGTATCCTTTGACATGGGAATCGTTTTCAATTCTTCCCATACATTTTTTTACAATTTTGTTGCAGGCCCGAAGAAGAACTTTCTCCTCTTCCGTGTGAGGTTTTGAATTATCAGCTATTACCTCTGTTACCACATAACTGGCCTGCCGAGATCTCGTTTAAACTTCAGGTTGAGCATAATTTTATAAGATTGGCTTGACAATAAAGTCACTACCGCAGGGGTTCTCAACCTGGGGGCCGCGAAGAAGCGGTAACCTGAAAAAAATTACCTAAAATGCACGCGTGTTTCTCTCTATATCGACCCAATTTCATCAACATTCATAACCGTCCATACCACCAAACAATCTGTTGGGGTTGCTAGCATTCCAGTTGGATTTTGTGATATGACGATAAGGGGGCGCGAAATTTTTCACTATCAAAAAGGGGGCGTGTCTAAAAAAAGGTTGAGAACCACTGCACTACCGCATTGTCGATGTAATTAACCGTCGCATCGAATAGTCCAATCACGATCGCCACTAACAAATACAGAGGCGTAGAGGTGCATATTATACATGGATGCCAAACGCATTTCCACGCAGATCGTGTCATAGCACCTGTGAGGATAGTATTACTGGCAGTTTTACTGGCAGCCGCTCGCAGTTCAATTGTAGTTCCAACAAACCGGAATAATGAAACTCAGCGACGGGGAAATTTGTAACTGATATAATTTGATCAACTTTACTTCTCAATTCTCGAATTTGTCGCCTGCAACATAACGTTGCGCTCTGAGCCTACATTTTACCTGCAGTGCTGACACGCTACCTAACAATCGCAATGTGAATGGCTATGTTGGCAATTCCAATTTGTAAACGTGAACATCACTTCCAAATGAGTTCAT
The DNA here is from genome assembly GCF_051294905.1 of Botryllus schlosseri. NCBI lineage: Eukaryota > Metazoa > Chordata > Ascidiacea > Stolidobranchia > Styelidae > Botryllus > Botryllus schlosseri. The sequence continues at coordinate 8,619,469 of NC_137251.1, read as the reverse complement.
TTCTCGATGGTGAGAATGCCTTCCTAGGTGTTGAGGGTTTGTGTAGGTAGGCTCCTAGCCTACTCGTCCTCCGATCTGCAAAAGCAGTGTCTTACAAAAAGTGGACCGTGCTATAAGTTGGCATCTCAGGAATCAAAATAAGTAATGTCGGTATGGTGTAAAATGACCATCGATGACGAAGACATGGCAAGAAATCGACTACAAATAGAGACAGAAAAAGGTCATTAAATTGCGTCATGTCCCTGTTCTGCCTCCGGTTCTGATGAGTGACAAGTAAAAGGTGTGAACACGTCGGCCACACCTCAATATCACGGTCCAATTGCCCGAGTTTAGTTATCACCGTCCTAAATTCTACTATGTATCAGAGATGAGCGGATTTGGATTTTCCATGTCCTAATCCAATCCAAATCCGAATCTTCAAATCCAAATCCGAATCCATAACTTTTTCATATTCAAGTCCATGTCCAATCCTAATCCGATTCCAACTGGAAATTCAGAAAAAATGCTAATTTATGCAAGGGAGGAATTGGAAAATTTTCTTTCACAACCAAGAATTGCCTTGATTCAAGATAACCTAGTAACTATAAGTACATTTATAACTGATCTGAATAAAGTTATCGCCATTCGCCACACGGCATATCAATCTCCCAGAAAATAGGTAAATCCAATCCAAATCCTAATCCGTTCAGAAAAAAATCTCTAATCCTAATCCAATCCAAATCCGACAAAATTTCACAAATCCTGTTTTTTTTCAAATTCTAATCCTAATCCATGCTCATCTCTGCTATGTATGGGCAAACTAGCGTATCACGCCCATTGACGGTCGAAGCCCCAGTTTGATTCATGGCAGTGCAGTAGCAAATTACGAAGCGTCGAAGATTTATTAGATTCTCCGCCCATATACGTTGCTGTGCTCAGAGCAAACCCAGAGAAAGAACCAATCCATGACCTATAATGGGGATGTCAGATTGAGATACTAGATTCAAATACCGTAATTACGGTCGCCTCGACATCCTTATATCTGTTCACTGCATCGGATTGTGCATCGCGTGTCTTGATGGGGTAAATTCACTAGAAAAACCAACAATGACACACTGAAAATGTGGATTTCTGTTATACTTCGACATAGTGTACCACATTTGCTCGCGGCACACCTGAGCAGTCCAATTGGCACACTAGCCGCGGCACACCGGTTGAGAACCACTGGTATACACTATACACTATACAGGAATGAAGTGGAACATAGGTCATGAATTGGGCCATCTGTAATGTGAGCTCTGGTGATTGCTACTTGCTAGGGTTAGCAATAGATTCCTCCACGGGCGGATGAAATCATCTGGCGGGCCGTGTCTGGCCTGTCAGGATTGTGTTTGATAGCCCTGCTATACAGTTAGGTCGGCGCGGCTATCTGTTTATGTGTTTTAATCAGGTCCGAAACAACATTTTTTTCTCCCCCCCCCTCCTTCCGCCCAAAAATCACTGATCCCGGGCCCACCATAGGGTAGTCGATGTAACTTGTTACGCACTTACTATATGCATTTGGCTGTTATATTTTATGGTTGCACACCCGGTGATTTCCAACCTTTTATGCTCGCGACCTCATTTACTACTTGAAAATGTTCCGTGGCAAAGCTCAAAACTTGATAAGCTGATTACTAAAAAAAATCAGCTTGCCCAAACTTACACACGGCATAGGAAGCTGATTACGTTCAACATCATCGCGATCTCCAGATAAAGGCGGACGACCCCAAGATTTGGAGCCACTCTATGTGATTGAAGCATCCAATCGGCCTTAACCAACTCTAGGAATATACCGTTAGCTTATATAATTGCGATTACAATCACTTAATGATGGTTATTTACATTTATTTTGATAGCATTTTTGGCGAGGGTGGTGCCTGAAGCCGATACTAATATCCTTAGACGTTGCAAACTCGCGCGCGGCGCGAAGAAAAATTTTGAATAGCATAAATCTGCTTGAAAATAATATTGTTCATGTAGATTTACGAAAAACTTTTGAGCCTGCTTCAAGCCTTCAAAATTCCGGACATTTAGGCATATTTTAGAAATTCCTCCCGGACGCAGATTTTTCAGTGAAATTCCGGACATGTCCGGGAAATTCCGGACGTACCGACGTATGGCAACCCTAATATATATATATCATTGCTTTTATTCGAGTTGAGCCAATGATATATATACAATGATTGGAAACTGCCACGCCCGCAAATTAACGCTATAAGATAGGTTCCCGGCGAATCCAGCAGTCCGTCGCGGGATATGCTTGAGCAGAGGTACGGGATTGCGTATGTCGAGTGTCGACTGTGGTGGAGTGCTGCAATCGACCTTGCTGGCGTACTAATTCACTGATTTTCCCCAATAGGTTTAGTTTTTGTTGGTTTCTTAAGCATAGTGAGGCAGTGCTGCATACTAGGATGTAATATAACTTTTAACAATGCACATTTATCAAAGTACCGACTAGCTGCGAGGCATTTTAGCATCGGTTGCAACCATGCATGTACGACACAACCTAAAAAATTTATAGATACTGTGGGTGAGCGTCAATATAGATGTGCAGAACCTAGAAGGGTTGTTAAAAGAGGATTTGAAAGTTTTCTGGCAGCATTTACGTCACCTGATTTTTTAAAAGAGAAGGGTTGATTATTGATATTTGTGTGAGCAAGTAAGTTGTTTTTAAATAGTATATATTGTAATATTGTGGGGCCGAATTCACCAAGGGCCGAGTTCACTGGCAACCATAGTATCAATATAGTGATTGTACCTTCATAATATAAAATCGGAAATAACCGAAAACTATCATTGTACTGATTGCTAAAATATATAACTTTTTACCGCTCAGGCCGTTAAATCCAAATCCATGATGAGAATCGCCATTGTTCCAAACAATATTCAATCGGCAAGACAATGCACTAGAATGACACTGAGGATAATCACTCCATAGTTGGTATTGTTCACATCGACTTAGCGTGATCTGTCGTACTCCTCCCAATAGTTGAATTTTTCACGCCGGGGTGTCCGAAAACGTCTACCAATGTCCATTTATTCAAAATATACCTGGTAAACGTTTTGGCACTTCTTCGATATAAACTATACGTTGTGAAGTGTTCCCCATGAATTGCCTGTAAACCTTGAAAATTAACATGGAGTACTCGTTAAGATTGATTTATGCATTTGTGAGCAACATTCTATGGCGTCTTATTCATTGAAAGGTTAGGAAATGATTTTGTAACCTTCATCATTGTATAGTGTGTACGTCTACGGTATTTTATGTATAACCTTCATAACTTTTCGCTATTTGCATCACGCTTTATGACCTGAGCATGAGCATCAACTTAGCCTACATTTGTATGTACTGCTCAGAGATGCCACTGAGATATTTTGGAAAAACCCAGATTTGGACGTTAAAAAAAACCAGAAAAACCCAGATCCTCTATTTCACTCAAATTTCTATGATATAGCTGTAAAACAGTGACTGAGAGTCATCAATGACAGTTATACGGACATAGAAGTAGTTTTAGTCCTTGATATTGAAATCCCAACGGTTCATTTCCATACTATAATATGCATGTTGCTCAGGTAAATGAGCAAATCTATCGAAATATGATATTTTCCTCTCGACACATTGCTACCAGGCATTCGGCCTGATTGGAATCGCTTGCCTTTTTGCCTGATATATCAGGTGAGCAGCGATGATTTTCCAAGTTAAAGTAATTTAATAAAAAATAAAGCATAGTGTGAGCGCAGGACACCGATTCTATACAGGGCATTCGGTATGGTAGATCAATGAGTAGTGTATTATATGTTCGTAATGTTAGTAACAATGCTAATCCCCGTCTATTGTGAGGATGATTGTAGGGTACCCGTAGTTCTAGTGACTGCGAGCTGACCAGATGGATCAAAAATAGCTGTCGATTCATTAAACCTGGGACAAACACTTTTATCTGAGATGTTTAGTCGAAAAAGAAACTGCCAAATCATGAAATTAAGAGTACGTTTGCATTTACAAACCCCTCTCACTCTGAATAACTTGCCCGGTTGCCCAAACTGTCTCTCTTTGAGTGTCCCTGTTGAAAGTGAATATACTCTGATGTCAACATGGTAAATTAGTTAGATCAACAATTGGTTTTTCCCTGTGAATAAATTGCATACTTTACAGCAGGTAAATACTATTTACTGACACAAAACGAATTTGTTGCAGCGCTACTGGTAGCATTTAAGTCCTAAATCAGAGTTGCCCTGTGAGCATGAATTTCTGCGACCTAGTAGTCAGTTTCCAGTGAAGCTCTATAGCATCACGCCAAGACCTCTCATTTTAATAGTAAATGGGTCTCTTTGGACTCTGCCGTTTCAATCGCAGTGGAATCCGTCGACATTAGAAGATCTTACTAATCTAACAATCAATTTTGCACCGTAAAATTGACCTGTCAAACATGATGTTGAAAAAAACCCAGATTTCAAGCACAAAAACCCAGAAACCCAGGTGATGCTCGAAAAACCCAGATCTGGGTGGAAAAACCCAGGAGTGGCATCTCTGGTACTGCTGCCTCAAATACCCAGGTTATTTTTCCAGCAATGTAACTCCACAATCCTCCAATGCAAAATCTCTCTCTTGAATATGCTCATTGCTCATATATATTGCATATCTCATTCGCGTAAGCCTAGAAGGGGACCGTGCTACAAGTCGGCAGATACGGAATCAAAGAGAAGGAATATCGGCCTGGTGGAAATGACCATAGTATAGGGTTGCCATACGTCCGGAATTTCACGGACATGTCCGGAATTTCACCGTTAAAACTGCGTCCGGGAGGAATTACTAAAATATGCCAAAATGTCCGGAATTTTGAAGGCATGATGTAAAAGCTCATAATATTATTTTTAGGCAGATTTATGCTACGTGAAATTTTTCTGCGCGCTGCGCGCGATTTAGTAGCACCTATATTTTGGTTTCGATATGCGGACTACCACCCTCTTAAAAAATGCGATCAAAAATAAATAAAAATATCATTCATTTACAGAAATGAGTCTAATTGTAATCGCAATTACAAGACAACGGTATATTCATAGAGTCGGCTTTGGCCGTTTGGATGCTTTATTCAAAGATAGTGGTTCTAAACTTGGGTGTAGTTTTCCTTTATTCTGGAATATATTGAACGTAATCTACTTCCAAAATAGGCCGTGAGTAAGTCTGCGCAAATGTGCCGATATTTAATTAGTAATCAGCTCATCAAATTTCAGCTACAGCACGGAACATTTTCAAATTGGAAATGGAGTCGCGACCATAAAAGGTTGGAAACCACCGGATATGCGGTGTTTATATAGATTAGTGGCGCAGTGCGCACCGGCATTAGGCTGATTAATAATGTTATCGACGGGACATCATCATGACTTAACGATGTACAATTACGCTCCTTGCATTTTCGAAGTCATCATCCGCACCCAGCTCTACCGCTAACTATGATCATGTGGGTGGAGAGAGGATCAAAATTATATAGTAATATATGGAAGAACCAATATTATTGAAATAATTCGTCAAATCATTTAACGACCAGATGCGTATGAAAACCAGATGCATACAGTAAGCCCCCAGAAGCTGCATCGATTACCCTACTGTGGGCGCAAGATCAGTATTTATATGGGCGAAAGGGGAGTGAAAAAATGAGGCTTCAACAATGGTTACAACTTACAACACACAACACATACTCCTGAATCGGATCGTGACCACCTCTGGTCGATAGACAAAGCTTTGCTGGTGTGACGTCATATTGATCGACAATGTGCTCATGTCTCATTTTGCAATCCGCTGGTGGGCGCTAAAGATAGTCCGGAATTTGTGCCACAAGAATATGATAATTGATAACCCTACCATAGTAGTTGACGAACACCATAAAAACCAGAAAACAACAACAAAAGTAGCCCACTACTCGTTTTGGAACAGTGATATATGTGAACGCTAAGGAGATGTTTTTATTCGATTAAGTTTAATTTCGTTAAATTTCGACAATACAATTTAATGACAATTAGCAGCAGAAAAGAGGCTGCAAACAGCTAAATTATGGTTACAATATTTTGGAATCCGGGAAGGAGGACACATTTTAAAATTCATAAAAGTTAGTTTACCGAAATTGAAAACAGCTGATTTTGAAATATTAACGGGAATTCTTGTTGTGTTGACTAAAAAGGTCTTGACTTACGATAATGTGTGGTGTTGACTAAAAAAATGGGCGCCTTTTCCATCTCTACTCCAGAATTACCCGTCGCGCCGTATTTTTTGTTGACTGTCTTGCCAACTCAGACGTTCGCTGCGTCGGAGTCGGTTTTTTGGTCGCATTTTAATACTTTTTGTAGAAAAAGAGGACAAATCCTCTTAAAAGAAGGCGTGTGGTAACCCTAGCTAAATCTCATTTCTTTCGGAAGAAATTTCATCACTAATCGCGACTTAATGTCGCTAAATGTTTTATTTTAATATAGGTATACTGCCAATCAAACTTTTTAAATAATTTAGGATATAAAATTATAGGCATTTCGGCGCCGGCCAATATCGCGCCACGTCATAATACATATGAAGTTTAGACCAACATGAGACTCCGCGAAGTGAGCTGCCAAAAACATAGTCGGCGAGAAAACCTTGGATGAAAATGACCGAGACTTTCAATTTATTTATGTATTGTCTCTTTTGAACTCTGGTCAAGGTTGGCTTATTGATTTTCCATTTTAGCTGGAAGTGATGAATGTCAGTTACATTACTATTACGGGATCTCTCAATGAGAGTGATATGACAGGAACAAAGAAGAAAACAACACATATCTCGTACCAACGTCTAAATGGCCGACATGGTCCAAGAGACCATCTGCCTGATACGAGTAATTTGGAAGTCGGCCCGGCATATGTGAATGCAGATTTATTCAGTCAGTCACTTAATCGGAGGCGGTTGGTTTTAAATTGTGTGATTTCTGTGTATTGGTTGCCTTTTCCTTGTAATAGGCTACATTTTAGGGATTCCACGCCAAAAATCCCTAACTCACCCTGTCAACCATTATAGCTTGCTTTATGACTCGCAGTCGATAATGATTGTGAAATTACCTGTATTGCTAATTATAACTCGCGATCTCGACTTACTTACATCGATTCAAGCATCGAATTTAAATAGTAGGCTATAAGCTAGCTTCTTTACGTGGTCCTGCCCTGGTACTTTTCCACAATATCGTGAGAAGGGATATCCATCGGCGCCTAATCGTCATTTTGTGTAAGTATGCCGAGTCACGACCACGCCGCAAGTCCGCATCGATGACGGGGGCGCAGACTAGATGACCTAACGGCGGCGCAGACTGTATAGATGACCTCACGGCCGTATCGCAACTCCGTCGTCAAAGCATCTCGATGGTGCAGGCGAAAAAGAATATCATCTCTCTCTCTCTTTGGATAGTGAAAAATTTCGCCCCCCCCCCCCCTATCGTCGTATCACAAAATCCAACCGGGATGCTAGCAACCCCAACAGTTTGTTTGATGATATGGAAGGTTATGACTGTTGATGAAAGAATTCAAAAATATGAAATTCGGTCTATATATAGAGAGAAACACGCGTGAATTGGAGGTAAATCGCGCAGACCGCAAATTTTTCTTTCAGTTGACCGCTTCTTCGCGGCCCCCTTCAGATGCTTTCACCCTCCCCCAGGTTGGGAACCACTGCTATAGAGCCTTCTGCAGAATAATTTAAGCTTGAAATGGTATGAACGATGAACATAGGGGCGGAACTAGGGTTACATTTAAAACAATTGGTTGTTTAAAACACTTTGTTTAAAACATGTTTTAAAGAAAGGCCTTTTAAAAAAATGTGTTTTTCAGGTTGCAAAATTGCGCATAATTATGTAAATACTTTCGAAACCATGTTGTATGAGTGCGGACAATTACCACCCGATATAGCCGTTGTAGACGATATGGGATGGTTGGAACCCTCAAAATAGTCGGTCCAACAGCTATTACCTAGATATTTCGTCAAAGGAGCTATATTTAGCCTATATTTTCAATTGGCAGTGTCAATCCACTATGACGTCACAATTGAATATTTGTGGCGTCATTACTTGTAGAAAAAAACACAATAAAAAAACTAGTTTTAAACAAGGGCGTGTTTTAAAAAAAACATATTTTAAATTGATTTTTTGTTTTAAATGTAACCCTAGCCGTAACAGATTGCATTCCGAACCACCCATTTAGGGCGGGCATAAGTATTTGGTAATCTAACATTTATAAAGTAGAGAGTAATTTAGAGAGATTTATTCAACTTGATAATTTTTTTATCGCGCGATTTATTGTCGCGAGATTTCTTTATTTTAATATATGTTCCCTCCAGAATATAATATGTATTATTTACAGAAAAGATCATGGCTGTATTAGCCATTATAAGAACATGGTGTAGGCTATACTAATATTGCTTGAGGTCGTTGGGATGATTTAGTTTAAGTACGTGCAACCTCGGAGTTTTACTGGACTCGAACATGTCCTGGAAGAGTCATATTCAGTCCCCAGAAACTAAATTATCACCGAAGTGCGGCCTGTTCTACAGCCTTGGGCGCTTCATGCCAGCATGGGTTCTCCTGATACTCTTTAAATCCTTAATCCAATCGAAGTTACATTATGGCATCCTCTGTTGGGGGGCTGCCAGTAAAACTGCACTCAAGCCACTGCAGAAACTACAGCATAAAGTGCTCCGAATCATAGCTAGGGCCCCAAAGGGGCCTGGCTGCCCATCCAATAAGTCGCTGCTGAAGAGATTCGGCGTCCTAAACATAGAAGATATGCGGAAACTAGAAATCGCCAAGTTTATGTATCAGTTTCACTGCGGTCGTTGCCCCGAATATTTCAATGACTTCTTTACCTCTGAATCAAAAGCGCACAAGTACAACACACGCGCGTCCACGTCGTCCAAATATCATATGATCGACCGAAAAGATCATCGCTCCATCAAATATGCCGGACCTGATGTGTGGAACAGTATCCCGCCGGCCATCCGACAGTCGACGAGCATGTCCACATTCAAGTCGAAATACAAGCAATTACTACTAAATAAATACAGTCCATCCTCAAGATTACCGGACCACGACTGACCTATCGATCTCGCTTCCCATGACATGCCGCCCTATTTCTTGTCGCATTCTTCTTCTATACTATTTTCTTTACTTTCATTCAGTGTGCATGCCTCCTCTTTACATCGCCTAGGCCAAGGTGGGTGTCAGATTCCATAGACTACTCCTTGTCGCTTCGACATCTTCCTGTCTTTTCATTGTATCGCATTTTTGTGGTGTATTGAACTGATAAAATTGCTAATAAACCAATGATGATGATGATGACCTAAGGTTCGTGACTATTAGGCTCCGCCATTTCCAAGTCGCTATACACCAAGACGAATATCCCCGTCCTTGCAATCTGAACGAATGCGACCGCAGAGGAAATTGATGTACCCCGTGAAGAATTGCCAATTTGACTTCGTGTGCGGATCGCGAAAGAAGTTTTTTTTAGTTTGGGTGATTCTAATATATTTTGGTTGTAGCAACAATCCTGACTGGAGATCATGAAATAACAACACGCAACAAAGTAACAGTCCTTGCGTAATGATGGTGCATGTATAACAAATTTATGTCGGTCAATAACAGTTTAACAAAACAAAAAAGACAGATATACAGCAAAGAAAAAACTCAGAACAGTAACAATGTAACACATCACCTCCATCGGTAGACCTGATCACGTGGGCTGAAAGTCACCTGTCTGTCCGACGGCGATCAACTTGTTGGAATGTAAAAAATTTCCGTTCAAATAAATCGAATAAAATCATAATTTGTGCCACTGCATAACTTTGGTTGAATTAATATTTGACAAAGCAATATATCGACGTGCACCGCAGAATGCGCCGTTCTACGCACTGACAATCAACATTAGCGACAATTCCGCAATGCGAGATTGTCAAGCAGAGAAGAATTAACATAGGTACTGATAATTACCAACGAGAAAGCGCGCATCCAATCAATAATTAGGCTACCTCCAACAGGATGGCGTTTCACATCCAATCGCGGCATTTGTTGCTGAATGTAACTCACAAATACCGTGCACGCGCCTTGCGGTTCTTATGGGTGCAATGCAAATGCAAGTTGATTTTGCGAATAAGTACGTGTATTTTGTCGTCTAATCGAGAGATAAGGTGTTTCTCAGCGCGTCGAAATTGACGTCTCTTAAGTGGTCGATTTTCATGCTCTCGCGTCGCTAAAAATTACTAATTACTGATCTAGATTTGTAAATCATTCGTTTGCTATGATAAGCATCCGCACGTTTTGAGAAATACATAGCGATCTTTTCGAACCGCGCAATTGGTCAGCAAGATTGTGCTGATGACGCAATTTTGGGTATCTCATTGCAACTTTGCGTTATTTGTGAAATGTTTCTGTCGTCAGATAAGGCTCATCCCAATTGGATGTTGCACATGTGCACAACCGTGACATATGTGGTGGTTCACATTTAGTGCGATTATCCAGAAACATGACGAATTTCGTGTTACATCGAGATTTTGAACGGTACTGCGGTGTCCTGTTTGGACTAATATTGACGCTCCGGAATAAAAGCGACCCTATAGCTTTCAAATAATACCGATTTGAATTTATTTTCACTTCGGATCACCGGCCATCAGCAACACCCCGTGTCAGTTCTCGCATCTAAATACAGCATCACTCGTGGTGCATTCTTCATGGGCCCAAAGTTTACAAGAAACACATTCGATCGATTTCTCTGAGAATGATTGCTGAAAATGATCACTACAAATTATAGACAGATGTTAAATTCATCGCTAGGCTACTTTCCATCGTTCCAGCAGCATTATTGCCAATTGAGCAAGAATTCTTATAAACGAATGCCCGTCTACTAATTGTTTGTTTTTGTTATTATTACGTCATACAGACAAAATAGTTCTTACATTTCGAATTTGATTCACCCTATCACTGACGTTCGCTACTGATGAGAGTCAGTCGAAAAGCTTTTAGCGAATAAATTAACAATATGAAGTGATTGATTCGCGTTAACCTCAAAATATGATCCTTCAAGCAGTGAGACCTTTTGTTACATTCGTCCCGTGTCATATTTGTGCCCGATCTCCACTACTCGGATACAGCAGAACTTTGAAGTTCGGTACGGACTCTCGGGCTTTGGCCATCATACACGGAATTGACGAGCATTGGGTTAATCCACAGTGGTAGGCGCACTAGCACATTTTGAAGTGTCCGAGGTTTATATTGACTCCTCCGCTACATCAATGATCTTACGGTGTCTTTAGAAAAAATGGCCTAGGGAAAATCTAGTGAAGGAGAATACGAGGGAAACGGATGAAAAAGAGAAGACAAAAAGCTTATAAAAAGGAAGGCAACCGAAATATGAAAAACGAACAATGTTGCATTTGTAGGCATTAGGCCGAGCTGGATGTTAGATTTGAGAGACCGTGATTGGTCGCTTCGATATCCCCCTGCCTGTTTATGACATCGCTGGCGTCTTATCACGTTGTGCAATTGTGCATTGTGCGTAAAGATCGAGCGGTAAGTATGAGAATAAACCAATGATGATGATGAAGTATGAGTGAATTGGCATAGTCTACTTGACTCGAAATCGAATCAGTAGGGTGCGAGATTGCCATTATTGCCAAACCCGAGAGATTTGTCACGTCGATAGCGTCGGATCGGATGCATCTACCGTGAAAGTTGTAAGAATACACAGCACTTGAAAGATGTCATACTTAGGAGTGTAATCATTTTCAGTCATCCCTAACCAGAGGAATATATTGCAACCCACCATATCGCATATTCTATCTGCGCACCTAATTTGTGAATTTCATATGACGTTTCGAGAGAAAATACGGCATGGATGTATGATTCTGTTGTCACGCGATTCGCTTGATTTGGCATCCATGTTTTCTACATTGTATGCCTTTTCAACCCATGTTGGTATTTATAGACTGGCTGATAAGGCATATACGTACATAACTTTCGATCACGGACATCGGCAGAATGCGCGTATTTTCCATATTTTTAGCTTTAACGGTGACTGTGAATGGTCGCGAAAACGCGCAACCCGAGGGAGAATTTCAGCATGCGAGGAAACTTTCAGAATCTTTTTATATGTATTGGGGATCTACAAACAGCTCAGTAACATTTGAGGTATAGCATATCAATAACAATATATTTTAATTTTCTACGATTATATATAGACTATGCTTCCCAATGTTCATCGCAAAGCATGTAAAGCGTTTTTGCATGAAGCTCTCTATAAATATTGACATCCACATTGGAATAAGAATGATGATGATTAATATTATAAGTATGAATTTGACATAACGCGAACGCTGAATTTAGACCGTTTACGCGGTAGAGTAAACAACAAACCCATACCCATATTAAGGTACATGGATACACCACTGGTTGGGTTGGAATCGGTTTCTCAAGTAAGGGAAGCATGATTGGCGCCGATATAGTTGTTGGATGGGTGAAAGGGAATACTGCCGTCATAACAGTAAGTAAACATTAGAAACGGATGCCACACAAACTTTAATCATTATCCAGTGCTACAATCTTGTCTCTGAGTTCAGTAACAAATGAGCCCATAAGGATACGGATTATATGTGGCCTTCAGGGCGATATAGCAAACCCAAATGTGACATAGAAAATTTTCGAGAAGCTTCATTATAAATACAGGAAGTGCCGTACTAAAAATACATCGTAATAATCGAATATTGGTTGAATAGATGATGTCTAGTGATTAAGTCTCCATATGAATGAATATTCAAGAACCTAGTACACTATTAATATGTAGCGTCACAACAAATGTAACATTTCATATTTTATCACCAACACGTAATACGACATGGAATAGATCGGAAATGCTTTGATCGATATTAGATATATATGGGATCGGTGTTTTGTGGTGGAAACTAAACGTAAATTCTTTGAACTGATAGGATATACCAACGCCTAGTGCCCTAGTTTAACCAAGGTGGCGATAACATGCCATGAGTCATCAAATAACGTCCCCCCTTTGAATCGGAGCCAATAACCGGATGCTAAACGATGGTTTTATGTAAGATTTCAAGGGCTTCTAAATAACTACGAAGCAGAGGAGCGTTTAAGAAGCTCATTAACGGCTTTAAATCTGTCGGCGAGTTACAAGACCATAAACACCATTCTCGTACCAAGTAAGCCAGTTGTCGTGACAACATGCGGTTGTTTTGAATGAACTTCGCTGCCTTTGTACCAATCAACCGACAGAAAATGAACCATGATTTCTTATAATATCGTCTAAATTTGAATGAACGGGAATTCGATTTCATATGCCTTTGTCGCATACCGGTATGGATCCTATATAACGCACTCCTCGAAAATTTCCAGGCTTAATCTCATTTTAAACGCATCGAAATTTCGTCATCTCATTTCAAAATATTGCGACCTGGACAGACCTGGAAAGACTCAGTAATTATGCATGCGATCGCCAATATAAATCACTGCAGTTACATATCGCACAACTTATTAAACGGGATATTTGGTTTAATTGAACATTCCTTAATCTTGAATATGGCATGAAAGAATATTGCAGGACCGCCACGGAACGTCTATTAATGCTTTCCCGCCGTTAGATCCAAATCAAAATCTTCAAGCAGTCTCCGGTAAGGAGATTGACGGATGGACAATTATCACGTTCACGCGACAGCGAGTCACCTGTGAACAAGAATATGACAGATCTTTGACTGTGAGTATTGCTCCGAGCTGCTCAATGAGTATATGTATCTGCCGATAGTTATGTAACGGCTAACCAGGCCTGGTAGTTCGTACGGTACTATAATATATCGCACCGGAACGGTACGGCAAACTTACGGTATCACATATTTCGTACCTTCGTCGTACCACGCATCAGTTAGGTTGACCGAACACACTTGTCACGATGTGCTTCATGACAGGGCGGGATATTTACGTTCCCCAATGCATCAGACAAAAACCTTCATAGAATAGCAATACCCTCTCGACGAATGTGGCTAAATCAGTGTTGGGATCAAGTCACTACCTTCGAGTCACGAGTCATCTCGAGTCATTGCACATTTTGACTCGAGTCAAGTCAAGTCAATCGATTTTTACAGGTGACTCGAGTCAAGTCAAGTCACTCGATTTTTGGAGGTGACTCGAGTCAAGTCGAGTCAAGTCAAGTCAAGTCACGAGTCAAGTCACATTTCAAGTCAAGTTGCCTTTTCGATGTATCTATGAGGCATGATTACGTCATTGCAATTTGCTAGGTGTTTGAAATACAGTTTGAGTGGTCATTGTTTCCGAACCGATGAACGTTTTTAGAGTTAAATATACACGCAAGAAGGCGATGTATCGCTCACATATACGTAGAACTGTTAAACTACGTAATTTCATAGCCGCAGTTTATAGTTATCAGACAAAATAGAGAATAGAGAAACGAATTGTTAAGATAATGCAATATGTTACCCATTTACAAATAGATATGAATATATGATATACCATTCGAGACTGCGCCAATGATTGAGGACTATATAAACTATATTCGACTTCAATTTCAATAAAACAAGCGGCTTTGTTAAAGTAAGATAAGAATACAGAGAATAGAAATTGACATTTTCTATTCTATTACTTTACCACTAGAGTTACGACAACGTAAGCTCTAAGCTTCGATCACTTCGTTTGCGGTCAATATATTTGTGAGAGAACAATCGAGGCTCGGTGAAACGCACGGTCATTGCATGAATGGTCGCTCTCATGGGTTACACAAGCGTTTCGCGAACAATCCGAACATATCCAAGATACAGTGATTTTTATGGACACCGATTACTTGATGACTTGAAATTGACTCGTGAATTTTGCTCCGAGTCACGAGTCAATCCACATTTATGATACGCCGAGTCAAGACAAGTCAAGTCATTTTAGCAAAGTGACTCGAGTCAAGTCAAGTCATAGGAAAAAGGTGACTCGAGTCTGACTCGAGTCAAGTCATGACTCGAGTCATCCCAACACTGGGCTAAATATCATGATAGTATGTGCAATTATGCAACGGCGTAGCTAGGGGCGAAAGCTGGCCGTGCCTCCTTCAAATTTTCGACGTGCTCGTTGTGATGTCATTTATTTTCGTCACGTCACACTAAATATTCTTGGTATCAACGTTGTTATTTGAAAGATTTCTACGCCCACCAAAAAAGAAGATAATAACATTTTTAATGTTATCTTGGGTACGTTTATGTATTAACGGTATTCAGCCATATCGAATTGTGGGAAACAGGCTGCGGTGATGTCACTGCAGAAAATTGAACGTCCCACAAACTGCCTTTTTCGCCCCACGGCATCAATGGTTTCATTTGGAGCCACAAAAAGTAAAGTACACTGCTATATAACTTTGTTTTCTGTGGCGTTGTCTTTTCCATGATTGATGTGATGTCATGATGATAACTATAGCTACAATTGCCGTGTAAACATTCGATGGTAGTAGTTGAGTAGCAAAACAATGCGCAATAGCAAGTCCTAGCAGCGCAATTGCGTTATAATGCTTGTTGATGTCTCCAAATCCGAAAAACTATGAAACAGTATACGGTACGGCACGATCAAAATATCGTTATTTCACATACCGTACCGTGCTTATTGGTCCAATCGAACCGTATCAAATATCGCAACCTACCGTAGCCTACATATGCTGTGCTTCAGGCATTACGTTTTGGGCTATTCGTCTACTATACTATATTCTCGTACGTCGGTAAATTCGGTTCTAATTTAAAAGTTATCAGGTTTCGTCAAACGAAGTTGCATCCTCAGAATTGATGGCTATAGTTTAACAGTTGACCCACAAGTTACACGGTATAACATGCAAAAACAATGAACTCTTTGTCAGAGTCTTGTGGAAATCACGTCGTCATCATTAAATATTGTCATTTATTGTTTGGAAACGCGCATGCGCATGTCAACATGTTATGTAGGCTAATGTAAGATCAATAAGAACAGCACTTTTGAACTGATGAAATGGCAATGAATGATGATCATGATGACACGTATTTCAACGGGTAAACGAGTGGCGCAGTTGGTTAAACACTATGGTACCGACATTAATGGTTGCTGGTTCGAGTCTCGGCTCTGCCATGTATCTATATAGCGGAGATTTATCTGGGCTCCTCATCGCCGATCCCGCTTTAGGGGAGAGCCGAACTCTTGACAGATGTCAGCAAAAGAACCAGAAAAAGGACGCAAGATAAGCGTAAAGCCGTTATGAAATTTACTGTACGGGCGCATATGACCCAAGCAATAGTAAAATAAGGAATTTCAACGAAACTGAATAATGGATTATGCTAGAATTGTCATTAACGTCAGCGGTATTGGCGTTTCCGCTTGAATGCCAGTTTAAATACCAATTGATTACTCCGAGTCCGATATATGTACCGTCCATACCGATGTGCGCCCACACCTTCACGTTGATAAATTATTTTCGGCTAAGCTTATATATTCTCATGTTTTTATTTTAGGATGGTACCGTAAGGGTTATATGGGCTCTTGGAGAATCTGACCCAATTTCAAATCAGCTTACGGCTGCAGACAAACATAAATCTACAGACACAGGTATAAAGAATTGGGTCAAGTATTCAACAAATATACAGTATGCATTAATTTATAGAATATATCGTGAATAGATTGTAATTTCAGGTTCGGCTCCCATGTATCTATTCCGCGGGACTGACACTGCCAACGAAAACAACTATACCGGCCCGGAATTCCGTAGGTTCGACATCACCACTAGAAATCTGACATTGCCCGCTAGACGAACACATTATAACTGCCGAATCGTCAAGCTTCCAACATTGACAACAAAGCATCACATCGTCAGGGTACTTCTTTACATGTTCCACACCAACACGATGTGGAATTAAATATTTTACTTCAGATGGAACCTGTCATTGAAAACATCAGGAACGTGCACCACATGCTCATTTTCACGTGCCCTACTTCTTGGACACCGGAAGCAAGTATAGAGGGATTCTGATCCCAAATATATCGGCGTTTCTATATTTGTGAACTTTGGGCATCCGAATCGAATGGATCCGATATTTATGCAAAATAATCAGATTTGAAATCCTTATGTTAAGCATTTCGCTACCATATATCGTCGGAAGATTAGATCATATCTTGAAGAGCTGTGTAGCTAATGACAATGCGTACCGCGTGAACATGTAAAGTTCCTGCCTTGTTGAAGGCTCTAATCCTAATGAGGTTACACCTGTTGCTGTCGTACTGTTCCTCCGGCGACATAAATTTTACGAACATAATTTATCGAAATGACAATATCGCACACAAGCAGCGATATAATTTGGTGAACTTTAGACATAGAAGAGTATGCGAAATAGACTGAGAAAGTGGGACGATAAGAATCATTGAGGGAATACGTCGCCCTAGCGAAGAGATTATTTTCGTATTCAATTCACAAAATTCCGCATATCTTTACCTCGATACAATTTCCAGAATGTTCAGCGCTAGTGCAAACATTCATGATTAATAATTGCTGATCACATCCGGATCCGATTATCGTGGTATAGAACTGTGTACACGAAGTCGACTACTCTATTGTCAGTCGTTTTGTTACGGAGCTACTAATCGCGAGATAATGCAGATTACTTCAAGATAAACTAGGTTCATCAGATAAACATAAATTCTCGCTTCTCATATCTCATTGACGCTGATCTCCTCGGTACCGCGAAGCAAAAATACGTTAATTGCTTTTATAGGGAATTTGGCAACCAGATACGGACGTAAGATGTGGTGTTGAAGGTACACCCAAACCAGATTGCAATCACATTCTCACGGGATGGGCTGTTGGAGGTCTTGTAAGTTTTTATTCAACTCATGTGCTGACAAGATTCAACTCATGCCCGCATTCAAGTCGAAATACAAGCTATTTCTTCAAAATGAATACTAGTCAGCCTTCAGGATTGCCGGACTATACGACCTTACATATCGATCTCGCCTTCCGCCACATACTACCTCATTTTGTCGCTTGCCTCTGATATTATTTGCATTACTTTCTATTCAGTGTACAGTACACTGTACATGCCTCTTCTCTACTTCGCCTAGGGCAATGTGGGTGTCTGATTTAAAGACTACTTCAAGTCGTTTCGACACCTACCTATCTTTTCATTGTATCGCAATTTAATGGTGTTTTGAAATGATGAAAATATTAATAAACTGATACTGAAGATGTATAGCATAAGCCCAGGTCAGATTGGCGCCAGCATTTTCAGCACAAATGCACAATGGAGAAATTATATATATGTACATTCCGATCCATAGATTCACAGTTTATTAATCGTCATAAACGACTCCACCGCATGGAGTTATTACTGAAACATATTGACAATGTCGGAATAACAAACAGAATTTTTCGTTCGCATTTGATACGAATAAATCCGATCAAATAGGCCTACATAAAGGAATATTTTTAAAATCGAAAATATTAGGGATGGTGTGAGCCTCTGAAAGGTTAAGGTTTGTGTGAACGCGAACCTTATTGAAAGGTTCTGTGTGAACGCGAACGTGAGCCACATGCCAACTCCAACCCTATATTTCAGTGAAGTGATAGCCTATATTAATGTACATGTACACGATACCTAGCGACGACTCGGGCCACATAATGTCAGAATGCTGAAGTACATATTGACGTTCTAAACGTCGCTAAATGTATCAACTGGGCAATCAAATGATATAATAATCCCATAAAATCAATATTTTTCGTCGCTTTGCCAACAATTTTGACGAGGACTTGCAATGGACAACCGGACAATGTATTTGGCGTCCTAGTATTTCTACGTTGATATTGAGCAGAGTTTGAAACGGGTTTCTATACTTGCGACCAAGATTATCCCATTAACAAGTTATAGAGCAGTAGCCAACACCCCATTCGCAAGGATTTGGTTTTTATGATACAGTAAGCATATGAAGTCAAGATTGACCCGCACGCTTGCTAGATTTTTTACATCAGACAACTATATCAATCTTATTGATTGGTTGAATAAGCATCATTCGCTCACTGCATGTAGTGTATTTCGCTCTGGATGTTGTGTGATTGCGGGTCAAGCTCGCAGCAGAGAGTCACTAAATATTCACAAACGGAAAGCTGGATATTTCGAGCGAACTGTTGTAACAAAGCAGGTAAAAATTTTGAGATTGTCAAGGTGCATGCTCGTTTAGTGTTGATTTTTTATGCTCCCGGCGCCGTGCACCGAGTGGCCCACAGTTGAAACGTACTAAATTTCAACCAAAGTTGCTATAATAAAGTGAAAATTGTAATATATGAAAAAGTTTCACAGTGCAGAGCCTCCCAAGGTTCGTTTGTGAACGTGAACCTCTAAATTTCCGAGGTTCACACACAGAACGCGAACTTGAACCTCACGTTCACGCCATCCCTAGAAAATATGATTGGTCGAAAATTTTTGTAATCGTTGATCTGTTTTCTTCGCACTCGAAACAAATGATGCACCCGGAGTATTAAACATCGGACTTTAGTTTGGATTAATCGATCGAATCATTAAAATGCTGATAAAGGATATTCGGGAATCACCAGGTTCTAGAGGATTTTGTGGCCTGTGATGTCGCGCGTGAACCCCATGTTTTAATTGAGCGAAAATTTCTTCAAACTATCTTTCTCATAATATAAATTGACAAGTATATTTGTCGAGTAGCCCACGGCCACATTGCGGAGAGCTCATGCCATATGCACGGCACTGTTCCTCCCTTTGAGCATGCTACAATTGATCATACAATTTCATAATTCATGATTTTATTGGTGTACAGGCAGTAACATTTCCCGAAGAGACCGGACTTCCCCTTGGCGAGAACAACGGCAGTATGTATGTTCTTCTGGAGACGCACTACGACAATATTGACATACAGGAAGGTGCACATCATCTATTATATAATATATATGTTATATTACATTGAACTGAATTGAATGACAATAGCTGCGTTAGGCATGTCGTTTTAAGCGATATATTTTACCGGGGTGGTCAAAGTAGTCAACATCGCTACTCAAGTAGAAGTAGAAGTAACGCCGAAAATGTCAACATAAGTAGAAGTAGAAGTAGTAAATGAAAGATCTGAAAAGTTCTTAAGTATGTTGATTAAGAACGTAGATTTGGTGAGGGATCGCATACTTTTAGCGGGTAATCGGAGGTAGCTACTGTAAAAGTTACAAGAGACGAATGTAAATTAATGAATGGAACAATCTTGGAATATATATTCAGTTAATGTGATACATGATCTCTTTCACGCCGGTCAATAATCGTCAGATTATATATTCATTCAATCAAGACACACACAAAGTACAATGTTATACGCAAGACACAATGCGCAATAGAATGATGCCGAAGCGACCAGTAACGGCCTCTTAATCTGGCATTCATCTCGGCCTGGTGCCCGATATCAATCGTTCGATGTTAATCTTTATTCGGTCGGCTTTTCTCTTTTAGACGCCGTCTTGTTCTGTCCATTCGCATCTTTAAGTTCTTCCTTCATCGGATCTTTTTTCTGGCCTTTTATATCGCCGTATGAACGAGCTGTGGAAGTCACCAACACGCCAGAGATGAGCGGATTTGAAATTTCTATGTCCCAATCCAAATTCAAATCCTAATCCATAACTTTTTCATATTCAAGTCCATGTCCAATCCTAATCCGATTCCAACTGGAAATTAAAAAAAATACTAATTTATGCAATGGAGGGATTCGAAAATTTTCTTTCCCAACCAACCATTCACTTGATTCAAGATAACTTAGTAACCATAAGTATATTAATAACTGATCTGAATAAAGTTTGTCGCCATTCGCCACACGACATTTCAATCTCCCAGAAAATAGTTCAATCCAATCCAAATCCTAATCCGTTCTGAAAAATATGTCTAATCCAAATCCAATCTAAATCCGACAAAATTTCACAAATCCTGTTTTTTCAAAACCTAATCCTAATCCATGCTCATCTCTGCAACACGCTATAACTCCACTGCAAAATCACGGCTAATCGCATGCAGGCAGTCATGGGCGAGACGGGTGTATCATCACGAATCACAAGTATGAATGGTATATATGAATGTGTGTGTCTTGACCAGGGATATATAGAACTCCGCGATGACGCAATTGACGCAGTCAGCCATCCCGGAGTTCTATATATCCCTGGTCTTGACCTACATCGAATCCTTGAAACTGCATCAGCGAACATTTAGGGTTGCCGAGAACCCTGGTTAAGAGCCAACGCCTCCGATGTAGCCTACTATATGCGTCCGAATACACGCTCTTGCCGCTTTGATTAGGGGATTAGTATCATTAGTTTCGAAGAACCTGGGTTGCGGTCGACCAGCTGCGGTCTCTTAATCTGCCACCCACTTCGGCCGATAGTGCACGATGACACAGTTTTTCCATGTTGATCGTTATTCGGCGGTCCAATTTAGACGTTCTTTCTTGCTCTTTTCTTTCGCTTTCTTCTTGACTAAGTTCTTCATCTGGTCTGTCTCTGGTCTGCCGGGTAAGAGAAGCTCAGATAAATGTCCGGCGGCATTAATCGAACCCGGGACGCCTTTGTAAGTGGCGAAGAAGCTCACAACTATACGCTATATCTTAAAATAATTGCATGCATAAAAGTGATGCAAGCTTCTCACGGCACTACACTTTTCAAAATCCAAAGTGTCATAGGTGTGCCTAAACACTGTTGTATTAGCAGTGGAAGTAGAGACTAAGCATAGCCACCCGAGTAATTATAGTGCAAATAGGCAAAACCTATTCCTGAATATACTCAGTAGAAGTACTTCGTTATACTGACATCAGCTGGTATTTTATACCTACGGATTTTGGTACGCAGTTGCTCGCCGGGAGCAGAAGAATACTATATGGTGCTGCTATTGCTGCAATCTATTCTTAGATTTCCGGCACATCGCTGACAATTATAAGTATAGTCTGGGATTGACTTCTTTCTGTTACTGCAGGAATTGTTGATAGTTCTGGAATGCGACTCGTATACACACCCAACTTAAGAAAATACGATACTGGCATATTCGGAGTAGTACAACATATCGGTGGACTACATCATTTCATCCCACCAAGAGCGGAAAGTTTCACCACAAAAGTACCGTGTAAATCAATCTGTTTAGACTCCGTAAGTACCTATCATTAGCATACGATTGGTTATTATACTGTTTATAATTACCATTGAATTTGAATAAATAATATCGAGAGCATTCGTATGGGACTGCATGCAAAACAAACATTACATTTACGTTGAGGATGTATTCGTGATATTTGATAGGGACGACACACGACATCATTTAAGATTGCATTCATGGTCACAATCATTGCATTTTACTTTGGGCCGAGCTGGTACATCGCAAAGGGCATAGAGGTAATTACCAAGTCTTGATCCTTCATATAGCCAATACTTCAGTGCTGTTGCGTAACATAAAAGCCTCGTATATTGGTACTGGGCAATGTGGGCATGGAGACAGTTGACATATTTCGACTATAACTAGCCAGATAGGGGGTGTGTCTTCCCAGTTTGGTGTGACTAATTCGAGACACAGAACCTTTTCTCCGAAGACCCTGACGGACTGTATGGACCAACTGGGCCAATCAACAAAGCAATCGGAATTTTACAGGGAAACACATATGTAGGCTATGCTCCTTCTTGACTAACAAATCCTATAGAAGTGGGCCGTGCTACAAGTCCGCAGATACCGAATCATTATATGCATGGCCAATGGCCATTGCAATCGACTAACGTCATGAACACACAAAACAAACATATATGTCGTACTCGCACCGGAAATCGCTATTAGTCACAGTTTAATTTTATATAGAAACATGCTTTAACAGGTTATTCGGTCTTCTGAAAATCAGAGCTTGGCTGTTCACCACGTATTGCTGCATTCTCATTTGGCTGGAAGGAAAATGAAGATGCGGCATTTCAGGTATTAAGCTTCATAATGTTGAAGAGAAAAAGGCAGATTCACCTACATCAGGGATGTCCAAACTACCGTCCACGAATCAATTTGTCTTGATCTTTAAGAGGTTTTGAAATTTTAATCAAAAAGGCCCGCTCATGAAAACTTTTCAGTCAAAAATGTATATTGTACTGCATAGTTCCAACATAACATTATGACAGTCAGTGGGAAAGTGCGTCTACGCAATTAGCTAAATCATATAAATCAGTCATTCTCAACCTTTTCGTCCAGTCGGCACGCTATATCAAAGGAATAAACAGTTCGCGGTAACGCAGCGCTGAATCAACTTTAGGAGCGTTTCAGCGTTTCAAAGAATAGTAGAAATAGCGCCGAATAAGTTGTAAAGTATAATGCATGTCAGCAATCGTATTCAAATTGTTACCGAGAATGGACGTTACCTAGAACGGACATTGCCGAGAATGACATTATACCGAGAAATGATAATGCCGAGAATGACATTACCAAGAACGAGATCCATACTCGTGATTTGCCTTAGAATGTTCGCACAGAAGTTCTTGTTCGCAAACGAACCTTGTAATCATGTTGCTAGAATGAAAGAAATATTCGGTAATCTTAACATCAGTGATCAAAATTCGTGTAAATAATGTATTTTATCAATATATTAGGACTTGATTTCCCCGCAATCTCGTCACCTATGTCTTTTAACCGACGAGCACGTGCTATAGCTTTTAATCTCCACCGTCGTACACCGCTATAAAAGCCCGAACATGTCTCTGTCTACCTCGACAATTACCGAAATCCAGTACCGACAACAACACCCGCGTGACGTGTTACCGGCACTCCCTTGCTCGTGTTACCACGCGCTTGCTCGTATTAACGAATGCATAGTCTCTACGCATATACATTATCCAGTTGCATTGCAATATAGCTGCAATGCCGTGCGCAACTGGATTTATGCCTCTATTTCCGAAAGCGAGTTACGACAACAAGCTCGAATCATGTTACAACGAAGAGAGATATCTCATCGACCTCTGCTCCATATCATACCAGCCATAGAACCTGATTTCACAGATAACAATCATTTATCCAAGGCGGAATCCAGTATATCGTGATAAATTTTGACATGATTCAGTTCGCTTGGAAGAGTAACGTCGGGCCGACGTTTCAATCATTTTTACTGATACTATCGTTCCTATATTCGGGCAAATGAATTATGCTCTCAACATTTTAGCCGTTAGTGCAACAATGGCTCGAGGAAACAATACATGGCAGCTCTGAATTTCGGTCACATCTCGAGAGTGATCTAAATTTCATCGTTTTAACTGTGGCTGAATGTTTTTATGATTTTCTCGGTAATGTATGTTCTCGGTCGTCTGTTTCTTGGTAATGTTCATTCGCGGTAACAGCATTCTTGGTCTTGTCTATCTCCGTGATGGCTATAGGGTTGCATTTAAAACAAAAATCCATTTAAAGCAAACATGTTTAATACAATGCCCTCGTTTAAAAGATGTTTATTATTGAGTTTTTTGTTTGTTTTTTAAGCCATGACGTCACGAATATTCAATTGTGACGTCATAGTGGATTGACGTTGACAATTGGAAACATAGGGTAAATATAGGTCATTTGTCGAAATATCTGCACTATTGCTGTTGAACCGACTATTTTGCGGGTTTCAGCCGTCCCATATCGATATACGTCGGCTATATCGGGTGGTAATTGTACGTAGGCTCATGCAATATGTTTTGGAAAGTATTTACACAATTATGGCATATTTATACAACTTGAAAAAACGCAATTTTATAAAATGCATTTGTATTAAATGCAACCCTACCTATACCCACGCGCCCAACCTGGGGGGCGCGAAAGCTCGGACGGGGGCGCGAAGAAGCGGTCAACTGAAAAAACTTTCGTGCATTGCACGATTTACCTCCAATTCACGCGTGTTTCTCTATATATACACACCGAATTTCATATTTTTTAATTCTCTTATCAACAGTTACAACCTTCCAGGCCATCAAAAAATCTCTTGGAGTTGCTAGCATCCCGGTTGGATTTTGTGATATGACGATAAGGGGGACGCGAAATTTTTCACTATCATAAAGGGGGGCGTGTCTAAAAAAGTTTGGGGACCACTGGTTTAAAACATGTTTTAAACAAAGTGCTTTAAAACACCGTTTGTTTTAAATGCAACCCTAGTAATGGCATTCCCGTAATGTCCATTCTCAACCGTGTCTTTTCTCGGTAATACCATTCTCGGCAATGTCAATCTCGGTATTAAACAGTCACGCCCGAGCCCCTGACCTACATGATGGAAGCAATGTTCCCTCAAATTTTTTACGAGTCTGCGCGCACTCACCAACTCACTGCGCGGTCCTTTGGACAACAGTGCGTAACGACTAAAAAAGAGGTCATCACTTCGGATTTTTTGTGCGCAGCTTAGATTTTCTGTGCGCCGAGACCATGTTAGCACTGCGTGATTGGGCACGTGCGCAGTTCGGAGGGAACATTAAATGGAAATCTTCAACCTTCAATCTTGCCGTCTCCTTCTGTCATCGCTAACATTCATATAAAACTGACATGCTCGAAGATTGACGCCGACATCGTTGATTGTTAAGTGGGCGGCCGATTCTGAAATCATTGCGTCTTGTTAATATTTTATAAATTTCGTCTTGTAGACGTGATGTGACCGTATTCCTATCACATATTCAGTGCGAGATGTAATTCCCTGCACTATTCTGCTTTTGTCTGACTGGCGAGAGCGTGTTTACCAGAAATCAGTGAATGAAATATTTAAAAAATCCTTTACTGGATCAGAGATCCAAATCCTGAAGTCAATCCGTATCTCATATCCAAGTGCAGATTCGGCAGTGATTGAAATCTAGTAAAGAGTCACATATGAATTAGGAATTAGTAGAAATTCCATTCCGAATCCAGTCTTTCGAAAATCGTAATTCACCCCCATAGCGAAGAATGCGAGTTCTAAAAACAGTATTGAAGCTTATCAGTCTTTAGCGGTTTAGACTTCTTTCATCATACCTTCCCGACGCGCGAGATCCCGTGTATCTTGTTTACCTTACGGCAGGAATGTTTCGTTCAATGAGATACAATAATCCACATTTAAGTCGAGCCGCTTCCTGAAAGGTCTATTCGCTATGAACCTTGACCTTCAGGGACGGTAAAGAGCTACCTTACGTTATGTACGACAATACATACGATTTTGAATATCAAGAGTATGTAAAATTGGATCCGTATGTCACAATTCTGCCCGGGGACGAACTTCAATTGGAGTGCACGTACAGTACCGAGGGCCGTGATTACGTAACGGAGGTAGGCTTACTACTTTTCGAACCTTTTAAAATTTAAATGTAAGTCTCATTATATTGATTATGCTCTTGTAATTTAAAATTTGCGGGCCCTGTAATTCGATCGGATTCTGGTATATATCGAACTGAATTATCTAAGATTAGGAATTAATTCCAGTACGAATATTGATATCTTTTGCAATATGAGTTGTGCGCGGCTCAATAGTGTCCCTTGCACGCAAGTGCTATATATATAAGGACGATAAGACGTGCATACCAGTGTTGGGAGCAAGTCACTACCTTCGAGTCACGAGTCATTTCGAGTCATTCCGCATTTTGACTCGAGTCAAGTCAAGTCAATCGATTTTCGTAGGTGACTCGAGTCAAGTCAAGTCACTCGATTTTTGGAGGTGACTCGAGTCAAGTCGAGTCAAGTCAAGTCAAGTCACGAGCCAAGTAACAATTCAATTCAAGTTGCCTTTTCGAAGTATGAGGCATGATTACGTCATGGCATTTTGCTGGCTGTTTGAAATGGTTGCCCGACATATGAGCAAGGGCTCTTCAAAAATGACTTTTTCTCTCAAATCGTACTGGCTACTTGATAAAATTGTTAGGTTACCTATTTTAAGCCTACACACAAAATTTGGTTCAATTCCAGCCAGTAACCCCTTTGCTACAGGAGAAGTAAGTTTCTATTTATTATGTAAAAATAAATAATAAAAAATTTGAAAATTTTCTGTTCACCCCATGAAAGTGTTATGCTGTCTATAGAAACGATGCTCACCAAATTTGGTTCAATTCCAACCAGTGGAAGCGGAATTATTGCCGTCGGAAAATTTGGATTTGAATAAAATAGTATTTACGGTGAGCACAACTATAATAAATAAACAAAGAATCGGACACCGTAAATACTATTTTGTTCAAATCCAAATTTTTCGACGGCAATAACTCCGCTTCCAATGGTTGGAATTGAACCAAATTTGGTGAGCATCGTTTCTATAGACAGCCTAACACTTTCATGGGGTGAACAGAAAATTTTTATATTTTTTATTATTTATTTTTATATAATAAATAGAAACTTTCTTCTCCTGTAGCAAAGCGGTTACTGGCTGGAATTGAACCAAATTTTGAGTGTAGGCTTAAATTAGGTAACCTAACAATATTATCAAGTAGCCAGTACGATTTGAGAAAAAAAGTCATTTTTGAAGAGCCCTAATGAGCATGCGACACAATGGAAAACGACAGTTCAGCATGGAACACATCAACATGCGTCACTTCAGCATATGACTGTATAACCCAAAAACTTACCCTAACCCGTAACATAGCCTAACCTAACCTAACCTAGCCTAACCTAACCTAAAGCCTAATCCTAACCCAACTATAAATCTAACCCTAACCCGTAATTTAACCCACATGTTCATGTGTCGCATGCTAAATTGTCGCATGTCGAAGTCTCGCATGCTGTAATGTCGCATGCTCAATTGCTCATATGTCCACGGACCATTTGAAATACCGATTGAGTGATCATTGATTCTGAACCAATGAACGAATATAGAGTCAGATATACACGCAAGAAGGCGCTGTATCGTTCACATACGTAGAACTGCTAAACTACGTAAGTAATTGCATAGCCTCAGTTTATAGTTACCAGCCAAAATAGAGAATAGAGAAACGAATTGGTAAGATGCAATACATTGCCCATTTACAAATTGACATGATACAATTCGAACCTGCGCCAATGGTTGATGACTATATAAACTATATTCTAATTCAATTTCAATAAAACCAAGAGGTTTGGTTACGGTAAGAACAGAGAACAGAAATATACATTTTGCTGTTAAATTACTTAACTATACTGGTTTACGACATAGTAAGCTATAAGCGTCGACCACTTCATTTGCGGTCAATTTATTTGTGACGGAACAATGAAGGCACAGTGAAACGCACGATCATTGAATGATTAGTCGCTCTCACGGGTTACACGAGCGTTTCGCGAGCAATCCGACCATATGTAAGATACACTGATTTTTATCGACACCGATTACTTGATGACTTGAAATTGACTCGTGACTTTTGCTCCGAGTCACGAGTCAATCCACATTTTTGATACGCCAAGTCAAGTCAAGTTAAGTCATTTTAGCAAAGTGACTCGAGTCAAGTCAAGTCAAGTCATTTTAGCAAAGTGATGCGAGTCAAGTCAAGTCATACGAAAAAGGTGACTCGAGTCTGACTCGAGTCAAGTCATGACTCGAGTCATCCCAACACTGGTGCATACTGCATATGCAGTACAATGCATGTGCTTTGTTCAAGTGCAGTGAGCACTGTTGATTGGGCACTGGGCAGTCTCAACACACATTTGCCGAAGAGACAAATAGGCTATATTCGTAGTGACTGAAACTATACTCCGTAATTGTGGAGGACTATTTTTATGGAATTTCGCGCAGCATAAAATCTCTGTTGTGTCATTGCTGAATATTGCTGTGTCTGGTATCACGCTGCATGGCGTGTAGCTCTAATGGAAGATGACACCAGTTCTAAATGAAGATAAATAAGATAATCTACAAATTTTCAGGGTGGCGATGGTACACACCATGAAATGTGCGTCGGTTACATTTCTTACTACCCTGCCGTAGATTTTGACGGTTGTGCGGCGTTTACGCATCCAAACGATTCCTTGCAATATTTTGGAATAACCTCCTACGATCGAACGTAAGTGCTGCAACGTAAGTGATAAGACCTATATGCCTTAAAAACATGAATCGGAATAAATAAAGATGACTGTTCTGACATATATAGCAGCATGCTACCTCGATTTCTGCGAGATCAAAATTTGAAATGTGATAATTTTTGGATAACAGAAGTTATTACAATGCAATCCATAAATTAGGACACATCTCCGACCTAACTTGCATGGTGCATCGTGATGATCAGTGATTATTAGGGCAGGTTTTTGCAACTGTTGTAACTTTTTACAGCTTCCGGCAGCTTCCTAAATACTCAGAAGTTATGTAGTATGGTGTTTTTGAGCTGTTTGGAGGAATCTTATATTGCAACTTTTTGCAACTTTTTTCCATTTTTTAAGCAAATTTTTGTAACTTTTTCGTTTTTTCATGCAACTAACTTTTTACTGGATATATTTGGCACCAAATGTAAATAAATCACTTGATTATTTCACCGTCGTTTAAATTTGAGGTCCTTTCTAATTTGTCGTACATTCAGGCTAGCCCGCCAAAAATTATATTTTCACTGGCTCAATATTTTCAGACTGTTGATTGTTGATTGATTGTTTTCTACAGTGGCTTAGATACGGATCGACTCTAGTATCACATACCCTAATAATTTCAAGGAACTTGTCCAATGTCCATAAATGCAGCTTTTTAGTGCAACTTTTGTGAAAAATAAATGCAACTTTTTACTGAAACCTTTGTGAAAAATTAGTTGGTCATTTCACACCAGTCCGATATTCTTTATTTTTGATTCCGTATTTACCGACTTGTAGCGCGGCCCACTTCAGGCCTTTATAAGACAAAGCTTATGCGAATCACTTGGCGAGGAGGAGCCTAGATAAACCTCCAACACTTAGGTAGGAGTTCAGGATTCGACCTCGGTCGGTCTCGAACCCACAACCCATTGGTTTTGCAGCTGTGGATCAACAACAACAATATTAAAGAAGTTATGTTCCTAAACAAACCTCCGCAATGTAAGTGCTTAGACCAACCGTAAATCCTGCTCAATAAGTTATATTTAAATATACGTCTGTACCATATGGGTGTTCATGTTCATGGGGTGGACATGTTTTACCTATTTATAGGGTTGCATTTAAAACAAAAATAAATTTAAAACAAACATGTTTAAACAAGGCCTTTGCTTAAAACATGTTTTTATTGGGTTCTTTTGTTTGTTTTTTCAAGCCATGGCGTCACGAATATTCAATTGTGACGTTATAGTGAATTGACATTCACAATTGAAAATATAGGGTAAATATAGCTCCTTTGACGAAATATCTACGTACTACAGCTGTTGAATCGACTATTTTCCGGCTTCCAACCATCCCATATCGTATGCATCGGCTATATAAGGCGGTAGTCGTCCGTAGGCTCATACAACATGTTATTGGAAAGTATGTACAAAATTATGGCATATATTTTTACAAATTGAAAAAAAAATTGTTTTAAATGCAACCCTATACCTATACCTACGCGCCAGTTTGATTTCGGGTGTCATGTATATTCAATTCAGAAGCTCCGATTGGTACAACTTACAAAGCTACAGTGTAACGAGTCCTCCTGCTATATCTGGAAAAACGGTTTTGGATGTCATTTCCGAGGTGAATGGTTTTCGGAGCTCGTACTTTGACAACTAATGCCTCTCATTAATATTTCCATTGGGCTATAGCATAACTGGACTCAAGACAACATATCGGTTTTTGAGAACTATCTTCACCAAACCTCGAAAGTGCATGTTTGCCTTAAGAGCACACCAGTAAGTACAATATTTTGATCGAATACATCATTTCTTACGTCATCGCGCCAACTCTATTGATTTCACAGGAAACCAGTTTGGTATCTGTCATCGACATAAACCCGAGATACGTACCTCCAACGGAAACATGCAGTTCTGCCACCACCTTGATCAGTTCTCTGTTTATGTGTACAGTGATAGTTATTTTCAGTACATTAATTTTATTGTGATACTGTTATATTTACGAATGTATGGCTGTGTAAGAATTTTAACTCCTCTTTATAACAACACCCTTGTTCAAGACATATTTTGTAGTATTCTTTTTAAATGCATTTTTAGAATAATGTTATTGAATAGCTTTTTACGAAAGACTCGTCATTTGTAGGGCTGGGCAAAATCGAGTACCTGAGTGATTCGATTCTGAATCACGTATATTACGCTCCGAGTCGAGTATTCGAGTATCACTCATTATGACGTCATAACAGAATATACAATGTAAAAGTTCAAATATGCACCTTTTATGCCACCACAAAGAACATAATGCCCGTTATCCGTCACATTAAAGATACTTCGGTATTTTTTCGACAATACCGATTGCATTGCACAATATCGTGGGATGATCATGACTTCGAAAATGTGTTATTTTCAGTAACGTTCGTGGCTTTGAACTATGTCTCATATACTGCGACACGGTCAATGAAGGTTTCAAGGTCCCCTCAGGGCAAAATAGTATCAAAACTATAATTCTCATTAGTAAATTAACTTTCAGTCGCGAGAAGCGTATAATTTCAGTACTCGAAAAAATCGTCCTTTACTACTCGACTCGAATCATTGTGCCCAGCCCTAGTCATTTGTATGAAATTGCGCGTATATTTCATTGTAATCACAATCTCAATTCTAGCCTACAGGTGATTGTGTTGACTTTCTTAAACCATATAGCCATTTTAAAGTTAAAACATTGCTAATATAAAAAGATATGTAACGAATTATATAGAGGCAACCCCTACGAATTGAATGAACACAAACTGCGATCATAAATAGAATATCACCACCGCTTTTTACACAATGGGCGACTTGGATTACACGAGGGCTGGGCTATTCCCTGTTGACGTGGCCGCTCGATTCCCGAAATTCCTCCCATTTGAAACTCGAAACCTCGTCTTTTTGAAATGTCCAATCTACGTCTGATATTTCCGATAGAAACAAAATTAATGTGTTGCATCAGAGAATTAAATGTAGTCCAGTATGATTCTTAACCTTTAATGACCTGGGAACCCCTACGGCCGACGCACATCTGCAAGCTTTCGGGGTACCACTAATTTTCACTCAGTCACAAAAACAAAAATCCACCACAATATACTATACACATTTAATTCATTACTATATGTATTACTTGTGCGCCTGGGAACATCGGCCAAGAACCATTTATATAGTTTGCTGCGTTTTCGTTAGTTACAGATGTTTAAAGGTCGTTCTAGTTCTATAGTTATAGTTGCGGATTTTGAGTAGTTTTAGTTCTAGTTCTAGTTGCGGATCTTCAAAATTGAGTAGTTCTAGTTCGGTAACGGTAACACCCATGCAGTGTATTCAAAGTGGGCGCCAGCAAAAAACTGGGCGATTGGAGGCGCTGCGAGAAGAAGGAAGCTTTATGCACTATAGAAATCGTGTGTGGGTAATCCATAAAATAATATCTTATGTTTGTCCACTAAGTAGGGATACGTGGACATGCGGTCATGTCGTTAGCTGTTGTACGAATTTGAATTCGTCACGAACGCTCTCCATAGAGGCTAATTGTTATGCGATATTTAACTTTCTAACCAATCAATAAAACGAACTTAGCCAGCGATACCTATTGTATACACATCTTGAACACCTGTACAACGAGTACGATGAATGTTCAAGGAATTCATGCACCGGGATGACGTACAATGGCATTTTAAGGGAAATTGGCTTGCACGATTTCATTCCTTGATAGCGTCTGTCCTGCGATCTCTACCGGGTTGTGACCTTGGAATATTCGATATTCATTGTTGAAAAGAATTGAACGAAAGGAGAGATGTGGCACAGACTATCCATGCCTCACGAGTGGTAGCGCAATTCATCGTATCAGAAACAGCTATTGTCGCACTGATTCGAAAAATTCAGATATTGATAATGTCAGAGCACCAGAATCCATTCAAAATCGCCAAGAAATGTGAAATTAGGCTTTGTTACGAGCAATTACAGCGCAGTGGAAAAATGCAAGGTGGGACTCGAATTAATTTGCCTCGCCGATTGTTGGTTTAATAATCCGACAATCGCAACGCAGTGATACAATGCGCTATCGGCTACCGACTTCTCGGACCGACGGTGTAGTGCTGTAGGAACAGTGAACAGCAATGTGTAGTGCAGCACAGCGAATACCTTCTCTCGCTGATGTAGTTGTTACGCAACCACAATCAACACCGACCGATCTGCTTTATGTATGTTCTAGGGATGGTGTGAACCTCTGAAAGGTTCAGGTTCGTGTGAACGCGAACCTTTTTGAAAGGTTCTGTGTGAACGCGAACTTGAACTCATGACGTCACGGGACGTCATATTGATAATTCCAACCCAACATTTCAGTAAAGTGATGACCTATATTAATGTACGTACACGATACCTAGCGACGGCTCGAGCCAGATAATGTCACAATGCTGAAATACATATTGACGTTTTGAAAGATGCCAAATATATCAACTGGAGCAATCAAATGATAAAATAATCCCATAAAATCAATATCAATCTTCCGTCGCTTTGGCAACAATTTCGACGAGGACTTGCAATGAAATATATAACCTTATTCTTAACGGTCTAGGCCAGACCGTAAAATATATTCGGCGTCTGAGTATTGCTACGTTGATGTTGAGCGGAATGTAAAACGGGTTTCTACACTTGCTACCGATATCACCCCATTAACAAGTTATAAAGCAGTAGCCAACACCCTAATCGCACAGATTTGGTTCTTATGATACAATAAACGTATGAAGTCAAGATTGACCCCGTACTTCTGCTAGATTTTTCTACATCGGACGTCGACATCAATTACGTTGATTGAATGAAACAGCATCATTCGCTGACTACATGGAGTGTATTTCGCACTTGACGTTGTGTGATTGCGGGTCATAGCTCACAGCAAAGAGTCACTATATATTCACAAACCGAAAGTTGTATATTTCGGAAAAACCTTTGTAACAAATCAAGTAAAATTTTTGAGGTTGCCACGTTGCATGCTCGTTTGGTATTGATTATTTTATGCTGCCAGCGCCATGCATAAAGTGGCCCGCAGTTCAAATGCAATAAATTTCATAGAAATATATTTTAATGAAGTGAAAATTGTAATATATGAAAAAGGTTCACAGTGCAGAACCTACCAAGGTTCGTTTGTGAACGTGAACCTCTAAATTTCTGAGGTTCACACACAGAACGCGAACGTGAACCTCACGTTCACACCATCCCTAGTATTTTCCATACTGATTATACCTTCAAGTGACATGGACATGGACGATTGAACGCTGCCTTCATTTTGACTACAATTTTATGATGCGATTTAGTGATGCAAAGCCCAAGGAAAGCATTTCGTGTGCTGCCTGTATATGCTGGTTAACGATTAACAAGATAAGCCTCTTTTCGCCGAATTCGTCACGTCACACGATTGAGACACCGACCAAAAACCTACACTATAGTACTCAATCAGGAGATTCTAATACGAGAAACGATGTCATTTCAAGTCATAGCAGTGCTTCCCAAACTGAAGTCATGATTAACTCACATCATTCTCACAAAGAGAGAGAGAGAGAGAGAGATATGATATTCTTTCTCGCCTGCACCATCGAGATGCTTTGGCGACGGAGTTGCGATACGGCCCCATGAGGTCATCTAGTCTGCGCCCCCGTTTTTTTTTCTCCTCCATGCTATCCGTGATTGCTGAGCGCCTAGCAGGATAGCTGCGGATACTATTTTTCGAGTCTTTGGTATGACCCGGCCGGGGATCGAACCCACGACCTACCGCTCGAGAAGCCGGACGCATAACCATTACACTATCTCGCTCGGTGCAAAGTGCAATGAA
Source organism: Botryllus schlosseri (assembly GCF_051294905.1). Lineage (NCBI taxonomy): Eukaryota > Metazoa > Chordata > Ascidiacea > Stolidobranchia > Styelidae > Botryllus > Botryllus schlosseri. The sequence goes on along the minus strand of NC_137251.1, from coordinate 8,584,599 downwards.
ATCGGTATGGTCGAAAAAAATTCCAAAGTGCAGTATCTTCAATGTGATGTATAGCAGGCATGATATTATTTGTGGCCGCATAAAAGGGACATATTCGAACTTTGACATCATGCATACTGTTATTACGTCATAATGAGTAATACTCGAATGCTCGACTCGAAGCATAATACGTGATTCAGAATTGAATTACTCAGGTACTCGATTTTGCCCAGCCCTAAATCGACTGGAACAAGGATAAATAGCCTCACTCGAAAGTGCTACTGTTTTAGCTTGATAACAAGTTAATATGGTACCGATCGAGATCAGTTTGGCACAAATGGTTTGCTGCGAAGGCACGATTTAGTGCGGAATCTTTTGAATTGTTGTAAATCTTTATAATTTATAATCCTCGAGACAGCGATTCGTGCGAAGCGCAGGGAACTATTATATATTTGTTCAAAAAACTTATTGCAAGCTTTACGAACTTTTGCGACTGTATCTTTCCCGGCTTGCCCGCGGTTGCGCGTCTGATCAATTCCAACCACACGCCGTAATTGAGTCGCTAGCGATCGAATATACTAGATTGCTTGTACTGCAGCAATTAGAGCTTAGTGTCTCTGGTGATCTGTATTAGAAGTATAGGTAACCAAATATCTTGAGATTCGGCTATACTGGAATACCTCGAGATAACAAGTCCTGTTGCTCTTGGTGAAGCTCCTCGTAAACGATATACTCAATACAACGGTTTATTCAAACGTTGATGCAGTAGTTGCGTATTATACAGTCTCATAATTAGAGCCCGACCGATTATCGGTTCGCCGATAATATCGAGTCGATATCACACTTTGAAAGAATTATCTGTATCGGCCATTGGAGTTGAAAAAATATCGGCTATTTTCGTGACGTCACGACAAGGTTGTAGGAAGTTTGAAACCTACAATCCGTGACCGCTGGACTAGAAATATTTCTGTCTTTCTTATAGCTTACACTTTCAAAGTGTCCAGATGAAGCCTTTTTAGTTTATTTCATGTTCGAATATGACAATGGCTTTAAAGCTGTTGATATAAATGCTCTGCAGTTTTGAAAATGCCCATATTGAGGTAGCACTAGATTCTACCTTATTTGAATATCGGCTGAATATATCGGTGTTATCTGTGAAGATGTTAGATATCGGTTATATCGGTATCGGCCCAAAAATCCAATATCGGTCGGGCTCTACTCATAATAATCCAAACACGTGCACGTGCAGCGCATGCTACTGATTAGTGATTACTAACCTACGGATGGATACGCAACTCCCGTCGTTACGCTCCGGCAAGCAGTTACACTTATTGCTGAGCAATCTAAAAGTAGCGAAATTGGTGGTGTTATAGCTTGCGGCTCGAGGGCTGCCATTTAATGAAACTGGTCTTAATTAGGAGCTACTGTCGCACTGATTCCGATAATACAAATTAAAATCTTGTCAGGGAAACGGAACCACCTCAAACAGCCCTCAAAGTCTGTAAATCGGCATTGTTACAGACCCTTCTACCTATTTTATTTTCAAAACTTACATTTATAGGTTCGCTTAAGTTACTTGCGTACCACTTGATGAGATACGCGTACCGCAGTTTGGTAAACACTGAATTAGAGGGATGATTTCAAGCGATCTCCTCGCCTCGATTATTATTCAAAATTTCATGCCTGTCACGTCATGTTTGGTGATACGATTTATTGATATACAATGTTCTTTCCAATTGACGATTACCCCTGACGAGTGTCAGCCCAAAATATTCGGATATATTTCAATATGAATATATTGTTTAACTGTATAGTGAAATTCTACGTCCAAGAAGCTCTTCAAACTCCTCATATCGTATAACTAGTAAACTAAGTTAAATTCCGATTTCCGTGAAGAATTTGAGGTTTTATGGCTTCCTAAAAACGAACCGTTTTCGTTTTAAAAATACCGTACATTTGAAACATTTTACGAACGCAGCATTTTGACCGACTCATTCTAAAGCCATGGGTTATATATTTAATTGCTTATTGCTGATACGATGGACAAAAGTGTATTGGCGACGACCGTTTCGAAAAACATATTATTCATAGTCATATATCTTGTATTAGAATTTTTGTAGATTCACAGCTTCGCTCGCATATTGCGCCATGAATTTGATCCCCGGGCGATTGAGTCCTCAACTTGATACCCTCGTCGGATATGAGTAAGGATAAGGGTCCCGATGGATTACGTCTGGGATCTGACACCAACGTATTGTTCGGAAAATCGACCAATCGTTTGTCTTCGTCGTAAATGCTCTGTTAAATGATAAATGTATATCAATATCAGTCAGTATTTGTCATAGCTATATCAAATAAACAACAGCTAAATCTATCACACTCGGGGTTGTCATTGATTACCTATCCAACGATTTTTTTGAAAATATTCATTACTGCACTGATCTTTTCGCTCCGATTCACTATAGCCAGCAATAAAACTTAACGCAAATCATCGTAGTTTCCATAGCGCAATGTTTTTAAGTTGCGAATACACGACTATGGTTTATTCATAAAACTGCATGCGGTTGAAATCCACGCTTGTACATGTAGGCTATTTCATACTGACTTGTCTACAGTTCAACATCAAGCGTTGAATAAATAGGCCTCATGCAGAATGTGATCCATTAAATATCGTTACAGTAAGATCATCAAAAATCACCCGCAGGTGATTCGTGACTGAAACTGTTTTCACTCAGACTCGGACTAAAGACGATATTTCGTATGTACACTGACTTTTACTCGGACTCGACCGCTCATATTTTGGACTAGGTCTTGACTCGTTGACAGTATGAAAACGACTCGACTTTATTTGAGTCGAAAATTGAAATCCGAAAATGACTCGTGACTCTGACCTTATTACATCCCCCCAGGGGAACACACATATTTTGAACGACTAATAACCTAGATAATTCGATTATCTGTTCCAGTGATGATTGTGAGCCGGACCAAGGTTAATATATGTTATTATGATAACATATATCAGTGGTTCTCAACCTTTTTGTTGCGGACCCCTTTCGGATCGTCACGCACCCCCACGAAGTCATAGTTCAAATTTAGCTCACTTATCGTGCAATCGTTATATGTCTTGAGAAAATAACAAATGTAGGCTTAGTGATAATCAGCAACAGAATGACGTCTCTTGAAAATAAGATCATCATATTTCATGCAGAAATGGTGTTGACTTATATTATTTCAAAGCGAATTCTGCAACTGCATTTATTGAAATAAGTGGTCGTGTCTTGAAAATCCACGCCTTCATTTTGATATGAACGATTCCCAAAAGTCCATTTCCACAAATATAGGTGGTGGCGAATGTAATAATAACGCGTAACGCTTCAGGAGACACACTTGGGTATCGCAAGAAATATGGCACCAAAATTGACAAATATTTTTTAATGACGATATAACGTCAAGCCTGGTTATTTCTAAGTAGCAGCTTGTCTTGAAGTTATTATTGAAAAATGGTTGTGTATATCACAAGAGAAAATAGATTTTTGTAAACATTTCGAAGTAAAATGGGCTGATAAAAATGCGATTCGTGTCATTATAGCTTCTCATGGCGTTACATTTTTCGATACTGTCGTAGTCAGGGCCGGAAAAACATTATTTACATCAGGGGCATTTTTTATTCATCACAGACTCCTTCGAGTTTTGTGGGCTGTTGTGCCAACCCCAAAATTTCAGAAGCCGATGACAATGAGGTCATCACATCAAGCTCAACTCTTTAGACTATCCCATGCCTAAAATAAGGTAGTAACTAATGACTAGACAATAAGGTAGTCACAGTCCCACTCACGACTTCATTCTCAAAGGATAATCAGCAGGTATTGTAGTTTCTTGAAGAAGCACTGCCCTTTACGGACTCCCTAAAACTAGTTAGCGGACCTCAGTTAGAGTATCCTAGATTAATAATAATGATACAATGCTCGCTGTGAAAATGTCCCAACATTTACAACTTCAGAAAGATTCTCGCATCATCCTATGTAACACGAGAAATGGTCAAGTGATTGCGAGCCTCACAGCTCAGTAGTGCCCTCTCTGGTTGGATTTTCCCCTCGTGTCTTGGTAGTCACTTGTTGAAGTTTAGTCGCTTTGTTGCTTGTAATATCATTGGATCAGTGATTGAAGTTAGGCTAAATTTAGGGATATAACGTGCCATTTAGGGCATTATTTGTATTGTGTGAGTATTGTATAAGTTTAGGCCATCATTCAGGTGATTGTATTTTGTTTAGATTGTAAGTCTAGAGCCTAGAGAGTTAACTGTTGTTAACCGCTATTGTGACTATTGCCTCGACGTTGACGTGATCTTTCTATGTAGTAAATTTGTTATCCTATTCTGTAATTTGTTGAGTTACATTTGACCGGGTCTCAGCGGAAGGCTCGGATTGTAGGAAGCAAAGAAAGTAAGGTGGTAGTCTCAATTCGAGTTGGCAAGCTACTCGACAAGCCTAAAATTGTTACAGCCAAAACTCTAATCAAGTAAATATAACGAACTGTCGTTTGAGCTAGGCAACGACCAAAACGTCCGTTACATTTAAGTTAACAACAATCTCGGAAGTAATTTGAAGACTATCAAAACGGCAACTTTTGGTAGAAACGGTCGTCCACAGTTTGATATATCCAGGTCTATTGTATAGACTTGGCCATTGTTGAATATCAATTGCTGCAAGTGGAGTACCGGTATTGTACCGTTTGACAACTGTTAGTAGAAGTATTGTATTGGAAGAGCTGACATTGAATTGATTGTTAGAATCAGCTTTAGTAGCAGTTGATACAAATTCGTAAGACTATTGAGGCTGGTGTTCCCAATAGAAAATTTGACTGCTAAGCCAAGGGTTCTCAGCAGAAGTATTTTGCATTTGAATGAGATATAGGTTCTCATATGCGGCTAGTGTCCTCCATACATGAAATTGTCCTCGTTGTAATTGAAAGTAGAAGCAAGTTCAGGAGTTGTTGATTGGCCCAGCCCTAGGTAAGCAAATAGTTAGTTCACACCAGTCAAAACGGTAATGTGCAACTGAGGTTTCCAACGTCACTCCAATTCGTAACTGATGAAAAACAACAATGACCATGGCAAGAATTAAGTGTGTGTCTGAAGAAGAATTGATTCAGAAGTTGGCCGGACTGCATAGAAGATATGAAAGCATTGAACACGAAATCTTGACCCGAGACGTAAATATCAATCTTCTGAGACATCAAAGTGATCTACGGTGTATGTTTCAAGAATATTCTACACTCTGGAGTTTATATCTCCTCGGAGTCGAAGATGATCTAGAAAAGATTGCATGTCATAAAGATCATGATAAACAAGTGAGATTTTATCATGAATTCCAAAGTAAGTTGGAGAGATGCATGCAAGAAAGATGGAAACATACTCGTTCGCATTATGTTGGAAGCAGTCGTCATATGTCTCGGCGATTTGGAAATGCATATTCTGCCAGCATACATGATAGTGTAAACGTGAAGAGAAAAGAAGCAATAATCCGAAAGAAAATGGCTCATTTGAAATTGGCTCATCAGTTCAATCGCGAAGTTTTGGAAGATGAGAAATTAATGATTGAACGTAAAACGTCACGATTACGATTGAAGCAAGACTTTGAACTTGCTTGCGTTGAAGCAAGTATTTGGAAATCCTCAGCTAACGTGCACAAGCTACATTCATACCCGCAAAAGAATACTGAAGAAATGGCTGTTTGTCAAAGTACTGCTCTGAAGCAAAGCAGTGTAAATACAGAGAATCCAGTTTCTCCTGCCTTCGTTGGACTTGCTGTGAAAGGCCTTGGCAACACTGCACAAGTATTTGTCAATGGGACAAGCAAAGACAAATGTAATGCGAAAATTCAGGATGTGGAATGTCCAAGTAATTCTGAAGCTGCAGTATTCAATTCCACTGAAGTCGATGTTATCGCCGATCCTGCCAATGCGCCACACCCAATTGAAGATTGCATCAATGCAAATACTTGTGTTCAGGACCTTGGTATTTTGAAAAGAAACTATGAAAACGTTGAGGACTGGGACACAGAATGTTCTCGAACCACAATGGTTAAATTTGACAGTGCTAGGTCTAGTAAATTTCCTGATATTGGAAAGGCGCTGAAGTGTAAGCCGGAAGACGTTCTCCATGTGAACAGAGTTGATAATTATATTCCGGAACGTACATTGTTGTGTGAACACTCAAGTTGTTCATGTGATGCTGAGATTGAAGGTGAAACCGAATCACCTAATGCGCATGATGAAGTATCAATACTTTACAAGTCAAGCCATCCTGATCCAACTGGTAATGGTCAGGTAGCAAAGATGCCTGTGCAATTTGTGCATAGAGAAGTGACAGGAGATCAATTCATATTTGAGAAACGATATTCTCTTGATGCCAATATTGAAAAGTTGATGACACAGGTGTCAATGGATTGCGCATTGGATTCAAAGATTGAAGCATGCTCTCGTTCCATAACTGGTGACGATGGGATTCGCAATGTGAGTGCTAATTTTCCATCGCAATTGTTGAAGGATCCACAAGGGTATTCTGACAGCACTGAGTTTGATGAAGAAGCATCTCTTTATAATGTGCCTTGTCTTCAAGAGCTTGCTCGGTTTGGTAGCATGGACAAATCAATGTTGGAGTTGGCTGCCATTTGGATTGGCACTGACATATTGTCATTATCCTTCTTTTATAAGGAGGTGCAAACGGAAACAGCTTTGGAGACCTTGAAGAAGATCGATTGTATGGTGAATGCCATTGTGCGATGTGGATCGAACTCCGATGTCTCCCATAGAAGAAGAGTGGAACCTTTCCTCATGGAGTTCCAGTTTTTCGTTCGTACTTGGTTGATTGTACAGCCAGTAAACAGATGGTTGTTCGAAAATGACTGTTGATATATTTGAGAGATTTACTGAAGTCTCACCAACCTTTTGAAGAACATTTGGCCTATATTGATAGTGACATTGTGGCATGAGTTGATTGGTAATTTGAATTACTTTTCTTTGGCTTGATAATATCTCGTGCTATTAGGTTAAGTCGATGTATTCTCGTAATTCCTACATCTGTGGGGGGGAATGTAACACGAGAAATGGTCAAGTGATTGCGAGCCTCACAGCTCAGTAGTGCCCTCTCTGGTTGGATTTTCCCCTCGTGTCTTGGTAGTCACTTGTTGAAGTTTAGTCGCTTTGTTGCTTGTAATATCATTGGATCAGTGATTGAAGTTAGGCTAAATTTAGGGATATAACGTGCCATTTAGGGCATTATTTGTATTGTGTGAGTATTGTATAAGTTTAGGCCATCATTCAGGTGATTGTATTTTGTTTAGATTGTAAGTCTAGAGCCTAGAGAGTTAACTGTTGTTAACCGCTATTGTGACTATTGCCTCGACGTTGACGTGATCTTTCTATGTAGTAAATTTGTTATCCTATTCTGTAATTTGTTGAGTTACACTTGACCGGGTCTCAGCGGAAGGCTCGGATTGTAGGAAGCAAAGAAAGTAAGGTGGTAGTCTCAATTCGAGTTGGCAAGCTACTCGACAAGCCTAAAATTGTTACAGCCAAAACTCTAATCAAGTAAATATAACGAACTGTCGTTTGAGCTAGGCAACGACCAAAACGTCCGTTACACCTATATCTGAAGCCCTCTGCATTGGCAATTGGCATCGCCAAGTTAGGAAATGCGCTGTTCAACACAATCACATTTTTGGAAATGTTGAATGCTGTCGGAGATGATTAACGAACGTCAAAAAGAATATACCGTATTCTCGTAAGTGAGTGCGACATAGAGCTGTTTTGATGCGCGGAAGCTCTGCTGGTTTACGAATGCTACGATGCGATTGGCTTGTTCTTCATTGATATTTGCCAAGCGAAGCTTCTGTTCTCTGCACTTGTTTCTCGCTATAGTGAGATTGACCTCTTGGTCTTTACCCCCATCAGTGCTCAGTAATAGTTTGAAACATTTGCACTTCGAAGAAACGCTTCCATCTGAAAGTGCAAAAGGTAACGATGAGTAGTTGTCAGACTTTGCGCACTGAAGCCACTAAAAAATTACAACATCAGATCCCCCGTGTCACAGCTAGGGCCCCAAAGTGACCAGGATGTGTATCCAACAAGTGACTGCAGCTCAAAAGATTCAGTGTCCTAAACATAAAAGATATGCTGAAACTAGAAAATTCCAAGTTTATGTACTAATTCCACGGCGGCTAGTGCCCTGAAGACTTCAAAAACTTCTTTACCTCGGTATCAAAAGTGCACAAGTACGACACACGCGCTTCGACATCACCCAATTACCATATGGTAGACAAAAAAATTATCGCTCTATCAAATATGCCGGACCTGATTTGTGGTACAGTATCTCACCCGGCCATCCGGCATTCATCGAGCATGTCCATATTCAAGTCGAAATACAAAACAATTTCTACTGAACCTGTGCATAGATAGCCCTCTGGTTTAACGGACCACAACCTGGCATATCTATCTCGCCTTCCAACATGTGCCACCTTTTTGTCAACTGCGTTCTTATATATTATCTACTTCTACTTTTCATTCAGTGTGCATGTGCATGCTTCCTTTTTTACATCGCCTAAGCCAGGGGGTTTTCTGTTTTTAAAGACTAATCAAATTCGTCTCGACAACTATTTATCTTTCATTGTATCGCAGTTTGGTGGTGTCTTGTAGGGATGGTGTGAACGTGAGGTTCACGTTCACGTTCTGTGTGTGAACCTCGGAAATTTAGAGGTTCGCGTTCACAACAGAACCTTGGTAGGTTCTGCACTGTGAACCTTTTTCATATATTACAATTTTCACTTCATTATAACATCTTTCGTTCAAATTTATTGCATTTCAACTGCGGGCCACTCTATGCACGGTGCTGGCAGTATGAAAAAATCAACACTAAGCGAGCATGCACCTTGACAATCTCAAGATTTTTACTTGCTTTCTTACAAAAGTTTGCTCGAAATATTCAGCTTTCCGTTTGCGAGTACTTGGTGATTCTCTGCCGTGAGCTTGACCCGCAATTACATAACATAAATAGCGAAATACACTACATGTAGTCAGTGAATGACTTCATATGTTTATTGTGTCATGAAAACCAAATCCGTGCGATTGATGTGTTGGCTACTGCTGTATAACTTGTTAATGTGGTAATATCGGCAGCAAGTATAGCAACCCGTTTTACACTCTGCTCAGTATCAATGTAATAATACTCAGACGCTGAATACATTTTCCGGCCTGGCCTAGACCGTTAAGGCGTAAGCTTATACCTCTGGTAAGTCCTCGTCGGAAATGTTGGCTAAGCGACGGAAGATATTGATTTTATGGGAATATTATATCCTTTGATTACCTCAATTCATACATTTAGCGACGTTTAAAACGTCATTCAGCATTGTGGCATTATGTGGCCCGAGTCGTCGCTAGGTATCGTGTACAGCAGTGGTTCTTAACCTTTTTTCCTCCAGCGCCCCCTTTCAAAAATTATCGTGCTCCAGCGCCCCCCCCCAATTTCATAATGTACGGAATGTAAAGAGAGAGGGCCGTAACAGCACTTCGTCAACCCCCTAAAACGATTGCCTTGCGCACCCATAGCGTGATAAACCGAACTTCTGAGGGCTTCGCCCCCACGAACCCCCTATCGTGATATCGATGGTCAGCAAAGTTTGTGTGGCCTGGTCGGGCCAGGTACCAAAATTTTCTATCATGCATGAATGAATAGGTGGTAATTACATATATAAGTCGCGATAAACTGAGTGAGCTGTTGTATAGGAAGAAAAAGGGCACGTAATTAAAAATTAAACATATTCGGGCGTGCCCGCAGGCACAATTATTCGTTACCAGGGCCGTAACAGCACTTTGTCTGCCCCCCCCCCCCCAACAAAAAACGTTGGTCCTGGGCCCCCATCGGGTGATAAACGAAGCTTCCGGGGGACTTCACTCCCAGACCCCCATTAGGCTGTCCTCTATTTGCTGAAAGACTGTTAGGTATCTAGATTAGGTGTCCATTTACTGAGGCAGCTATTCTCGCCTTAACGCGCGAAAAATTTCACTGAATAATGATTGATTTGGTCAATATCATTGGGAATTGCATGTAAATTGAGATTAATTTTATCCTCTCTCTGCTCACGTAAACACATTTACCGGTAGAGCTGAGTGAGGTGCAATGTTCCCTCAAAGCTGGGCACGTGCGCAGTGCTGACACGGTCTCTGCGCACAGAAAATCTACGTTGCGCACAACAAATCCGAAGTTATGACCTTTTTGTAGTCGTTACGCACGGTTGTCCAAGGGTATGCGCAGTGAGTTGTTGAGTGTGCGCAGACTCATCAAAACGTAGAGCGAACATTGTGAGGTATCCTCGAAACTGTAGGGCCCATAACTAATAATTAAACATATTCGGGCGGGCGAACCCGTTGGTATGACTTCGTTGCATGATGTTATTTCGTGACCCCCTGTCTGCAATATCAAAAAATATAGAATCGCTCAACGGGGATATCGCTCAACAGGAATATCCCTGTCTCCCAATCGTACTAAACTAAAAGACGCACACGATTTCAGATTGGTATTTCTTCACTGACATATAATTTTTCCCTGCCAGATGGAATTCGTCTTCTGGGGTTCAGATTGCCAAGACAGGAACATTAGGTGTCAGTCATTTAGGCGCCCATGGACAATTGATCCTATATGTATTTTGAAGGCTGTATGTAACGAAGTTTTCGCTGTTCATTTGCTCTGAATACTCATTAAGGATATGTCCTATCACCACATCATCTACTGCGAAGTCATTTTTCTCCAGCGCCCCCCATACCGCCCCCCTGAGCCCAGCGCCCCCCATATCGCCCCCTGAGCGTTTCCGCCCCCCTTCAAAATCGCCAGCGCCCCCTGGGGGGGCGCTGGGGGCAAGGTTAAGAACCACTGGTGTACAGTGTACAATGTACACACTGTATCACATTAATATACGCTATCACGTCATTGAAAGATAGGATTGGAATTAGCAATATGACGTCCCGTCACGTCATGAGGTTCACGTTCGCGTTCACACAGAACCTTTCAAAAAGGTTTGCGTTCACACGAACCTGAACCTTTCAGAGGTTCGCACCATGCCTAGACTGTATTGTAATCATGAATTTTTTAGCAATAATTTGAATTGAATTGAATGCAACATGTAATGCCCCGAAAAATGTTATGTACATTCTCGAAAGCATCACTATCGCGGGAATTTTTATTTCTAGCTGCCTATCTTAGATGCTCCCATTTTTCGATGTATAGGCCTACTTTCATCACCTCGGTTATGGTGCTCTTATAGTATGTAGGCCTACACTTAGGAACAGTTACATGTGAAAGTTCTAAGAGGACATTTAAAGTTCTTTAAATTTTGATAGTACTGTTTAGGGATGGAATGCAGTGGTTCCCAGCCTTTTTGGATGCCGGAGCCGCATTTCAAACTTCAGACTACGTATGGAGCCGCATGACAACACTCGAGTTGGCTATATACTTATAACGAAAATTTATAGTCAGATAGCCTACCTCTGGATCTCACCATCAAGCAAATTTAAAAGCATGCACATAGACTTCTACAGTTTCTATATCGGTTATTTTAGCATTGATAGACGCATATTGGAGAGTGCTATACATTGACATAAACTATATCATTATTACCTACAGCATATACTATATGTCGTCATATGATGGGCTGATGGATCTTCATATATTCCACCACTTGATGCACAAGTTTGCCGGAGATTACACGCTGGGTAATATTGGACTTACTGCCATTTATACTTGACTATGAGCCGTTATTTTGATGTAGAAATTTACAGAGACGATACATAAAGGTCCATGACAGTGATTCCCAAGCGCGGCCCCCAGCTAGCCTTCTTGCGGCCCCCAAAAATATTAAGAAATCGACTTATGACAAAAAATTAAATTTATATTTATAAAATACTTATTTATTTATTTATATTTATAAAATATTTATAAAAATTTTTACATCTTTTTCAATTTTTTTTTGCTGTAGGCGTGATTTCATGCTGCCAAATGTCTTGATTTTTGGGTACTCATCCCCAAGAAAAATGCGCAAGATTTATAGAAATGAGCATTGGGCATATCGGCGTTAGCCTTTACCGCACCACGACGCACCAAGTGAGAAAACCTTGGCCGAACAGGACCGCCCTTATGCTGACCGAAAACGTCGTTATATATATTAAATACTGTCTTGGCAATCTTAACCTCACGAGACAAATACCATCCCACAGGGAAAAATTATATTCCAGTGAAGAAATACCAATTTGAAATCGTGTGCGTCTCTTAGATTAGAAGCCTGTTTGGGCGATTCTATATTTTTTTGATATAGCAGACAGGAGGTCACGAAATAACATGTTACGGAACCATACTAATGGGCCCTACAGTTTCCAAGACACCTCACTCAGCTCTATCGGTGAATCTGATTACGTGAGCAGCGAGGACAAGAAATTGGTAGCAATATATATGCAATTCACGATAATATTGACCGATTTTATCATGAATTATCGAAAATTTTCGCGCTTCGCGCTGGCTCGATTAACAATACAACTAGTTTCGTGGGAAAAGCGAACAAGGTGATAGGGATAGGTTTATCACCCTATGGGAGCCCAAGACCCAAGTTTACTATTCTTTTTTTTTTTGGGGGGGGGGGCTGACGAAGTGCTGTTTCGTTTCTGCCAACGGGTATATACGTCCGAAAATCTTTAATTATTATTGAGGGGCCCTACCTTTTCAAACACACTTCCCTCGGCTTTACCTGTAAAACTGATTACGTGAGCAGAGAGCGGATGAAAATTGATGGCAATATATATGCAATTCCCGATCATATTGACCGATTCAATCATGAATTACTGAAAATTTTCGCGCTTTGCGCGTCTAGGCGGCAAAATCTGACTCGCTAAATCGCCCCGAAAGCAGCATAATTGGTAGTCCTATAGCTCACGACCGAAGCGTCCGCATAATTTGATAGGTCCGGTCTTTATCGAAAGCTAGTTTCGCACTGATTCCAAAAATGCAAATTGGAATCTCGCCAGGGCAATAACACTACTCCGAAATAGCCTCCAAAGGTCGACTGCTCTGAACGATGGGAGCGCAGCAACACAATGATCATAACAATGGCCAAAGACGTCAAGTGATTGATCGGAACAATGCCAATTTTCATATTTTGATGACATTTGGGTCCTTTAATTGCCCTGGTATTCGTGCGGCCCCAACCGTGCTCTGAAATTCTAAATTTGGCCCTGACACCGAGAAAGTTTGGGAACCACTGGTATATGACCAGCAGAACTCAAAATATACACTTTGTCTGACGGGTATTCATCCATGCGTTTGAAACTTAGTCTGCAAGAATTTTCGTTCCGGGTGTTCAGAAGCGGCCTTGGACTGCTTGAGACATAACGAATATCCCTCATTATAGCATTCATATACAGAAATTGGCTATAACTATACTCACAGAAGCAAACAACAACCGTCGTCTATTATATTGTTGTGGCACATTTAGAGGTCAATCAGAGCTGCAAGAAGGCTACCTCGGAGCCGCATGCACTCTGAGAGCCGCAGTTGGGAATCACTGTAATAGAGGCTATAGCAAACAGCAAACTCGCATTTCTTTCAAATAAGTAACCGAACAGTCAAACTCGAGTTAATGGTTTTTAGTAGCACTTCGCCCTGCAGAAACTTCAATAGAAACACGTGTAGCATGTCTAATATCAAAAGGCATCATAACTGAAGTTTCCATTCATTCGCATTTTAGTTGGCACATTTTTCATAATTGCAACTCAGTTTAATTTTAAATAGTGAAGATCTGTCAGTCCGCAGGATTTATTTTAATTTTTTACCGGTCAGCAAGGTCAAAAAGGATAAGAACTTCTATATTCCGTCTAAAGCGTTTTACCTGGATCGGGAGTGCTTTGCCTACTCGATAAGCGACTGTGCAATGTGAGCATTTTTTCTGAACGAAGACAATTTACAATTAGGTAAGGATGCTGAACGACATCATCCTTGTTCATCTAAATCTCACTTTCAAGCTCTTTCGTCTGCAAAATACAGATATATGAGACTTAGCGTAGTGTGTTGACTGTAATTAGGAATATAACTGCGCCTAAATTGCAGGTATCGTTATAGTCTACGGATTTTGAATAAAACGGTTTGTGGTGCGGATTATTATTCAGGAGTTCATTTCGATTTCATGGCTGGTAAGTGTCTAAGTGAGGCAACGGCACATTTATGTGGGTCCAGTATATGTTTTGAATAAATGAATGCAAAGTGGCATAAATGTCTCGTCTGTATGATGTTCGGGTTTTAAAGAAATCCTGGTTTATGCGTCGTCAAAACCCGAATCTATTTGGATTTGTAAACCTACGTATAAGTTTTGTTGAAATGTATAATATTGTGACATCACGAGCAATGTTAATATGCTATAATATTGTAATATTATTGCCCATTCATTTATAGAGCCTACTACTAATGCCAGGCGCTGAGGCCGAGAACTATATAGCACTGTAAATTAATTCTGTCATTAGCCTACAAACTAGCATAAACTATTATGCGTTGACTGGTATAATATAGGTATTATATACTTACATCTTGAAAGTATATCTGGACTTTCGCGATTCCTGGCGATGGTTCTTCGAATTGAAACCCCCAGTCGTCGGTCATTCCTGATGGAATGTGCTGACTGGACACGAGGGCGAAAATATCACATGCCATCGCTAATATTGCAATTCTTGTTCGCAAAGCATTCGTGCCACAAACCATATTGAGATATGGTTGAATCTAACTTTTTACTACCGCTGTTCCGGAAAAACCATCATGAAACAAGTGGACGAAAACGCAACTCATAACTCGGAAGGACGATTTTGATTTCATGACTTATTGTTGCCTAGGGCTACCATACGTCCTCCTTTAGGAGGATTTGTCCTCCTTTTTCGGGTTTTTGAAAATGTCCTCCGAGGAAGCCTAAATGTCTTCCTTTTTGAGATTTTGTCCTCTTTTTGAGGAATTTTGGTCAAATTCATAGCAAATTACGACTGAGATGCCGTAAATCATCACCGAAGTGACGCTCCGACGGGTATTGCGGGAGTTGAGTGAAAAGTCGACCTTTTTTTTAGTCAACCGACTACGGAGTGGAGAAAATTTACCAATTTTTCGGTATTTTCCATCGGACTTCTAAGTTTGAAAAAATTTGAAAAATTGTCCGCCTTCCCCGTTTCCAAAATATGGTAACCCTGTTGCCGGATTTTATAAACCTGATACTATCGATACTGACACTGCTCCCGTGGAGTTGCACCGTTGGGCGTTTCGAAACGCCGCGCTAAGTCTGAAATGCCAAGTTATACCGCATTTCGTGTTCCTTCATCCTACAGATATTCACTTAATACTCGGGCTGCGAAAAATCGAGTAGCCTAGGCCTACCTGCGAGTGATTAGATTGGATCGAGCATATGCTTCGAGCCGAGTATTACTCATAATGACGTCATAACTGTATGGAAGATCTGGAAAGTTCGAATATCTAACATTTATGCGAGAAACAGGTTGCTGTAAAGCCGTCGCTTACTGATTCGCTCTGGCAACGGTAACCAAATATAACTACTGCATATTGCCATTTACTCTTATATGCTAAAATATACTATCTGCTGTCGAATGTCATGCAACTGATTACTAACTTGAGAAGTAAGGATACTACTAAGTATAGCTCATATACTACAATACGCATAGCATGTATCGCGTAATCGAAGACGCAAGACACGAATGAGAATGGTCGCAATGTTTCTATTTTGTCTGCATTGTATATCAGCCATGCAACGCCCACAGGATATATCTGTTGTATAATATGCTATACATTATATTCGTTGCAGGGAAGTAACATCCCAACGGAATATCAATCAGATGGTAGCCAGTTTTGTACGTTCTTGATATAGCCTATTCCGGAATCTTGCCAGCTTCCTGGTGAATTTGTTTCACATTAGCTAGTCTAAAATAAACTCTGTACACATATAGGCCTACTTAAAGCTGTGAGCAATGACACATACAATGAACAACGCAGTGGCGTAGGAGCAAATGTTGCTGCCCATGCATTCGTTGTAAATGTAGGATGTAGGGTTAATATACGTCCTCTTTTAAGAGGATTTGTCCTCCTTTTTGACTTTTTGACAGGGTTGTAACCAAGTCACATGGTTCCGAGTCACGAGTCAATCTTACTTTTGTGGTTTTGACTCGAGTCAAGTCGAGTCATTTTCAATTCATCACCGACTCGAGTCCGAGTCCAAGTCACCGTTTAAAGGGTCAAGTCCGAGTCATAGTGTTATGACTCGAGTCGAGTCCAAGTCACAGTATTGAAGTCATGTTCAGCTCATGTTTTCAATCCTGCTTGGGTGATATCGAATTCCCAGCTTGCCAGACATGCTCATTTTGTCCCTATCAGAGTTTTGGCTACTTCTTAAAATTGTTAGATTGCCTAAAAAAATCAAATTTGGCTCAATTCCAACCAGTAAAAAGCAATGCTATGAAAGAAAATTTTAGATTGATTACAAATAGAGATTTTCGAATTTTACCGGCTATCTCATGTTTAGTTTAGTTTAGTTTAGTTTAGTTTAGAGCTGCCGTAATGGACCTGAGAGTACCCTTCACCATGGAAAATATAATAACTAGTGATTATATATTACCTTTGCTGTGGGAATTCCTTGCGAAGACAAAAAGACAGTACTAAATGTTTAGTTGACTGTATTTACTTATCGCAATATCGATTCGATTAGCAACCGTTACGTCGTGACGCAAAAGACCATAGTTGTTATATGCGTCACTAAAATTGCTTTTAAATATAATAATAATAATAATAATCTCATGATATTGTTACATTGTGTAAAAATATGATTCAAAGCAAATTCCAACTAGAAGAAATGAAGTTATTAGAGTAGAATATTTTGGATATGAAAAAATAGTCGGCTTACTACTAGCATATAATCATATTATATGAAAGAATTTCTCACTAAAAATACTTCATTTATTTTCAAATCTAAAATTTTCTCCTATCATATCATTGATTCTACTTTTTAAAATTGAGCCAGATTAAATGTTCTTTTTATGCAACGTAACAATTTCATCAAGTAGCCACCGAGTAAAATAATAAAGAAGTTACTTTTGAACAGTGCTATTCTACAAACATCACGCAGCATTAGCCATTCATTATTACTCACGTGCACAATGCACATACCTAACAAAACCTCAAATTGACAGAGGGTATTGTGTGTTTTCACAGACAGCAGATCACATCAATGATGATGAGTTACACTGTAAAAATACCAAAGTGGAAAGGAGATCCTCAGATATATTAGAGCGGCATGGCCTTAGAATAAATCCACCTCTACTGAATACACGTTCCACTGGTGCACTAGATGCAGGAATTGATAAGCATTTTTGAACCACACTGAAGAGCATAGGATACTCATTCTTTCGAGTCGCCTAAAAATGCAAAGAATCATCGCTTTAAAATCTACACATGAGCTTATCAGTCTCTTATCAGATCCATAAGCTAATGGAAAGCAAATTTCGGATCGAACACGCATGATGTGAAGAAGATGGTTTCACCAAACGGTTTGGGATTACCGATAGGCCAATCCAAAGAATCATCAGTTGTGATCATGTTCACATTTACAAACACTCCTGCAAAACGCTTTAAAATAGAATTTTTCAATGCTTCAACTAATGCGCGCAAGTAATTGACAGTGAGGATGTGCCTAATCGCATGGTTGTTGAGTGAGAGCAGGGTTGGCACGACCCTGATTGGCATTGGGACGCAACAATGCTGTCTGGCGAAACGAGAGAGTAGTTCAAGAGCAAAAGTGCCAGGCAGCATTGTTGCGTCCCAATGCCAATCTCCATAACAATGAAAAATTCGAGGCCGATTGTGGGGGTTCCAGGGCCACGAGCGGAATAACATTTATATTTTCGTAAGCAGTGCAGAGTCAGCTTTCGATTGATACCCGTTTTACCAAATTTAATGCTCGCCAAGCCGGTCAAAAATGACCTTCAAATTGCCTGTAGCCAAATCGAAATTGTGACGTGAATCAATTTCTGAGGCGTGAGATTTGGTTGTGTCGACACCATATAGAACACTATGGTACCATTGTCTGTCGTTTTTGCGGCGGCATATTTGATATCAGACGAGTGCAACGAAAGCAGTGGTGACAAATAGCGATGTCGGCAGAATTCGTCAGATGTGTTGAACTAGCCATTACGATTCGCAAATTTATTCATCTTTAAGTCATATAAAATAAGCCGAGTCATTGACTTGGGTCGAGTCATGCGTAATGACTCGAGTACAAGTCGAGTCAATCCAAATATTGACTCGAGTCGAGTCGCGAGTCATTTTCCCATTTCAGGAAAATGACTCGAGTCAAGTCGAGTCACAAAAAAAAACGTGACTCGAGTCTGACTCGAGTCGAGTCATGACTCGAGTCATTACAACCCTGCTTTTTGACGCACAAATGTCCTCTTTTGTGAGATTTTGTCCTCTTTTTTGAGAATTTCGGTTAAATATTGTGTAAATTTCGACTGAGATACAGTAAATCAGCACTGAAGTAACCCTCTGGCGGCCATTGCTGGAGCTAGGCCGGAAGGCGGAAAGTTGACCTTTTTTATTTTTAGTCCACAAACGTCAAAGAAAAACTGGTATTTCGGGATTTGAGCTGGAAAGTTGACCTTTTTTTATTCAACCAAACAGGAAGCGGGAATTCTCTCCGGATTTGCCTCTGATATTGCAAGTCTGAATATTTTTAAGTGTCCTCTTTTCAGATTTCCAAAATATGGTAACCCTATGTAAATGCCGCTCAAATTTTGAAATATTTTCAATCTATCCAATCATATTTACTGGAAAGCTTGCTGTATTGACCAAAAAAAGGCCGTAACCTCACATTTTTCCGCCCCGAGCAGCCTGTCGCCCATGGCGCAGAGCCATAAGCGCCAAGTGGCTGCTACGCCAAAGTGCATTGTACAATATGTACGACTAGACTATATGTACGACGAGTACAATTATGATTGGACATTTCGCAAGAAAATACAATATAATCAGGACCAGACCGACAATCATATCTGATATTAGATATAGTTGGTAACTTTAGATAGCAATTATTATTACAGAGGGAAAGTAGCGATCGAAAAAGATACGGAATGTGCAATATCTGACGTACGGCGAATATCAAAGCATATCAGTAAGCAAAGTCTGCGTATATTGAATTTACAGCAGTGCTTCTAGTCAATTGATGTCCTTCGATTCAACAATCAACAAATTCTCAACTACGTTATTGAGCTGCAATCCATATTGCGTGGTAATAAAGCAATGGGCCTTGTGAAAGTTATAAGGCCGAAAACAACTGGTCGGGAATACCATCGCAGAATTGAAACCACTGAGTCATGTCGATTACTTATTGCTAAAAAGCCTTTGTCGGGAACTGAATATTCTAGTATCTCGGATTCAGTGACATATGGCACATTTCTTAATCTCATTCTATCGGCTCCTACTGCTAGCTCAGTGGTTTCCAACCTTTACTCACATATGAGGAACCCTCATGAGATGCCGATCTGCAAGCCTTCGGCGAACCCCAAATTTTCGCTGACACAAAAACAAGCATCTACCACATTAGGCTACTATAGATTAGTGATGCGCAAAATGAACCGTGTATCAATAAAAGAACGAAGCCGTTCAATATGATTTTCACAAAAAACGATGACATAATAATGGATATTTATCGCAAACATTCTGCTGTTCAGAAATGCTATAGGCTTCATCTTGGAATGTGCCATCGTATTGTTCGTTCGAAACGCAAAAGCGTGGTAATAGCAATTGCTCAATTGCAATTAAATGGGTAATAAATGTTGGAGATCGAGTCAGTATTTCAGAAGGACCTGGTTTCGATTTCGAACTCGAGCCTCCTCCGCTTACGCCACTGGACAGTGCTAATGATAGGGTTATCATATTTTGGAAATCTGAAAAGAGGACACTTTTTCAAATTTAAGCTAATAATGGAGGTATGCCACAGTATTACTGTGTCCCAAGATGTAAAATTGTACATCTCCGAGACACATGTTTCCAGAGGTGGTCAAATTAGTCAAGAAAGCTACTCAAGCAGAAGTAGAAGTAGCGACGCAAAAATCTACTCAAGTACGAGTAAAAGCAGTTTTTTTAAAAGCAACCTAAAACTACTTGAAGAAGAAGTAGAATTTCCTGGCTTAAAATCTACTCAAGTAAGTAAGTAGTTTTGAAAACGGTCATGATACGCTCGTATGAACTGTAAAAAGCTGCAAATTTAGCTATACGGAAGGTGCAGAGAGCTTGATTCATATCGATGCATCACATGAGGTATCAATTTTCGAGAGCATAAGCAGTCGTTCGCATCATGGGATGCAAATGATAGTATCGCTATAAAAATCGCTATGGATACCAATCTTTGTTCACCCGAACACCCGGTTTTAGAACACATCATAGTGCGGCGTTCTCACCCACATCATAAGGCCCATACTTTAGTCGAATAGCAAAACCTCGGATACGGTGTTAACACTTTGCGAGATTAGTATATACGTTAATAAAAGATATGGCGGATCGTAAAAATGCCATACCATAGTGTAATTTTATTTCGGAAAATAGAGGCATTAGTACCCTTGCTTTTAAACGTCAACATGTGAGTTCTCCAGATCCAGACAAAGGATCTGAAACCAATTAAAACTGAAACTAAAGATACTGCGAAAAAGAGAAATACAAACACTACTTCTGAAAAGCGGAAAATGTTTTACATGTCTCTTGTCCAGATAGCTTCAACAGTGGTCTGCTAAAACAGGCCTCAAGCTCAAAAAGTCAGAGACCAGCACTTTCCCAAATTAGGTCACGTCATGCTGGAATGCTAGATTACGATATGATAGGTAAATGCTAGATTGTGAAACTACTAGTTTCAAACGTTATGATGGGCCATATTTACTGTGCAGAAATATTTCATATAGGTGACAATGCGGTGTGAGTAAAGGGAGCCACGGTACCGCTGCGGTCATTGCTCCGAATATTTCAATGACTTTTTTACCTCGGAAGCAAAAGCGCACAAGTAGGCCTACAACGCACTCGCGTCCACGTCGTCCAAATATCATATGATCGACCGAAAAGATCATCGCTTTATCAAATATGCCGGACTTGACGTGTGGAACAGTATCCCACTGGTCATCCGAGAGTCGACGAGCATGTCCAGTGTCCACATTCAAGTCGGAATACAAGCAATTACTATGAAATATATTCTAATCCATCCTCAAGATTTCCGGACCACGACCTGACTTATCGATCTCGCCTTCTATGACATGCCACCCCATTTTTTTCCGCTTGCAGTTTTCTGTACTATCTTCTTCTACTTTTCATTCGCTGTGAATGCCTCCTGCTTACATCGCCTAGACCAGTGGTTCCCAACCTTTTTGTCTTCATTCCCCACTTCAGATTTATTCCGAGCCTTAATTCCCCACCAGGGCCGTAAACGCGCGAAGCGCGAAAAATTTATATAATTCATATTTGAATAGGTCAATATGATCAGGAATTGCATATATTTTGCTATCAATTTTTCATCCTCTCTCTGCTCACGTTATCAGATTTACAGGTAGAGCTGAGTGAGGTGTGTTGGAAAAGGTAAGACCATTCGGCGCCAGCAATTTAGCCGACTACGGACAATTAAACATAAATGTATATTGTAATGTATAGAAGTTTTCGGTCACCACAAGGGCATTCCTTCTCGTCCAAGGTCTTCTCGCTGCTGACCTTTCTGGATCACTTCTCGGAGTCGCATGTCACATGGCCTATAACTTCATATGTCTTGGTGTGTCGTGGCGCAGTAATGGCCGACGCCGAAGTCTCCATTTCTATAAATTCTACGTATTTTCGTGGGGGAAAGTTTCCCAATAACCAAAATATCAGGCAATATTAAATCGCGCGCCCAGCGCAAAAAAAAATTGAATAAGTGACATAAATTTCCAAAAAATTACTCTATAATTTATGTTAATTCACGAAATCGTTTTTGGCCCCTTCGAGCTCACCTCTCCCCAATTGGGGGGTTGGGGGGCGGCAGTTACGATCCAGTTCCCCACTACCAAACACTTTTGTCATCACAGAGCAGCTAGTTGCAGGTTTGACGGTTGGGAACCACTGGCCTAGACCAAGGGTGTCTGATTCCATATATTACTCCAAGTCGCTTCGACACCTTCCTATCTTTTAATTGTATCGCATTTTTGTGGTGTATTGAACTGATAAAATTGCTAATAAACCAATGATGATGAACTAAATTATAGCCTAGGTTTACCATACGTCCTCGTTTAAAAGGATTTGTCCTCCCTCTTTTTTGACTTTTTTGAAAGTTGAACTTTTTTTTTATTCAACAGCTGTGTCGGAAAAATGACCTTTATTTTAGTCAATTAACAACAAAGTCGGGGAAAATACCATTTTGTCCGGTTTCTATTCCAGAATTGTGAGTCGGATTTTTTTAAAAGTGTCCCCTTTTCACATTTCCAAAATATGGTAACCCTATTATAGCCTATATTCACCAATACTTTCGTGAAAACATACTTGCCGCTCCATATCTACATTGCGCGAAGCGCGATGAGAATCCTGAGCTTTCGTTACCTTTTATGAAAATTTTATGTTGGTACTCCATGAAAACAGCCCCGAAATTCCTCTATCTCTCTTTCGAATTAGAGGATTATACTACTTCTACTTGACAAACTGAAAATAGCGAAAAGTAAGTAAGTAGATCACAAAATATTACGAAGTAGAAGTAGCGAAAATGATATTTACTTGAGTAAGTACAACAAGTAATGAAAAACTACTTGAGTACTTCGAAAACTTAGAAGTAGGCCTACTTCGTTATTGACCACATCTGCATGTTTCCCATCGACATGGAGTTACAGTCGCATTGGCGAGTAGACATTAGGAGAATTGGTAAGAAAGGTGGTCTTTAGAGGACAAACTTAGATAGTGGCCGCGTTTGTAGTAGCCATTTAGTAGTAGTTTGTGGCGGGGCTTTGGAGCCGGAGCCGGAGCCCGGAGCCGGAGCCCCGGAGCAGTGCATTTTCACTGGAGCTGGAGCCGGAGCTCTACATAAAATTTAGCCGGAGCCGGAGCTAGAGCCCGTTATTTGAGGAGTAGCTCCG
Source organism: Botryllus schlosseri (assembly GCF_051294905.1). NCBI lineage: Eukaryota > Metazoa > Chordata > Ascidiacea > Stolidobranchia > Styelidae > Botryllus > Botryllus schlosseri. The sequence goes on along the minus strand of NC_137251.1, from coordinate 8,561,421 downwards.
GCTCCGACCTATTTCATAAGATGCTATTATATATGCAACAACCACATCTGCTGATTTATCATAATTGAACACCAGGCCTGGATTTTAATTCTGTGCAGAGCAATGGCATGGAGTAAATTGCGTTCTAGTGCAACTATGATGTTGTCGACAATTGACAAGTATTCAGTATGAAGTCACAAGCCGGCACGGCAGCACCTATATGTCTTTGTTGCTGCATCGGATGTTACTGACGGTTGACGGACTCTAGATTACTATAGATAACTAGCCTATTAGTAGATTAGTAATCTATATAGACCAGGAATGGCCAACCTTTTCGGCTAAAGGGGCACATGGAATTGACGAACGAGTGCGCGGTCCACTAGCCACGCCAAGCGGGTAAAATTTTCTAAGTTTATAAATAAACTAGGTGAGTATTGCGGGTCTATTGTATACCACCCGCTAGGCTCAGTTTGCAAGGACACGACTATTCGGCGTCTGGACACATCGATATCGAAGGTCTCCGATAATATGCGACAATCATTTTGTGCCTACATTTCACCGTCGACGATTTTACGCGAGCATAAACGCGAAAATACTTTTTTCCGTAATTGCGAATACAGTTAGACTCAATCGTGTAAATTAGGCGTTTTTTTCATTTTCAGTAGGGGGTAGGCTACCAAGCAAGAAATCGTGTGACAATTAAACACGCGTGTAGCGTGAAGAAAAATTTCGCTACTATTTTAGTTTATTGTAATGTACGACGATTTACTGAAAATATGACTGGACCCTGGATCTGCCAATGCGTCGGAACTAATATTTTAGTCATCAACATCCCAAGTGTCGCAGCCAGAATTGTAATTTTTGGTTGGCATTGCAAGTTCACAATCTGAGTAATTCATTTTCGAGAATATAATAGGAGATTACCTCGCGGGTCACGCAAAACCCTCTCGCGGGCCACATTTGCGGGCCACCCCTGATATAGACAGGACCATTCGATAATTTCAGAGCCGGAGCCTGAGCTGGAGCCGGAGCAGTGGTTATAATGCGGCTCCGGAGCTGGAGCCGGAGCTAATGTATGATAGGAGAGAGCTCCGGAGCCGGAGCTGGAGCAGTTTAAATTTACGGCTGCTCCAAAGCCGTGGTTTGTGGTAGCCTTTTATATCCTCTGTTTTACTTTTCATTCAGTCTGCAACTGTGCAGTGTGCATGCCTCTTCGCTACATCGCCTAGGCCCAGATGGATGTCTGATTTCAAAGACTATGCCATGTCGTTTTGACACTTTCCTATCGTTTCATTGTACCGCAGTCTTGTGGTGTTTTGAAATGATGAAAATGTTAATAAACTGATTCTGAAGTCGATAATCACACTTGCATCATGTTTTGGCATGATTCCCACCTGAAGGTGGCGATAGATTGCCATATTGTCGTCCCTAGTGAAGAGACGCTAGAGGCCCGAATCAATATCAGTATACTGTGCCGTACCTACGGCTTTTGCTGCGGTATTTTTGCCGCGGTACGTAGTATTACGTTACTACGACAAATACGCTTGCTGCTGTTTGTATACTTCTGTAAGATTTAGCTTGTGAATTGCTGATCCGTTCGCGAATAGGAGTAAGAATCATTTGATTGTGGCAATGGCGCGGGATTAGACTGACTCATACTAATCTTATTCTTTCTGCGACGTTTTTAATTCAGTAATGGCAGATGCTTTTGACAAGATACTTTCTGCAAAAGCAGATGAAGGAGCACAGGCGCTTGAATCCTTAGTTGAACAGCTTAATAATGACAAGGAGAAGACGATACACGATGCTTTGAAGAACCCAGGAAGCGAGGATGTATTGTGGGCGGTACTTTCAATGCTATCTTCGAAAATCACTCGGTATGTCGACTCATGGAAATCGTAAGCAGCAGACCTATTATTCTTTTGTCCCTTAATATAGGAAGAGTATATGCTGTTAACGCTTGTTCATCAAGTCCCCAGTATTTTCTTGAGTTGAGACATGCACTAGCACTGGCACCTCTCTTTAATTGCTATTGTTCAATTATGCAAGTCTAGCATCATATCTTCTAGAGGTAGTCAGTAGCAATCTATTTTACTGCTAAATCTAAGCCAGTTGCCTTTCCTGAGTCGCTCAAGTAACGGCTTCTGACATTCAAGAACAGTACTTCTAAATATTGCCCTGTAAAAAGTAATTCATTGCTAGAGTCGCACAGTTTTTGTAAGTCAAATTTTCACATCTATTCTGAAAGATTCTTGTAGGTTGTGTCTCCATGACAGGAAATATTCTCGAAACTGCAATAAGTATCGGTAAAATCATGTTTGACCATAAACACGTTCCATCTGTGTAGATTTGCTGTTGTGAGATGACTATCAAACATATTAAGTACAAGTATACCTTGTTGCTTATTTAAGACCACCAAATTTCTCAAAAAACTGTCTTAAAACATTGGAATCGGCATTCGATAGCTTATTGATGATGAATTTATTCTTGGTCACCAGGATATAATATCATCTAATAATAAGTGATTGATAACGGCCATCAGAATTTCTCAACAATGTGCAAACATAGCCTATGGTCAGGAAATGGCACTGTTTGACTGTTTATTCTGTGTTCTATACCTGTAATATGTGTGCCGAATACTCATATCATTATTTTCCTTCAAACAACAGAAATAAATCCTGTGTGAATGTGATTTTTCAATGTGATTGATCAATTTCTCCTTACGCTGCGTTTCATCACTGCGTATTTAGCAATATCATTTCTACTGTCATGCTCGTTACAAATACCTGATTTGTAACCACTTTTGGCGTTGTTACGCGTGTTAATAATATGTCATCTTTAACTTTTTTTCCAGAATGGCGAGCAATTCCGCCTATGTTATCGGAAGTCTGGCGGAAACTGAAGAAGGATCAAAGCGTATATTTTCGATATTAAAAGGCAGCGGCCGGAAAACTCTGAATGCGCTAGAGGTTAAAATGCAACACTCTTCCTACTGGTTTGAAAGTTCTTATAATATTTCATTCAGGATTTGACACATATGTTAGAAGTGGAGGATGCAGAAACTGTGATGAACGCTGCCGGAACATTGGGAACACTCGTAAGAGTTAACAAAATTTGAATCATTGTTTTCAATAACAGAGAGAGTTATTTTCATTCTCTTCGATATGTAGGCTACCTAAAAATAAAGTTCATGCCAATGAATTGGGAAAAATCATACCCAATTGTGGATGCTATCCAATTCCTTAATTCATACCCACTATCTGGAATATGTGTTCCTAAAGCTAGTTTAGAGGTACCAGATTGCCATTGTGATCTCATTACGATCCGACTTAGAATAGTGATTTAATTCATTGCTTAAATTACCCTTCTAAAGTTTACTTATGTATAATATAGCTGATATCGTGATTTGCATCTGCAATTTCTACTGAATAAATACTAGGTAGCATTCTAGTTTACCGGACCGCCACCTGACATATCGATCTCACCTTCCGTTGTCACCTGTCCTTTTATATTATTTTCTTTTACTTTTCATTCAGTGTACATGCCTCCTTTTTTACATCCCCTAGGCCAGATGGGTGTCTGATTTCGAAGACTACTCCAAGTCGTTCCGACACCTTCCTTTCTTTCATTGTATTGCAGTCTTGCTGTATTTCGAAATGATGAATTTTTTGGCAATAAATTGAATTGAAACATTGCATCTTATACAGTTTTTATTTAAGTGTGTGCACTGTGTATTGTGCATTGGGCTTTACTTGAGACAGGTCTATAACAGAAGTTTTAAAATCACCGCTGATTTGCATTTTTGTGGTTGTTCACAAATGGGGTCGCATATAAAATGCAGAGACCCACCATGTCACAGAAAGTGGTATTACAAATATGGTAACATTACTCAATGAATCAACCGATTGTTATATCTTCTGATACATATAAACAAATGACATTCAAATGTTTTATACATGAGCTGTAAAATTCCACACGCCCATCCGCTGGCTCAAACGATCATTCCAAGTCTGAAAAATGTTTATTGATAAACTTGGTTCCTGAAAAATATGGGCCACATATCATTATTTTATAACCATTCTTCATATTCAGGCAGAAACAGAGGAAGGCAGAGCTTGGATGCTGGAACAAGCTTGCGCTGATGCAATGATAACAAATACCACGTTCCTGCTTGGGTCGGAAAATCACTGGACTGCAAGTAATTCAGCACTCGTACTTGCAAGGTGAGTCTTACGGTCAATTGATTGCTGCTAAACTTATTCCCAATCCTGGACGTGGTAATTGTACCTTACTAGGATTTGGTAATTTGTTTTTTCATGTATAATTATTGTATGTATAGTAACCTCATACAAATATTACCAAACAATGGTAGTTTTGCCTAAGTTGCGGATTGTGATCTGATTTTATGTGTTTGGAAAATTTTACTATGCGTCCATAGGTACGGCAATATTCAGCAATAATACGGATAATACTTTACTATATCACAATTAAATACCGACCCTCTATATGTGTTCAAAACGGCCATCACTTTAATTCTACTTCGTATTAATTGTGTCTAGTTATTATTAGGTTTTGTCAAAATCATATTCGGCATATGCTTTTGCAGATTAACAATATCTGAATTGGGAAGAAAGTCCTTACTGGACCACAGCCGTTCAAGCTATATTCTGCAGAGAATTGTTCAATCTCTCGGTAACGATTCTGCAGGTAATGCTACTGTCCAATGGACATAGTTGGCTAGGATAGCTTTCGGTTTTAAGCCTATATTTCAATTTATTTCATGATATTGTCATGATGAATTTGACGCTAATAAAACGTCAGACAGGTTTATGGGTAACAGATTTTTTATTGGAATTTAATTAGAAGTACACTACGTTCTTCAATTGACGACAAAGCAACACATATGGTGCACTAAGCCACTGTTATGTGTTTGTTGTCAAATATTAGCATCATCTCACTGTGACAAGATTCAATCTGGCCTTTCCTGATAGCCTAAAACGATCTTGATGATAATGAAATCCAAATGAGATAGCTTTTTTACTTTTATTGTAAAGGAATCTCGTAATTCCTCACAACAATGGTATCAATCAGTCGGGAAGTTGTAAGTTTGTGTCCAAGCTACCTTGTTTTGAACTTGGGAGAGGTAAAGTTTGGTATAACACAAAATAGGCTATTGTTTCCGCACCATATTATTACATTGAATTGTTTGGATTTCACTAATGCAACGTGAAGTGAGCCTGTAGTAAATACCCCTAGACTGCCCTTGTATGCCTTACTATCAAGCACTCTATTCAAATACTTGAGTGAATATGAAGCACTTTGAGTTTTTTTCAATAATCCTTCAGAGCCAGGAGCGTGCACTTGATTGTGAATTTAGTAAAGCGATATCCTCTTTCGGTCGAGCCAAGGGCCAAGTCTGTGTCTTATTGTTTTTGTAAGACCATAACAAATAGTACAAAGCTTCCATTTAGCTGTTGGTGTGTTTCTTCAGTTCGTACGCACGTTGCGGTATCTTGAAGGGCGTGTTTACCAACCAGATCTGACCCCTTCAATTTATTTAATGTACAATTGTCCCTGTACATTATAAATTTAGACATTAGAATTTCTAAATCTCAGGCTATCAATTATATGAAGATAAACTTTAGTACGGTAACTGCATATTGTACTGGGTACTGTTGAGTGCTGTCACAAATTTGCACTACGGGCGGCATCAAGGTCATGGTTTCCTTACTGATTTACATAGTTTTTACTGGGATGTTAAGTGGCTACCAATGAATCTGAAATATGTAGTATATTTTCAGGACTATATCATCGGTACTGATGTTTAAGACACACTTCTACATTAATCTCCTTCTTCTTTTTCCTGCAGAAAATGTGTATTTTAATTGTATTTTGACATGTCATTTCTCCTTACACAACACAAATATTGACCATAACTGAGATGTTTGTACCTACCCTCTCACCACATTCGGAACAAGCAATACTCGGCATGGCATCTTGGGCTTGATATTTTTTGAAACGTGTGACGAAATTGTCGGGCTCGGCTAAATTTGTGAAAAGATGGATTCAAGTAAAGCCACAAATGTGGGTTTAGTTTACACGCACAAAGACTTTTCCATTCATTGACCGTGTCAGACCATCGGTGATGATGATACAAGCCGGGAACAATGTATGGGTTTCGTGTTTCATGTTTAATTTCTATTACCATTCGCACAGCTACAAACGTATTCTGTATGATTACAAGATTTTAACGACCCGTAAAGTATTTGGTAACATCAAACGTCAGATACGATAAAATAGCAAACGGCGTGATGTGTCAGAGGATAGTTTAATTTGTTTCGATCATCTGCGTGGTAAAATACTTGCATTTCCAACTTTGTAGGGCGGGGTATGAACGCAGCATTTGCCATCGGCCGACTTCTTGACACCAAAAGCGGAAAAGAACGCTTGTTGAATGGTTCCGACACAGAAAAAATGGTGAATTTTTCTAATTCAATTTTATGTAATTTGCCGTTCCAAGTTAACTCAGGAGTTGGTGATTTTCAGTTTAATTATGCTTTCTGAGATTTCAGTTTGAAGTTTATTGATATAGTACATCAGAGCTGGTCAGTAACAAAGTACTTCAACTGTTTTGGAGTGGTCAAGTAGGTTTTATCCACTGACACCCTAGGGATTATGATCTTACACCCCTTCTAATTCACAGGTTTCGTTATTTTAGCCAAAACTAGGCCTTTAATACTTTCTTTTTCAGTTGGAATTGCTAGTTCTACTAGTAGCCTACTTGAGTAGAAATTTATGACATTTCATCTACTTTTACTTGAGTACCTTTACGATGACTGCTTTTACCACGGCTGAGTACGGTAATACACGGAGCAAGAAGGTGGAAAACTTATGTAATATTGGTGATGCAGGACGAAATTTTACCTTACGTTTGTCCTGTTTGGTACCATATTTGAAACATTCAGTCTCTCTATGGAGATATTGCTCTCTAATTACAGACAGACCAGTAGCCAGCCGTTGATTATCCTATTTATTCTTTGTCATCTCACAAGGTTTTGACCATTTAAAGGTGATAGCTTTGATCTACAAGCTGTAACGATGATCAAACTTCTCCCGTGTTTGATTTGATCCTGTTACCACTGTATTTTAAAGGTTTACAAACATATCCACAACCGGTGACGCAATCAGTCCCTGTGTTTGACACCTTCGACAATTCTTCCGAGAATTGTGCATTTCATTGCTTGGAAACAATATTGACTTTAGATTCAAGAAGTGGCGAAACACCGGTAGACTAATTTCTGAAATTGTTAGTCTCAAGTGTGTGCTAAAGACCCGAGTGTTATTAATGTGTTGAAACGGTGTTCAAACGATTATACTCCGTGATAAGTGCGGTCACTATTTGCGCATATTATCGCGCAAATAGAAGCACATATAAATACAAGTGATCGACAAATATATAGTGTTTACATTCTGATGTATTTGTAGATCACGTCTCTATGCCGAATGATGGCAAAAGGTGACATGGGCGGAGCCAAAAACGCTTGCTTCGCCATTAGTTGCCTAGCAGCGGATGCCGACGGTAACCAATTGATACTCGTCAACAATTACTTTCAAGATGCAATAAATAGACTTGTATCGTTGCTACGGGACGAGGACACGGAAGCTTGCTGGTTTTCTGCTATGTACGTTTGGAATTGAAGTCTCGCGTTTTGAATTTGCTCAACAGGATTGTTGTGCGGTGTGTTTAGGACATTGAAAACAATATCGTCGCATAAACTCGGGGTGCTGCGATTGCGTCAAAACGCAAACATCGAAGCGTCCCTTTTGAAAGTCTTGGATCGGCCGCATGTGTCGAAAGGTAATGCTTGACAACATCCAATGTTACCCAGAGTACTCCAAGTTCATTACTCCAGTGGTTATATTTTGGAAGCACTTCCTCTTCTACTTGACCAGTTACGTTCTGCACCTATGATTTTGAAAAGTAGAAAGCCGTTTTAAGATAAGTTTGCATAATTTATATGGGTGAAATCGTCAAAATCACCACGTAGAATAGTCATCTCGTTAGGTCAGAAATTGCACCTATTTGTAGAGTCATACGTCACTTTGCGCCAGTTGCGAAGACACATCTTGCAATCTCAAAATAGTCACCACTGATTAGGCTCATTGCCTAAGGTATTCGACCCCTCAACCAAATCTACTTTTTGAAACCAGTTACGTGAGCAACATTGACTACTTTTACCACCTCTGCTTTTATTGCATCCCATTGATACACAGAAATAAACCCGTGTTTGATGATTATGATGGATGGCGGAAACGATAGCTAGTCGCTGTGTATGCCGCGAAAACACCAAGGACAAAAATATAATAAGTCCTATTCCTGCTGACAGTAGGCTGTCGGTGTGGGCTTGCTTGACAATTAATGACGCAAAGCTGTAGGATTTACTTGGATTCGATTGTTTGATGTTCCGAAGTGCCAGTTGATTTAGGAAGTAGCAAAGCTCTTGATAACCCTGTTTTCTATCTTTTATTGCGTGCTTGAGACTCCTGCAGTTGATTAAAATGATATATATACATCAGTATTATGTTCAACTTATACAGCTTTGTACAAATAAGGGCTCGATAAGAATTACTTTTAATGAGTCGGAAGCTCAGACAATCTACTGTGAAATCATTGCTGTAGATAGCAGCATCTTAATCTCCTGGTCTAGGACAAAAGTAGCTTAATGCAGCGATTCACAACACTAATAATGATATCTACTTGAATTTCGTATTTACCGAAATGATTCTTTTCATGGATACAGAACTAAACGATGAAGTCACCGCAGCTCTGGCCAATTTGAAAAAACTTGACCGGCCTGACCCTCCATATGTTGAAGTTCTGGGATCGAGGACTGTGAAGGCTATTTGGAATCGAGTGTCATCAATTTCTGGATTTCAAGTTACATACAAGCTAGCTTGTGGTAAGAATAAGATAGTTATTGTTTCTTTGTTCTGTGATATAAGAGGTAGAGATAGTGGACGCAAACCTATTTGAATAAAATTTCCGCAGAAGCGATCCTTTTTGTAGTAACTAAAAAGGTAGTACTGGTATGCTGAAATGTATTTTCAATCCAGACGGGAATTGTAACTGGGTATTTCATATTGGTCTTCTTTTGTATGCTTGGAATTGTGTAAGAAATATTAAAATATGCACTGATTTAAGAGTACCACGGAATCTATATTATGTTTCTGAGACGCCATAAATACTGGACTGTAAAATGTTATTGCTTCAAGGAGGCACATATGCCGAATATTTGTGTTGTAAGCCGTAAGTGATAGTGACTGCTCTGTTGAAGAAAACACAGCAGATGTAAAATTCTCCTTTTGTGATAGTGTGAGGAAGCTAGTCACAATTGCTATAATCCACCTTTGCATTTGGTATTATATACAATAATACATATATAGTATTTACATAATAAATACTACTACTGTGATATGCCACTTCATTTTCATTGCTTGGCATTTTTATGTAATGTCCTGTTGCTTATTATTCGGTGTGCTATTGTGCATGCCTTTCGAGGCTCTAGGTTAAGATAGGTGTCTGATTTCAAAAACTAATCCCAGTCGTTTCTATACCTTCCTATCTTTTAATTTTATCCCAATCTTTTTGTATTTCGAATCAATAAAATTATGAAGAAACGAATGAATGAATGACACATCTTAATCCACGTACTTATTGTAAAAGCATACAATGCTATCATATTACCGAAGGTCCTTGAGGCAGGTCAAAGTTAATAGTTGAAAATTTTAAGTGGATGCATATTCTTTCAAGTGTTCTCTTTCAGGGCACGAGTAAAACATGTTTTTATCAATTTTTCCAGACAATAAGGTTGTCTACAAAGGACAAGACGCGGAGTATGTTGTTTCTGACCTTCAACCGTTCACTGCCTATTCCATCAAACTTCGAACTTCAACAACAGGCGACGATAGCACCTACAGTGAAACTGTGACCGTAACCACAGGTAACTACTTGAGATTTGATAAGCACAGACCATTGCGGTGACCTTGGTGATGTCAGGCATTCAAGTATTCAGAAAAAAAGCAGAGTGTATTTTTCCTGGAACAGTTTGTGTTCATTTCCTTGGTCAGTGAGATAAAATGTTGCAATGTTTTCTGGATTTTCGATGTCAGTTGTAATCCAAGAAAATATACTGGTGTAGAATTGGTGACTATGGATAACAGCAGAAATACTGCTAATGGCAGACCGCTAAAATTTCATCGTCAAAATTGCATGCATATTTAGGTTGCAAACACTGTCTTTATCTATGTGTGTCGTTGTGCAATTCCATCACTGTTTTTGCTCGCTTCATTGATAACCATTACTGTTATAACCTGAGTTGTCATACCAGCCCTAAGATTTGTATTTCCGTTTGTCTTGTTTTCTTAGTTTGTCTTATTTTCAGTGCTCACCACATGTTGTAATAGTTATAAGGGCTTCAGTTAGATCTAGGTATAATTGATAACCAGGGCAAGTTTTTGTTGCAGTTAAATCCGCGGAAAGTTGCATTTATTTATTTATTTTTGACAAAAGTTGCAAAAGTTGCACTAAAAGACCACATTTTGCTCGGTTGACTAAAAAAAAGGTCAATTTACCGGCTCAGCTCCCGAAATACCCGTACTTCGGTGCTGATTTACGGTGTTTCAGTCGAATTTGGCTGTGTATTTCACCAAAAACGAAAATACTTTCATGAAAAATCGAAAAAGTTGCAAAATGTTTCAAAGAGTTGCATGAAAAAAATGGACAAAACTTGCAAAACGTTGCACTATAAGATTCCTTCAAACAGCTTAAAACAGCATTCTACATATCTTACGAGTATTTAGGAAGCTGCCGGAAGCTGTAAAAAAAAGTTGCAAAAGTTGCAAAAACTTGCCCTATTGATAACCTTTTTGCTAGTCATCAGCTGCTCAAGTAGGCTGCCAACACGCATTTGGGGAAAGTATTGACCTTTTCATTTATTTTAGTCTGAAGTTTATAAATTTTGCAGCTAGGCGCTACTTGGAGTGACTGTCCTTAGATTTTGATCCATGTCGAGGGTAACACTGATTATGACTGATACAGATACTGCTGAAGATACTGATATACTGATATTGATGAAGGAAATGAAAATTATTTCATAACCCTTTCAGTCCTATTTCTAGTACTAAGTCTCATTCTCTTGCTACATTCAGATGAAGACGTACCGACGGCACCCACATTTTTACGGGTGATGGGCTGCACCCCGTCGCAACTTCGCTTAACTTGGAACATGCCGGAACATTGTAACGGTATCTTTCGCGGATACTATTTGTACATAGGTAGGAATTGAATTTCCTCAGCGGATTTTCGAAAATTCTCACGTATATGACCATTTGCATAAGGCGAGAAACTATTGGAGTGCACGCAAGACGCTTCCTATATCATCGGCCGACTGACTCCGTCCACGAGATACACTGTTTCCGTGTGTGCCTCCACTGCTAAGGGAATGGGGGATAGAGCAGTGATTGAAGCAACTACAGAAGAGCTTGGTAATATTTCAGATTTTGCATCGAGAATAAGTGATTTTTAAGTAAATGACTAATGACAATATTAATGGTTCGGTTTTTTAAAATATATTCAGGTAATTTGATACGTATGATATTTTGATCGGTTGTCATGACAACTTTCTACGTAACAAGTAGTTTTGCTTCAAAAAACTTCAAAAATAAAATGGAATACCGGTAAGTTCAAAAACATATCCACTTTACTAAGTAAGGCAAGTGATTACAGCTTACTAAGATATTCTGAAAATAGTAGAAGTACTTCTTTATTGACCAACCCAGTTCGTGAGTAAAATTTTTGCCGCAGAAGGATTTACAGCACGTTTCCTTGTGATTCGAGTATTTTGAAAATATGCGCCTCAAAATAATTGACTTTTGTGCTCCGTACAGGGGCTCACGCTCCCGAGAAGCCGACAGTTACGGTGATTGGACGGAACGAAATGCAAGTGTCTTGGAATCCGCCCAGCGTTCCGCTCGGGAGATTCTTCCGCTACGAGCTATGTGTGAACGACGCCGTCGCGTACCAGGGCATCGATAAATTCCACCGCGCGACCGGCTTGACTCCGGATACCGATTATGTTTTTGTGGTCAGTCAATTTGAGTTTCTTTGTGCTCAAAACTTTGGCTGGGATCTGGGTTTGTGTTTGTGTTGTGAGTCATTTTGAGTTCCTAACGACGTCATGCCTTACTGGGAAAATAGCGTAGTGGTGGAGCGTCCGGCTTCTTGGTCGATAGGTCGTGGGTTCCGTCCCCGGCCGAGTCAGACCAAAGACCTGATTAGTAACACTGGTATCCATGACTTCCACGCTTGGCGCTCATGCATTACTGGGATAGCATGGAGGGGTGGTGCAAGACTTAGAAAGCACATCATGCACTCATGGCATGGATATGCACAGATCGTGTATATGTATATCATGAGTCGGTGTATATGCCGCAAAAAACATCGAGGACGAAATAAACTAAGTCCTTTCCTTCCTTGTGTTTGGAATTTTGAAAACTCAAACTGGGGTAAAGATTTTCAATCGAGTGTATTCCATGGCTAGTCTCCGATTGAGACAACTAAAGAGAGATTGCGAAATATATGAATTCTGTCGATATAATGGTTTATTGTGAGCGGCGCAGAGGTCGTCAAAGTTGTCAGGGTAGCAGTTACGCCATGAATTTTTGCGCAAATTACAAGTAAAAGTCGTGATTACCGAAACATGTAAAAAGTGCTTGAGAAGTTGAAGTAAAAAATCAAGGGTCTGAAAACTGTAAAGCTGAAGAAAGTAAATTTGGTACTTTTCCCCGGTAAATCTGATGTGGCTACTTTCATAATTGCAAAATTATCTTTGTGACTAACATAAATAGCTAATGACACTTCAAATAAGGCACATTCTTTATATTTAATCACTTATTCTTCTTCATACGACAAGTATGTTTTTTTGTAGGTTGTTGCAATAACGAGCGAAGGACGCTGCGCCAGCGACCCGACCAAGAGACGAACGCACAAAGACAAGTCGCAGACCGAACCGGGCCATCACAAACTGAAGACGCATTCGTTTAAAGCTAAAGAATTTCAAGCGATGCAAGAGCGAGCAAAAACGCAAGCCGCTCTAATACCGCCGATCCAGAAACCGAAGCACAAACTAAAGGTGCGATATCAAATCGAACCCGGTTTATTTGCGTCAGTACGTGTTGGAAAATCCGAATCCTGATTTCAAATCCTGATCTCAAATATGTCCTTGAGTATAAGCCAAATCCAAATCTGGGATTTGCAAGTCCAAAATTTGAAATTTTATACCGATGAGGGGAATAGCTTGGATTCCAAATCGAGCAAAACTTTCGGATTCGAGCCTAATCCAGAATTCAAACCACGACTACCGCTGATAATAGAAAATGCAATCTTCTAGGCAAAACTCGGCATAGTATGCTTACTTTTTTACTTACTTTGAAATCGCTGCTTCTATAGCACTTGACTAGAAATCTGTGACATCTAGTTCTGCTTGAGTGCCAGCAAAGTGTGTACCGAAAAGTTGTGAAAAGTGGTAACGAGAAAAATAAACAGCTATTTCTTTGTTTCCATGGAATATTACTAGATTTCAAGGATACGTTTTTCATCATTTCCAACCCAACACAGTAAGAATTTTATTTCAGAAAAGAAACTCAACTGTGACCCGTCCAAGCTCAAACTATTCAGTATCGAACGCGTCAGACACGTCAGTAGTGACTGATGGAACGTGGGGCGTCGGGGCAAATGAGCCAAATGAACAGGTTAATTCGGAGAACATTGCTTATCTCGAGACTAGGAAAAATACAAGGAAGGCATTTCGGAATCCGGCTGTCATCGGAGGGGCACCTGTCAAGGTACGTATCACATGTCATGGCTGATGTCAAGTCAAACGAATTCAATAGCGAAGTCGGGGGGAGTTAACAGTAAGATGTTCCGTAGGTAACTCAAGTTGGATGTGCCTGCTTGCACTATTTACTGAATCGGTTGTGTTTTCAGAATACTTCCACTTCTATTTGATTGCTTTTGACACAAAACTACTTTTTACACTTTTCCTTTTGTGGTAAAGAAGGTAGTTTTCGGATTGGTTTTGAATAGATGTAGAAGAACTTCGTTACTGCCCTACTACAATGATATTCTGTATTTAAGAATCGAACATTGCTAATCTCCGGATTCCCAGCGTGATGGTGTAGCAAAATTATTGTACTTAATCATCCAAGTGTGTTGTAAAAACTAGAAAAATGGACTTAGTAATAATCACACGCTTAACCAAACGGATTTTTCAGGCCGACAAAATCGATCCGGCTGGAATAGCCTGTCGTTTCAAGTCTTGAAATTCAATTTCAATGATTTATCCTGAGGAATTGTAGGCTACCTTTATGTTGTTTTTACAACTTTCATTAAAAGGACCTAGTTTATTTTTGTCCTTGATGTTTTTGCGGCATATACACCGACTCATGATACACATACACACGATCTGCGCACATGCATACCATGAGTTCATGATGTGCATATGCCACTGGACAAGGAAGGTGCAGATATAGCCTGTTACGGCTTTCTAAGTCTTGCACCACCCCTCCATGCTATCCCGGTAATGCATGAGCGCCAAGCAGGGAAGTCATGGATACCAGTGTTCCTAATCAGGGCTTTGGTCTGACCCAGCCGGGAATCGAACCCACGACCTACTGATCAAGAAGCTGGACGGTTCACCATTACGCTATCTTGTCATTACCATTATAAGTGAAACTCAAAGAGCTTTAGTAGTGTGTGCATTTGAATAGACTGCTTGCAAAGTGTAAGGGGCGATGTAAAAAATGATTGGTATCATCTCAGTTCTGATGCAACCAAATTTATAAAGAATATCTGTAATTGTTGAATGCAGGGTGTGATCAGACTAGTCGACCCTACCCAGAGTCTTGTCGATTACACCCTGTCCTACGCCGTTATGTTTCTTGTTATTATTTCATGCGTCAATGTTATTTTCTTTACGGGTGGACGAATCAATAAATATTTCTCTCTCTCTCTCTCTGAAAGAACACTTCTAATTGCATCGCTTTCTTTGTCAGTCATGTAAATTAGGAATCCTGGATATCATTGCGATCATTCCCTGTTTTAAGAATCTGCATTACACGCCGACTACATCAGCAACAGCAAGGTCCGAAGTGCACGGAAGCACAGGCGAATTCCATAAAGACTCCGCATTTGAGGGTCAGTTGACAGCTGCTGTTGATCCAGGTATAAGAAATATTTTGATGACTCGGCCGGAACAATTTATTTCCAATTCAACGCTCATGAATCACACCGCAAGTCCACAATACCTTGTCATCCAACTGTTTACATCCATGAGTAGTTTTCGATACTATTTGTACAATGGACAATAAATATGTCATGAGTTGTCTAAATTGTTATCGAATTTCTCGTAACAATCATCCTCTTGATAAAAAGTCAGATTTACAATCGTATTTGTACTGCCAATGCGTGACCGAGCGTGCTGATAAATATGCTTGTATGTCCACATGCTGACATCAAAAAGTTTACCCCGTCAATCAGATATATTCTAGGAATTGAAGGAGAAATTACTAGCATAACGGATTTTATGTTCTACATAAAAGAATCCATCAATGTATTCAGAGTGAACACCGCAGTGGGCTAAAAGATATGAAAATTTTAAGAATTCAATTTTGCATTGTTACGAATACGACGCTAATCCTGAGAAATTGCCCGTGGAAATTGTCATCTACAATACCTGTAATATGTAGAGGGAATCTCACTTTAGAATTGTTAAGCTTTTTTAAGTGGGGAGACACACCTTGCCAGAATTGAACAGCTAGACAATTTTCAGTTTTCCAAATTAGATTAGAATTAGAATTATAGCTATGCGGCATCTTCCAAATTAGCATTAGACTTATGGGTACATTTTTTTTCCAAACTAGATTGGAATTAGAATTGGTGAATTCGCGAAATCTTGGAAATTGAATTCAATTCCGAGTGAAAAAGAAATACAATATAAATCAAGTTCAATTGATATCAAACCAGCGTTCATTCGCGTATGCATGAGATTGGCAGATGTCTGTACTAGAGGTCAAATGATATTGATTTTTACAGGCCGATACCGATATATCGGCATACTCACAAGGCCGATAACCGATATTAATATGGAAGGAGCAGAGAACGATTTCACCAAAAATATCACATATTAGGCAAGATGGCACTTGTTCATGCCACAAAAAGCTGAACAACAAACAAGAAAACTGAAATTGAAAATAATTATTGCTTAATAGGGTCCATCAAACCACTAGGTGTCGCCAGACTTTAGGTGGTAACCACCGTTGTTACGTACGCGGTTGCCGTCATCAGAAACCTGTAGGTTACTTTCTCGATTGTGTAAGGGTATTTTATATTGAAATAATGGCTACAACATATTCTACGTGGACCGTGAGCTCGCTATAATATGAACTAAAACTTCGAAAACTTCTGGTGCTGAGGTGGTAGCCGAGGTGGTGGCCTTATTTCCTTCCGTAGAAGCTTTCCGAAGTTTTAGTTCATTTTATAGCGAGTTCACGGTCCCCGTAGAATATGTTGTAGCCATTTTTTGCATATAAAATACCCTTACACAATCGAGAAAGTAACCTACAGGTTTCTGATGACGGCAACCGCATACGTAACAAAGGCGGTTACCACCTAAAGTCTAGCGACACCTAGTGGTTTGATGGACCCTATTGTGCACATTCGTTGAAAATTGGGATAACCCAAAAAGCAAAACATGATACCGAATCGCAAATCAGTTTAGAAAAGGTAGACTGTATTGCAGGAAGCATAGTGTCTCTGCATTCTTACCCAGTTAAACTCGTCCTGCAAGGGTAAATCTGTCATATATCACCCTTTGCGTCACCGATTTCTTGAGATTGAGAACACGGAGCATTGAATTTCCAATTTTTTTGAATTTTTTTTAAATGTAAAATATCGGCCGCAATATCGGCCTTCATGGGCCGATATCGATAATCGGGAAAGCTCCAAATATCGGCCTTGATAATCGGCCATTTCGATAATCGGCCGACCTCTAGTCAGTACACTAAGCTCGGTTCTTGTGGCATGATGGGCCTACAGTTCTCCGGTTGCATTTTCGGGAAAATCAGAGATTAGATCACAATGACATGTTGCAATTAAGATTATAATTAGATTACTGGGAGTTTGGTTTCATTAGTCTAAGTAGAGACGACGCAAATTTTACGCACCTGCCGTCACCAAATTTTTACGGCGTAACTTTTAAGTATGAAACTTGTTCATTGAAATTATCGTTATCGTAATTTCTACATTCCAGAAAACAATTTGCCTGGGACCAATGCTATTTCATACGCAAGCGCCGACTCCGCGAAAAAGAAACCAGACTCGGCAGTACTCGGGGCGAGTCAGCACGGTGTAGAAAACCGCAAACAACAGAAAAGCTCTACCTTGAACCGTATGAAATATCGTCGCGGGCATGCCATCGCAAACCGCAAAAAAGTCCTGAAACCAGACAAAGAACTGCTGGCGGAAAAGGAAAATCGTAGTTCGAACCAAAAATATTCGGACCCGAACCTGAAACTGTTGCCAAAAACCGGTTACGGCCAAAGGACGACCCGTTACTACCCAGACATTGTATCCACCATACGTAAGCGACACGAACGCGAGGGCCAAGTTGAAGAAGACTTAATCAACGGACATTCCAGGACTAAAATATCGGCCGACAGTCCGGACAGTCTAGACCCCGAGCCTGGCACCGCCAGAAATGACGTAGACTCCAATTGCGAGTTTTTAGGAAAAAAATTAGAGTCCGTCCCACTGAGGTATGACTTGTTGCACGAGAGGAATTTTGACGCAAAGTACACGAGAAGTTGGACTTCTTCGGCGCGTAGTTCCGGTTTGTCGAACGCGGCTTCGAAATCGAGTCACGTGATCGTGAAGCCGGCCGCGCATTCAAAGTACGGCCTCAAGTACAACATTCAAGGTCATGTCGCGAGCAGCTCGCTGTCGTCTATAGAAGCGGATTCTGCGTTCCATTCGTCATCGAACATGCGCGATAGTCTGGAAGGTAAAATTCTATCGCCTATTCTTAAAACCCGTCGGTGAATTTTTTTGTTGCCTTGGTAATCTGGTATTGTGCTGAAAATCTAATCTAAAATCATATCAAGTTTTTGCTTCTATCTCGGCAGTCTTTGGCCTTGCCAGGATCACTAGCTGGTTTCTGCCCTACTGGAAAATTTGAAAAAGGAATTGAAGTTTTTTCGTAGTAGTTCGTGGCACCCCGGCACTGTGAGTATCCTGAGTGTGACTAATAAAGAAAAACGTCATCAATCCTGTCATATCATCGCTACAACACAACTGGCTTACGGCTTCGGGTCCAAAATCTCTTGCCAAGTGTTGGAGGTTTATCTAAGCTCCTTCTTGCCATAGGAACCTTGTGAGCCGTGCTACTAGTCGGGAGATACGGGATCGGCCTGGTGAAAATGACCATTGTTGTCGAAAAACGTCATGAAAACCACAAACAACAATAACACATACCGGCGGCCAACTTCATGTCGTCTTTATATCGTTATGAAAATATCTTGCCAATACTCCACTTAAGATTGCTACCAAATTTTTGCAGAATTGAGAGGCAACTTTCTCAGCGCCGCGCATTCCGATCACTCCGGAACGGGCAGGACTCTGCCAAGCCGTTTGAAAAGTCCTGCGAGCGGCTATTGGTCGGAGTACGACATCGCGCAGTCAAGAGGCCTGAAGAAACCGGCCCCACTGGCGGCGATAAATTACAGGAAATTTCAAAGTGCTCACCGGTAAACCATCTGTTTCTAAATGTGATATGTAACATATACTCATGCCAGGCGATGAATCGGGCCTTGTAAATTAAGCTTGGTTTAAGCCCTAAATCAATACAAGTTTACAATGTTAATTGATCAATTAGTCAAGTGGTCATGCAGCCTGATATTAGTTCGGCATATTTCCCGAAGTGTGAAGTACAAGTCATGCTATAAATTGCTTCTCAGTCACAAGTAGAAATAGTGATTTCCAAGATATCTCAAAACTACTTCAAGTGAAAGCAGAACATGGTATGAATAGTGGTCGAGTAAGTAATTTCAAAAAGTAGATTTTGTCGAGCAGCGCATAATTTTAGCAATTGATCGGACGTGGCTGCATTCGAAGATAGAAGAGACGTCTTCGCGACTGATGCAAAAGAACTGATCAAACTGCAAATAGGTAGGGATGTGCACAATGGTTCGAGTACTCGAATCTGAATCGAGTATTAATTTTAATAATTCGAGTCTGTAGTAAACGAGTACTGAAATTCTACGCTCCTCGCCACTGAAAGGTAATTTATTAACAAGAATTATAGTTTCGATACTAATTTCCTCTGTTGGAGCCTTGAAACCTTGATTGTCCGTGACACAGCATACGAAGCATGCAGTACGAAGCTACGAAGGTGACTGGAAATTACATATTTCTGAAGCCATTACCATCCCACAACATTGTCACAAAGTGCAATGAAATCGGTATGGACGAAAAAATAGCAAAGAATTTTCAGGGTGATGGAGATCAGGTTTTATATTCTTGTGGGCTCATGAAAGGTACATATTCGAACTTTGACACCTTGCATACTGGTATCACATCATGATGAGTGGTTCTCGAATCCTCGACTCGAAGCATATCACGTGATTCAGAATCGGATCAATAAAGTACTCGATTTGCCCAGCCCTGCAAATACGTGCAGTCTTTGGAAACATATTCCGTTACTGTGATAGTGTGTTAGATGCTATTTCACCCAGTCGTTATGACAATTTCACTCGTAAACGTTATGAAAACTTATCTCAAAACTACTTTACTAAAGTCTAAAATGTAATTAGTTTTGCCTGAGTGCAAGTTGAAGTGGAAGTAGTCACATAACATGACCACTTGAGTGAGTAGTGCAAGTTTGAAAAACCTGCTTTGGTATTCAGAAAATATAGTACTACTTCGTTACTGACCTACTACAATGATATTCTATATTTTTGAATGGGACATTTTAAGAGCTTCTTGGGGGTACAGAACTTCAATATACAATTGAGTAGTATATTCATATTGGAATGAACCCGAATCTTTTCGGCTGACACTCTTCATGGGTAATCGCCAGCAACCAACCAAGGCTGTGTCAACAAAAGGAGTTCGTGCACCATCTAAAAATAGTACATTGAACGCTCTCTTGTTCGAAATTTCATTCTGATGACGGTATATTTTACCCCTGAGGAGTGCCAGCCGAAAATATTCAGGTCCATTTCAATATGAATATACTATTCAATTGAATTGGTCATTGTTAATTTTTGCATTCCCGGAACGATGGTGTCGCAAAATTATTGTTCTTAGTCGTCCAAGTGTCGCATAAGAACAAGAAAAGGTGACTGTGTAATAATTAAGACGCTTAACCATACGGATTTTTCCAGGCCGACAAAGTCGATCCGGCTGGAATCGTCTGCCGTCTCAAATCTCGAAAACGGGCAACTGTTCGCGGGCGAAAACGAACTCGGCAAGTACAGGTTCATCTCTGCCCACCGGAGAACGCAGCATGCAAATTTGTCGGGGCATCTCAAATCAGGTATTTTACTATCCCTGTAGCCCATAATACTTCTAGATCTCAATATAATGCTGTTAATATATACTTGATTATGCGTTCCGATTGCGGTGGTTGAAATTGCCACTTACGCTGGTGAAATAGTAGTACACGTAGTGGTGTCAAATTCAATTACCAGTAGGCTAGTCAGCCAGGGTCTGCGAAACTACTCGAATTAGAGGCGTTTAGAATCCATTTTTGCTTCTGAAAGGCCATCGCCCAGTACCAAATTATTAAAGCAATGCGTAAATTGATAATGTCTCCCATACACCAAGGTGAGTGTCTGATAGAAGGACTCCTGCACGTCCTTCCTATCTTTTCTTTTTATCGCATTCTTTTGGTGTATTGAAAGCATCAAATTATTGATAAACTGAACTGAGATGCAGATATAACATCGCCTTACAAATGATTTTGTATCAATCGTAGCCTAAGTTACTACGCCTTACTTAACCATCACGTCTTTTCGACTGTCAGAAAGATCGTATCCTAACTTTATAACACTAGAAATGCAAAGATTATTGTTTATTTCAGGACAATCGGCGTACCGACTCGAATCATTACAAGATCACAGCAAAAAGACGAAAATACCGGAACCAAGGTTAACCACAGACACACTCTCGCAATTTTTGCATTCCAAACCTTCCGATTCTATTACAGGGCCGTAAGCAATACACACTCGCACAATACCCAAGCAATCGCGACGCGACCTGCCAATCAGCCCGATTTACGCGGGCAGAGCAGGTTGAGGAAAATTACAGCCTCGCATCCCACCCGAGAAGACATCGCCACGTCTGTACTGAGCCTGAAAACAGGCTCTATTTTAGCCGCTTTGAATTATCACAGCGGGTACAACCCGTTGATGTCCGACGATATCGGTTATTCGCGCTGTTTACCGAAAGCTACCTCTACCTCAGTGCCTCACACGGTGTTGTCGCCTTTATCGCCTAGCGAAGACTCTGCGTCTAGCAACGCAAGGTCTAGTTCGAAGTTTTCGAAGCAGTCTTTCAAATCTCCGAGGTTAAGGCTGACTACGTCGTCCACAGCTAGCCCGCGGTCTCCTATTCCGACTGCAGGCGGTTACGCGATTACCCCGAATCATTCCTTGTCGCCGCTGTCCAATGACGGCCGGCTTTCTCATATAACGAAACACTTGGCCTTGATTCCTGGCGGTGGAGATCCCGTTTGAATCGGAACCCGGGAAATTTTGCTGGACTTCGAGCAGAAGGAGGGGTTACTGACGAAATCCAAACTACTGGAAATAGTGGTAGAAAGCGAAAAATGACCTTAAGAAAGTAGCTACACGGGCGTTGTCAATAGCCTAAGACTAGGCTTACCATATTTTGGAAATCAAAAAAGAGGACACTTTTTCAGAAATTTGCAACTTGCAAAACCGGAGTGAAATTCTCAAAAACCGGTTAATCTGTCCCACTTTGTGATCGGTTGACTAAAAAAAAAAAAAAAAGGTCATCTTTTAGCTCAGAGCTACTTTCACCGTTTTTCACTACGAAATATCCGCCGAAGCGTCACTTCTGTGCTAATTTGCGGCATATCACTCGCATTTTGCTCTAAATCTGACCTAAATTTCAAAAAAGAGGACAAAAGGGCGTCCTCCGAGGACACTTTCAAAAAAGTCAAAAAAGAGGACAAATCCTCTTAAAAGAGGACGTATGGTAAGCCTACCTAAGACACCGTTAAGAATGCCAGTCGGATCTGTGACAAATGCGGTACAGTTTTAAGACTATACTCCGACATCGAGACTGACCCATTTAACGCCAGGTAGGAGAATAGCCATGCAAGTCGATTTTGCTGATAAGATAACGCAAGCCGCTATCAGAGGAATTGTTTGACTGGTTCGCGCGTTTTCATAATATGCCGCAAGTGTGCCATCGACCGACTTGATATGTTGACAACGTTACATGTTGACAATGACGTCAATAGATCAACCCTACAATGATACTGGCTAAATTCATTGTAGGCAGTCGCTGCATTTAGCTTTTAATGAATTAATATCGTCTTTGTAGTCAACACTTTTTGATCAGTATTACTCACTTTCATAGTATAGGGACCGACAAGATAGCGTAATGTCGTGGGTTCGATCCCTGGCCTGGTCAGACCAAAGACCTGATTAGTAAGACTGGTATCCATGGCTTCCCTGCTTGGCGCTCAAGTATTACTGGGGTATCATGGAGGGGTGGTGCAAAGACTTAGAAAGCCGTACAAGGCTGTATCTGCACCTTCATTGCCCAGCGGCATGTGCGCATCGTGCACTCATGGTTTGCGTATACACGGATCGCGTGTATATTGTATATCATGAGTCGGTGAATATGCCGCAAAACCCTCAAGGACAAAAATATATAACGTCCTTTCCGTAGGGATACTGAGATTAAGTGTTATTTTATTACAGTGGAGTGGAGTATTGGTAGTAAAATGTTATCACCGAATATTTGTAACAAACTTGATTGTTGGAACTATCCCTGTCGATATCGGTGTATTTGAGAACATGTATTCACCTACCCGGCAGACAAGTCAGGAAATGGACTGTAGATTGTTATTGCGTAAAATTACATCATGTATTACCAAATTTTCACGCGTTCTTTTTATATTTATCAAGTAATATTTTTTTAAACTTTTATAGTTGCGTTATTCCAAATGATATAGTAAAGCAACTTTTATTGTATTAGGCCTATACTCTGATGTCAGATTGCTCGTGTTTTAGTATTTTTTTCTGAGATTTATTCCTCATTTCGTTGCAATAGTGGGAAATTGGATTACTATTTGTGATTGACATATACACTTCGACTCCATGCACCAATTTGGGTAAGAAATCTATGTACAATTGAATTGTGCAAATGTGCATGGATGAATCGAATATACAATATATATGAAACACTGATGGGGATAAATTACAAACGATAAATGGATCAGGCCATGGTTAGGAGAGAAACTGTACGACCATCGCTATTCGCGTACCTCACTGTTTTTGTATACCCATACCCACCCATCCGCCACAATGATTATCGTTTATAATAGTTAATTACCGCATGGCTTCTGAAACTGCGTTGCGTTATTCTACACTTCGCTCAGCCGTTGATAAAATCGATCAATAAATTGTGGACATACGCTCTGAATCGATTCCTAGACCGTCATCGATAAGTTGTGCCTTTTCTTCGGGTAGCTCTCTACTATGCCATTGATAATGTCAAAGTTGTAATGACATCACAAAAACCGTTTCCTCTCGACATGTTTTTTCCTATAGGAGAGTAGGTTCTCGTATACGCTAGCAAAATTGCATTACGTAGTTTTTGGGATGCCGTGCTCAAGGGTGCTACGAGGTATTTAGACGTTGCAGCCCTAAACCTGTTATGTAGGAAGTGAGTAGGCTATTCCTTCGCATCGCTGCTATCGTCCGTGAGGTTTTTTTCAGTATATGGCAATTTTGGTGGATTTCCAGTACAAGGAATAATAGAATAGTAATGTTTCTCTGGAATCGCTGCAGCAGCAAGCTGGCTGTCAATTAGTACCAATTTTGTCATCGGTTCACCATCTCGCAGCTACAAATCCGCTTTGGTATACTACGTGCTCGTATTCGATGCGGCAAATTACTATCTTCCTGCTCCGTGTTTTTCGCCTCGGTTTTACTTTCCATCAGCAACACAGACATTAAATTTCTTATAATCCAATAAAGGTATCAACGTATATGTGGGTGCTATCGCACTACTTATTTTACCCGATTTGGGCAGGAAATTGACAAGTGTAATTTTGAATATAAAATCGTTCGAATTTTGGTATTCATTGGTTACATATCAGTGAACATTGGACAAATGTCATTATTGAATGATTTGCTAATAGTATTATATTTCGTATTGTCACCATAGACTGCCAGGTAGGGATACCATATTTTGGGAATTGAAAAGAGGACCCTTTTCCAAAATGTTCAGACTTACAATACTGGAGTAAAATCCCGAAAAAATGGTAAATTTTCCCCGACTATGTGGTCGGTTGACTAATATTAAAAGTCATTTTTTCTGGCTCAAGTCCCGAAATACCCGTCCGAACGTTACTTAGCCGCTGATTTCCTATATCAGTCCAACTTCCACATGCATTCAACCAAAATTCTCAAAAAATAGAACATTCAGGCATCCTCCGAGGACACTTTCAAAAAAGGGGACGTATGGTAACCCTACTAACAGGTGAATGTTCGCCGTATTAGCCTATCCTCCGTTGTTGACCGAACGTCCTTGCTGCAAGCGACTTTATCCGCGCGTGTACTACTGTCTCCATTCTCGTAGATATTGATCAGCTAAGCTAGGCTACTTATTGCAGCAGAGCAGACATAGGGTAATTACTGCAGCAATCGAATCGAGTGCGATTACATAGAAAATTATCCCATTTACTTTCCGTTTGCTTCCTTCAACTTCAGCCTAAATGAGCAGTGAACAGTAAACACGTATTAGAAGACAATATAACTATAGAATGTGACTATGGAACGGAAACTCCCGTTTTCCCATTGTTAGGTCACGCTTGACTGAATCTAGCGGCTTTGGTCAATCGCAGCGCAACAATCGAACAATTTGCCTTAGGTTAAATGGCATATCACACTTACAGATACTCGACTTTGATAACGAAATTACTAGACTAATCAGTTAGTGGTAATCTTGAAACTTGCTACAGTGTTAGATGACATTATCAAGATATACAATGCGGAAGCTAGTCGCTCATCTAAGTATGCAACACAATGAAAATCCACATAGACCGATAGCGGCTTTTGTGAAAACTCCGCTACGCGCTAGGCTGCGCGCACCTATATACTCGACTACGATTACAAATTACCACCCTAATCAGTTAGTAGAAATCTTGAAACTTGCTGTAGTGTTAGATGACATCAAGATATATACTTCGAAAGCTAGTCGCTCATCTTCGTATTCAACACATTCAAAATCAACATAGACCGATACCGGCTTTTGCGAAAAATCCGATATTGGCTAGGCTGTGCGAGTGTGCGGGTGTGGGCATTGCGCAATGCGCACCTATACAATATATACTCGACTTCGGTAACGAAATTACTGATCCAACTGTGCAGGAAGAGCCTTTAAATGTCGCACAGAGTTAGAACGCATAATCCGAATAATAGATACGAAATCTCGTCATCACTCCCGCTATGGAAACACCTTCAAAATCTATAGAGCAATACAGGTTTTTGCGTAAAATCTGTTCCGCAGGTAGGCCTATAGGCTGGATGCAGGACCGTAACAGCACTTCGCCAGGCCCGCCAAAACGTTGGTCCTGGGCCCCAATAGGGTGATAAATAATGGCCGAAGCCGAAATGCCCATTCGAAGTTGCGTGTATTTGTATATTGCATAGGTTTGCGCAAAGTGCGCTATCGCATACCGGTAGTAGATTTTACGCGAGTATATAGGTGAGCGCAGCCTAGCGCGTTACGTATTTTTCGCAAAAGCCGGTATTGGTATTGATGTGGATTTTAATCGTGTTGCATACCCAGATGAGCGACTAGCTTTCGAATTGTATATATTGATGATGTCATCTAACACTGTAGCAAATTTGAAGATTATCACTAACTGATTAGGGTGGTAATTTCGTTATCGAAGTCGAGTATATAGGTGCGCGCAGCCTAGCGCGTAACGGATTTTTCGCAAAAGCCGCTATCGGTCTATATGGATTTTGATTGTGTTGCATAGCCAAATGAACGACTAGCTTCCGAATTGTATATCCTGATGATGTCGTCTAACACTGTAGCAAGTTTCAAGATTACCACTGACTGATTAGTCTAGTAATTTCGTTATCAAAGTCGAGTATCTAAAGTGTGATCAGCCATTTAACCTAAGGCAAATTGTTCGATTGTTGCGCTGCGATTGACCAAAGCCGCTAGATTCAGTCAAGCGTGACTTAACAATGGGAAAACGGGAGTTTCCGTTCCATAATCACATTCCATAATATAACCATAGCAATTTACAACGTTATATGATTAACGATTGACATGAGACTGTATCATGAGGGATAATATTTTAGAAAATTTATAAAGCGCTGGTAGCTGACACCCTCAGCTATAGCTAGGTCTATACATAGCATGGACCCATAGTGCCTTGATACCACAACACCATCCATGCCTTTGATAGGGAGCTGGGAGGTCAATCGGAGTGGAAGGCACTGGCTTGGTTGTTACCTCAGCTAGGCCCAGGTGGGTGTCTGATTTCAAAAGACCACACCGAGTCGTTTCGACTCCTTCCCATCAGTTCATTGTATCGCAATCTTGTAGTATTGAACTGATAAAATTAATAACACTGAACTGAACAGTGCTCTTGGTTCGATCTGCTATAAGAACTGCATTGAACGTGCAGTAGGATTAAGATGTCGGTGATCAGGTGACCTAATTTCTGCATTTCGTGTTTTCCTATTAGTTAGATCTTCGGCTTCAATTTGCGTGCCTCCACAGTCGACACCACATCGAACGGTGTCCTAGACTGAAGGTTTCCTAATTAGTGACTTTCATCAAGTTGATGGTTAAAGACTTTTGTCGAAATTATGAAGTGAATCCACCGCACTAGACGGCCTGTATGTATTTTCCAAGTCACATTCTTTTCGTATATCTATTATGATAGGTATTCGTTTCACTGAATACATTCCCACCACGAAAAGAGACCGATCGAACTGCGACTTTTAATTTTAAAGGACAGTTATTGACCATATATTAGTCACAAGCATAATGACTATTCTTGTCCATTAGAGGTCAAGTAGAAATTTTATTTCTAAAATGCAGTCGCGTATAGTTACAAAGTTCGAGTAGCCCCATTGAACAGACGAGATTGCCTCATCATGAGAAAATAGTGGCGCATTTGCGCCACTCAGAGGAATAACGGATTTAATATGCCATGCGGAAGGAGGCGACATTACATCATCAAACTTGAGATAAAAAGGGCGGTTCAGAGTTCAGAGAGTGCATGGCCGTTGTCCGCCCGTTGTCTGGCTTCGTCACTGGACTGGAATTTTCTGGGCCGCCGCCTACGCGTCGATGTTAGCCAGGGAGTGAGTCGTGCTCAATTGTATGTTGAAAGTCTTACCTGCTCTGGTGGTAATTATGCTAAGATTTTATAGGAGAGGTGCTGTAATCTATAGGTGTCTATTCTGACTATTCGCGGTCCCCGTACGTTACTCATGCGTTGTATACAGCTTGATCCTACTAATTGTCAGACAGTACATATATAATGACGTAAGTGTAGCCAATTGCTCATCCGACTCCTTGACTGTATTCATACTGTTCTACACAAATCTTATAACAGTTGATAGTTGATTTGCTGTAATGAAGGATTTACCTTGGCTTCCATGTTCAAATTGCCTTGTATTGTGTTTATTCCAGACTGGAATCGGTGGTTGTTTTCGACAACATGTTGTGCGTGACAGACGATTTTCTCGCGTGATTGGAAAATTTCATCCGCGTGACGGAAATATTTTTCGCTCTGATTCGGTACTGAATAACTTTTTAAGCGACACAATGTGTTAAAATAGACCTGGTATACGCCGGACTAGGGTTAAGCCGTTGCGCAAATGCCACGCTTGCTTGCGTTGATTGTAAAGCGCAAGCGCCTTATTCTGGATCTGAACTCCGGTATCGCTTTGTGACGTCAGCATAATTCAATAATTGGCGTGATCAGATGCAAATGTTTGCGTGACGTTGCGCGTGCCGTTGCCGCTGATTCCACTCTGGTGATTATACATGACGCTATATAGAACAGGAACAGGTAGGGCCACATTCGATTTTAACCTGCCTGCTGGCAGTTTCCGGTCTTATATGATAATATGGCCCGTGGTCACATCCTGTTACAATTCTCCACCACGGTACTTGTTTACTACGTCAATATAGTGACTGCAGGTTATATTCTTTAGTTCTTTGTTTTCTTTGTGTCCGACATGCAGATAGAGTTCAAAGAACTTGTTCATGAGTTTGATCGACCACAGGTCCACAGGTGTCTCGTTTACCTGAACAGCTATTAAAGTACCGTACATTACATTACATTATTAAATTCATCGAATACTGTTTCGGTCTCTGTGCTTTGAACTTGCAGTTTTCACTAAATTTAGTGATCACTTGTCAGTTAAAGTTCTAGCACAGAGGAGGGCAACAATTCCAGTCGGCGGGCCGGATATGGGAAAAATCAGGTACTTGGCAAGCTGGATTCCTGAATCAATACATTACACGTGTAGTTATCCACCTAAATAAGGATTAATGGTATTAAGACCCGCCTCTGTGCTAGAACTTTAACTGACAAGTGATCACTGTTGTTAGGATTGGACCAAGTAAGAGGAACAGGTTTTATTGGTCACAACAAACGTCTATTGCTGTTGTTGCGTTGATGAAACAAGTTTTAATGTGTATTCTTGAAACCGTTGTTCAACCCATTAAGGACTAAAGAATCGCCGCATGAATCTACTTCCTCCCTCAAGTACCAGTCCTTGACACCAGACCCATTTTGCTTTACATCAATGATAAACAGAAGTCATGTCCATGTCATCCACAAGTCTACATCATGATGTGTCGTTCCGCCAATGCTAACTCCAGCCGTCTGCGATATTGTAGCCGAGGTTTACTCAACACTAGTAACACTCTATAAAAGTCGAAACCCTTCGAATTACTTCTCGGGTCTAGTCTACTTTCTTATCCACAAAGATATCAGCATCACGAATCAGGGTTCCCCATAAACATACCAAAATTTATGGCGTTTATAATTGGTTTAGGAATAGGGATTAGGTTGAGGTATCATAAAATTAAGGTTGGGTAAAGGTTAAGTTGGGATTGCACAAAATTAGGGTTGGGTTTTAGGATTAGGTTAGGGAATAGTTAGTAAAATTAGGGTTAGCGTATCTTTAAATTAGGGTTTGGGTTAGTTAGGATTGTTGGCGCTTCTTTATTATACGATTACGACAAGCCAGTGTCTCCCCCATGACACCAACAAATGTTTCCCATGAACACGAACAAAAATTTATAAACATCAAAAGGGGGGATATTAGGGTTGGGGGAGAGGGGATATTAGGTCATGTTGTTATGGATAAGAAAGTAGACTAGACCCCACTTTTCTATATTATCAATCGTACTAATTGTGTTATGCTTGAAGCCTATGTATCGAAAATTCTCATAGAACCCGCACACTAACTTTTCGACTACCGAATTATAAAGTGCGATAAGTGTAGGAAATAATTTTTAATCACTATTCACAGTAATACAGTTTAACCCTCGAAATTTCTTACAATACCTACAAGTTATTGAGGAAAGTCAGGAAACTAATGTAAAACTGAGGCATGCGTAGTATTGTCTTTGCAGAATTTTCCCAGTTAGCATGGATTTATGATTAAATCGCAAAATCTGAAGAGCTGAACACAAAACGTGTTGAGACTAATATATTAGCAAGTTGTATCCAAGTAATATGTATTCCTCTTATTGGTTTGTGCTCAAACTCTTCGTCTAGATTCTGGATATAATGCGATTAATCAATTTAAACCATGCATAAAACTCGTAAAATGTCTACTCCAAGCATACAGAAATTTGAGAACCCATAAAACCTTCGAATTTTGCTTAAATTACTTCTAATCTATATTCTTAGTGACGTCACTGTCTGCCTATCCTGTGTATTCTGATTTTGAATAGCCTTGGCCTGATCAACAGTCGAATGAGCAGCTGCAAATTTACTTGCGGAGTCTTGTAATGTTAGCCTATTGGTACTGAAAGCGAGAAAAACCCAAGTTGGTCACACTTTGAGCCGCATTTGATGCAAGAGTTTTATCTTCAGGTTCTTCATATCGTATTACATTATATTTTAGTACACATAGAATTTTTTCCAAGCACTTTGCTCTGTAAAGATGGACGATCGGGAGTCAAAAGTCTACATGGCGAAACTGGCAGAACAGGCCGAGAGATACAAAGACATGGCCAACTTCATGAAAGAGGTTGTGAAGATGGAACCAAGCACGCTCTCCGTAGAAGAAAGGAATCTCCTGTCAGTCGCGTACAAGAACATGGTTGGAGCCAGGCGTGCGGCTTGGAGGACGGTTAGCAGCATCGGCGCAAAATATCAAGAGCAAGCCGCCAATGAAAACAAACTCCGTATGGTGGAAGACCTGCGTAAAGAAATAGAAGGCGAATTGGACCAGTATTGCGGCGAAATCGAGACGCTACTCAAGGACCATCTCATCGCGAAATTGGATCCAGAGACGGATAAAGAACCCGCCGTGTTCTATCACAAAATGCTGGCAGATTATTACCGATACCAAGCCGAATTCAAAAACGGTGACGAAAAGGAGACTGTTAAGGCCAAAAGTTGTAAGCACTACGAAAGCGCCCAAGAGAGCGCCAAAGGCCTCCCGGAAACGCACCCAATTCTGCTCGGCCTCGCGCTGAACTTCTCCGTGTTCAAGTATGAAATCATGAAGGAACCAAAGGAAGCCCGCGCTCTCGCCAAGAAAGCGTTTGACGACGCTTTGGCGAAACTGGATGATTTGGGCGAAGACTCGTACAAAGACTCCACTCTGATCATGCAGCTGCTCCGTGACAATTTAACGCTGTGGAGCTCTGACGAAGAAGGTCAGGAGGATGATGACAGCGAGCAGCAGCAGCAGCAGCAAGAGGATAATTGAACCGAATAACGAGGCTCAAGTCGACCATCGGCGGCGCCTCGTGACGTAGTCTTTTTTTTGTTAGTCGCATTGTCAACCATTCATATTACTTGCCTGTCGGTGCAGATTCGCGGCGTTTTGTCGGCCCTTTTCTCCCGATGCGATCATGTTGTCAAGATCGACTGATCGGTCGCGCTTTCTTTGTGGCAGTAGTGACAACGTGCAGTGCGTTTGGTGGTGAAGAGGCCACCCCGATTGTGCGTTGTGTTAGTATTAAAACGGACCGCTTAATCGAAGGCGTTTCTGATCTGTGACGCTGCTTCGCGCCCGTGATAATCTGCTCTCGATGTTGCTTCAGTGATGTTGCTATCTTCAATCTCCCATTATTTTGTATTTTGCTTACCGAACGTGCGGAAGAGGATTGTATAGTAGATGTACGTTACGGAATTTACCTTCATTTGTTGCACAGTAGTACCTGGATTCTCAATATACGGCAATTTGCTCGATTGATAGCTTGCGGGCTACTGAGACTTTCATGAGTTCTTCTGCTTGAGTCGTTGCTTCAAAACTGTTGCTGCCCTCGTGTGTGATGCGTGATAGTTCAGCCTCACAGGATGGTAAAGGATTTGTAGAAACTCGAAAAATAATGTAGCATTCAAGAGATGATGCCACATTTAGTCTGGTTGAGTTATGTTTATGCTCGTAGATGCAGAGTCTGTTGAAGCACAAACTGATGTTGAAGACTATATTTAGGGTTCATAACCAATATTCCCACTAAGCTGCATAATTGCGCAGTGCTGACACGGTCTCTGTGCACAGAAAATCTACGCTGCGCACACAAAATCTGAAGTGATGACCTTGTTTTTAGTCGTTACGCACTGTTGTCCAAGGGACCGCGCAGTGAGTTGGTGAGTGCGCGCAGACTCGTGAAAAATTAGGGGGAACATTGTTCATAACTTCTTAATTCATGTGAGAGGATGCAGTTATCATCAGGTGGTGCAGAACTGGTGTGTTCAAGATATCAGGTAATTCACGATTATGGATTTTGTTACTTTGACACTCAAATTATCCCTTGAAACCTACTCTGATTGTCGTTCACAGCGATTTTGCTATAATTCACGAATTCCTTTCCATACCCTTCCAGCAAACTGCATGTTTGACGAGGTCACTTCAATTACGCGTGAGGGCAACCTAGCCTCGATTTCTTTTTTAAGGAGATTATCATTTTATTAAAATATTCATCAAAACACCACAAGATTATGATATAATGAAAAGATAGGGGGTGCCGAAACAACTTACCTGTTCATCAGGTACCCACTTCGCAGTTATTCCTAAAGTGAGCGCTAGCGCCCCCAGGGGCGTTTGCGAATTCGAAGAGAAAGCTAACTACAAATTGGGAGATCGTGGGGCGCTACAAGCGATGTCACTGTTTAGGAAAATCCGTACATTAACGACTCACACTTCCTCTCTGAGAACCAAAGCCAGATTTATGAATATGTGGTCACATCATCCGCGGTCGTAGAAGGCGCACGAAATCCGTCATCAACGCTCTCTGCAGATGTTCCTGGTCACTTTGAGTTATCTCACTAACCAATCAAACAACGAATAGACTAATTATTCATCGACACTTAATGAACGCAAGTTTATGAGGACACATTCAAACGCGTGTTCAACGAGGATGATGAAGTTTTGAGATGTTATATGATATATCGCACCGAATCGACGTATAGGATGGTTGGATACTAGTGAATAGCCTGCTAGTCAGCCCTCACCATTTACCGGGCCACGACCTGACACATCGATATCTCCTTCCGTCACTTGCCACTTTATATTTGCTTCTTTTACTTTCCATCCAGTGTGGATGTCTCTCCTCTTTACATCGCCTAGGCCCAGGTGGGTGTCTGATTCCAAAGATGACTTCACTACTCCAACTCGTTTCGACACCTACCTATCTTTTCATTGTATCGCATTTTTTGGTGTATTGAACTGATAAAAATTGCTAATAGACCGAATTGAACTGACAGTGAACCGCGAGCGATTTATCCTTTTTATCTAGTTCGTCACAAATTTTTGGGGCCACTGGTTTAGTAAATAAGTAGTGAATCTCGCCATGCACGCAGTAGATTACCGAAATCGTATGGACTGAGAACAGGTCTCGTTAGTGACTCGAGTCGTATGAGGTAGTCGTGTCATTCGTTCGTCTGTTGTTGTTCATTATCGTTCTAAATGCCATGATCGTGATGCAATAGAAATCTAATAGAGTGGAAAGGACTGAGTCGTGAACTTGCAAAATGTCATCAGGGAGTAACAAGGTCAGTGATATTTGGCGCTTTGTATAAATAAACAATGTCGCGTAATTCTTCATTTTCAAGCTGATAAATCAGGTTACAGTAAAATTGCGACTTGGGTTATCACATTAGTCAGAGATTGTTTGACTATAGATTACTAACCTACGGAGGTAAGTAGGTTAGTAGGTTGGCGGAGACACTCGTTCTGCTCGGAAGCCGAACCGCGCAAAAGGCACGTGATCTACGCATTTGTGTTTTCTTCACGACGCAGATGCTTTGCAAAATTCGATATTGTTGTATGTGCTTAAGTTTGGTATAGGTATACAATACTGGTGGAACCATTCTTATTCTGCACCGCTTGAGGCTTTGCGATAATTGACTTCTGGAATTCGAGGGTTTGCTACGAAACTGTTTAGTTCCCTTGTCATTGTCACACTCCTTGCCCGAAAACGGAGCAAAAGAAAGAAAATGGGAGATTGGGTACACTGTAACGTATGCTGCCGACAGCCTTCTAAGAACGTGAGATTTTTAATTTCGACATGCAGTCACATATTCTGCGAGTCCTGTGCCGGCAGAGGAGCTCAATTTAATTGCCCCGTATGCCAATCGACCTGTCATGTTAAAGAGTTGAATGATAAACTCGATCAGCACTTGAAGGCATTTTTCACGGTACCTGAATCACAGATCAAGAAACAGGTTGAAATCATGAGGTTTCAGGCTACACATAGGTCCTTATTGATGAAACAGATGAGAAAACAAATTGAGATCCAGGGTAAGAAAATTGAAAGCATGGGCAAGATTATCGCCAAAGCAGAAGAGCAATTCGCAAAGATGAATAAAGAGAAGGAAGGTTTGCAAGCTAATTTGGAGAAAACTGTGAATGATAAAACCATGCTGTTGATGTACGTAAGGAGTTTGAAGGCACATGAATCTGGTCAGATGCAAAGGCCAACAACGCCACGTAATTTACTAACAAGTCCAAGTGTCGCATCCCCATTTGTCGAAGCGTTTAGTAAGCGGCCATCTCCACATCAGTCTCCAATGAACGTATCTGCCTCTTTTCAACGTGGTGGTAGTAATTTCATTTCACCGGCCACCCCAATTACACCGTTATCACAAAGTCGTTATGGCACTCCTAGTCCCTTCTTGGAGAGGCAGAACATAAATAGAAAAAGGTTGTCAGTTAGACCGCCACCTTCGAATGGCAGAATGGGCACTCCTACGCAGGTAACAATTAAACCAGGTTGCGGAGGTCGAATTACATCCCCTGTTGTGAGTGTTAATAGATCACCTGCTTTTGCTACTGGATCGCGGCCAAGCTCAGTCATCGGAACATACGATTCAATGGATCCAAAATTTCACAAATCTTCAAGACTATCAGATTCTGCAGACTCGTTCCGATATGACAATAGGAGATCCTCGCAGCAGAATATCATTGAGAATTTGAAGCCGTCTCCTACTGCAGATCCCAGATCACTCTCTTCAAAGTATTTTGTCAGAGCTGATAAATCCAACCAACCGTGTACCCCTATACCCAACTCGAGACACTACACACCTAGGTGATGATATTTTTGTTACGATTATGTTAGTCTGCGAATTTTCGTCGCTATACCGAGTGCTTGAGGTTAACATTTTATAAGATTTGGTATAACTGTTTCATACTTCTAGTCTGAAAGGCTCCGTGGATGCACTCCAGCAACATTCACCTGATCTAGACTTTACTATTGAGTTTGATGATTTGTATATATTTCTCGAACATACCAATATGCACGGTATTCGGTATAAAAATAAGCTGCATTGGCTTTCCAACCCTGATGTATGTTAACAGGATTTGCTAACGAATTTGCAATGATATTCATTGTTGTTGACACTGTTCTTTAAAAATGTTCTTGGTTTCAGATACACATTTGTATTTCATTGCATATGGGTCTATATCGCAAATTCAAATTTTATAATGTAACGATATATATATTTTGATTTATATTGTTCTTACCTTCTGGAGTTATATTTCTTTTAGTTTCTTGACTACCTTATGATAGCTGCCCTAACAATATTCTTGACTATAAACGACTATCGAACATGACATCAATAAAGGGGATTGTCAAAGAACACTCATATTCCATTTCAATGCAGAGTCCTGTTGTAGATAACGTTGGCGTGGATGTGTTGTCTAGCTGTAAGGATCTTGCATTGAATGGTGAATACAGTGACATACGTGGATGCTCCTTGATTACTACATCAAACTCAATGGCAGAAACAACAGAAAAGATCATTGATGGAGTCGCGAAGTTTTCTGCAATATCCCAAACGCCTCAAAACGATATCCAAGCTGACCAGATGTATTGTAGTCCCACAAAGACAAACATTATCCAAGTTCACATAGATCATCAGTTGATGGCCACTGTTTCTGAAGAATACAAAGAACAAAATTGTGGATTGACCAAGCAGGAGGAAGATATGCAAACTAATGAAATTATGAATGGGGAAAAACAACTCACGACAAGGTCTGAATCTCCCAACCAAGTTCAGCATGAGCAATTTGATCAGGCTAAGGATCAGTCAAGTCATTGTGTTGAAAAGTTGTCATTTATTACTGATGTCAATTGTCCTGTCACAGATTTGCCATGCACTGCTAACCGACATGTCTCCAGTAATGACTGCTCTGGCGTTATGGATTACAGTGAAACAATCACCGACACGTCAATAGAGCCTACCGTACAAAATGATAATCAGGTTGACCACACGCAGTGTAGTCCTACAAAAACAAACGTTGTGCAGGTCACCATGGATGATCAGTTGATGGCGACTGTTACTGAAGAGTACGAAGAACAAAATTGCAACTTGAATGAGCAGAAGGAAGAAGAAATGCAGTTTGAAACTACCAATGTCTCCAGTGTGGAAAAACAACAGACGGCAAGTGTTGAACCTCCCAACCAAGCTGAACATGCTCAATTTGATCAGTCACATCCATTTTCTGATCCTACAGATCAGTCAAGTCGTGGTGGTGAAAAACTGTCATTCATTGCCGAGATCAATAGTCCTGTGAAGGATTCATCTTCCACAGCTCAAAAGCATGGCTCTACAGATGACTGCTGCAGCCTTATGGATTACAGTGAAACAAGGGCTGATGAGTTGATCGAGCATATTATACCAGAGTGTAAAGAACCTGCACAAGACTCCAAATTGACTAATCAAAAAATAGAAGAAATGCAAAATGAAGCTATCAATGATTTGGAAATACCCTGCAGAAAGCTTAGTCAAGATCATGCTCAATTTGATCAATCACATCTAGTTCTTGATGACACATGTCAAACTGTCAGGAAGCTGTTTTGTATTTCTGAAATGAGTACTCCGATCAAGGATTTGCCTTTGTCAGCTGAAACACAAATCCATGCAGATGAGCACTCTGGCTTTACGGATTGCAACGAAGCGATGAGCGATCAGGTAATGGAGCCTGTTATCCCTGAAATCGATAATACGTGTGACGTTACTGATCCTGGAAGTGGTGTGGAAGCTATCAAATTGTGTACACAAAGTGAGGACGAAAATGAGATTCCTCAAACTCTCAATACAGAAGCTGTGTCACCGGCAGGTTTGTGTCATGACAACGAAGTTCATGAATCTCAACGCGATGCAGCAGTTCAAATGCCTCCGAGTAGTGATCAAGAAATTGAAAAATCGTCGAAGATTGAGACGGAGACTTCATTTTCCAAATCTGATAACCAAAGCGTCACACAGCAGTGTAAGGAGGGATTGCCTTTGCCGGACCCGGCCCATGAAAGCAATTCCTCCGACGTAACAGACCTTTGCATTAGCGACAGTGACAATGATATACAAGCTGTAAACGAGCCCGTTCGTTCTCATGTTGAAAAGAACTCCCCGCCGAGCAAGATGTCTTGTTGCGACCCTGTCGATATCGTATCTGTTACTTCAGAAATGTCCGATTTCGCCCAGACAAAAAATGCCGAGTTGCCCGATAGCTGTCCAGACTTCGATCGTAAAAGTGAGGAAAATGCACTCAGTGGTGCTCCGCCAGATATCTACGATTCTCCTCCGTTATTTCATTTTCCGAACTGCTACGACTCCTCAGAGACTGAAAGCTCATTTTCAAGCGTTGAGAAACATCCGAAGGTCAACTTTCTGCCGTTCTGTCCACGTCAGCCTATTGACAGCTCTAATGAACCGACGCGTGATTCCACGGAGGCAGTAAATGACCGGAGAGCCGAATTGAGGCATGGGTTCTGTTGTCGCATATGCCGCACACTTTGTCCGTCCATCAGTGCCCTGAAGCGTCACATGAAACTTGAGCATTCACCGATAGATTTCGCCACGCTTCCGATACAGTACCAAGAAGTCAAATGCAAATCATGTCTTGTGGATTACTTTATATGTTTGTATTGCTGCAGGTCCTATTTCAGCATCAAAAGAATGGTAAGACACTTCGAAAAACATCAATTGAGGAGTTGCTATCGGTGTAGGTTATGTAAAGAGAAGTTTTTCATCTCAAGTCTGTGGCATTTATTCTCCCACAAGACTCACTGTGTTTGTAAAATATGTCAACGCAAGGACGAAGGTGATGTGTTGATGAATGCTTCCAAGAATATATCGCCACCTGACTCTGCTAACGCCCACAGTAGCAGCAATGAAGTGGTTATGGAACAAGTCAGCAATGAGCAGCCTTGTATGACAGATGTGTCTGTAGACGAGATCGATTGGAATCCGGTTGTCAAGCTTGAAAGGCTGCCAGAGCAAGTGGTTTCAGCCGGGATGGCAATTGTGGAGTTCATTGGTGGAAAATGGGAGGTGAAGATCCCAAATTATTCTGCAAAGTACGAGTCTGCTGACAATACTATCCAAAAAATTGATGAATATGAATGCGGGATTTGTGAAAAGCAATTTATGACTTCAGTCCTTCTTGAAGACCATATGGCATGGCTGCATTCCACCGACAAGACTAGAGAAGTCTGTGACGAGGTAATGGTCGTGTCCAAAGATGTTGAAAATGCCGGCGGGCGCATAACGTGCCAGTTTTGTCGTGAGCAGTTTCGAACCAAAAATAAGTATTTTGAACACATTGAGAACACTCACGACTACCGAATAGATCAACCGAGCAAGCCCTACAAATGCCACAAGTGTCCTGATACTTTTGTTACCCGAAAGGGGCTGCAGTCACATGTAAAAAGGCATTATTACACCAGCTCGGCTTACCCAAGGTGTGGGGTGTGTAAAAGAAAATACCTGGCCATG
Source organism: Botryllus schlosseri (assembly GCF_051294905.1). Lineage (NCBI taxonomy): Eukaryota > Metazoa > Chordata > Ascidiacea > Stolidobranchia > Styelidae > Botryllus > Botryllus schlosseri. The sequence goes on along the minus strand of NC_137251.1, from coordinate 8,522,623 downwards.
AGTTTCAAGAACCACAAATGTATTTAATAATTCTCAGTGAATGCGTTTAGTACGAGTTTACACTCAATAGTTTGTGGTGATTTCATTTTTCTCGTTTGTATATATCGAATTTGTAAATGCTACTCCAGGACACACGTTCGGTCCACTGTCTCCGCTCTTTTTGCTAGGCTGCCTAGACTCTTCACGAACCTTTATCTTGTGAATTATAGTCGTAGCACTCTGAATATGCTGGTATATTTTTGTTTGTTTGACATCCTTGGTTTTCTTAAAGCTCTCATCAGTAGGGCTGGGCAAAATCGAGTATCACTGGTGATGACATCACAATAGTATGGACGATCGGGAAAGTTCAAATATGTGCATTTTATGCGACCACCACGAATATGATTTCAGTTCTACATCACATTAAAGATTATGTGTTATTTTTTCTGCCATACCTATTTCATTGCACATTTCGGAAATGCTGTGGGTTGGTTGCGGCATTGCGCATGTCATGTTCCCAAACGTGCGTAGCTTTTTGCTCTATGTTTCGTATGCTGCGGTACGAACGATCAAGGTGTACACTGAACTGTAGGGTTGTTGAAAAATGACTTTTTTCCCCGGATCCCGGGGATTCACTGATTGAATTGTTAGATTGCTTAAAAAAACGTTGCACACCAAATTTGGCTCAATTCCAACCAGTATACGCCGAGCCAATTGAAATTTTTCAATTAAATAAAATTTCAAATTTTACTGTCAACCCCATGAAATTGTTTAGCTATCTACAAAAACGATGCAAAACAAATTAGACGCAATTCCAACTGCCGAAGCAAAGTTATTGCAGCTGAAAGTTTTGAATTTGCAAAAATAGCATAAACCGTGAACCAGAATTATGAATGAAAAACTCAAACATCTTCGCTTCTGCAGGATGGAACTGTGTAAAATTTGTTTTGCATCACATCAGTGAATTCCCGGAATCCGGAGAAATAAGTTATGTTTGAACCCTACCGTAGAGCCTTCGACAACATAAAATACTAGTATCGTTGTTAAATCAGCTCACGCTGGCATGGAGCGTATAATTTCAGTACTGGAAAAATTATCTCTCGCCAATCGAATCATTGCGCCCAACTCTACTCATCAATATATTTACGAAGCACCAGTAGCTCATCTGGTGTACTGAATGAAATGCTCTTGTGCAATTGGTATTATTTCGGCCTTGTATATTATGACATTCAACCTACTTCAAAGACCTGTCAACCATTCTGTTAACTTTACTTCATCAAGTTGAAAGGTAAAGCTACCTAACAGCATGTTTTGTTGGAGGATTCAAAATATTCTTTTCTATTTTTTTGTAGCTTTTTTCTTGGCTGTCTTGCAAGCCCTAATATCTGTCATGGAAGAAACGTGCCATGTGTGCAACTATGATGTGAATGCTGGATAGACACGCTGCATTTTGATGGCCTCTGTGCGTGCTGCTTTTTTTGCTTCAAAATATTTTTCGCTGCTTGATTTTCCATGTTTGACTTGGCTTCTGTATATTGCTAACCAAGGCTGGGCAAAATCAAGTATTAGATTGTGAATTGAGTATTGGGCGGTGAGTATCATTCATTGCTGTTGTGGTAAGCTAAATATGTACCCTGTATGCGACCATAAGGGTAATGTTGCTAGTTTGCTGCCACATTTACGGTGATTTTATGACTGCACCTATTTTGTTGATTGTATTGATCAGAAATGTGTTTTCCACCTAGATGTGTGTCTTTGTACTACACATTTCGAATGGGGTGATACAACCAATTAAAGGTCCCAAGGGTTTAACACAGTGGTTCCCAACGTGGGCGATATCGCCCCCCAGGGGGCGATTTGGCGATCTAGGGGGGCGAAAATGACGAAGGGGGCGACAGGGGGGCGAAAATGGACAAAGGGGGCGACGGGGGGCGAAAATAGCGAAGGGGGCGATAGGGGGGCGATGACGCGTAAAATCGGCTGACCTTTTTTTTTTTTTTTTTTAGTCATCCACCTAGCAATGCGGAGCGAAAAAACGTTATTTTCAGCTCTGAGCGGTGAAAGATGACCTTTTTTTTTTTTTTTTTTTTAGTCAACCCGCCAGTGATAACAGTCTGTATGCCCAATTATCGGTGCACAAAATTTGGGGGGCGATGATCGGTGTTGACCTTGAAAAGGGGGCGATGGGTCGAAAAAGGTTGGGAACCACTGGTTTAACACTAATATATCGTCTCATTATTCGACTAAAATCTTTACAATTTATTCTCGATTTGGATTAGAGTACTTCAATCATAGTGCCCATCTCACGCCCACAGTATTTTGTTATTGTGAAATTTCAACATTGGTGTCGCGTCCTTGACTTCTGTATATAACTAATTTGACAGTGAACGCTGGACTCCATAAATATTTTGTGTGTTTAGTGTTATAGGTGGGAGTAGCAAGGCCTTGCCTCCTTTATGGTTGTAGAAACGTAAACATTCTATATTTTGAGGAAAGAGTAACATTACAGAAAGAAGATGCATCTGTAAATAGATAATCCTACGCATAATTGAACTTTATCTCAGTAGCAGTATTTCAGAAGAACAAAGTTTGCATGATCATATTGGATCTGGCCCAATATTCCCTCTAATTTTTCACAAGTCTGCACGCACTCACTGCGCGGTCCCTAGGACGACAGTGCGTAACGACTAAAATAACAGGTCATCACTTCGGCTTTTTTATGCGCGGCGACTTTGTCAGCAGTATGCGGACGTGCGCAGATTAGAGGGAACATTGATCTGGCCGTCTTTTCATTAGATTGGCCAGTAACTTATAGCTTGAGGCATTGAAATGATCATTCGCGAGCCGAGCTAAGATTGGTTAGCATCCGTCTCGTCCACTAGGGATGGGAACAGCTCGCGGAACAATGGATTTTGACAATTGAATTGTTTGCTCTTGGCAGCGTATTGTCGCTTCTGCTCTTCTGTGCTTTCTGTTGTTCCAGCGGCAACGGTGTCTTCCATCATGAAACTCTGTAGCCCAATCAGTATAGATCCAACAGTCCACACTGGGTTCCATGACTCTGGATGGTAATCGCTGATCGACAGACATAGTCTTGTGTTGGTTCGGAAGCGGCCTGATGGAGTAATCATGTAAATAGCTGGTGGGCGAAACGGAAATTCTCGAGGAAACACTAGTTTTCCATGATATAATCCACCATCATACGGGCTGTCGGGTGACCCAACGATAACGTAATGCCACTCGAGAATGTTGGAAGATAGTGGTACTGTCACAATATAAGGCAATGGTTCTTTATGCAGATTCATGAAATCTTTCCACAACCTCTGCCTCGCTAACGTCGGTACAGAATTCTGCATGGTCGTCGTCAAATGTTACGACAGAGCATGGTGGCGAATTCTCTTACAGAGTGGACGCTCATAGAAATCGATCGGCATGCTTTCCATCAACTATTCAGTAGCTACTAGCTTACTTCCGCTAAGCAATCTGCAGATCAATAACAAACACGGTTTTGCTTCAGTGAACAAAATTCTCTGGTCAGCTGAGCCGTTACTGTGTTTATATATAGATAACTAACCTACGTAGGTTAGTTATCTATAGTTTATAGCAGTGATGAGCATCGGAGCGGAGTTTTGCCGATTTTGTGACAGTCGGAGCGGAGTCGGAGTTCACTACAGATATTTTTTCGGAGTATTGTAACTTTTGTCTCCGATATCTTTGGATAGCTCGGACCAGAATACACTATTGATTATGATTACAAACCAAAACACAGACGGTTGACACCTTGTGAAGTTGTAATATGACGGGTAACATGCAAAAATGATTGCCAAGCGCATAAAAATCAGCCATCTGCGCTGCAATTGGGGACTGGAGAGTAAACAATACTATGAGACCAACCATATTATCACATGTACCATGTACCATGCTTGCCACTGTTTCGGATACTTGACGAGATTCATCGGAGTCGGAGGGAGTTTTCCTCAGACACTAGTTGTCGGAGGGATTCGGAGTCTCAAAAAGCACTATCCGCTCATCACTGGTTTATAGCTCACAGTAACCACAGCGTATGTTGCCCGCCCCTGATTCAGAACTTGGTATTATTGCTCTGCTCGAATAGTCAATTAAATGAAATGTGGTGTAGACATTTGATAGTTGAATAGAGATAATACTTCTCCTAGTAACGACTTCAACATGGACATACTGTAGGCCTACTTCAAGCGAAACAACTAATATTATGCAACTCGTATAAGAAGCTATATGAAGTTATATCACTAAACTGAATGATTTATGAATTACGAGGAAGAAACATACCAACAATATGTAAAATTGTATTTACGCCTATGACATATATATTTCACATAAATTACGATGAACGAAACAGATGGCTTATAGTCCATATGTTGGCGGTCCAAAAAGGGTCCGCAAAGCAAAAAGGTCGAGAATCACTGACATAAGGTACATGCGTTACGCTCGCAACTGACAGAGCATCTTCAAGTGGTCTTGACACCAGCAAATCAACGACCTATCAGCCCGATATATCGAGTGTGAGACATACTACAGAAAAACAGAATATATATCATGCTTTAACCCAGGGCCGGCCAACCCGTGGCCCGCGGGTCACATGTGGCCCGGGAGGTAATTTCCGAAATTTCTAATGTTATCAAAAATGGATTGCATAGATTGTGAACTTGTGAGTCCAACCAAAAATTTGATTAGTCTAGCCCCAACACTTGAGATGTGATGACTAAAATATCAGTTCCGACGCATTGGCAGATCCATGAGCCATGATTTATCAAAAGTAAAAATTTTCTACACGCTTCGCGCAACATGCTGTCACTCGATTTCTTGCTATTAATATTGTTGCCCCTTTGTGAAAATAAAAGAACGCCTAATGTATCGGATTGAATCTAACTATATTCGCGTACACGAGACAGAGGATCGTTCAGCATATGCGACTTTGCGTTTGCACTCGCAGACAGACCATCGACTATGAAACCAAGGCATAAATAAAATGATTGACGCATGTTGGTCGAAACTTTCGATATCGATATGTCCAGATGCCGATAGCCCAGTCCTTGCAAACTGAGTCCAGCGATATACGGCAGGCCCGCAATATAGGCAGGTGACAATATTATGGACCAGTGAAGTTCAAACATTTTTCGCGCTTCACGCGGCTAGTGGCCCGCGCATCAGTTCGTCAATCGAATGTGGCCCTTTGGCTGAAAAGGTTGGCCAGCCCTGCTTTAATCCATGGGTGGGCAAACTTTTGAGCTCGCGGGCCGCATTCAACATCTGAATCCATTCGCGGGCCGCACTATATAAAATTGGGATTATAAACCAAAACGCAATATTGGTATATCTATTTGATTACTGACAACATCATAACCATGTTAGCTTCAAACACGCTTCTACTAATACCACCATGGCAGTTTAAAAAAATATATAAAAATTATCTACTCCAAACGTACTGTTGATTCTTTTCTTTTATGCAATGCTTGTTCTAATGTTATCCTTTATTACACTTTTATTAAAGCTTAATATCGTGTCGTTAGTCGTATATTTACTGAATGTTGACTCTACGTATATGTGTGTGATTTAATATATATGTTACACGCATCAAACACTCCAAACGGGTGGCGACTGACTCTGAAGGCCTAACGGCCCCTCGTCGTCTCCCAGTCTATACTGCAATATTTGTTTCGTATACTTCTTTATTTATTGATGTGACGAATAAAAGACTATCTATCTATCTATCTATCTATCTATGTGTGAGTGTAGATAAATACCGAATGTCTACGCATACAGAGAACGAATCTACCTATGGCACACGCGAATCCTTTTTTAGTAGCACATCACTGAAATAATTAGAACTGGAGGGGCCAATCTGAAATCTCACTCATGATCCGAATTATGTCAATCTCGTTTAGGATTTCTGTGATGTTTAGCAGTTGAAACCTTTTAAACTGCGTGGGCCTTGAGATCGGGCTGTCGCGCCAGAAATTAATCATAAAAAATAATATAGGAAGTATATAGGGATTGTAGGCCTACCTTAGAACAGTGGTTCTCATACTTTTCAAGACACGCCCCACCCTTATGACGGTGACAGATTTTGCGCCACCTTAATCGTCATATCACAAAACGGTAGTCAGCATTTTTTATGTCGTCATTTTTAACACAGTGTGTAAGGGCTTAAAATCCCTATATATACGGGAATGCTCTTAACTGAGTAATTCCTAAACAAAAACTATCATGTATGCAAAGCGGTGTCATTTTATACACGTGAAAATCGGAAGAAAGCATCCGCTATTGGTTGTCCAGTTAATGCCACTTTTCAAAAGATTGTGTATATACACCGGTGAAAATGTCGCCCTTGTAACTCGAAATCCCTGCTACTTTATGGCTTGGTTTCTTTTGTAAGGGGCGAATAAGGGACAAATAACCGTGTTCCCGAACGGATTTGCTGATCAGACGACAGCAACGGAGGCAAAAATGTCGCCAAGAATTAAGGGGACACGAAATTGACGCCCAAATATTTTTGTACCCCAACTGCTACAAAAATAAGTACAATTGCCTCCCAAAGTAGCCTAGTAGGTAAATAACTAAATATATTGTCAATATATTGTCAACATAGGGCAGTCCTTTTCGGCCAATGTTTTCTCGTTGGCGAGTTTTCGGCACATTTTCTCGGAGTCTTATATTAGCCTACACTTCATCATGTGTTGGCGCGGAAATGGTTGACGCCGAAATGCGTAGTTCTATAAATCATTAGCAATGTTCCCTCTAAGCTGCGCGCGTGCGTGCGTGGCCGCGCACTGCTGACAGAGTCGCCGCGCACAGAAAAACGTGTGCCGCGCACAAGAAAGCCGAAGACTTTTTTTTAGTCGTCGCGCACTGTTATCCAAGGGACTGCGCAGTGAGTTGGAGAGTGCGCGCAGACTCGTGAAAAATTAGAGGGAACATTGATCATGAGTATTTACTAGGGTAAGGCGCCCAATAATCAAGACGTTCAGTGAATTTGAAAAAAAGTTAGATTATGTTTCAAAAAAATGCCCTATAATTTGTGTTCATTCACGAAATAATTTGGGCCCCTTTCATGCGCTACCCCTCTCCAGCTGGGGGGTTGGGGTGCGGCAGTTACGGTCCTTCATAAATTGTATGAATAAAAAACGAATGATCATTAGGGCTGTTCAAAAATAACCCTTTTTCCCCGATTCCAGCCGTTCACTGATTAAATTGTCAGGTTACCCTAAAAAACGCTGCACACCAAATTTGGTTCAATTCTTTTAAGTATAGGACTCCGCAGATCCAATTAAAATTTTTAATTTACTAGGGAAAATTTGAAAAAAATTCCAATTTTTCTGCCAACCCCATAAAATTGTTGAGCTGTCTTCAAAGACGATACAAACCAAATTTGACTCAATTCCAAGCAGTAGAAGCGTAGTTATTTCAGTTTTTCGTTGATAATCCTCGGATTAACCTTGATTTTATGGGGTTGGCATAAAAATTGGAAATTATACTATACTTGTTAGAATTGAACCAAATTTGGTGTGCAGCGTATTTTAGGGTAACATAACAATTTAATCAGTGAATAACTGGAATCGGGGAAAAATTGTTATTTTTGAACAGCCCTAATGATCATGCAAGCTGCATGCGCGGTTTAACGAGTCAGCTCCGTATTTGTCGCTTGCGTGTCGTCTAATGACACGGCTTGAATATCAAGTCAAATCGAACATGTGTCCGGACCTGATGTTACTTCACGAAGTTCTGCATTAGTTTGGAATTCGATGTTTTATTTATTTTATCAATGAACGAGTCTTCAACATATTGCATCTTGAAAGTCGTCGCGGACCGCGGAACCACTGGTATACAACACCATATGCAGGCTACAAAAGCGGTTCGTTTAATGCTGTTTTAGCTTTTATCTTGTTCGTATCAGATAATCAGGTATATACTTATAAACTATTGGCTCATTGCTTTGAAATGACGTAGACTTCAGTCGACTCGCGGCTACAGTTGAAATACTGCACTGGTAGGCTACTGCACGAGAGCGGTCACGGTCTGCGTCGGGCAAGTAGGCTACAAAGATCTGAGACGCGCAAAGTGCATTCTTTCCTCTCGGGGTGTTGTGCGATTGTGACAACAATTTTCCGATTGATATAAGACAGAGAGATGTGATAGGCTCGGTCTATAAAGCTCTATGATAGCGGCGGGAAGAATAGTTGTAGACCTACTCAACAGGGTCAGCGAATATATCTAGATACCCTCCCACAAGGACGTGCGATCATGGGAGGCAAGGAAGACAGTTCCTCCCATTATATTGATAGCATTCAATGATGGATATGTAACTACTGATCTTCATGAACTTTGTGCATTCATGGTGTTCACGAACAGGGCAAAATATAGACTTATAGTGTATGCAGAAGCTGGTCGAGCCTCAGCTATGATCGCGCTAATTAATCATTACTAAAGCTAACACGCATGTTGCCAATATAATTTGTGCATAATCCAGATGTGCTTAAGATCAGAAAATGTCCTCAGTTCGAGTTTAATGGCGTTATTAGCTTTAGTGATGCAACATGTAATTGCAGCGAGACAACACATAGTGAAGCACAATGTAAAAAGCCTGAGGAGACTGATGACGATGAGTATAGTCTATTTCAGTGGTTCTTAACCTTGCCACCAGCGCCCCCCAGGGGGCGCTGGCGATTTTGAAGGGGGGCGGAAACGCTCAGGGGGCGATATGGGGGGCGCTGGGCTCAGGGGGGCGGTATGGGGGGCGCTGGAGAAAAATGGCTTCGCAGTAGATGATGTGGTGATAGGACATATCCTTAATGAGTATTCAGAGCAAATTAACACCGAAAACTTCGTTACATATAGCTTTCAAAATACATATAGGCCTATAGGTTTAATTGTCCATGGGCGCCTAAATGACTGACACCGAATGTTCCTGTCTTGGCAATCTGAACCCCAGAAGACGAATTCCATCTGGCAGGGAAAAATTATATGTCAGTGAAGAAGAGGGAACAGGGAACATTGAGGGAAAATTAGAGGGAACATTGCACCTCACTCAGCTCTACCGGTAAATGTGTTTACGTGAGCAGAGAGAGGATGATGAGTATTCAGAGCAAATTAACACCGAAAACTTCGTTACATATAGCTTTCAAAATACATATAGGCCTAGGTTTAATTGTCCATGGGCGCCTAAATGACTGACACCGAATGTTCCTGTCTTGGCAATCTGAACCCCAGAAGACGAATTCCATCTGGCAGGGAAAAATTATATGTCAGTGAAGAAATACCAATCTGAAATCGTGTGCGTCTTTTAGTTTAGTACGATTGGGCGACAGGGATATTCCTGTTGGGCGATATCCCCATTGAGCAATTCTATATTTTTTGATATTGCAGACACGAAATACCACAGACACGAAATAACATCATGCAACGAAGTCATACCAACGGGTTCGCCCGCCCAAATATGTTTAATTATTAGTAACGGGCCCTACAGTTTCCAAGAAACCTCACAATGTTCGCTTTAAGTTTTGATGAGTTTGCGCACACTCAACAACTCGCTGTGCTGACCCCTGGACAACAGTGCGTATCCACTAAAAAAAGGTAATAACTTCGGATTTGTTGTGCGCAACGTAGATTTTCTGTGCGCAGAGACCGTGTCAGCACTGCGCACGAGCGCAGCTTAGAGGGAACATTGCACCTCACTCAGCTCTACCGGTAAATGTGTTTACGTGAGCAGAGAGAGGATGAAAATTAATCTCAATTTACATGCAATTCCCGATGATATTGTCCAATTCAATCATTAATTAGTTAAATTTTTCGCGCTTCGCGCGACTAGGCGAGAATAGCTGCCTCAGTAAATGGACACCCAATGTAGATACCTAGCAGGCTTTCAGCAAATAGAGGACAGCCTAATGGGGGTCTGGGAATGAAGCCCCCCGGACGCTTGGTTTATCACCCGATGGGGGCCCAGGACCAACGTTTTTTTGTTAGGGGGGCTGACGAAGTGCTGTTACGGCCCTGGTAACGAATAATTGTACCTGCAGGCACGCCCGAATATGTTTAATTATTAATTACGTGCCCTTTATCTTCCTATACAACAGCTCACTCAGTTTATCGCGACTTATATATGTAATTACCACCTATTCATTCATGCATTATAGAAAATTTTGGTACCTAGGGCGACCGTTTTAGATATGTTTATTCAAATATGTACATAAAATATCAAAAATTTCATAAAGAAAATCTTTCCCCATCATCGGGTCATCTCATCTCAGCCGTTGCCGAAGTCGGATTTGTATTCGCGGTCGTGGTAGACGCTGTCGTAAGTTGGCGCTCGTAGTCGCTCGGCTCATCTCATCGCAGCAGTCGAGGTCGATTCGTTTCGATTCTTGGTTGCGGTCGTAGTAGGAACCGCGCCAGTACTTGGCGCTCGTTTGCGTGTGTTTTTCATATAAATTTGGTGGAGTGGTGGTGGGTGGGGTAGGAATAGGGTAGTGGTGGGGGTACCATCGAAATCACGATAGGGGGTTCGTTGGGGCGAAGCCCTCAGAAGTTCGGTTTATCACGCTATGGGTGCGCAAGGCAATCGTTTTTAGGGGGTTGACGACGTCCTGTTACGGCCCTCCCTCTTACTCATTGTCTTTATTACATTCCTTACATTATGAAGTTGGGGGGGGGCGCTGGAGCACGATAATTTTTGAAAGGGGGCGCTGGAGGAAAAAAGGTTAAGAACCACTGGTCTATTTACTATATAGGCTCTTTCCTTCGTGAGCCACACGTTGCTTTAATGGTTAAATACGTATCCAATACATATATCGACGGCCTAGGTCAACATACAGCGGTCTTTTTCGGCAAAGCTTTTCTCGGCGCCGATGTGATTGACAGCACAGGCGAGGTAGTGTAATGGTTATGTGTCCGGCTTCTCGATCGGTAGGTCGTGGGTTCGATCCCCGGCCGGGTCATACCAAAGACTCGAAAATTGGTATCAGCAGCTATCCTGCTAGGCGCTCAGCATTCACGTATAGCATGGAGGAGAAAAAAAACAACGGGGGCGCAGACTAGATGACCTCAGAGCCGTATCGCAACTCCGTCGTCAAAGCATCTCGATGGTGCAGGCGAAAAAAATATCATATCTCTCTCTCACACTTCACGTATAGTCTCATTTTGGTCGAATTAAAATTACGAGATGTATCAACATGTAATCGTGCGTAGAAAACTTTCAAGTTAAATATTGCTACCGAAAAAATACTCTATATAATTTTAGTGGATTTACGAAATAATTTTGGGTCGCTTCCGAGCTCGCTCCCCTCTGGTGCCGTCGCGATCCAAAATTATATCATTCGTGACCCATGTTTGGATAGTGGTGACTGCGAGACCCATACCTTAAGAATCCCTGTACTATATACTGTATACTTTTCCGAGATCTGTTTTTAGATGACACCGTACAGAACTTACTTGTCAAGGAAGTGCACAATCGCATACACTCCCTCACCAAGGTCGATGGGTGGGAACGCAAAGATCCATTTCTGAATACCTTCTATTGATGGCGCTGCTATCAATGACGAATAATATACTGCGGCTCATGAAGAATTGTTTAATTCTCTTGATAGCACAACACTACATGCAACTGCATGTGTTTGCATTCGGTAAGTCGTAAGCTCATATAATCAGACGGATGTACCCAAGATACATTGAGCAAATGATATTTTCGTTAGAAATCCTTGTCGCTATATGTATCATCTGCAAGCGTCACTGTATTTCTTCCCATTTGACCTAAATCAGCATGCCAAAGTGATTTTAAGTACGACAATTGTATTGTAGTAGTTAAAACATCGACGACTATAGTCGTTCGATCGTCAATAGTTACCACGCGTTTGTACCGAATTTGCTATATTTGGTGTCTCAAGCACATGATCAAGTGGCTGGGTGGTAACTTACGGCCTGATAGAAAAGTAGAGAAATGAGTGTGTATGTGTATGTGTAAGTGTATCCACACCCAAAAGGTGGTACACGAATACAGAACCTATAGCTACCTCAGAATCACCCCTAAATATACACCGATATTGTTCGCAACATGTTTCCATGAATGCAGTGGTTTAATGAAATTCGTGTAAAATGAATTGCGCGTAGCCTGTGAAACAGTTTCGTCACGCTAGCTCGGCTTATTTTCCGCAAAATTGTTTCGAACTATATGCCTATAGCGCCTATAGGTATTTTATCCTGCAGCGCATAGCATGTTGAAATCGAAGAAAGAGGCACTGTACCACTTTTGAGAGTGATTATAAACTAAGTATACTTGTATTTGAGAGCTGCAAAATTAAATCTTTAGAATATTTCTTATGTATGAGTCCGTACCCGATAGTTGTTATAATAACCTTGATGTGATCCCGAATATAGCATATACATTATACAATTATTAGGCTTATAGCGTTAATTAGTCGAGTGGCCCTCGAGCGCATTTCAAGCTATTTCCAATAGTGAAGTCCCAAGCCGAAAAGACCGACCGGACTTCGACCCCTTGTTTTTACTGCGGTCCTTAAAATATCGAGGGCACCAGACCTAGGCAATTCTCGAAACGGGTTAAGAACCACTGCTTTAAACCATGGATTAATCGCAGCCGTCTCTTTCGCGAAACAACCAAAAGATTGAATATTTACGGACAAAGAAAAAACGCCAATTGATAATGATGATTGGCTCTGAATTGAAAAACACAAATGAAGTAATGCTGTTCAGTCGCCAACAACTCCGGTTGAATGTTCGATCTAGACTACGAGGACCGAGTTTCTGAATTCTATTTTCCTATACCACCTTTAGGGTGTAAATCTACACTCTTTTCACTAAAAGTGTAGGTTCGCTGACACGTAGATGTGACAGGTAAACGAAAAAGGAGACTTTGATCATCGATTAACCACCTTATCGTTGCAGTGAAACTATAGTTTCGTGTGTCTTAAGAAAAGACTGAACACTTCCTGCCACTTATCCCCACTAGGGCGGTTCAAAAATAACCTTTTTTCCTTAATCTTGCGGGCTACGTGATTAAATCGTTAGGTTGCCTTTAAAAAACGACGCATACCAAATTTGAATTCATTCCAACCAATATTCGCGGTTTACGTAGAGTTTGAAAATTTTGAATTTGCCCAGAAACGCAAAAAAAAATTTTTTTTCAAATTTTTCTGCCAACCCCATGAAATTGTTCGGCTGTCTTCAAAGACTATGCAAAACAAATTTTACTCAATTCCAGGCCGTAGAAGCGGAGTTATTCCAGTTTTTCGATGAAAATTATTGGATTATCCACCGATCAAGGATAATCCCACTCATCATCTTTATTTACTGATTTTTTCTGCACGCTCCTGCTGGACTTCCAGGACCATCAATTTCCATGATTTAATTATTTTAGAATACAGGAGATACATTGCTGACATATTGAACTGCGGGGAGCTCGATGAAGAGGATTGTTCATTTCGTCTCAAAAATGCAGTTCTAGTATACTGCAGACATACAGATTCCCCACTCTGCGACAGCCTCCAGTTCATTGGTATGTTGGGTGGTAACACCGGCTGTTCACATCAGATAAGTTTTGAGAATTAGTATACTTGTCGTCGTATTGAATATATGATTGGTCGATTTGAATCCTGACATGATATCGAATTGCGATATTGAAATTGACGCATAAGCGATTACGAAGAAATATTCGATTGATGTCAATGACCGAATATATTTATAACAAATGTGTTAAAGAAGAGAAACATATAATATAAAATCACGAATATATCAATTATGGAAAACTAATGTTACAGGATATATAATTGCGGCTTGCGAGATAAAGCTGTAATGACGTGATTCTAAATGTCAGTAAATCGTGAATACCTATAACACAAAGAATACTGCATAGGACGAGTCAAATGATGTAATAAATATTAATCATTAAATAGGAAAAATAATATGATGGCTGTAGCAAAATAATGAGTAATAAATATTGAGAAAATACTATATTGCCTATCTATATTGTATAACCTCGTGTAAGTTAAGTTATCTTGAAAAATATGGGGATACATATAGTTTAAATACGTACATACAAGTGTTCCTGGTATGGGACGGAATACACATTTCTCTAGCAATGTCCGCAACAGAAAGATAAAAATTTTCAGATTACGATTGCGACTTTGCGGATCGCTGCGCCGATGATTCCGTCTGCCAAACAATCGATGGAGGATACCAATGCCAGATTGCCGATGCAGTTCAGAGCACTGACGTCGCGGGTATGCGATTGAGTTTGAATGGATTTATTGTATCGCTTCATATCCTTGATTAGTTAGTTGTTGGAAGTGAATCGGAAATTGGACATGAACTGAAAGCGTACATACATTCTGCGCCCGTAACGTAATTATACGGTATTCTTACCGTGAATTGTACCAATTCTTTATTTCCCAGCGAAAAAAGTGTGTCGGCAAAAATATTTTGATTCGGTATTCACTGGTTGTAAGATTACATTGTCACCCCCGTTGATGAAAGCTCTCTATTCATCATAGAATCACCGATGCGTGTCAACGTCAACTCAATCCAAGCTGAGCCAGCGCAGAGTCACACTGATTCCAGTGAAATAGCTGCTCGTATTGGACGGAATTTCCAGTCTCCGTCGGATTTCGATGACAACCATGCGGTGACAAATACAGAAGGTTCCTTTGCGGTGCAGCATACACCAAGAAATAACGCGGACTCGATACAAAACAGCGATCCAGCTACGACAAATTACCACACCACTTTCACGTATACTTCAAAAGAATTGGCCATGACCTCTCCAGATATCACGCTGAGTACGGTGGCTAACTCCGCACCTTACCCCGGATACAAGGATCAAGCTTTCGCGCAATTTGTCTTTGATGAAACAACACCTAACACGTCACCAATTGATACCAATAGGATACATACCATTCCTAATAGTCGTGCATTCCCGACCTCAAAGTATCCAAATGATTATGAAACTGGTAGTACAATATTCTTTACATCACGGCGATCATCGCCTAATACCAGGATTACAATGGATCAACGCAGTCAAGAGTTCGACAACATTACCGAAACTGATCAGTCTATTATATTGTCAGATCAACAAGTCGGCATTAATTCACTCTCGGATGTCCCTTTCAATATGTCGTTCAGCTCGCTTCAAAATCCTTATGACGGGGAAACTTCGAAAAAAACCGCCAAAGAATTAAGCATGCCGACATCAGCAGAGAATGGATTATTCAATTTTTCGTCAATAGCCCGCTTCCGTAATGCCACTGAGCATCCAGCGACTGAATATTCATTGTATGCAAACTCCGAGCTAAATGTGGACACTGTTACTAACTTAGCCACAAGAAACGAGCTGGTATTCGAAAATAAAAGTGGTAATCCATCAATCACCGATCTGACACACGGTATATTATCAACGCCGAGCTATAGCGTGACAGATAGAAACGATCAAGAGAGTAGGCCTGGTCATCAGGTCAACTATAGCAATGCTCATTTACACCCGGAAAGCGTTGGGCTAGGCTTTGGAGAGACGAAACAGCCACAGACTACAGTGCGACATGAAATACCGACGACAGTCCTCAGCGATTCAGAGGATAAGGGCGAATCGAGAACCCCGTCTCCGGAACCGCTCACAAATGTTCAAACCGCGAGGTCAACCATGCTCGATAGTTTGATTGAATTGCGAAATGCCGCTTTTGCGTCGACGCACGGGCCTAAAGTTGATACTTCAAATATGCAGAAGTTTACGCAGTCAAGTACACCGATGTTCAAACCCAATGAATTGACGAAAGACGCGGATTCTGGACGCAATACGGAAACGCCAACGACAAGTGATAGACGCACACCAGATTCCAATAGTACAATCGCTGATATTTTCACTTTTCCTTTGTCCATGGGAGGCGGCGCTATGGTTACAGATAGATCGTCCACGATTATCACAGAAACTGATTCATCTACAAGCAGTGGTCCGTATGTGAATAAAATATTGACGTTGCCTCTTGGGTTCAGGTCGTCTGCGCAAAACCTGATTTCTGAAATGACCAGCCAAACTGACCCGTCGCGCGATTGGGATTATGATCGGAATGAACTGATGTCTGGCAACGCGGAGCTGGGTTCTCATAAATCACCATTCCAATCAGAACCAGGATCTCATGTTATGTCAACAACCCAAATGTCAGAAAAAGATGCGATGGTGCTCAGTAATTTCACCGAAAGTGCGAATGACGACACAGCAGAACCTAATACACAAAGGCTATCAGGTGGGAATTATCTGCAGACTACAAACGACCCGGGTGTTACATTTGAGTATAAGGCGAGTCACGCACCAACATCTGTCAACTCCGTTCCAGTATATGAGTCCGCAACATGGTCTGCTGGATCTGATACGCCACCGGAAGTGACCCAACGCGGATTGCCAATTACAGATACGTTATATAAGATTGATGATTATCTCTCTGATCAGTACACACACAACACAATCTCGAATTCACACGAGGCGTTCGTTCAAACAACAACGGGAGCTGTGGAATTTGTAGAGTTGGAAGGAAATCCTAGTCAAATTCAGACACTTTATGCGGATTCTGCAGATGTATCAGTTCATACAACTGTCACCCTAACGGAACCACCAATTGTCGAAGACTTTGGGCGAGTCGGCAATCCTACAACGAGCCCGTCTGAGACCATACGCGAGACTCCTGTTTCTGGGTACATTAATGCATTAATTTTAAGAACTACAACATCATCTCTGCCTACCACTGCTATTGATGGAGGTTTCGATGAATCATCTTCCCGAGAAAATGTACATATTCACGATGAGAGTACTTCTGGAGGTTTAGTACATAGATTCATCCAAAATGCCGAATCGACCCTAACTTCGAATTCAGTGCAATCTGAGACCACCTTCATTGGCATCGACCCGATTACCACTACACCCACAGCCAACGAAGTGCTTTACGCATCCCTGACTACGACTAGGCCTACTATTTATGAAAGCTTTGATGAATCATCTTCCCGGGAAAAGCTACAAACTCAGTATGAGAGCACTGCTAATGAATATACTTCTGGAGGTGTAATCCACAGATTCACTCGAAGTGCCGAATTGAACCCAACTTCAAAATTAGTTCAATCAGAGACCTTCAGCGGCATCGACCCACTTACCACTACGCCAAAAACCAAAGAAGTGTTGTACTCAGTATCTCAGCCTACCACTACTATTTACGAAAGCTTTGATGAATCATTTTCCCGGGAAAAGGTACAAACCCAGTATGAGAGCACTGCTAATGAATATACTTCTGGGGGTTTAATGCACATACCCACACAAAGTACTGAATTGATCCGTACTTCGAAATCAGTCCAATCTGAGATCTTCAGTGGCCTTGGCCAAATTTCGACTACACCCAAAACCAACGATGTGTTGTACGCAACTCTGCCTGCGACTACCATTTACGAAAGCTTTGATGAATCATCTTCTCGAGAAAAGATACAAACTAATGACGAAAGCAGCACTGTTAATGAATATACTTTTGGGGGTTTACTACGCAGATTCATCCAAAGTGTCGAATCGACGTCAACTTCAAAATCAGTTCAATCTGAGACCTTCAGTGTCATCGACTCAATTACCCCAACACTCAAAACCGACGAAATGCTGTACGCATATGACTCTGCCGTGGCGGTATCTCATCGAAATGATTTGCGGATTTTCGAGACTAGCAAAATGATTGCGGGTAGCGAAATTAATGAACTAGTACTCGATGTTACTGATCACGAAATCCGTGTAACTCCAACGCCTAGCGCATATTCGGATGATGACAGTCAGGAAACAAGTCCGCGAAGAGAAAATGTTCGTTCAGTCACATCTTCTACAATGACAGAGAACGAACCTCCCACTACAGAGCAATATACTGTCGCGGTTAACAATCATGCGCAGCTGAGCATAGCTGTTGTAACCGACAAGAGCCTGCTACAAACTACACGAACGTCCGGATTTCTTGAATCTCCAGCAACGATTGAAGTACGCGACCGTGACCTCGGCGGCTTCACTGTCCCACCAACGCCTAGGGTATATTCGGGTAATGGTATGTTAGAAACAAGTTCGGGAGGTGAACAGCATCTTTCGGTTACATCTTCTGTAACGATCAAGCACGAGCAGCCAACAGAGCTGTATAGTTCCGATAAGAGTGTTATACAAACTACACGAACAATCCAATCAACCCAGACCGAGGCAAACGAAATACACGGCTCTCGGCTACTAACCACAGCTAGAACCAATTCAGTCGATCCAAAGTATAAAAACATTTCCAGTGAGATCGGAGCACACACTGAAGAGTTGAAACATTCGCCGGTACCATTGACGGATAGACCTACCTCTACGCGCCAATACGACAATGAAGAAATACCGTTCACAGCAACCGTCACGAAATATCCTGCGATCATAAATGACGTGGAAACAACATCTACTAATTTCATTACCACGTCCTCTCCCAAGATGGAATATATCGCATCCGCCTTGCCTGCCAGTGTTCGTCCCTCCGAAATACTTTCAACCCACGAAGATGTTACCGAAACAATAATACCGGAGGCAGTTTCAAACGCCGGAGTGCAATTTTCAGACTCCACAAAGAGAGACCGCGAGAAATCAGACGTGTGGCACACTGATCAATACTATGAAAGGGCTGATCAGAATCATACATCCGAGGTAAGCCTTATCCGCAATTCCAGCGCAATAACTGCCAGCCTTCCTCATGTGCTACCACACAATGGTACATCACGAAATACATTGGCACAAGGAAATGCCACAACAATACAAGGTAATACGCCTACCACAGCTTCACCGAGTAGGACTGATGCAAGTACAATTAACTTAACAGAAGACAACTACTCGCCATTGACTCCGAAGATAACCGCTGAGATCGATGGCGGTGAATTCGCAGTACACGAATCAATCTTCACTCGCAGTGATCCTACGTCGTTCAACACCGCATCTATCACCGAACGACTTATGTTGGAAACTAGCGAGGGTGAAAGCCACTCTTTGACCACTTCTTCTTCTGAATCCTACGAAATCAGAAGTAAAAATCCAACCACAGATTACGAATCCACTTCTACTATTATTAACGAAAGAATCGAAACAGACGAAGAGAAATTAACCACGATCTTATCTAATGTGACAAAAGATATATTATACCGAGAAAATTCAAATCACATCTCCCATCGTATCGAGAAAACGACATACGGTACTAAGGGAAACGTCTCCGGCAGCAGTGCTATTATGCGTGTCGAAGACTCCGATGCCAATGCTTATGATTCATCATTAGAAATAATCAACAGAAGCAATGAGAGTGTAATGAATCATCTCCGTTCTTTATTAAATTCCCGCGAGGAGAACGGGACTGATATTTCGGGGGACGCGGAAGGTTCGATATAATGGACAACAGCTGCCGCAAACGATTTCAGTAATCGATCAAAGAATTCCAATTCGGTAACGAAAGAAGAACCTTTTTCACAAAAGTATAATGACGTGACAACGATAGGAGGAAACTACGCTATTTTTGAGGGAGGATTTTCTGCTTCTTTTGTGTTACTATAGTGGATGAAAGTAGGAGTGTACCATGATACTCTATAATTCTAATTGCAGTTACAACGGCACTTACATTGCTACACTGTACGCATACAATACACTCGTTTTTATTCCTTGATAATGGTGGCATCTTTCCTCTTTGCGCTGAGCAACAGATATAAAGTATCCGACCTGACTATGTTTTGAACCCAAATCTGCCGCTCTAACTAAGTCAGGGGTATCATATCCATTTCACCATTTCAGTCGTCTAGCATGTTCATGTTCAGGGTTCACATTCAAGCCGAAATACAAGTAATTTCTACTGAATGAATACTAGTCAGCCATCAAGTTCACCGGACCACGACCATGATATATTTGTCACATGCCATCTCATTTCCTTTTATGTTATTTTCTTGTACTTTTTATTCAGTGTACAATTGTACATGCGTCCTTTTTATATCGCCTAGGCCCGGGTGGGTGTCTGATTTCAAAGTCTACTACGTGTCGTTCCGACACCTTCCTATCTTTTCATTGTATCGAAGTATTGTGGTGTTTTGAAATGATGAAATTATTAATAAACTTATACTGCCATTGTGGTTGCCTTCACAGAACCGGAGTTATAGAATATGACGTATAAATGCAACTATTAGCCTACTGTGCAGTGGGAATTGCAAAATATTTCCTATTGTATGGCACATTTTAGACTTACTGAAATATATGGTGTCTTATTCGTTCGGGCATGTGCAATACATCTGAAAATTAAAAATCTGCTACTATTAACGCCGGCTATATGGTATAATATTCCAGTGGTTCCCAAACTGTGGTACGCGAAACTGTCGCGGGTGGTACCCGAGTAACTTCAGCATACTGGTGAATTTGTGCATTTTGCAAGTCGACAAAGCAAGCTTTCTACGTAGTGTCGAAATGTCATATTCGGAAATCCCTAGGCCCACTGGAAACTGGACTGTAAAAGTGACGTAATAGGCCGAAGCCATGTCTCGGTTGCTGAGACTCGTCGCGCGACATGACTAAGATTTTACTATTCAGTCTAAACCACTTTTCATAGTTGACGCTTTGAAGTGCGGGTAGCAACTGCACTGCTGCAATCAAATTCGTATTCCCCCGTTTAATCTCAAAATCAACACCTTGATGTAATTATCGGATACCCGACTACCATTGTTCCACGACTCACGAGTGCATTGTGCAGTGCACTGCACATGTAGACATTCTATCATAGTGATTCTGTATTGAACTGCCCGGAACTTGCTAGTTGTACCTCGCGGCTTAATAGGGGCTCGTGGATACTATTCTAAACGTTCAATGTTCATAAATCTTACTTTATGGCAGCTGCAAGTATGGATTTCACCGAAAATTTCCGACCGAAATCTTTTTCTGCGCTATGCACGATTACGGTATAGCCAATTATTGGCTCCGCTGACAGGATATCCGTCATCATAATTGAAATAGGAATATGACGTTATCTATTTTTCTCCCTGATGTTGTTTCGGCATATACATACGGTTACCATACGTCCTCTTTTAAGAGGATTTGTCCTCTTTTTTGAAAGTGTCCTCGGGGGACGGCCAAATGTCCTCTCTTTTGAGATTTTGTCCTCTTTTTAGAGAATTTTGGATAAATATATGGCAAAATCGACTTAGATACAGTAAATCAGCACCGAAGTAACGCTCCGGCGGGCATTTCGGGAGCTGGGCCGGGAAGTTGATCTTTTTTTCAGTCAATCGACAACGAAGTGGGAAAAATTTACAATTTTTCAGGATTTTCCTCCGGTTTTGCAAGTTTTAAAATTTTGAAAAAGTGTCCTCTTCGCAGATTTCCAAAATATGGTAACCCTAATATACACCGATTCATGAATTGATATATACACAGTTTACACACACTCGATCTGTGCATTTTATGCATACCTAAGTGCATATGGTGTGTATATGTCGCAGGAAAAAGAAAGTGCAGATATAACCGTGTTAGGTTTTCTAAGTATTGCATCACCCCTCCGGCCATTCTAACCGGAAAATGCTAGACGTAGTTTATTTTGTCCTTGATGTTTTTTGCGGCATATACACCGAAGGTGCAGATATAGCCTTGTAAGGCTTCCTAAGTCTTGCACCACTCCTCCATGCCATCCCAGTAATGCATGAGCGCCAAAGCGGGAAGCCACGGATAACAGTGTTACTAACCAGGTCTTTGGTCTGACCCGGCTGGGGGTCGAATTCATGACTGAAGTATTCAGTGTGCGGGATATCAGGCGACATATCCTGCTCCCATATAGTCATTCAAATCTTGATTTATACGAGATATAATTTGATTGTGCAAGTGCAATCATGTGCAATGTGCATTGTATTTTCCTGTTAATCGCAGTCATATTTTTTTGCTTGCGTGCGACATAGCTTTTACATTTTATCAAATTGCGATTCGTGTTTTCGCGCTTATTCAGCCCCTTGTGAGACAACTATATGATTACGTTTATGGAGGAGAGGTCTAGGTCAGTGGTTCTCTTGTAATACACTGATCGAAAACCTGTCAATTCTACAAGTCGGCAGCTACGGAATCAAAACAAAGAAAATTTGCCTATGGTGTAAATTACCATAGTAGTCGACTAACACCATGAATACCACAAACAACAACAACAACCTGTCAAATCATCATGGCAGAGTTGCTACATGTGGCATACAAAAGCCGTCTCGTTCTAGCTGAAAGATCCGCGACCAGTAGCTACAAATGCAAACCAGACCAGCAACACTAATACAGAGTGACCATAAATCAGATGCATCAAATGGGTTATGAGAGTTTCAATTTAGCCCGCAGGCATACAATCTTGATCAATCAAGTCAAGTATGCGGTTGCATCAAATGATGATTTGTAACTAATCGTATGTCAATACTGCGACATTCGACGCTACCGTGCGCGTACGACGTATACATATTACATATAGGCCTAGATATAGACATAAGTAGCAATCGTATAGCAGGTGAGGTGTGGGTTGAGATAAAAAATCAGAGTTGCAGCTATCGAAAACCTATCAATACACTAATGAAGCAAGAAAAGACGCGAATTCCTAAAATAAAGAATGCCTATATCAAGCAATTTCGGTTTCAGAGTAGAGATCACCTTTGTGATGCTCCAATACCACAGGTGGAATTTTGTTGGAAAAGCAAAAGGGTGAGAAATATTATTTAGTCTGTTATATTAGATATACCGCTGAAGTAAAGTATAATTCCAAATCAGTTAAGTATATATACTATAACTATACTATAACTATATATAGTTATTTGACTGAATAATGAACACACATAACGGCTGTGTCGATAGAATATTCGCTATTATTTATATCTCGTGGAATTGTCAACTTGTCCAGTTTATTATCATGCGATGTGGATCACAGCCGTGAGCCAAAGGGTTATAGTACCCCGCATAAGTAGCCTATAACACCAGACATTAAAACTACACATCACAATTGCGACGATAACTTTGCTCTTTGCGGCATTTTCACTAGGGATGGTGTGAACGTGAGGTTCACGTTCGCGTTCTGTGTGTGAACCTCAGAAATTTAGAGGTTCACGTTCACAAACGAACCTTGGTAAGTTCTGCACTGTGAACTTTTTTCATATATTACACTTTTCACCTCATCATAACATCTTTGATTGAAATTATTCGCATTTCAACTGCGAGCCACTCTATGCATGGCGCTGGCAGCAAAAAAAAATCAACTCTAATCGAGCATAGACCTTGACAATCTCAAAAATTTCACTTGCTTTGTTACAAAAGGTTGCTCGAAAGATCCAGCTTTCCGTTTGTGAATATTTAGTGACTCTCTGTTGTGAGCTTGACTCGCAATCACACAACATCAAGAGCGAAATACACTACATGCAGGTAGTCAGCGAATGATGGTTATTCATCCAAACAATGAAATTAATATTGTTGTCTGATGTAAAAAAAATCGAGCAGGCGTACGGGATCAATTAATCTTGACTTTATATGTTTATCGTACCATAAAATCCAAATCCTTGCGATTGGGGTATTGGCTACTGCTGTATTACTTTTTAATGGGGTAATATCGGTAGCAAGTATAGAAACTCGTTTTACACCCTGGTCACTTTCAACGTAGCAATACTCAGACGCCAAATACGTTGTCCAGTCTGACCTATACCGTTATGGCGTAAGCATATATTCCCTTGCAAGTCCTCGTCGAAATTGTTGGCAAAGCGACGGAGGATATTGATTTCATGATAATATTATATCATTTGATTGCCCAGTTGATACATTTGGCGAAGTTCAAAACGTCAGTATGTACTTCAGCATTGTGGCATTATGTGGCCCGAGTCGTCGCTAGGTACCGTGCACATTAATATAGCCTATCACTTCACTGAAATATGGGGTTGGAATTAGCAATATGTCGTCACGTGACGTCATGGGGTTCACGTTCGCGTTCACACAGAACCTTTCCAAAAGGTTCGCGTTTACACGAACCTGAACCTTTCAGAGGTTCACACCATCCCTAATTTTCACGACGAAGTGATTTTCCTATAACTACATTATCTTGCTTAGATGCGGAACCTGCGATCAATCGCTTTTGTCATTTTTCTCTCCTTGTATTGCTTATCCCTAATGGCATTGCTCATGACGCGGGACAAAATCCACGGTATCAGAGGATTGACGACTTTTGTGAGGCAATCAAAGTGGAGGCTGAACCATTTACTTAAAAAGAGAGCTCAGGTAAAGCGGGTGAGAATTTGCAAATGCTCTATTCCCTTCACGAACCACGACCTGTGTTTAGTCATGGTGCAGAATTTGTCACTTATTGCGTGCCGTATTACGAAACCAATGTAACACTCGTATTGAATTGACGACACTCGATTGACGGTATACTCTTTTGTACAGGATATTTCATTAGCAGATTAGCTACACGTGATAGCAAACCGTTATTGCCGTCATTGTCACAATGGTCCATGTAAATATAACTATACCTGATCATTGTGATGTAACATTAAACTGGGTCAACTGAGAATTATGTCCGTTCCTCCCCCTATACCTGAAATTAGATGGGATCATCGACGAGCTCTGACTCCTGAACATTGAACGATATTGTCAGGGTGGTGACTTTATATCACTTTGATTAATCTCGTTCTGAAGCTGATGTGCTTATCTATATCCTGTAGGCAAAACTTCCGACAAATTCTACCGCGGAGCGTGCTATCGAACGCATTGCGGAAGAGCAAGACGTCGCCCAGAGTCGCCTTATTGCATCACTATCAGAACCTCACGTTCATAAAAAGTTCACAAACAGTGCGTTTGGCGCTTGGATGAAGGTGCATATCACATTATGCACATTTTATGAATATGCCTTCCTAATTCTCCTTCAGGATCCAAACTCTACGGATGATAGAATCTTCGTGATGGACAATTACTATCGCAACAACAAAGTTGTAGTCTATGATTCGATGGAGCATTTTATGGCGGGCTTTGAGCCGGAAACGCATACACTTCCGGTGGACTGGGGTGGTACCGGGCACGCTGTGTTAAACGGTCACTTATACTTTAACATGTGGGTATATGTGAGGCCTAAAACAATACGTATACAGTCATCCACACCACGGGTTCAATATGCTTGCAAAATGCTAAAATTTCCACGGTGGAGCAATTGCCATAACCTGTCACCGAATAAAAACTAATTTTACCTAATCTAGATAATATCGTACAGGCCATGCATGTTCTGTTCTTGTTCGTTCATGCAAGCCAAGTTCTGCGCAGTGGTGATTAACGTACGAACGATCAAGTTAAACTGACGTTATTGTCTTTGTGGTTGCATTATAAGTGATTACGAAGTATACTTGAAATCGTCTCGGCGGTTGTCCCGTCGCGGATTGTGCTACCGTAATTCTATATATACCTTGGCAGGTACAACACATCAATCATATGCAAATACAACTTTGAAAGGCGATCACTAGTACGCTCTAGTAACCTCCCGAATTCCGGATTCGGAAATCTGTCTCCTTACCAATGGGCTGGAAGCACGGATATTGATTTTGCCGTTGATCAAGGTGGCGTAAAAGTAATTTACGCCACGCCAAACAATAATTGGAATATCGCAGTATCACAATTGGAAGAGGAAAGTTTGAAGGTAACGCTTAGATCGGCGAGAATATCGATCGGAAATGTGCTAGCTATTAGCAAATCATTTTGACCGCCACTATAGCCGGCCTTGAAACAGTAGCGATTCACAAATTTTGTGAATCTGTGTGCTCTTCCATTGTGGAGTATACCTAAGCATACTTCACGGCAATATATACGTTCTGAAGATGCACTGTACCATTTCATTGCTTCTAAACTATTATTTTGTCGTTGGGGAAATCTATATATGGGCTCACTACGTCATTTTATTGCGACCTGGCGGTATACATTAATTCAGTACTTCCCATCAGTAGGCCGCGAACGTATTTCTGGTGGGTCGCGAAGAATTTATAAATGTTACAGTTTTTTATTCAATTTTCCAAAAAATTCCAAACACGGTTAGACGGGCTCATACCCGTTCTCCTGCTCGGAATTAAACCCAGGCCCCGCGCTTACAATAATTTGCGAAACAGATTTTCATGACAGTCATTTTGATAGGAGTGCGAAATTGGGCAGTGTGTTTTCGTGTATGCCTTGAAATTGGGAACGTTGATTGGACAATGCAATCCAGCCCGATTGTAATTGGCAAACAATACTCGGGACCCTTTTACGTTCGACGTAAACGACGAATGACTATGTTTGAATACCCACGTACTCGTTTGTATAATCCACCATTACGAGCATTCTTGTCAGCTTGATACACTCGTATACTCAAATTGTCACGCAATTTCACTTGTAAGCATCTAATTTAACTCGTCACTGACACGACCTATTGTACGTTGAAATATGTTCTCATATGTTCGGTCATATTCATATCTCATGGTTGGTCGCACAATGAAACATTGCGGTAAGAGTAGGTCGCGAACTGAAAATAGTTGGGAAGCACTGTATTTATTGATATAATGTCTGAAAAGCCCCGACCGACCAGCAATTCCCTACTTTTGATTGTACTGCGTTACCACTCTTAGGAATAAAGTAATTCGAGATATTGAAAATCAGCGAACATATTTCAGCAACGATAACACGTCCAAAATGGCCACGATTTCGATCAAGTATCTTTGTAAACTTAAAACATTAGTGCTGGTGGGATAGGCCAATACCATTACTGCCAAACCGTTCACAGACTCGCAATTCATAAAGACGTACTAAAGTTGCACGGTTCCAATTTGATATCGTGCACGTCTATTACGAGAAAATGAATACATTGTTCGTTTGAGCGGGTCCCGAATGCGGACGCTAGTACTAATGTCATCAGGGATATCTAGATATCCCTGAATAATTCCCAGTAGCGTTGTATTTAAAACAAACGGTGTTTTAAAACACTTTGTTTAAAACATGTTTTAAACAAAGGCCTTTTAAAAAAAATTGTGTTTGTTTTAAGTTGTAAAATTATGCCATTGTGTAAATACTTTCCGAAAAACATGTTGTATGAGCTTACGGACATATATTGACATGGGATGATCGGAACCCTCAAAATAGTCGGTTCAACATTAATAGTACAGATATTTCGTCAAATGAGCTATATTTACCCTATATTTTCAATTGTTAATATCAATCCACTATGACATCACAATTGAATATTCGCAACGTCATGACTTAAAATAAACATTAAAAAATATGTTTTAAATTTGGGCCTTTTTTAAACATGTTGATTTTGACATTGACATTGATCTTTGTTTTAAATGCAACGCTAATCCCCAGAGTATACACTTCAGGTTAAACAGACATGGTATACGGACTTTCGGAAGAGATCAGCAGGGAATGCTTTCATCGCCAATGGAGTTCTGTACACACTGCAGCGGTATGATGTCCACGTAACAACCTTGAACTATGCATTTGAGTTGAGAACGTCGCGATGCTCCTGGCCTAAAATTCCAATCGAGATCAGGTGATTTCTGTTTTCATCGCTAAACTCACTGTAATTTCTGAGCTTTTTGAGTCACTGCAGCTGCAATGAGGTCAGCGACGTGAAGCCCAGATGAACCACCGACACTGAGAAACCTGGCAGAGCCGAGGCTCGAGCCAGCAACCATTGCACACTCAGCCATGCACCCGCTTCCCCACGTCACCGAGATAAATTTGTCTCCAATCACGCACTATCAAATATCAATACGGAAATCCAGCTTTAAACGAGCTTACGCGGTATACTTACACCTATACAGTCCATCCTCAAGATTACCGGACCACGACTGACCTATCGATCTCGCTTCCCATGACATGCCGCCCTATTTCTTGTCGCATTCTTCTTCTATACTATCTTCTTTACTTTCATTCAGTGTGCATGCCTCCTCTTTACATCGCCTAGGCCACGGTGGGTGTCAGATTCCATAGACTACTCCTTGTCGCTTCGACATCTTCCTGTCTTTTCATTGTATCGCATTTTTGTGGTGTATTGAACTGATAAAATTGCTAATAAACCAATGATGATGATGATGATGATGATATTGCCAACCCATTATGCATTGTGCATAAATGAGAACCGCAATGACTCTGCTTCCACAATCATGCAGTATAATATATTTCGTTAATGGGATACTTTTAAATGATTAGGTATGGAGCAATGTCCAGTCTGGATTACAACGACAACGAGAAGAGGCTTTACGGATGGGATAGAGGGCACCTGGTGTCATATCAAGTCAAATTCATCACGTAAACTCCCGAGGCAAAGAAGACAGAACTGGAAAATTGAGAATTAAAGGCGTACATGGGCCTACTACACGCATCCTGAATGACCGGCTCCGCATAAAAGTATATACTACACCACCGAATGTTGCATTATTACAATGGGCGCTGCAATTCAGAAATGTTAGTATTCGAAATATGATAAAAATATACTGTGATAATTTGCAATAATAATCCGTTCAAACTCAAGTCATGCGGCTCATGCCACCATAGAAAAATTTCTAAATAATTTAGACACGATGATACATGACTGTGTTTATGTTTATTTCTATTTCTATTTATATATTAGAATTATACGAATAAATTTTCGAAAACGGTTGGACCAGCGCCAAAGTGTTTAGTGTTTACTGAAGGATGAGACACTGCAGAGTGAATATTGTATTATTTGCATTGAAATAGAAATCATTATGGACATCATGGATTGTGGTACCTAATACGTCCCCCATTGAGATCCATGCGACCCCTCATTTGGTAATACCGAAAGGATTGGCATCTGATTTCCATCGCAATAGTACGTACAATTGTACGTAGGCTATACAATATAGCCTATATGCGCACCAGGCATTATCTGAATCTTAAATTTCGAAATCCGAATCCATTCTGTTCCTTATGGAGATTTCAATATCAAAGTTCGTATAAAGATCCGATGATATAGGCTACGTATAATCCTGCTATTTAAGATATGTATCAGATGGATAAAGCAATGTTAAAATATGAACCGCCTGATTGTCCTGGTTCGGATCCAATCGTCTGACGAGCTATAACAATCCAATCCTGCTTCCGATAAACGTACCGGATACCTGTCTGATTGGAATCAAATCCGGATCACCCTACGTGACTCCAATATTATATAGATTACTACCATCGGTTGGTCATCAGTATATGTAGACACTAGAGAAGAAAAACTCTAGGCCTACTAGAATTATTTCATTGACCTGTAGAAGAAAAATGCTAGCAGCTAAAGCGAGAATTTTAGATAGAACATTACTGAGCTACATAACGAATCTTCAGCAGTGTGTAATGTGTATGGATAACGTTCTATTAGGGTTACCGCAATTTACCAAACGTCCTCCTTTAGGAGGATTTGTCTTCCTTTTTCAGGAAATTGAAAATGTCCTCCTTTACAGTTTACAGGCTAATGGACAGGGTCATCTGAAAATCGGCATAAATGATGCTAAATTGGTAATGTGGACGTTCGAGCGGGTAATTAGGGAGTCGAATCATAGTGATGAACGTTTTAGTCAACAACATAGAAGTATCGTAAAACGAGGGTAATGCAGAAGTCAAGTGTCAAAGTGATGAACTTTTTTTCTTTTTCTTTTACTCAACACCATAATATTTCCATTGAATATTACAAAATCAGCTCCATCAATTTCCTATAACTCACTTTTAAAATGTCCTCCGGTCCGAATTCCAAATTATGGCAACCCTACGTTCAATGATATGTATATCATTGGTCAGGTTCAAGCCCCAACCTTTTTAGAGACTACTTGGAGAATAATTTCTGACTCGAGGAACATTTTTTTAAAATAATAACTGATTTATTTTTCTAGCTATAGATAGTATAGGCCTAATAATTAATCAATGATGATTATTCAATAGTCGTCAGATTCTATCGTAATAATCCTAATCGCAATATTCGTGATATCATAGCCTGTATGGAGGCTATGGTCAAATGATATGTATGTATAACAACCAAAGTAGTTTTGTTCATTTTACACATTTTGAGAAAATTAACTTCATGTAAAAGTTTTAATTTTCTGTCGACATATCATGATCATGGCTAACTTTGAAACAATGTGAAAAAATTAAATAGCATCAGTATATTAACATTTCCATCATTTCAAAACACCACATAACTGCGATACAATGAAAAGATAGGAAGGTGTCGAATCGGCTTGGAGTAGTATTTGTAATCAGACACCCACCTGAGCCTATAGGCGGTGAAGAGAAGAGGCATTCACACTGAATGAAAGTAAAGCAGATTAGGGTTGCTATATGCATCTGGTCAGTAATATTTTAAATTAATTCTGTCAATAATATCGGTTCTTTCACATGTTACTAGTTTTGATCCTCTCTCCATCCACATGATCAGAGTTAGCAATAGAGCTGATGCTGGAGGATGATGTCCCTCGATAATGTAGGGAACGTAATTGTACATCTTTAAGACATGTTCATGTCACACCGATAAATTATTTATCAGCCTCTAGTGCCAGTGCGCACCACTGAGCTCTACGGTGGTTTCCAACCTTTTATGGTCGCGACTCCATTTTCAATGTTCTGTGGCCCGCCAGCTCAAAATTTGTTTATGCTGTTTACCAAAAAAAGGTCAGCGCTTTTGCCCAGACCAAACCACGACCTATTTTAAATGCTGATTAAGTTCAACATAAAGGCAAACAACCCGCAGGTTAATAAGAACCACTACCTTTGAATAAAGCATTTAAACGGCCTTAACCGACTCTACAAATATATACCATTCTCCTATAATTTAGGGCTACCATACGTCCTCCTTTTTAAGGTTTTTAAAAATGTCCTCCGAGGACGCCTCTATGTCCTCTTTTTGGGCAGTTCGACCTCCTTTACAGCTTTCACAGCTAAGATAATGGATAGATTCGAGTGAAAATGGTCATAAATGACGCTAAATAGGAAATTGGTGGTTCGCTCGAAAGCGACGACCTTGTCTTTTAGTCCCACCATATTTTTCAGCAAAAATAGCGAATTCCCCTGATTTCAGTTTTGATCAGCTAACTTTTCTGATTCGGTAAAATTGTCTTCCTTTCCCTATTCCAAAATATATGGTAACCCTATTGCGATTACAATTTTCAGTAAATTTCGGTTATTTTCATTTATATTTGATTGCAGTTTTTGCAAGGGGGTATAGCAGGGTTGTAACCAAGTCACAAGGCTCCGAGTCACAAGTCAATCTCACTTTTATCGTTTTGACTCGAGTCAAGTCGTGTCATTTCAATTCACCACCGAGTCAAGTCCGAGTCCAAGTCAGCGAGTAGAGGGTCGAGCCCGAGCCACTTTTATTAACTCTGTTTGGTGATATCGAATGTTTCGCATTTATAATATACCAATTTTCCTCACTTTTAGCAGTTTCTGGTCGCATATTCAAGTACCAGTACCAACAGACGAAATCCCAATAGTGTGTTGGCTTCGGAATTACAATTAAATGTCGGTCTTGGCCGTCTGAGTGTCGAGTCAATGACTTGTTTCGAGTCATGCGCAATGACTCGAGTCCAAGTCGAGTCAATACACATATTGACTCGAGTCGAGTCGAGTCATTTCCGTATTTTGAAAAAATGACTCGAGTCAAGTCGAGTCATCAGAAAACCGTGACTCGAGTCGGACTCGAGTCGAGTCATGACTCGAGTCATTACAACCCTGGGGTATAGTCTCTACATTAAAAAATATATGTGATGCTAAATCGCCCACAGCGTGAAAAAAGTTTTCATGTAGCATAAATCTGCCTAAAAATAATGTTGTTTATGTTGATTTACGATAAAATTATGAGCCTATACTTCAAGCCTTTAAAATTCCGGACATTTCAGCTTATTTTAGAAATTCCTCCCGGACGCAGTTTGAAGTGAATAGTGAAATTCCCGACATGTCCGTTAAATTCCGGACGTGTGGCAACCTTAAAGCAGATAATATACAAAAGGAAAACGACAAAATGAGGTGGCATGTGGCGGATGGCGATATCGATATGTTAGGCTTTGGTCCGATGATCTGGAAGGCTGACTAGCGTTCCTTTAGAACAGCGGTTCTCAACCTTTTTGTCTCCGCGGACCCCCCTTAAGACAGTCACGGACCCCCGTGGACCCCCAAGTTTTGGATCAAATATATCTCGATTATCGACTAACCGTTATCTGTCTTGTGCAAATATCGACCTTAATATGCTAGCGATAATAGCAATCAGGATGCTAACAATCCCAACGGATAATTCGATGGCATGGAAGGTTATGGCTGTCGAAAAGAGAATTGTCCAATATGAAATTCGAAGTTATACACAGAGCAAACACCACTAATGGCAAGTAAATCGCGCGAAGCGCGAAAACTTTTTTCCGTTGACTGCGGCTTTGAGCCCTTCTTCAATTGCGTTGACCTCATTCTAGTTTGAGAACCTCTGTCTCAGAAGAATGTGAATGGTTGCAAATACTTCGAATCGAAGTCACCCTGGTGGACCTTACACTACTCCAACTTCCTATTTTTTCCACAAACCCATACAGAACATCTCTAAACAGCAATATGTTTGTATTAGTAGGCTATTGGCAATTAAATTGAGTTTGCACTGTATTTGATTAGGCGGCTATTCTGGTTATGTGAGTCAAGAAGTTTCAGAAGTAATAAAGTGAAACGGCCTCGTGTTTTCCCAAATTATGAAAAAATATGTTTCCACCATTTTGCAAATTTCGAGGTTTCGCGGACCCCCGGTTGAGAACCGCTGCTTTAGAAGAAATTGCTTATATTTTGACTATTGACTTGAATGCGGACATGCTCGACGACTGTCGGATTATAGCCGACGGGATGCTACTATTGGGGTCCGGCATACTTGACAAAGCAATGTGTTTTTTTTTGTATTCTGTACTGATCATATGGTAGTTGCTCTTCTTTGACGAGCGTGTGCCGTACTGGTGCGCTTTTCAGTCCGAGGTGACGTAGTCGTTGAAATTTTAGGGACTGTGGCCGCAATGAAACAGATACATAAACTTGGCAATTTCTAGCTTCCTCGTGTCTTCTGTGTTTAGATAACCAAATCTTTCGAGTAGCGATTTATCAGTTGCGCATCCAGGCCGCCAAGATATGACCGAAAATAATGAAAATATGACAAAAACTTGATTTCCTATCATTATTGTTAAAAATGGATCTCAGATTTTGAAACAAGAAATAGACATAAACTACTTCGTTTCCACCGCGACGATGTAAAGAAGGCTAATATAGAGATATCTCTCCATCGAATTGCAGTCTTATGGTGATTTTGAAACGATAAAATTGTGATCAATTATCTGAACACCGAACAACCAAATGATATTAATCCCAGGACTTAACTCTCTCCTACATCGGAAAAAAGGCCATAAGTCTGTTTCGGAAATTGTGAATACGGATACCGAAAACAAACTTTCAGACCCGGCGGCCATCGCGAATCACTTCAATGAATATTTTTGTAACGTAGGCCCTAATATTGCTTCTTCTATTCCAAAACCTGTGTCGGCCAGGTCAGAGGTGAGATCGATATCCCAGTCAATTGTGCTTGAACCTACGACCAAATACGAAGTAGAAGTAGCCATCCACAAACTGAAATCGCACAAGGCCGTCGGCTATGACCAAATCCCATCATGATTTTTAAAAATGATAAGCCTGCACATCGGTCAATATATGGCCCATTTTTTCAACTTCATGATCGAAAATGGAGTCTACCCAAGCTATCTAAAAAAAGCCAGAGTAGTGCCTGTACACAAAGCTGGGGATAGAACTAATGTCACCAACTACCGTCCGATATCCGTTCTCCCATGCATCAGGGTTGTATTCGAAAAGTTGCTCCTCTCCCGCCTGTCCTCATTCCTCGCCAAAATGTCTATCATTTCCCCTCAACAATTTGGCTTCCGAAACAAACACCAAACCGCACATGCCCTCCTAACAGTGGCCGAGCAGTATTATGATATCTCAGAGAAGCGAAATGTGGGATGTAGCATTTTTTCTCGATCTAAAAAAAGCGTTTGACTGCGTGGATCATAAAATTCTCATCTCGAAATTGGCGCATAACGGACTTCGGGGCCCACAACTTGAGCTCATGAGAAGTTACCTCACTGGACGCCAACAAATGGTTGCGATCTCAAACACCTTGTCCTCTCCTCACCTGGTGACCTGTGGTGTGCCCCAAGGCTCAGTACTTGGACCGGTCCTCTTCACCTTATATGTCAACGACAATTTTGAAACCTCCTCCTTGAACACCACACTGTTCGCTGATGATACTCACCTCCTCTCTTCCGCATCTTCTACGGCAGAACTGGATGCCCTGACTGGGGACCAAATGCCTAAAGTCCATGAGTGGACGGCCCAGAACAACCTTTGCATAAACGCCTCGAAAACCCGATTGCTGACAGTAAATTCAAAAAATAACCTAACCGTTAATATCGCTGGTCAGCCCGTTTCCAACACAGATAATGCCAAATATCTCGGGGTTTTACTGGACTCGAACCTGTCCTGGAAGAGTCATATTCAGTCCCTAGAAACTAAATTATCACCGAAGTGCGGCCTGTTCTACAGCCTTGGGCGTTTCATGCCAGCATGGGTTCTTCTGATACTCTTTAAATCCTTAATCCAATCGAAGTTACTTTATGGCATCCTCTGTTGGGGGGCTGCCAGTAAAACTGCACTCAAGCCACTGCAGAAACTACAGCATAAAGTACTCCGAATCATAGCTAGGGCCCCAAAGGGGCCTGGCTGCCCATCCAATAAGTCGCTGCTGAAGAGATCCGGCGTCCTAAACATAGAAGATATGCGGAAACTAGAAATCGCCAAGTTTATGTATCAGTTTCACTGCGGTCGTTGCCCCGAATACTTCAATGACTTCTTTACCTCTGAATCAAAAGCGCACAGGTAGGCTACAACACACGCGCGTCCACGTCGTCCAAATATCATATGATCGACCGAAAAGATCATCGCTCTATCAAATATGCCGGACCTGATGTGTGGAACAGTATCCCGCCGGCCATCTGGCAGTCGACGAGCATGTCCACATTCAAGTCGAAATACAAGCAATTACTACTAAATAAAAACAGTCCATCCTCAAGATTACCGGACCACGACTGACCTATCGATCTCGCTTCCCATGACATGCCGCCCTATTTCTTGTCGCTTCCTTTTTCTATACTATCTTCTTTACTTTCATTCAGTGTGCATGCCTCCTCTTTACATCGCCTAGGCCCTAGGCCAAGGTGGGTGTCCGATTCCATAGACAACTCCTAGTCGCTTCGAAATCTTCCTTTCTTTTCATTGTATCGCACTTTTTGTGGTGTATTGAACTGATAAAATTGCTAATAAACCAATGATGAATGGCAAAAACACGAAACCTGAAATATAAAACACTGGCAAATATGGCAAGAACTAGAACGATACGTCATTCTGGCAGATCTTCCTAACACTTTCTACTTTTCTAGTCAGTTCTGTGTGTGGGAGGGGTATAATGTATTCTAGACCGTTAAGTGCCCAGCTCTTTGATAGTATCCTCACTATCGTGTCCTGTGGGACGGGTAGTGTTGCAGGTATTTATAATTCACACTTGACTATGAATGTTAGTTTTTTATTTAGTGAATGCTAAGTTTCGCGTAACGCCGTAAAGCTTAAGGTTTAAACAAGTCTTTATCTGTTTAGTTTACAGGCACACTGCTCCAAGTGACTTAATATGACAGATTATTGTCGGAAAATGACCTTAGGCACTTGAAACGACCGTGTTGCTCGTATGCTGATCTGCACTGCAAGCTCGAATACATATATAAGATACATTTTCGTGAAACATCTGTGCTGTGGCTTGATTTGAACTGTGACAATGGATACTAAACGCCCATTTAAAAAATTGAGTGAAGAAACTCTAACAAAACAACCGGATGAAGTTTTTGATCTGCTTGAAAAATTAGGCGAAGGATCATATGGATGCGTTTTCAAAGCAATTTACAAAGAAGCTGGACAGGTAATGCGTTGTATACCGGGCTCGCGTACTGGCTTACTTGAAAAGTTTATATAATAGCAGCTCAATCTATGGCAAGTTGTGATGTTGAAGCTGAGTGTAAGCCAAAAGTATTTGGGCTTATTTAGATTTGATTATATTATTCAATTGTATGTTGCCAATATATAACATTGGCAGCAAACTTGCGAATGAATCATGTATAGTGCTTTATGCTACAAAAGATCGAATGATTTCAAGTGTCAATTATTTTTCTTGGTTATACGCCTGATTGGAAACAGTGGTTGTTTTCGGCAATGAGTTGCGCTTGACAGAGGGGTTTCTTACATAGAATAATTGGCACTTCTTCGATGGCAGTCAGAGATCGAAAAGTGTTCACCATGATCACGAATGAATGTTTTCCATGAATACGAATAAACATTTATAAACGTCAAAATTATTGTTTTTGCGTTTGGAGAGGGTTAGGGGAGATATTAGGGTTGCGGGAGGGGGTTATTAGGGTTGTGGGAGGGGGGATATTTGGGTTGTGGGAGGGGGGTATTAGGGTTGCGGGAGGGGGATATTAGGGTGGCGGGAAAGGGATATTAGGGTTGCGGGAGGGGGGATATTAGGGTTGGGGTTAGGGGGGATGTTAGGGTTGCGGGAGGGAGGATATTAGGGTTAGGGTAGGGGATATTAGGGTTAGGGAAGGGGGATATTAGGGTTGGGGGAAAGTGGGGTTGGAGGTGGATTAGGTTCAAAGTTGGGGTTAGATTACCCCAAACCGTGGTTTAACCCATCTCCCTTTCCCCCAACCCTAATATACCCCTCCCCCAACCCTAATATTGGGATACCCTAACCCACCTGCAATCCCGCTTACCCAAACCCTAATATTCCCTTCCCCCAACCCTAATATCACCCTTCCCCAACCCTAATCTTGGGATACCCTAACCCCAACTTTGTCCCTAACCCACCTCCCCTCCCCCATCCCACAACCCTAATACCCATCTCCCGCAACCATGATATCCCCCTAACCCCAACCCTAATATCCCCCTTCCCACAACCCTAATATCCCCCCTCCTGCAACCCTAATATCCCCCCAACCCCACCCTAATCTTGGGATACCCTAACCCCAACTTTGTCCCTAACATACCTCCCCTCCCCCATTTCCCCCAACCCTAATATCCCCCTTCCCCAATCCTGATCTTGGGATACCTAACCCAACTTTGACCCTAATCCACCTCCAATCTCCCTTTCCCCCACCCCAACCCTAATATCCGTCTCTCCAAAGGCACACAAAAACAATTTATTTTGACGTTTATAAATTTTTGTTCGTGTTCATGGAAAACATTCATTGGTGATCATGGTGAACACTTTCCGATCTCTGACTGCCATCGAAGAAGTGCCGAATAATTAAGGAATTGAATGCAAAGTTGCGCGTGACGTTACCACCAATTCCACTCTGGGTTATACGGGTCCCTCATGCTTTGCCTTGTCATTGTAACCCTTTATTATGGGTATAAGGATGGCTGTAGTGTCGGCATGTGCCAGACAAGGTGCTTGCCTTTCTACTTCGAAGTTTGAACATATATCCACGAAAATTTATTTGCCTAGCAAAATTTTCGAAATGGCTACACACCTCCATACCATATTACTGAAAAATAGCTTGTAATTTCAGATCTCTATACGATTTGTACTTCGTCATTCTGGTACACATTACTAGATATTCTGCACATTGAAAATTTGATATTCACGAACGTCTAATGCTTCATATGATTGATATAACCCTATTAATACGGCTACACAAACTAATTCAATAATGATATTTTTATTATAGATATATTATAAATAGTAATTTATAGAGTGATAGTGATGTACGATACCTACACTAGAGTGTAGGTTCAGCTACAACTGTTTTAGTTGGCCCATGGCTATACACCACTGCCACTGCGATATGCTGACTCAATCAATAACTTGAATTTTCAGGTCGTTGCCATTAAGCAAGTACCCGTCGAGTCGGACCTGCAAGAGATAATAAAGGAGATTGCTATCATGCAGCAATGTGATTCGCCATATGTTGTAAAATATTTTGGCAGTTACTTCAAGAATACGGATCTATGGATTGTCATGGAATATTGCGGCGCCGGGTAGGAATGATATTCTACAAAGCAAAGTTTTAATAATAGACTTTGGCATGAAATAGATTTTGGTTGAATCGAGACAATTTTCATCCAAACTTAATTTTCAAAAATATTTGTCAACAGGGTTGAAGTCACAAGGTTCCGAGTCACAAGTCAATATCACTTCTACAGTTTTGACTCGAGTCAAGTCAATTCATTTTCAATTCACCACCGGGTCAAGTCCAAGTCAAGGAGTGGAGTGTCGAGTCCGAGTCATAGTGTTTGGACTCGAGTATAAGTCATTGTGTTGACTGTTCGGTTCCGAGTTAATGTCATGTGAAACCCACTTTTACTACTCTGCGCGATGATATCGATTGCTTTGCATTCATAATATACTAATTTTCGTCACTTTTACCAGTTTCTGGTAACATTTTCAAGTATCAGTACTGAGAGACGAAATAATAATAGTGTGATAACTTTTGCTATTCTTCGAAATTACCATGAAATGCCTGTCTTGGGGTAGACGCAGTCTCGAGTCATATGGCTTGGTCAGACTCATGCGCAATGACTCGAGTACAAGCCGAATCAATACACAAATTAACTTGAGTCGAGTCATTTTTCATTGTACATTCAGGTCAGTATCGGACATCATCAGGATTCGTAGAAAAACACTGGATGAAGAGCAGATCGCGACGATTCTCAGAGATACTCTGAAGGGGCTCGAATATTTACATTTCATGAGAAAGATACACAGGCATATTGCGCCTTGTCACGCATCTGGATTTTAATGGTATTGACCATGTGGCTGTCTTTTCAGGGATATCAAAGCTGGGAATATTCTGTTGAACACGGAAGGCAACAGTAAACTGGCTGATTTCGGGGTGGCCGGTCAATTGACTGATACAATGGCAAAACGAAACACTGTGATTGGCACTCCTTTTTGGATGGCGCCCGAAGTCATCCAGGAGATAGGGTACAGAAATACATGCTTCTCCGAGAGTATATTTGTGGCTATCACTTTGATTTGATTCAGGTACGATTGTGTAGCAGATATTTGGTCTCTCGGGATCACAGCAATCGAAATAGCTGAAGGAAAACCTCCGTATTCTGACATCCACCCGATGCGTGCAATCTTCATGATCCCAACCAATCCTCCA
This sequence comes from Botryllus schlosseri, assembly GCF_051294905.1. Taxonomy (NCBI): domain Eukaryota; kingdom Metazoa; phylum Chordata; class Ascidiacea; order Stolidobranchia; family Styelidae; genus Botryllus; species Botryllus schlosseri. The sequence goes on along the minus strand of NC_137251.1, from coordinate 8,483,320 downwards.
CCTACATTTCGAAATCCAGAAAAGTGAGTATAAGAGTATAAAATTACATTGGGAGAGTGAGCCCCGTTGGGTTACATCTCGAGTGTACCTGCATTGCTGTGCTACGAGTAATGCCCCACCAGGTCCTGGGCTCATCACAAGAATCTTAGCCGTTAATGGTATTGATGGGGCTTGGTCAACGACTGACATGGTACTTTCTACCAAGGTTCCGGGGACTTTCCCCCTAGTCAGGCCAACTTGGTGGCGAGACTAGGAAAGCAGGTCTTCCCAATGCTCTTACCTGAATCTTTGTGTAGCTTTATATACCAAAGCATTCCGAATTAATAGCATTTGAGGTGACTGGCACTGTCATGTTCAGTGGTTTTTTTCACGAAATTATTTTGGTAATATTCAATGTCCTGTACAGGTGGTCGATGGAATTTATCGATTTCGTCACCAAGTGTCTTGTCAAAAGTCCGGAGCAGCGTGCTACCGCCACTCAGTTACTCCAGCATCCCTTTATCAAAGGTGAGCCCGGTTGCTCGGTGTGGCTGTGTTGAGTCAAATTTCTCTATTCTCCTTCCAGCTGCAAAGCCGGTAGCGATCTTGAAAGAGATGATACAGGAGGCGATGGAGATTAAGAAGAGAAAGGAAAACGATGGTGTGATGGATCACAGTGATAGTGGAGAAGAGGAAGACGATGATGAGGTGATCAATACATGTTAATGTTATAAGTTTGTTGTAATTTTTAGTATCCATGACTTGGAAATGGGCACAATTTCTATTTTGAATGTTACTATAATTGAGATATCAAAATGAGACTTGACACTCTTCAATAGAGTGAATTACCTCATCTCTCGTCACTCTCGCCCAGATCTAACATTTTGTTCGTCACTTGCCCTCACAATTGTAACCGGTAAAAGTTTCTAAGTTAGTTAAATACTGCTATTGAGTTTATCAGAGGTGTTCAGTAATCAAGTACTTTAGAAGTACTCCAAGTAGATTTTCCTTACCAGCACTTCTTCCTCAAGTGGTTATGATTTTAGACTACTTACTACTTGACAGTTTTCTGTAAATCTACATGTAAATCTTCTACTTGAGTACCGACGGTGACTACTTTGACCACCTCTCGAAATGGCTGCTTGTACTTGTAATCAAGTGAATTTTACTTCGACTTGAGTAGCTATGAACAACTTTGTGTTCCAGGTTGACACCAGCACGATGATAACGCCCGGAGGCTCCACTGTTGACGGTGATTTTAACACCATGGTGACCACTTCAAGTGAGTATTGGAAATCAAATTAGTTCCAAATCACTGTAACCGTTTTAAACACATGACTGCCTAATATGTTCATCACTCCGACTCGAACATTCATATAAATTTATGAGAAAATTATGCATTTATTACTTTAGTTATTACCAAATTGTTACTTAGTGAAGAAAGCTATTCTATAAATAATTGATTCCGCCTATATAATATTAAACATATTTCTAAAAACATCACTTAATTACTAAATTTTGTGCTAAATATTAATGGAATAGTCGTATTACCAGCCAAATAAATTTCTAACAAACCTATTGCTGACACAAGCGTATGACAGTCGTTTATGGTTGTTGGTAGGCCTAATTTCTAAGATTATCTCCGCCAGATCTTTTTTCATCGATGACCACTGATCAGAGAAACTATGTTTCAGGCCCACCAACATGAAAAACTGGATAGCTTCTTTCTGTAACTAGAATTTTTAGTAACGTATCAGGAAATTTAGTTCAATTTAAAGTAGCTGGAGTCCTAACAAATTCAGTATAATATGCTTTCCCAACTCCTACTCCATCATAGAGAATTTGACTAAACTATGACTCCAGCCCCACAGCCCAGCTAGTAATTGAGCTTACGTTACCCAGGCAACGCCACAATGATCGAGCACGGAGAGAGTACTCTCGAATCCAAGATCGGCACCATGATCATCAATGAAGACGACGAAGACTCGGGCACCATGCAGAGATTTGACACGGGCCCGAACCCGAATTCAGATTCCGGCGGCAACGACAGGCCGCAGTTCATGGACTATTTCGACAAAATGGAGAAGAGCGACTCCGGTTCAAATTCAAGGTCCACCGCTCTCGCCCCAGACCAGGCGTGGAAGATCAACAAGAACATCACCGAACTGGATTTCGACTTCTTGAAAAACCTTTCCTTGACCGAACTGCAGGGCCGGCTGAATTCTCTGGACCCGGAGATGGAGAAGGAAATCGAGAACTTGCGCAACAGGTATCGTCTGAAAAAGCAGCCGATCTTGGAAGCGGTTGAGGCGAAAAAGCGGAGGCAGCAGAACTTTTGATGTTTGTCCTGTTGTTTTCTTTCTCAAGTTTTACCGAAGCTGAGGCTGCACTGCAGTGTTATGCGTGGGGCGCAGGTGAAGATTATTTCAGAGATGCATGGTTGAAAAATATTCCAGAAACTGAATATCACGGCGTCGAAGAAAAAGATAGTGGAATAGCATTTTTCTGCGCTGGTGTACAGAAACGGAATTACTGTGTTGTCTAGGTGTCGAAACTCAATTTGCTCGCAGGCCGATTTTCTAGTTTTTGATGACGTCTCAGGCTGCAGCATCAATAGTAGGGTGTTCGATGTCTTTCCAAGTATGCCTTATTTGACAGGACCTCGCGAAATGATATTCCACGCCCATTGTGAAAATGTGATTTACTGTGTAAGAATTTGCGCCTGGCCGCACAATGTCCTCTGTTCCGTGGCCCGCCAATTTAGACCCCTGATGTAGGCTATTTGTACTCGGACCTATTGACGTTTTGATCATATATATCGGCGATTTTTTTCATTTCAACTCTATTGTCTATGGATCAGCGTGGTATGTTGCTATGTGTGGAAAAGTATGGATCATCTGAAGCTGCTATTTAGAGATGTCAAGTTGTATATACTCTTTCACTTGTCATACTTGGCTGACTCAAAGTCGAAATAGTGCGCTAATCATTGTCGATTGTGAGACGTTGGACACATTGGCTAATAGGATTTTTTCCCAAGTACTTGACCCATATGACTAGCTGCAGACGGGGTATCTTGGCACGTCTCTGCAGTGCAGTCTAACACAGGTCAACAGTTCAATGAATGTACACGGAACCATGCACCCTATTCACAAGTAGGCAGTATCAACCACTACATCCCCTGGGGGTAGATGTGGGGAATTGTATGTAGCAATAGGTAAAGAATAGATAGCCATTTTGTGTAATTGTATTGTCATGCAGGGTATGGGGTGATATGTCACCATCTCGATCGAATTGTACTGCTCTTTATCATCATTGATCTTTTTTCTCTTATTCTCAATAAATGGATTCATGTTGCTACAAGTTGCTGACTGCCGTGTAGCACACCAGCTTTCTTCACAAGATTCACATATAGCTGACAAACACATCGCCATGTGTTAAATCGAAAAAGATGTCAATATTGTTGTACATATAATTATCTATCTTTACACAATGACATGAGATACGTGCCAAGCAAGCGATAATACTATTCAAGTATTTAAAAAATATGAAAACGCATCCAATTCTGCCGCGCTTGAGATTATACGTGGTGGAAAGCCCAAGACAATGAACGGTATAGTAAATATTCATGAAACCACACAGCTATATCAATGACTGATCCGTTGATGATCTGACAAAATTGAAAATATATAATATCCAATCGTCCAACTATGTGACTCACTAAAGGCTGCTGAGCCACAGTCCCAATAAATCAACCTTGATCTGTTGCCAATTAAAACTAAACTGCATCAGTATGATGTGATGATGATCCTGCGACAGCGGCGGTGAAAAATTTCCATGCCATTTAGACACGACAAATTGAAATATCGTGACAGGAACGGTCGCTAGTATGAATTAATGAGTAAACAATTCTAATGTTGAAAGACTGGTTGGTTAAGTTATCAGGTATTGAATGTGCCGCAACACACTTTCAATCGCGAACACACAAATTTTGTTCAGGACTTTGTGACAACAGTGGAATTCACCAACCACAGGATTAATAAAAATCCGAGTAATTCAAATTGTGTTTTATCATGGCCGAGAGCTGATGAATACCGCCACTCGTCAGCAACAGTAGCGTTCACCATAAACCCTCGGCGATAACAAGGCCCAAGGTCGACAAACTAGCCGGATTCGCACCGTTTCACGGAACTTATTTCGGAAACAGGGACGACGGGACTATACGACCATACCGCATGTGACTATGATGTATCAGTACAGTCGCTATTAACAGTGCCATGTCATGCGTCGCTTTCGGATGTCAGAGTCACATCTCTCGAGCTGTCATCGGTGGCCTTGTCATCAGCGTCAACATTCTCAGTCTCGTCACGGTTATCGGTGCCAGTGTTATCTGGGCTGGCTTTGTCTGCTTTCCTCGACACTTTCAACGTTGAGAAATCCGGAGTTCCGCCACTGTTTTCAAAACCGTCGTCTATCTCCGTCTGGGTATGAGTAGATATCAATTATTATTATTAAACGAATCGAAATCTTGCATCGCAAAATCCATTGCAGGAATACAGACATATTGGGTGCCTCTGATCGTGAGTTGTCGGTACAACATAGGCCTACAATATTTACAGCACCCAAAAAGAGGACATTTTAGTCGGCAAGTAAAACGAAAATAGAATTGATTAGTTTGACATTTCCATGGTAGTTGCACGCAAAAGTTGCAAAATCAAATTTATTTCTCAGATTCAGGTCATGAATACTTTGCGTTTCCCTCAACTTTTGCCAGTAAGGAATTATTATACCGAGATCGTGAAATTCTTTACATGAAATTACATACAACCATCAAGATGATGGAAACGTATTCAGCTAATAGGCCGGCTACAGTAAAGTTTTGGACATAAATATGCCTCACCCAGAAGTCTTGTTTAAAGTATAAGCAACTGACTCGAAATGCCCAAAAAAGAGCGTTTGGGCATCCTTGGAGGACCATTCACTTTTTTGGAGAAGAGGACAGATCCTAAACGAGGACATATGATAAAATGACAGGCATATCGCTACAATGCGAATATCAGTGGACCGTAATTTCGATAGTTACATTATATTCTGCCATGTTGCTTTCACTTTTGAATCTGTTTGAATACATTTAGTGAGCCGATAACACGAGAAGTCTTCAAGTCATATTAATGTGTCTTGCGATGAAAGCAATCTTCAAGTGGAGTACCATCGAACGGCCATTCAAGTATTGAAATCTACAGAACATCGACATTCTGCATATATCAACACCGTAATCCAATTTGCCGGCAAAGTAAAAGTTGACTTTGTACACAACGTAGTAGTCACACATGAATAAACAGTAGGGATGGTGTGAACCTCTGAAAGGGTCAGGTTCGTGTGAACGCGAACCTTTCTGAAAGGTTCTGTGTGAACGCGAACGTGAACCTCATGACGTCATATTGCTAATTCCAACCCTACATTTCAGTGAAATGATGGCCTATATCAATGTAGGGACGGCTCAGGCCACATTATACCACAATACTGAAGTACATAGTGATGATTTGAACTTCGCCAAATGTATCAACTAGGCCAAACAGATGATACAACAATACCATAAAATCAATATCTTCCGTCGATTTGCCAACAATTTCGACGAGGACTGGCAAGGGAATGTAAGCTTACGCCTCAACGGTCTAGGCCAGACCGGACAAATGTATTCGGCGTCTGAGTATTTCTACGTTGATATTCAGCAGAGTATAAGACGGGGTTCTATACTTGCTACCGATATTACCCCATTATCGGGTTATACACAGCAGCAGTTAACACCCAAATCGCACGGATTTGACTTTTACGATACAATAAACATATACAGTCAAGATTAAGCCCATATGCCTGCTAGATATTTTTACATCACACAACAATATCAAATTCATTGATTGGTTGAATAAGCATCATCCGATGACTACAGTGTTTTTCGCTCTTGATGTTGCGTGATTGCGGGTCAAGCTCACAGAGAGTCACTAAATATTCACAGACGGAAAACTGGATATTTCAAGCCAACTTTTGTAACAAAGCAGGTAAAATTTTGAGATTGTCAAGGTGCATGCTCGTTTAGTGTTGAATTTTATGCCGCCAGCGCCATGCATAGAGTGGCCCGCAGTTGAAATGCAATAAATTTCAACGTAAGATGTTATAATGAAGTGAAAATTGTAATGTATGAAAAAGGTTCACAGTGCAGAACCTACCAAGGTTCGCTTGTGAACGTGAACCTCTAAATTTCTGAGGTTCACACACAGAACGCGAACGTGAACCTCACGTTCACACCATCCCTAATAAACAGTTGAAATTATGGATAACTTAGTTGAAAAGTAATTGATGGTTAACAAAACAACAGTTTCAAAACATGAGCCAGTGGCGCTGTCTCAAACTACGACGAACATCGTAATCGCAATTCCGACGATGTAAAGTTGCAGTTTTGCTAAATTTCCTACCGACTATTACTACCACAGACTTCAAAATCAAACCAAATGTCTATCAAATGTTACCAAAAAGTGTCGTTGCAGCTACAGAAGTTATTAAATTTTTTACTTACTTCCTGCTTGGAAGAATTTTTGAACTCAAATAAGTATGTTGATTTACTTGATAATAATATTAATAGTAACTAAAAATGTAATAGCAGCATCATTTCCGAGTAGATTTACAAGAATGTGTGAGTTCTGTGAAGAAAGTATAGCTGCAGTGTCAGTGTGTTTAAAGTTTCCGGAGTTGGAGATGGTACATTCAAGATGTCAACGGTTGGTGGCCATGTAAACTGACTGGTTAAGGCACTGCAAAGAAATATCAACTCACCGAGTCATCGTCCAGGCCGTCCTCCGTCGGCGTCTCGATGACAGTCGAGGAGAGTAGAGATATTTCGGGCGAGAGGCCCAGCTGCTTCCGAATGTTGGCTTCGAATTCAGTCTGGGCCGGCGAATGCTGTGAAAAGAAAGCAACATTTGCCGGACGCTCAATTTTCGTGACTTCTTCTACAGTATAACGGCGACCTCTTGCAATTTTTCTAATGATTTATTTATGTAGTATGCTTATTAATCGCAGAATGGAGAAGCCAATTCATCAGAAATGGTGTTATCAAAATGTTCAGAAAACCATCTTTGACATATTCAAAGCTTCTAGGTATCAAGGGGTTACTTAATCTTAATCTGACCTCGCTTTCCCCCGTTACAGATGCATCTGAGTTCTCAGAGGGCTCCTCCACTGCGTGCTCCTGTGAAACGAGACATTTTCATGATCTTATTTGAACAAAAGAAATAGGCCTGCACCACAACTTGTGAATAATAAGTAGAATAATTATTCTATATCATTTCAAGAGATATTCGTTGGCACAGTGAGAGCATTCAGATAGATCGGAATTGAATTTTATTATAAGCATAGATTCCATTACTATAATGCAATATAACTTTAAGGGACTGATGAATTTTACTCCTCAGACCTCCCCCTACAAACCTGATGCTATGTCAGACTACGATATCATAAGCCCAACTCAATGTAATATACACTCGAGGACTTAAAATGTCAGTTCGAGATCACAATTGACTCACATTAGCAAGCAAAAGCAAGTACCTGTTTGTGAGATGGTGTTGCGAGAGTTATAGTCGGAGTAGTCTCTTTCTCACTCCCGACTTTAAGAGCAGGTTCCTCCAGAATGGGGACAATCAGGTTATCCCGCGACATGAGACTGTACTTTATCACAAACACTGTGAATCTCCGACACAAATGACTTTCGTTCTGCAATTAACCCAAAATAATACTCATATTGCCAGTTGAATCAACACACCACCATCTATTACCTCAAATTCATCAAAAACATGCCTGTGGTGATAATATGCATGCGAGAAAATACGATACACTCTTCGGCATACTGACCCGAGTTTTGCCACAGATGAGTCCTTGATGCTAACTCTGTAAAAAGTATTGACGCCACACTATATAAGTTCTGTGGGAGATAATAAGGACTAATATAAGAGATGGAACACAAAGTCATTGATAGAACCAAATCACTTTTATAGGATATCCTACAGTATAATATAAAATCGAAAAATATAGTGAATCATATAGCCAATTCTTTTGCCTAGCCTCAACTGTACATATACCGAGACCAAGCAGCTACCTGCTGGGGAAATATTTGTTACTGTTCAGCAGGCTGGCAGCCCCGTCGAGCGTGTGACGGGTGTAGTCTATTGCCGGACACTCCTTGGGTGCTTTGTGTGCGGCACACAAAAAGATCCATTGCTCCGTGGCAGTCATTTGAGAGCATGTTTCTGCGGTGCAGTCCATTTGTAACTTTACAGCCAGACCGTTGAGCTCCATACAGAATTGCCTGTTCGGAAAGAAATATAGGCCTATGTTGCCACTAAGAAATTGTTGAAGTATCATCAATCTACCTCAAGTGTTCATATTTCCAAACACCTTCATCTTGACCGTCTGGTGCGTTTAATATCTTGGCGATATCCGTGTAATCTTTCCTGATGGTTTGCTGGATATGCTGCTGCACGGCCAGCGTGCTGTCCATTTCATCGAAATGCTGATCGGGCCATCCACAGAAATCCTTAACAGAATGGTTTAGCATAAAAATCAAAGCTATATAGGGGTATATTCCCAGGTATCATATCAGATATCATCAGAGAGCAGATTTTAGCTAGTAGCCTACACGACTGGTGCAGTTCGTGCCAGGGTTGTAACCAAGTCACATTGTTCCGAGTCACGAGTCAATCTTACTTTTGTGGTTTTCACTCGAGTCAAGTCGAGTCATTTTCAATTCATCACCGAGTCGAGTCCGAGTCCAAGTCACCGTTTAAAGGCTCAAGTCCGAGTCATAGCGTTATGACTCGAGTCGAGTCCAAGTCACAGTATTGAATCATGTTCAACTCATGTTTTCAATCCTGATTTAGCTTATAGCTTATAGAGAATCAACGAATTCATTCTACATGCTATCTGATATAGAACCAACGAATTCACGTCTAGATACCAGCTGATAGAGAATCAATAGATGCTGTTTATGTAGACTTACAGTTTTTCTTTCGCATTATCAGGTGGTTGACTAAAAATAGGTCAGCTTTCCTGCTCAGCTCCCGAAATAGCCGCCGGAGCGTTACAAATATGAGAGGAAATTTTGGATTAACTACAAATAGAGATTTTCGAATTTTACCGGCCACCTCATGATATTGTTATATTGTGTGAAAATATGATTCATAGCAAATTTGGCTCAATTCCAACTAGGAAAAGTGAATTCATTAGAGTGGAATATTTTGGATATGAAAAAATAGTCGGCTTACTACTAGCATTTAATTATATTATATGAAATAATTTCTCACCAAAAACACTCCCTTTATTTTAAGATATAAAATTTTCTTCTCTCATATCATTGATTCTACTTTTTAAAATTAAGCCAGATTCAGTGTTCGTTTTATGCAACATAACAATTTTACCAAGTAGCCACCCAGTAAAATAAATAAGAAGTTATTTTTGAACAACCCTATTGTGCAAACATAACACAACATTAGCCATTCATTATAACTCACGTGCACAATGCACATAGCTAACAAAACGTCAAATGGATGGAGTGTATTGTGTGTGTTTTCACTGACAGCAGATCAAATCAATGATGAGTTACAATTCAAAAATAATAAAGTGGAAAGGAGATCCTCATATATGTTATAACGGCATGGCCTTAGAATAAATCCATATCTACTGAAACACGTCTCACTGGTGCACAAGATATAGGAATTGACAAGCATTTTTGAACCACATTGAAGAGCATTGGATACTCACTATTTCTGGTCGCCCAATAATGCAAAGAATCATCGCCTTCAAATCTACACATGAGCTTATCAGTCTCTTCCAAGTACTTGACCATCTGAGTCATTTCATTGCCTCTAATTGAACTTTGCTTCGATTGTTTGCTTGTATAATTGAAAAGTCTCGAGTACTTTGATTGCGGAGGATCTATTACCTCATCATCACAGGATGATTTTGTACAATGCTTTGCTACTATATGTGCCATCGTCTGTTTTTTTCTGATATCAGACGAGTCCAACGAAAGCAGTGGCGACAAATAGCGATATTGGCAGAATTCGTCATATGCGTTGATCTAGCCAGTACGCTTCGCAAATTTCTTCATCTTCAAGTCATATAAAATATGCCGAGTCGATGACTTGGGTCGAGTCATGCGTAATGACTCGAGTACAAGTCGAGTCAATCCAAATATTGAAAAGGGAAAATGACTCGAGTCAAGTCGAGTCACCACAAATTCGTGACTCGAGTCATTACAACCCTGGTTCGTGCAGATATTGTATAATTGTCACGAGAATATTGCATTCATCAATGACGCTGGTTCACAGCAATGCTTCACAAATTCAACCCCTACCAATTCAATAATAGTTCAAGTTTTGTGTCAGGTATTTTATCAGATCCAGTTCCCCAGAATCGTTCAAGCTTCGTCATCATCAACTATAACCTATTCGTGTCTTTTTTTCAAAAACTGTACGATACGCACAGGCTTCATATTAATAAAATCTACTTCTCTTTTAAATTTCAATACATTGTAAACCATTTCATCATTTCTATACACAAGACTGTGATACAATGAAAGATAGGACGGTGTCGAGAAGGTAGAGATTGCTAACAGATAATTGTGGTTTGCGCAAAAATAGTAATAGTAATAATAATCAGCAGATTTGTTGCAGTGATTATACGATTAACAATACAGATATACGATCATGAGTTTGATAGGTGTGAAATAAAAAAAGATCATTAAATTCAACTCACAGCAGCCTTAGTGCCCGGTAAATTCCTCCGTAGAATTTGGCCCGTACTCATTGTTCCACTTTCAGCAACCATAGAGGATTCAATTAAATAAGAGATATTCTCAACATACTAAAAATGATTGAAAAACCATGATTTGGCTAGGCGGTTCAGTACTAGACAGATCATATTCAATTCATTGTTGAATCAACAGCACAATAAAGCAGTTATCATCGAGATTCAACAGAAAGGCAGTGATAATTACATAACAATGTCTAAAATGAAAACCAAACATTGCTGTATAACAAGGACATCACAGATTGCCACATGGACTTATCCAATTGTCCATGTTGTTTTTAAGGTTCAGTGCATTTCCAAACAAAGATTGGCTAGAAAGCCAGTTTCTTCATCAATAAATAAATATTCTGGTCGATTGTCATACCATGCAAATTATTGGCATCACCCTGTAACCTCATCAATAGTCCACCATATGAAACATATGCCGAAAGTCTCGAGGCAACATCACTTTCATCTCCTTCGATACGATACACCTTTCCGTACATTACATACTCAAATTGATCTGCTCTTGATGGTTGCTGTTCCCATAACGGATTGTATTCTCCGTCGTCCGGCGCACCGTCATCTTGAAGTGTCGTGGCTAATACAAGACGGAACTTGTCTCCTAGTTCCATCGGGTACAGCTGAGTGTTGACATCCAGGATTAAGTCCATTTTAAAAGACTCACTATCACAGTGAAGTCTAGACACACGGTCGAACTTCTTACCCTCAGGATCAACATCTTTCACATCAAAAATATCTTCAAACAATACGCCAGCCATCACGAAATGTTGCAGACTACCGCGCCGTCCTCAAATGCTTCTGCTCATTTACTAATTCTCGTTCTCGGTAATCTCTGGATGACCTATGTGAATCCGGCGGAATATGCTTACGTCATAAATACGAATTTGCTGATTCATTCTCTCGCCAATGTTTCGCTCGTCGATGCACGAAATATTCGTCACGGAAATACAAGATTTCATGCATTAGTGAGAACACAAGCACGTGTAGAGATGCTAAGAGGTCATATATATATATGTAATAGAATGTTACATTACCTATGGTTGTTCAGCGACGGAGTCTATTGCTTGAATGCTACACAACCAGTTGAACGATGATACCGTACTACTGATGATACCTGATTAGGGTCAGACTTGAACCTTAGCTGTGAATTCAAAATGTTCTATTTTGAAATGCCTTTCGCTCGATTATACTCATATATGTTGTAGATAAGACCTTCTACTGTCCAGGAAATGTATTCATTCAATGAGTACCTCGGAGGGAAAGCCAGCGGAATACTTGTAAATTGCGAATAATTCACAATGCCGGTAACGCGGCTGAATGGTCGCAACCAAATGAAATGCCTTTCGTCGCCAACCAAATGAAATGCCTTTCGTTACCGGCATTGTGAATTATTCGCAATTTACAGTTTTACGGTTTCATTGTTCAACTCCGTCGCTTAACAACCATAGGTAATGTAACATTCTATTACATATATATATATGACCTGTCAGTATCTCTACACGTGCTTTTGTTCTCACCAACGCATGAAATTATTTATTTCCGTGACGAATATTTCGTGCATCGACGAGCGAAACATTGGCGAGAGAATGAATCAGCAAATTCGCATTTATGACGTAAGCATATTCCGCCGGATTCACATAGGTCTCTGGATGTCGGTTTCGCGATCCGGCTTTCTCCGCATGGACCACAGAGCACTTCCCTCGAGCATATTTAGTTCCGAGTCAACAGATATTCGACTAAAAAACACATCAAGTAAATCTGCCGTCTCTGAAATATAACACTAATCACCACTTAGCACGGGTACTTTTAACAATTAACGGAAAGTTATCCACGATTCCCATAAAGGTGGCATGTAGCGGGGGAGATAGCGTAGCGCTGAAGAGCGTCGGCGTCATTCATGCAGGCACGGTTCGATTCCCGAGGCCGGACGTTATTCTGGGCTCCTCGTCCCCCGTGTCGTTGTTCTTACGTCGACAAAAAAGCCCCCAAAAAAACTGTTAAAGAAAGAAAAAGAGCAAGAAATAGCGTTTAAAAAAGGATCGACGAAGAAAGAATATAACAACGAAGAAGTTGTGACATCGGGCACTAGGTCGAGGTGAATGCCAGTTCAAGAGACCCCAAATGGTCGTTTGACATCACCCTATTTGTTCATTACATCGCATCGTGTGTCTTGTATATCGCATTGTACATTATGTGTGTGTCTTGGGCAGATGACAACATAATCTGTCGGTTGATTGATTAATTAGCGTTGTATAGGGTCGAAAGTTGTCGAAACGACTTGGAGTAGTCTTTGGAATCAGACACCCTGACATCAGACACCGAGGCCTAGGCGATGTAAAGAGGAGACGTACAGTAAAAGTAAAAGAAGACAGTACAATAAAAAGCAAGCGACAAAAAATGGGGTGGTAATATGTCACGGAAAGCGAGATCGATAAGTCAGATCGTGGTCAACTAATCTAGAGGGTGGGCTGGTATTTATTCAGTAGAATTGCTTGTATTTCGACTTGAATGTATGGATATGCTCGTCGACTGTTAGATGGCCAGTGGGATACTGTTCCACACGTCAGGTCCGGCATATTTGATAGAGCGATGATCTTTTCGATCAACCATATGATATTTGGACGGCGTCGACGAGCGTGTGTTGTACTTGTGCGCTTTTAATTCCGAGGTAAAGAACTCATTAAAATATTCGGGCCAGTGACCACAGTGGAACTGATAAACTTGGCGATTTCTAGTTCACGCATATCTTCTATGATTAGTAAGCCGAATCTCTTCAGAAGCAACTTTTTGGATGGATGGATGGTTGGATGGCCATTGGCCGTGGAAAATTTACGGGATGGAAAGCTTTTCGGTACCGGAAATGTATCTGTACCAATGTTTTTCCAGGGTTGTTACCAAGTCACTTCCGAGTCACAAGTCAATGTCACTTTTTATAGTTTTGACTCGAGTCAAGTCGAGTCATTTTCAATTCAAAACCGATTAAAGTCCGAGTCCAAGTCAGCGAGCAGAGGGTCGAGTCTGAGTCTGAGACATGGTATTATGACTCGAGTCCGAGTCCGCAAGTTATTGTGTTGACTGCTCAGGTTTCAGGTAAAGTCGTGTTAAACCCACTTTTTATAACTCTTTTTGCACTGTAAAAAATCTGGTAGATTTACTGGGAAATCTCTGTAAATTTTACCACGAATTACAGGTCGCAGCCAATTAATGTGCGTAGCTTGTCATTTTACATTTTGATATGTAATATTACCTTAATATAGCTGTAAAGTAAGTTACCAGAAATTCTTCGCAAAATTACTGACAGTTACTCGTTACTGCAGTTTACCGGGCTATTGGCAAACTTGATTAGCTTCAAAATCGCTGCAGCCAATGTATACGTAGAATTGAATGTTACTGATATATCATTCTAGAGGTGATTTGACCTGATTGAACCTCGTTTGCGAGACTGGGGTCTGTCATACCGAAATTGTTGGCCCTAGTATCAATTTAAGCTTAGTAGGGTACAAGAAATAACTGACAATCGTAGCTAATGTGGTACACCGTAGCCATATTATATTATAAGGCAATGGCTGTACGGCCAGTCTCGCTGGTTACATTCGTTGTCACGGATAAGGCTGATAAGTTAAAAAATTAGTTCAGGATGTATAATATTGCTCGGGGAAACTAGAAATATCAGCACCGCATGCTCAGCTGACCATTTGTTAATGGCGGACAAGGCGACCTGTGATAGGTTACATTAGGTGACTGCTTTTTCTGAGATTCGTAGTAAACAACCAACGCACAACTGTGACATCACAAGCAGCGTCTGGTTAGGTAAGTACAGTAAGTAGTGAACAACACATGGAATATATATCAATTTATACGAAATTAGATGAAAAAAGGGACTATATGCAATGATAAATGTTTCTGTATGGAAAAAACGACCCAGATCAAACATTATAACGTGGCCAGTAAATATTATTGGTGTCATGTGTCAGCGGATGAATACCATTTATTTCGAAATCGTTCGAGGGTCGTCTGGCCAGTGGCTATGAGTGAGATTTGAGCAAAGGGTGGAGCGAAGCTTGTTGTGCTTGAAGAAAGTGGACACGATCGTTGAAGATTCCTAGGAATGCTGAATGGAATACGCATCTTAAAAGGTAATACAGTACTACATAGTATTTGTTACCGTGAATATCTGACTCTGCACACCAGCCCTCGATGACTTAGATTTCATGATTGATATATTTCATTCGCCGTATTCTCTGTTCTATTTTGGGATATTTGTCGACTTATATAGTGACCACATACTCCGCTGCGGAGGAGTTGAAACTGTTGGCTTGGTAATGTCATTTTCGGGCCATAGCATAGATATGTTTTCATCCACTGCTGGATTTGTTTGCCACACATGCCACCTTAAATACGGAACCTTTTGCTTCAATACAGATAAAGTCATGAATCTCTGCTATGTCATGTAAAAGGCGGAGCCGTCATCACACAATGTGCCAGTACCGGTACTTCAAAACATGTTATATTTTTGTTAGCGTATTTGTCTTAGTCTTTATAATGTCATGTCCACTGTCTAGGTTAGGAACTTTGCTTTATATAGCGACTTACGCATGAATTCTTTTTAGTGGAACTGCAAGATACTACTTACACAGAAGGAATGAGAATGAGAAAAAGAAACAATTGGAAGTTTGGCCGGTGGTGGAATTAATTCACGTTTTCTTGAGACCACTCGTGTTACTGCATGTCTCCTAAAGAAGAATTAGACCTCCAGCAGCAATATTTTTCCGTCGATAACCACTTCATCGTGATATCATGAATGAATATACAGTTTGTTCCAATGTCGTTTTGGGGATGTGAAGAAAATGTTGCGATATTTTTGCATCGGGTTGCTTTGCGATAAGTATGGATGTACGTGAATTTACAAGCTGGTATGTAATCCTGATTTACAGGGACAGCATGTAGGTAGGTAGGCGGTAAAATGACAGTCTCGATCGCAAATGTACAGGAGAACATGTAGATTAGATATACCGGTGGTGACTGTAACATTACAGTCTTGCGTGTAAAGTGAGATTACCGGACGAGTGTAAGTTAAATTTACATTGACTAACGGTAATGTTAGATTACCACGAAATGTCTGGCTACCGTGCTTCCAAACATTTCGCGGTAAATCGAGGTTTTTATTTTTTACAGTGTGGTGATATCGAATGGTTTGCATTAAAAATATGCTAATTTTCCTCACTTTTAGCAGTTTCTTGTCGTATTTTCAAGTAGCATACCATGCAGTACCAATAGACGAAATCCTAATAGTGTGGTTATTTACTATTCTTCGAAATTACAATGAAATGTTGGTCATGGCCGTCTGAGTCTCGAGTCATATGGCTTGGCTAGGTTCGAGTCATGCGCAATGACTCGAGTCCAAGTAGAGTCTATACCGGAGGTGTTCAGTAACGAAGTACTTCTACTTTTTCGAAGTACTCAAGTAGATTTCCGCTACTTGCGATACTTACTCAAGTAAATCTGCTTTCTGATACTTGTACTTCTACTTCGTAAAATTTTGTGATCTACTTACTTAATTCTCGCTATTTTCAGTTTTTCAAGTGGAAGTAGAGTAATCCTCCAATCAGAAAGTTAGCCTGACGAATTTTCGGGCTGTTTTCGCGCAGTATCAACATTCAATTTTCATAAAAGTTAATTAAAGACAAGAATTTTCGTCGCGCTTCGCGCAAGATACTTATATGGAGTGACAAATATGTTTTCACGAAAGTATCGGTGATTATACTTCAGATAGCGGGTTATGTGGTTCCATTCACGCCGCATTGTCGCCCACATGAAATATTTCATTATAGTAAATATGGCCCATACGTCTGAAAGTTGAAACTACCGTTTCGCAATCTAGCAATTACCCAACCTATCATATCGTAATCTAGCAGCTCAAAGCGTCTGGCCGTCTGTCCTAATCTAGAAAAATCCGGACTCTGACTTTTTTGTGTGTTAGACCTGTTTTAGCAGAACACCATTCAAACTTTCTGGACAAACGACATAAAATATATTTTCCGCATTTTGGAAGTAGTATTGGTATTTCTCTTTCAATTCCCAGTGTAGTATCATACTTTAAGTTCTAATTAGTTTCATTTCTTCTTTCTGGAGATCATGCATGATGAAGTAAAAGAAAGTGTAGTGATGCCTCTATTTTCCGAAAATATAGCCACACTATATGACATTTTTACGATCCGATATATTTTTTATTAAGTATACTATAATCGCTCAAAGTGCTAACACCGTATCCAATACCAGGCCATGCTATGTTCTAAGACGGGGTGTTCGAGTAAACAAAGGATTAGTATCGCATTTCCATATCAACACTATCTTTTGCATCACATGATGGGGACGAATGATTATGCTGTAAAAATTGATACCGCCTGGGATGCATCAATATGAATCAAGCTCTCTGCGCCTTTCGCATTGGTCAATTTGCGACTTTTGACAGTCCACGCGAACGAATTACGACCGTTTTCAAACTACTTAGGCCTACTTACTTGACTAGATTTAAAGTCTGTCAATCCTACTTCTACTTGAAGTAGTTCTAGGCTGCTTTCAAGATCTACTTCTACTCGCACTTGAGTAGATTTTTGCGTCGCTACTTCTACTTCAACTTGAGTAGCTTTATTGACTACTTTGACCAACTCTGGTCAATACACAGATTGACTCGAGTCGAGTCGAGTCATTTCCGTATTTTGAGAAAATGACTCTACTCAAGTCGAGTCATCATAAAATCGTGACCCGAGTCATTACAACCCTGTGTTTTTCCTCCAGTTTAGCAGTGTTGGGAGGACTCGAGTCAATTTTTTCGTATGACTTAACTTGACTCTAGTCACTTTGCAAAAATGAGGACAAAAGGGCGTCCTCCGAGGACATTTTAAAAAAGTCAAAAAAGAGGACAAATCCTCTTAAAAGAGGACGTATGGTCCCCCTATGGTCAACTAAAAAAAATTTTCGCGCTCCGCGCGATCAACCCCCGATATATAGTTATTGCTCTGTGTATAGTCAGAATTTCATCTTTGAGAATTAGCTCATGAGCAGTATAACCTTCCATGCCATCAAACTATCCGTTGGGATCGCCAGCATTCAGGTTGCATTTTGTGATATGACGATAAGGGAGGTGCGAAATGTTTTACCAGACGTGCCTAAAAAAGTTTGAGAACCACTGACTAGTAGCAACGTATAGCTGTTTATTAGACGGTTCTGTCCTTACGTTACACAGCGCTCACCTTTACCAACCCTCTTTTATGATTAAATCGAACGAATATAGTTTATGCGTTTATATTCTCACGGATGTGTTGATGGTTAGGTTAATGCAGGGGTGGGCAAACTACGGGCCGCATGCGGCCCCCATCACCGTTTTGTTCGGCCCGCTAAAGCCTCCGTAAACGTAGAAATATTGATAAAATGCGTATAAAGATCAAGTTACTGTTGGTAAGAGTATTTTTTTATTTTATTGATGGCGCGATGGCCCGACCTCGCGGTCCATGTATTTTGAAAGTTTTCTAATGCTTAACAGCACGCAACGTGAATCGTCAATGACTTAATTCGGACCGCATATGTGTGATTTTAGATCGGAAACATGAGCAAGTTTAATATATTGTGTACTGTTCTTGCTGTACACCGATAAACCGATTCGCGAGTGTGTTAGATACATTCGTCTTTTTTATGCGTAGGAGTATTTATATGTATAATATTTATATATTGCAGAAGCGTATTTAAAGTTAACATATAGCCTAGTTATGATGTTGTCAGAATTTTGTGTCCTGGGATTAAACCAAAAGTACAAGCAGCAAATCTATGAACAGATCGTTGCTCACAGACTCAATTTTTCAATTAGTTATAATTATCGCGATTAGTTATAATATCGCGACAGGGATATCTAGAGTTCTAGTTATCCCTGAATCGGGACAGGGACTTTCATCCCTAATTTTGACAATGAGGACGACCAGCATATATAAATTCTCGTCGATGTTTCTGAAGCGTGTACGTCTTCGTCAAATCCATGTTTGGTTTGCTTTAAATATACAAATATATTATTTCCATGTTGTCAGTCACTATATAATCAAATAACAATCTATTGAATTTTGGCTTACTATTCCAATTTTATGTTGGTAGTGCTGCCCATCACGAGCTAAAAAGTTTGCCCACCTCTGGGTTAGTGTATCGTAAGATATCAATTTTTTTCAGCTTCTCGAGGCTCCGTATTCGATCCCCCACTTTGGCTGATAATAACAGAATGTAGAATGTAGGATGTAGGCCTGCTTCAGAGTTGTCAAATTCAACTGGGGCGAGCCAGATTCATATATTCAAATCACTCGCGGGCCGCACCAGTCAAATGATTCCTAAATGCTAGCTCAAAATTCATAGATTCTTTAAATTGGAATATTTACATGCTCCCTCGCGCTTTGTTTTAGTTGTAGCATAATAGCGTCCTGTGTCGAGTGGACCAATGTTCCCTCTAAGCTGCGCACGTGCGCAATTGCGCAGCGCTGACACGGTCTCTGCGCACAGAAAATCTAAGCTGCACACAAAAAAGCCAAAGTGATGACCTTTTTTAGTCGTTACGCACTGTTGTCCATAGGAGACCGCGCAGTGAGTTGGTGAGTACGCGCAAACTCGTGAAAAAATAGAGGGAACATTGGTGTGGATGTGGACTGTGGACACAAGCAAATCTTACGGCTCAGTGAAATTGGTTATACGTCACACTTTCCATTTGGCTAAAGACAATTTGACGGCTTGCCGAACATTAAATTTAAAAAAATGGATATCAATCGAAAGCTACCGCGGTACTGATTGCGAAACTATAAATTTTATTCTGCTCGTGGCCCTGGAAGCTCCAAAGTCAGCCTCGAATGTTGTATCGTAACGGAGTTCAGTATTGTGAGGCAACCATGCCGTCTGAGCAGCTCAGGAGCAAGTGCGCACGAGAGTGTGAAGGCTCAATCGGTTGCGCAGCAATGGTCGATACTCTTGTGGTTTGCGCTACTTCTTTACCTGCTCCCAGATATTGTTGCGTCACAATCCCAAACTTCATTACAATGCAACATTCGAGGCTGATTTTGGGGGGTTCCAGGGCCACGAACAGAATAAAATTTCGAAATCAGTACCGCGGTAGCTTTCGATAGATACCCGTTTTGTCAAATTTTTTCGCGCTCGGCAAGCCGCGGTCGAAAATTATACCGTCAAATTGCCTTTAGCCAAATTGAAAGTGTGACGTAGACCTTTTTTACTGAGCCGTGAAATTTACTTGTGTCCACACCATATAGGACATTATGGCTATGTACAATGGCGTCAACCCTGCTTAGTGCTTATGCGTTGTGCTGAATACAAAAGATTTAACAGTAAACGGGGCGTTGGAATTTGAGTGATTTGGATCCAGCTCTCGACTTTTTGCGTCGAACTAATGCAGAAATGCGAGTGTTACCATACGTCCTTAAGGAGGATTTGTTCTCCTTTTCGGGTTTTCAAAAATGTCCTCCGAGGACGCCCAAATGTCATCCTTTTTGAGATTTTGTCCGCTTTATTGAGAATTTCGGTTAAATATACGACAAAATTCGACTGAGATACAGTAAATCAGCACTGAAGTAACGCTTCGGCGGCTATTTCCGGAGCTGAGCCAGAAGGCTGACCTCTTTTTAGTCAACCAACCTCAAAGTGGGGAAAATTTATAATTTTTATTCGAATTTCACTCGACAATTCTAAGTCTGAAAATTTTGAAACGTGTCCTCCTTTCCCGATTCCAAAATATGGTAACCCTAAGAAATGCGACCCTGTGTAGCCATTATATACTCCATGTAACATGCATATAAATTATCAGGGTTTTTAGTATTGACGTTTCCGCTTCTGTGGATTAGTTTTTGGTCAATTTTCCGTAAATAACTCAATATATGCACTTTTTCGCTTTCTCGGAATTGAGTGTCAATATCAGCGACTTGCTCCTGCGAGGATGACTAGAAATCACAAGTCACCAATCCGCTGTCCGGTGGTTATAATGTGGTCTATGCATACTAGACATTTGCTATCTTGAAAGAATATTTATTAGAAGTATTTTTACTGCGAAATCGAGAAATGTGCTGGATAAAATACACGCATTTTTCAATCTATACTCAGAATTGCTTCGCGGGCCGGATGAAATCATTTGGCGGGCTGTATGCTTGACACCCCTGATGTAGCTATATAGGCTACATACAGTTACTGACGTATTTCATTAGCAGTATCTACGTGTGCATGTGCGACACAACGCATTTCGCATGTATAGGCTATTTAACTGTATAGTCGTTATTTGATTAGGATAAAGGACCAATTAATCTGTCTTTAAAACAGCTAGCAAAATGTAATGACTTTAAAAGATCACTCATCCTTCGAAAATTCAATTTTACTTGAATTGTGACTTGACTCGAGTCACCTCCATAAAACGAGTGACTTGACTTGACTCAAGTCACCTTCGAAAATCGATTTACTTCACTTGACTTCAGGGACATTTAGATATCCCTGCTTAACTTGTGCGTAGCATTTGCTGAAGGCCAAAAATTCCATTTTTGTGATGTTCTCAGCTTCTCAGTGACCTGAAAGATGGCACTGTTGCGTTTGTATCAGTTGAAACTACATAATATTGACGTGAATGCTCATTTATTGAAAATCAAATCAAATGATTGACATCGGAAAGCCTATAACACCTTCAACAATTAATTGATAGTTCTACTGAAGTCTTTCGTATCATCAACTATTCACCTTTCGCATTGTTTATGCGTTCTCTTGCGCGAGACGGCCTTTGAAAGATTTTTAATTATTGTATTGTGAATACACTTATGATTGCTCAGTGTCATTCACTTCTTTAACCACTCATCGGAGAGTAATTGCTCTTGCAGTATTGAGATATCAGCATAGTCTTATGACTCCATTTGTATGTGGGTGTTTGGGGTGTTCTGACTTATGATTGTCAGTATCAAGTCAGTATCAAGGGCATTTCAGAAACGCGATTGTGAACTACCTGATTAGTGCTTAGATTAGGATTATGTGGAATTCAGATGATTTTGATGAATAAGTATTGCACTGGAATAGCAACCATATCTATCGTTTTTGATTGAACGAGAGAAGTAGAAAATCTTATTGTAACCGGAAATATGTCAGGAAATCCGGAGATACAACATATTTTGATACGGAACCGTCCATCCATGGCTTGTTGTTGTTGCGAATGCCAACGGTGTGGAACGCACACAATGAAGCGGGTCATTTCGAATAAATAACGCAGAGCACTGCAAATGATTGCTCATTTGTGGGGCCAGACCTAGGGCCCGATGTTGTCAGGGGACTTTCGTAAAAATATTATTCTAATCAGCCCACATTATAAGAGCTTTATATTCGTTAGAAATGTAGGAGATTATTTTAAGTTGAGGGTACTTCGTATATACCTTTATGTAATGACTTGCATTCCACAAAAATATAGGGATTAAGGCATATGATGGACAATAAAGATGTGATATTAAATTTTACCGAAATCGAGAATAAGTTTGTCATATGCGGGTGTTTTACTGTGAGGTAGATGGTTACAAATCATCCAGGATCAGGACAGACAAATTAATTTTTGATAGTTACATTTTAAACATGTACTGTGTACAATTGTACATCAAATATTCATCATGCTATTAAGGGAAAGAATTTATTTTGCCATTGCAAATAAATAAGTACAGAATGAAGTGGGAAAAAAATGGAAAGAAATTTTATTGGATAATAATTGAGATAATTAATGTTAGGAAGGCCGAAGGGTATATGCATGTAATGTTAGTATTGATAGGCCACTTCCTTTTTGCAGGGTACAAGTATTATTTAATTTTACCTGAAAGTGGGATGCGTATTGCATACTATATGATTATGATGATTGCTGCGATGTGCACATGAACAAGTTTATTCCCACGAGAGCGGTACAATAAATATCCAATGAGCAGTCCAAAACATACACGTGGCAACAGTGCCGATGACGCCACCCTATACACGCCAAGCTTAGCCATAACACCGCGTGCTTCTTCTGTACCCGGAACATCCCGAATACCCTCTCCAAATAGGTCAAAGCCTCCCCCGAAGCCGAGGAGCCGAGCATCGACCCCACTCAGGTACAGGGAAATCCCACTGACTAGCATATTATTTAAATAAATTTAATCCTGTCTTGATGTTCAGATCTCGTCCGTCCAGTGTATCGCCGATCAGGGTTGGAAGTCGTAGCCCACACGTCAGTCCGATCAGGGGAAATCATGATTTATCTGTAGGCTCAGGTATCCTATATCGTTAGTCTTATTAGCCTACCGATGACCATGAATTTATGACTGAATGTAAATGAGCATGCTGTTATTTAGAGCTTTTGATATCCCATGTTGTCTTGAGATATTGCAGCTGGAGGCAGGTTTTTACACGTTGACAAATTGTTTGTATTAAGATGGCGGATCTGGCCGTAACTTGGTCAGGTATATCACGCATGATATGATCAAGAAGCTATCGAAGGGGAATGAACAGTTGGACCAAATCAGGACTCTGAACTTCAACCTAGCTGGAGAGAAAAAGATTCGGGTATGTCATTGTTGTTACGTAATCATTAATAAACCCATGCCCACCTATGTCACCGCTCCATTGCCATAATTCAAACATAATCATGTTGTAATGTAATGGCATCTCCGAGAGAGCTCTTCTATTGCTGTAATCTGTAGATTGAGACCCACAGCCTCAGGATTCGGGACGATAGAATAGCAAGACCTACGATGTTTGGTTAGGCTACTTTAATACTTCAGGAACGGCAATTGTCCAAATCCCTGCACTTCCAATAAATGACTGTATGCCAGTAATGGTCTATAACAGGGGTCACCATCCTTTTTGCAACCGAGGGCTACTTTTGCGTAATGATTGAAGCGGCGGGCTACTATTTACTCCCGCCGTTTACCCGCACCACACTGTATTTCCGCTTTGATATTCATAGCACTGGGCAGGACTGGACATCATGTTATCTGTTTCTATAGCAGTCAGTGGGAAGCCTGGCATTGTATGATATCAACTAGTGCGCTGTACTCTGGTATGCAACTTAATTGACACTGCAATTCTGAGTGAGTGTTCCAGATGTGCATTGATTAAGCGTGTTTTGTGTTTGTTTTTGATGAAGTTCATGTCCGAAAAGGCTGATTCACAACGATAAGTTGAACCATAGACGCTTGCAACCTTCATAGCTGCTGCGCATACACCACTGTACTTTACCGTGTCAACAAGGCACCAAACGTTTGCTGCAGACTGAGGTGGTGGTCATTTTGCAGTGTTATAATTTCAATCTTCAACTGTTCAGCATCCAGAAATGACAAGATTTCATTATATCGGACAGCAGCAACGATTACATAAAGTTAGAAACCTGGTATACTAAACTGCGTTGAGTGTAACAGAAACAAGCTGTGTCAAAAGATGCAATACGTAATGGGTATACAGATATTCAAAATCTGCTAGTACTTCACGGCCATCTAACTCCGAATAGTAATATTGTTTACTACTTTGGTATTGTCCTGGACATCGAGCTATCATAACGGAACCCCCCGCCATTTCGAGAAGACCGTGAATGGCATTCCGTCATGTCGCCTGTATAGGCAATGCGGCGTAGGCTATCTTCAATTTCTGCTGGTGATTCTATCACATACATCTATATATTACTAATGGTTATTGAGGATATTTTTAAGTGTTTATATATGTAAGTTACATGTTAGTGTATTTGAAACAAGAATAGCTGAATCAATCAATCTATATATTCAAAACATCACTGGTAATAATCTGACGAATAGTAAATGCTGCTATTCCACCTTTTTTAGGACGGGCTCGCGGGCTACTCATCTAGTCCTCGCGGGCTACCTGGTGCCCGCGGGCACCGGGTTGGTGACCCCTGGTCTATAATCTATAGGCCTATATATTCTCTCATTTCATTTGTTATTTTCTATCCGTAACATATGAGCATGCAGCAGAATACCATATGCTTTACTATGCGTCAAATAATCATAAGGGTCAATGTTCAAATTGGGGTTGGGATAGGGTTGCGGTTAGGGTCAGTATTTGTTTTGGGGTTATAAAGTCACTTGTTAGCACATGCCGCATGCTGAATTGTTATTTTTCATCGTGGCGCATCTTGAAATGTCGGGAAACCATTATCTTCATGTGTTTGTAATTCCCACGACTCCACGAGCTCAATGATGTTTCTTTACTGTTGTGGTATCATGGAATGATTGGCAAAATAATTACACAGTATTTCTTCGGCTTTAATTCAACATTGGATATACGGTACGGATCTTGCAAAATGTTCACCTATTTCAGTTGGGGACTTTGTTATGAGATTGAATGCCCCCCCGGTCTATCCCAGAAATTATCGCTTTTGCTAATGAAATGAAGTAAAATCCACCCATCCATCTATCTGTTCTGTCTATGGTTCTTGTGTGAAACTTGACTTGAATGATTCCTTTATGGTATTAAACTGTGTGGGCATTGAGTTATGGCCTGATCTATATTTCCTAATACTATTGCTACATTACAGGTATGATAGTATCCATGATATGTATAATAATGATGTGGGCTCAAGTTTCAATGTACTTTTTGAAACAATTCTGATATCTCAAATCTGTCCATGTTTTCAGTACATTGAAAATCTCGAAGACTGCAAAAATCTGACGTCGTTGAATTTCAGCGGCAATATTATCATGAAAATTGAGCGCATTGAACATCTGACTCGGTTACGAGACTTGAACTTTGCCAACAACCAAATTAGGTGAGGATACCTTGCTTTCTTGTTTGTCTTATAGTATATTGGTGATGTAATACTCTGTCTTTTTTTAGCAAAATTGAAGGACTGGAGTCGTTAACAAGCCTCCAATTATTGAATCTCAGCGGAAACTTTATTGAAACTGTTCCCATGTGGTTTGTGAAGAAACTGAGAGCACTGCGTACATTGAAGCTTGCTAATAACAAAATATCATCGGTTCGTGTCATCAATTTATTATATATTTTATAACACTAAAATAAACCTCTTTGTAAAGTTGATTATACCATATCGTATCACAGACTGAAATGACAGAATACGTAAATTACCTCATTTGAGATTGGGGTCATTTGAATTAAGACGTGAGCAGAACCTTTAAGAGTCTGTAAGTTCAGATTTTATGATCCACCAATCATAATAATTGCAAATACTTCACTGCAAAGAAATACTTCTGACATTCTCCTGGTATTTTTTATCGTTAATGAGGACTTGTAAGATATTCAGAAAGTTTGAATTTTGTTTCAGCAAACACACTTTACTTTTAGCATTGTTTTCCGGAGATTTGAAGTAGCAGACTGCTCAATTAGCCTACATAGAAATTATCACTTTAAATGTTTTTTGCAACTCAATTTGGTTTTAATTGCTTCTCATAAATTTTTCTGATGTGTTAGTTGATCTCATTCTGAGCATTTGTAATCGTAGTATGGGTTTGACCCGAGCCTACGTTTTTTAGAATCTTCATCCAAGCGATCTTATCGTTTCAATTCTGGTGCAACACTTTTCTCTACAGTTATCCGAAGTTGTGAAACTACGTAACTTCCATGATCTGCAGTCATTGACAATCGCCGGCAATCCGCTTTGCGATCTGTCACATCATCGAGCGTACATCGTGTTTCATTTGAGGACACTGGAACAGCTTGATGCACAAAATATCACGTTGAACGAGCGGTCAGCCGCCAAGAATAGGTTTGCTCAAGGTCAGTAACGTAACTGCGATAGGCCGATAGGATATATTGGTTGAACAGTAGTCTCATTACATCAACTTAATCATTTTCCAATGGACTTTGTTTACTATTCTCGTATAGGCCTACTGCGTGTGTCATAATTAATTTACCATTGCAGAGGAAATTGATCGTTTGTCCGCGGAACTTGGGAAGACAACTACTGACCTGAAAGATTTGAAGGTAGATATTATCCCGGTAATCTGTGGTATTTCTTGTTTTGGAGTGACAAAAATCTTTTCATTTGCAATACTGGGATACGATTGATCTGTTTCCATATGTTTGTCGGTGAAAAGTTATCAATGAAGTTAATAAATATCCCATTCAGGGCAATTACACATAGATCGCATTTGGAATATGCCTTTTTCCAAACACGAAATGTAGTAGACCTAGTAGTTTGACTTGTCAATAGTGTTTGTTCCAAATGAATGTCGGATTCACGACTTTAAATTTTTCTGTCACAAGGAAAAGCATGACGAATCTTTGGACCACTTGGAAATGCTGAATGTCAGAGAAAGGGAGTTGACCGAAAGAGAAGATAAACACGAAGAAATCAGGGAGGAAATGAAAATTGAGTTGGATACGAAGGATGAGCTTGTAAGTGCCTGTGTAGTTGTGGTTGAAGCGTACGTCTGCTTTGACACACGTTGCCAGAAAGAATGGATTTAAAGCATCATCTTGATGTGAAGCATTATGTGTTTGTTTCATTAGTGCGAATTTAGTTACAGGCCAGTGATCTTCAATTTCTGAGCGTGTTCGACTAATAGTTGAGTTTTCTGTTATAGACCTAGCTTACTGAATAATATGTTTTCAATAATTACTAAAGTCTTAGAATTTGATCGATACCAATGGTTTTTGAAATTTTAATATTGACATTGTAATATCAATCCAATTTTATTATTGGTTTTGTTTCTTAACCACTAACACGGATAAGTAATATTCTTTCTTCTACAACATTTTCAACCCAAGCTATTTTATCAAATATGTGCCTCAAGTACACGCGCTGGCCACATATAATGTGACAATGCCAAAGGTATTTTGTTTAACCACTTGTGGTCTAGGTAAATAGACACAGGAATCATAAATGGATAATAAACTGAGCCCACCTCTTATACACTGAATAAACATTTTGTCTGTAAAGCAATCCGTGGATACTTCTTGGTATTGGTGTGCTCCAGAATTCATTGTGGCTTTGATTTTGAAATGGAATCTCGAGAGTTATGTGTATTTTAATGTTCCATTAGTTTTGAAAATCTGAAGTCCTTTACACTCCTATTATGAACTCATCTTGGCGTGTCTGACATCACATTTTTAGTCTGTATTATAAGCGAGTTGGTCATACAAAACTATGCTACCAGCACGTTTGCTTGCCCAAAGTCATGAATGTTATCGTCCTTAGCTACTGTAACTGTTCATTGATTCCCGGATTTCTATTCACACAATGTTGAACTATTATATTCATGTGCCGTGTTGGACAATAGTAGTCACATCTTACTTTACCTTGGTCAATTTATTTGCGTGGGAGTGGCCCAAGTATGCTTCGGACTTTATCTAAATCCCGTAGATATTTGTTCAACTAATCTATGTCGCTTGGCAAGTCGGAATGCTTTTTATTGTTCTTGTTGTTTCTAGCTGAAAAAGAAAGCAAAGGAGTTGCAACGTGCCCAGGCGAGTCAGTTGC